>NC_088175.1:27369974-27994974 GCF_028769735.1 Zonotrichia leucophrys gambelii
GTACTTCCAGCACTACGGGACTGGTGCTCCCAGGAGAGCAGCTGTCAGTTTGCACAGGAGATTGTCACAGCATATCCATGGAATCCAGTACACATTTCTTACATAGGCTTGGTGTTTGTACAGGTTTGAAGGACAAAGTATTGTTTCAGTCTGTCTGCTGTATGGAGAGTGCATTGCGTTCATCAGCACTTGTGCTGGTTTCGCCTTGCTCGCTTAGAGGTTTAGGATGCTCTGGTAGATCTTGTGGTTCAGTTCCTGGTATTTTTTGCCACAGGATGTTACATCTGCTACCTTGAGACATCATGAGACAAATGCATGGAAGAAAAATCCCTGAGTGCAGTTAATACACGGGTGTCACTTCTTGTTCAGGATGCCCTTAAAGCAGAACATTGGGAAACTGGGTGTGGTCTTGGAAACATTAGGATGCAGTGGGTAGACAGGCTGAGGTATGGCATGATGACACAGTGATGTCAAGATGCTTGATTCACCCTGCCAAACAGGGAAAACTCCTGCTCCCTCCTTCCTGACTGCAGAAGCAGGTTGCACAACATGTGGACAATGGTTTGGTTTGTCAGATTCAGGCTGTGGCAGAGCCATCCAGCATATATTCCCAGGCAGCAGTGGCCATGTAATTTACATGCCTTGATACAGATTTTACAGTTTTCTGACCCTCTATTCCACTTTTACAGCTATCTTTCTCTAACCCAGGCTTCTTCCAAGACAACAATTCACCCCTAATTATGTTCTCCCTGATTGCTTAGTCACACAGATACTGAAACTGTTATTACTGATGGTGTTGCCACAGGAAGTTCACATTTATATGGTACTACTTTAAGGTAGTGACAGTTTCTTGTGTCCTGCTCATTTATCTTAAGCTCATGCCTGGACCTGGTTGGCACCAGGGCCATTTTCTTGCAGCCCTAACAGGAGGTACAGGAATACCCTTGGAAAGGGCTGAGTGGTTTTGGTGGTAACACCTTTCTAGGTGTTTGTTATTGGTCAGGGTCTGAGGAGCCATATAATCACGCTGAATCACAGGCAAGCCTTTGCTCTGCCCACTTCGACTATTCTTAGAGAAGAGATCATGCTGTGATGGAGGCTGTGGTTGCATGAGCACTTTAATTCACTGTGCTCCTGGGCCATTCCTCAGCAGCCTTTTCTTGCAAGTTTTCCAGTCTGTGTACCTGCTACAGACACCCAGCTCAGCTCCCCATGGGCATGAAGACTTTCCCTTTAGCTGCCTTCGAGCTCTCCTTCCCTGCTGAGAAGGTCCTGCAGAGCTTACCAGGCCCAGTTCCTGTTGGGAAGGCTGCAATTGAGCCAAAGTCAGCACCAAGACACAGTAAGAACAGAACCTTCTTGGTTGTGCAGTATTTTAAATAAAATACACAATGTAGACAGCTGGAGTAAACAATGACCAAAGAAAATAATTTAAAGAATATGTCTAGTTGCAAGAGTTAAGGACTGGATGTTAATAGAAATGTTTCCACTGTACCCCATAATTCAATGTTTTATTCACGACTCCAGGCTGTCAGTGAATGTGCCTTCCAGATATGCTCTCTCCTTGTTTTTATGTACTTCATAAGGAAAAGTGCAGGAAGGCAGACTTCTCAATCATATATGAGTAAGGTAAAAGAGAAAATGATTCCAGTAAGAATAATGATAATTTAGACAATAAGTATAATTTGTAAATGGCATTTCATAATTTTATCTTAAGAAATGCATGGTATTAGTTGCTTTATTTCAGGAAGACTGGTGAGTAAGGTTGTTCAGGTGAACTGACTTTTAGTCCTAGTGCCAGCTGATTTTTAAAGAAGAAAAAAATCTGTCTGTCCTTTGGCTCTGTCATTTGCCTCCATGCCTAGGCTCACAAATGGTATGTGAATTCTAAAAATTAAAAATTCTTTCAGGATTTAGAAAGCAAGCCTATTGGTTTGCAGACTTATTCAGTTTAGCAGGTATGCTTTTTTGCTTGAAATGCAAACTGACCATCATAGAGTGCTCATTTGTGAAATACAAATGTTTTGATCCCATGCAAAGTGCATTGGATTTTAGGCACAACTTTTCTTTCTCTGGAGGATTTTCAGCAGAACTGTTGGCCAGTGAAGCCAGCAGCTTGTATCACAAGGAGCTGGTAGCAGGAATAATAGTGTTTTCAAAAAATACAGTCTTAACTAGTGATTCTCTTGTTGGGGACATTTTAGTATGCTGTTTTACAACAAACAGCACTGTGTTTTTATATTGTATTGGTTTGGTTTTGTTAATTACTGAGTTTTGAGTTTTGGTAAAGTATCATTCTCATTAAGAGAGAAGGAAATTCCTTGTATTCTTTTTTTTTTCTTCCTAGTCAAAATTTACATTTGGAAAACAGCTCAATGTTTCATTGAGAATTGTAATGGTTCTAGTATCTGTTAACTGCAGATTTATGTTTTATGGTGACGTTTGGTTGACTCCAACAGCAGTGGAGATCAAAGGGATTTTTTGTTTATTTATTTTGAATCTTATCAGCAACTCTAGAAAGCTTTTTGTGGTACTTGAGTTCTGCTAATAAATTTGTTTTGTAGTGAAGAGAGCAATTGATACTTTAGTGCTGTGAACTGTGAATTCTGAGTAATAAGTTTACGGGCACCCGTGTTAGGTTACCAACATCTCATGAAAAGAAAAATGATGAAGTAAATATTGCTGCTCTGCGTATTATGTGAACAGTGTTTATGCCTCATTAAAGTTTATGATCTTTGTTGTAATGCATTATTCCATTAATAGTAGCTTAGAAAAGTTAAGGAATAATTACATTCTCATTTGTTTTGACTCCCCTCATGCCTAGACGGAATTTGCTGACAGTGGAGAGATGCTGTGTGTGTATGTTTTTATTCATTACTGAAATAGCTTGTTTTTAAGTCCTTAAGTGCCCCATCTGGATAGTCATGGAATTGAAGTGGGTCTTGCTGTGCTAGATTGAAATGAAAAGATAACCTCATAAATGTGCAGCTCAGAATCCAGCAATGTGTGGGATGCTTGCATACTTGCTTGCTGCAGGAGATCTGAGAATGCTGACAGCAATTTGTTTATTGCAATGAACAGTTGCACACTAATGAGTGAGCTGTGTGACTCAGAAAAATACCTCAAATCTTCGCTTGGCTGCTAAGACATGATGAATTTCCAGAACATCTCAAAGAACTGCACGATGCTTGTTTCAGTCCAGAACATGGATGACAGTTGCCAAACTGAGAGGAAATCTGAAAGGAAGATTCCATCCCCTCAAAGGCACAGGCTATGAGTTTGTTTTCAAATCCTTTGCTTTTAATATATTATATCCAGCAGATGTGAGTTTCATTATTTCAAAGCTTCCTTGCTATAGTTTTATTTCCTTCGAAAAAAAAGCTGTAGAGATGCAGACCTCTTGCAATGGTTTTTTTGTTCTCATTTCAAGGAAGAAATTCTCAAAAGTTATATCTTGAAGTGTTGGCTGGCTTGTGGTCCTGCCATCGCAGTTCACAGGGTTTTTTATCAGATTTTTTAGTGTAACAAATGTGGAAAGTCACAAATTGTGTATTCCTGCCTGTTTTTAAAGTGGATATATCTCAGTTTGATTCCAAGTCTAGTCACTGTCCAAGTGTTTTGCATGTGTTTTCAGTGAGCATGGTGTGCCTCCCCATCGTGTATCTGAGCTGCAGCTCCTTGCCTTGCTTTGGGTGTTGTGGGAGCCGTCGTGCCCAACAACTGCCTCTCAAACCATCTTCTGTTCAGGGCCTGGGACTAAACTCCAGTATGATTTTGTTGTGTAACTTGGTTGCTAAAAATCACAGCAGAGAAGATTCATCTTGCATTTGCTAAACAGATTTTTGGTTGAGTTTTGGTTTTTTGAGGGATTTTTGGGGATTTTTTACACTCTATTGGGAGTGAAGTGTTAACTATTGTAAGAGCATAAACATTTTCTGTTTAGCATTTGTACCGAGAAGTTTCCTAATTAGTCATCTTGCTGTTTTTGAGGAAGAAATCTTTAAAATTTCACTGCAGGGAAAGGAATCTCTGTTGCAGCAGCAGATGCTCTATATGCCTTGTTAGTAAAGGCAGGAGTCTTTCATATGCATTTAGTAGCTCTCGATGGTAAAAGCAGTCTTTGTAAAACACTTAAACCAGAAAAAAAGTATTCCCAAATGTACTGTTCCACTTCTTTAGGAGAAATTTTCTTAATTCCTTTAGCTTTTTAACTAATCAAAAATCAGTCCTGAAAAATTTCACAAACAGTTGCTTAGGCATTGCAAATTCTTAAAGTAATTTTGCAAACAATTAGCTTGAAAATGCTGTCCTTTACTCAGTGAAATTTCACCCCTTTCTTGTCCTTGAGCTCTCTGTATCTTGTGATAATTTTCTGCTTTTCTGTTGTGCTTCATATGTTTTTGTAACTCTTCTCCTTAAAATCCTTGAGTGATTTGTTGTTGTCTTTTACTTCTTGTATTTTTGATTTAATTTTTTTTTCTTCCTCACAAGGTCTGGTCTTAGAAAATTACAGGAAGGATGTTCATATAAATATCTGTAACTATTATCTTTATACTGCCAGTTCTTGAAATGCTAGTGGTGAACTGACTCATTTGTCTAAACTAAAGCCAGTATATGTAATATCTTTGTGGCTGTCTCGTCATCATTTTAAATACATGCTTAAGGTCTTGACAGGTGAGAGGCTAGATAATTTTAATTAATATATTACTGTTGCTAGGCCTGACTGCCAGCCAGTTTTACTAAAATTTTTACAAAAAGTTGCAGGTTATTTAATCAGAAATCAAAATCAAAGCAGACTATTTCTAAATAATTATTATACTTTTCATAATATCTAGACAAAAAAGATAATTGGACTTTCAAAAGTATTTTGTTGAGGAAAGCAAACCTTTCTGAAACATCACTGTATAAGCAAAATCATCTCTTGTACATGTTTTTTCATAGTAACGTTGTGGTTCATACCTCCTTTTGTTGTAATTTATTCTGATATTTCTCTGACACTGCTTCTGATGTTGTTTGTGCCACCTTACTGGTTTTTTACTACTCAGCTGTCACATTCTCTCCCAAGTGCTTGTAATACATTTTATCTGCTGAGAAGTTATGCACGGAAAGAAAATCTAGTCACTGCATTGGCTTTTTAAAATTCCTCAAAATTTGCTTAAATATCTCAGTCTCAGAATACTGCTTTGGTTAAAGTGAAAACTTCTGATTTTGTTGGGTGATGTCAAATACTTCCTCTAGTTTTCTTCCTGACTTTACAATTCAAGCAGGATATTTTTGGATTTATTTTCCCTGTCTCTGTAAGCTAGCATTTCTCACTGGATGGAGGCAAATATTGGAAGGACTGAGAAAAATGTTAATGCCTTTGAAATATTGTATGGAATGGGCTGGTTTCCTTCTGGGGAGCGAAGAGGCTTTGTTGTTGTGTGTTTGCTTCATATGTTTTATTTAGCTTTGCTGCTTGGAAGTGATGGGGTGAAGTTGATCACAGAACGTGTGACTGCATTGTAACCTTGTGTCAGAATTTGTTCACCTAGTGGCTTCTCACCTGCAGTACTTTCCTTAATAATACTGTTAGCAAGAGTAAATTCATAGTGTAGATAGCTCAAAGGAGAAAGCATTTTAAGACATGCTGCTTCATCTGTGATTTATGTTGCTTTGCCTTGACATTTTCAGTAGGAACCCTAAGCATGGTGCCTAGCTTGCTACGTATCTGGAGTCTCATCAAGTTTCTGCTTTTTCATATCACGGATTTCAAGGATTAATTGCCCTCCAGATTTCCCTGAAGAGAGTCTTCCTCCTGATGCATTTGGTCTCTATATTTGTAGAATTTGTAATGCGTGTTTGGGACTCCTAGGTAAGAATTTCCTCTCTTACATCACAGAAGATACAAGTTTTATTTTAAATAAATCAATAAAAAGAATTTTAATTTCTAGTATTTAAATAATTATTCTTTTAGTTCAGCATTAAAAACCATGCATACTAATTATGTTCTCCTGGCTCCCTTGGACTATAATCATTTTGTTACAGGCTGCCAATTGCTATACTGTTTCCTGATGATTTTTCAGTGATGCAGGAAAGTGATTTTGCTGCGACTTCTAGTGCTGGAGCCCCAGCTTTAAGAATGGGTTCTGCAACTCTGTCTGCAAATTACATGATTGTTCACAGAGCATTAAAATAAATTTTAAAAAACCCTCTGCTCAAGAGTGTTAGTCAGTACTAGCTCCATAGTTGTTGGTTTGGTTTTTTTGGGTTTTTTTTTTTGTTTGTTTGTTTTTTAATTTTATTTTTTTCTGTCCAGTGTTTTTCATAATTGCCTGTTAAAGAGTTCCTTGCATCAGCATCATGGGAAGCATGTGCAAATGAAGACACTGCTGGCATGGCTGGCCATGGTGAAGGCCAGCTGGGTGAGACACAGATCATTGGACTGTGGTTGGTCCTGATGGGCTCTTCAACCCTCCTGGGTTGGAAAGGTCATTGCTCTGACTTTTACTGCTGGAAGTAGGGACCATCAAATAAAAGGAGATTTTAGCGTAGTTGTACTCAATCGCATGGAGATGGTTCTTGGCATACAGCACAGAATGTAGCCTCTTGTGGTATGGTCTTGTGGATACCAAGTGTTTTATGTTTAACAACTTGATGAAAGGAGCATTCACTGGAGAAGATAAGGATAAATACTTCAGGTCTTTGGGGGCTCTGAAAACTTGGATGCTGACATAGTCTTCCTTGGCAGTATCACTGCATGCTGGGCTTAATATTACTGAGCTGTCTGCTGTTTGCCACTATAAGAGAGCTTGAGCTCCATAAACATCTGTCTAGTACAGCACAATCATTCTTTTGTTCTTAATGGAAGGTTGCTTAAATACGTGGGGAACAGCAGTGGCATTCATGTTGTGGAATGCTCTTGATCTGATGTTAAAGAAGAAAAAAGTTACTGCTGTCATTGTTACAGTATTCTCAGTTCATTTAGCAGCTGCAATTGGTTTTGGTTTCCCCCGTGCATGTCGTAGGTGATGATCCTTCATTCTGTTCAGTTACAACACTGACAGCAAACCAAGAAATCACGTGCAGGATTAGCTAGGGAGCCACTTCACATTCTTCCTGATCACTTATGGGGGTTTTTTGGTCAGTGCCTTTTCCCACAAGGTTTTCTATGCATGCAGTGTTAAAAATACGACATTTTTAAAATTTAGAAGTAAGCCATTACTGTTTTGTATCTGGAGTGACAAGGCACAAGAATAAGGCACAAATGAGCACTTGTTTCAAGATAACTGGTGTCCATCAGAAGTAAATAATTTGTATGCTTTTGCTGTGCTCCCACAAATAATGTCTGGTTTACAATGGCCAAACATTTGAAAAGCAAGAACAAGCTGAAATAAAAAAGGATGAATATAAAAAGGAAAGGTTTTCAGTCAACTTGCAGGTGAAGATACAGTTCCATTTGAAGTGAAACTTGAATCTTCTTGAAATATGCTCCCAATAAGGCAGTTTTTAATTTGAAATCCATCTTTCACTTTTTCTGCTTTGTCCTTTAAGGCTTGACCTACCCAGGAGAAACAGTTGCGAGTAGCTGATGTGCTATTTTTGTACACTTAAACTTGGAAAGAAATTTGCTATCTAACTCTGCTTGGGTGATTCAAGAGTGGGATCACACCCTAAATCGAGTAGTTTAAGGTAGCTAAAACTAAATTTGACATAAAGCTATAGTTAGATCAGTGGAAAGCTCATTATAATCATACAGATTTAGTAAAACCTATGTCCAATTTGTGAAAACCCAATAAAATAGTTGATAGTTAGTTACTGACAAGACAGTACTTTTCCCTTTGTTTTAAAAATAATTTATCAACCTGTAAAGTCAGTATCTCTCTGCAGTGCACATACCCCATTCCAATTTTCATGAATTAAAGGTGGGAGAGGGAGAGATACTACTTTTTCATAAAGTCCTGAATTCCTTCCATCCAGAAGGCTTTATGTGTTGTTCATTATGATCTACATGTCTGATAGCAGTAGGCTATTTTGAGGAATGGAGTTAATTTTGTTTCCTTACGCATAGTTTTGCCATTCCTGAAGCAAATGTCAGTTGCTTTATTGAAACTCACATTCTCATTTCTTGTCCTGTTCCATAAATTGGCAGAATTGGTTGACTTTGAAATTGGTTTAATTAATTATTTGCATTTACGATGTGCTCTAGAAGAAAATGAGAACTTTTGAGTCTGGGTGGTTTTTATATTTGGGGTTTTTTGTAGATCCCACTTCCGACCATTCAGTAAATGACAAAAATAAAATACTGTCATTCAGCTTCAATAAGTACTTCTTAGTGATCTTAGTGATTCTTCTGTAATCATGGTAACAATGAAATTTTGCTAGGGGTCTGATTATTGAACCCTTTGCACACAAGTCTTACTTCCATTATTCTGAAGTACTCTTATTGTATAAGAAAGATGAAAAGGCAATGGCCTTGTGTTTATTCTAGTCAGCAAACACAGCGTACACAGTGTACACACTGTGTCTGCCTCCACTCCCAGCCTTGTTCAGTGTAAAAGTATTGATGAGGAGGTGGGTGGTGGAGTCATCTACTATTTTTTTAACCTGACAATCTGCAGAGATAATTCAGTCTAAGCTTGCTATTTCCTTACCTCTGTTACATATTTAAAACTAATGGAGTGATATTTTTTTACTGAGTGTTCACAGCACTTTTTCAATATGATTTTAAAAACAATTTGTTCAAGTTACCGAATTGGTTCATGTCTGTTTCAGCTACCCCATGACTGGAAAGCTGTATTTCTTTCACCATACTGACTGATACTCTCATATCTGGTATGACACTTGATTCAGAATTCCCCTTGGTGTAAGTTGAACTAGTGTGTGAGTATAAGGGAGGTAAAAACCCCATGTTTTCTCCTGACTGATGGTTTTCATTTAACAGGATGCAGTAATTTGTTTCTGTTTCACAGACTGAGGGGGACAGTGTTATACAGTGCAGAGAGGATTTGCTTATGAAGCCATTGCTCCATGGAAGCAAACCTGTGCAAGGAAAATGGAAACAGCATCTTGCCATTCAGGAATATTTACTTTTGGCAGGGCCATTGTTTTTCATACCTCTTTCAGCTGAAGAAACTTTGCAAAGCTTTTTGGAAGGTGAATGACTTTGTGGTAGTGTTCCCTTAGAAAAAGTTATTGCCTGTTTATACTTCTTCCTCTCTAAAGGCTGTCCATTCTTAGCCATCTCCTTCAGAGAATGCTGATGTTGCCAAGAACTGTTTTTGTAGTAGCATGTGTGGTGTTTTGTAACTGATACCTTACTTTCACAACTGACTTTATTAATTTTCTGAAAAAAAAAATTATTTTGAGGTGACCAGGATTTTTAAAAAGGCAAGATTTTGTAGATACTGGCTTCTTACATGGTTGAAAAAATCTATTTACCATCTCAAAGTGTCAGTTTTTCAATACCCATTGTGTTTTGGAATAACGGTTTGCAGGTGAGAAATGTTTTGAAATAATAACAATAATTATGTTATTTTGAATGGTAGAGATTGATATTTGGGTTCTTCCATAATAATAGTAAAATACTTAATGAAATGATGCTTTCTTAGCCTTTTATTAAGGCAGAGTAGATATTCTACATTAGAAGAATGTTTACCTTTTACCCAGTGGAGATGTCTAAGCTGTTTGAGATATTACTCTCTTGTATTTTTGAAGATTCAGTAACTGGTCATAGCAAGTTTTATATCTGAGGCTGTTTAGAACTACTGAATAAAATTAAGTTCTCAGTGACTGGGTTTTTATGTGGCTCTCTGATGTATTTATTTACTTTAAGTAAAGCATTTTGAAAACATACAAACAGTTGAAAGACGTTTTGGGCACTTTCTCCTTCTTTCAAAGGTAGATAGTAATGTGTTTTGCATAATCTCAGGCCTATTTTGCTTTATCAGTCAAAAGTTATGGGTATTCCTCGTAATTGACCCAAATTAAAATCCAATGATAACTGCATGTATTAATCCCACCTGTAGGTTGTATAATGTGTGTCTCTTAATTTATGTGCTGTGCAAGATTTTATATGAAATGCAAACATGAAATATATCAAATTTTGGGAATTGTATCCTGCAAATACTTTGCACTGAATTTTGAATGTTGCCCATGGTAGAAAAGAAAACTGTTTTCTTTCAATGCAAAGCCACTGTTCACTTATAGCTTCATCTAGTTGGATGTCAGGATATTTCTTAAAAGGTTCTGGTAGCTGTCACGACAGAAGGCAATTGCACCCAGGCTTCCAAATGGTAATTATTCTTTCTAGAATGGTAGAGTCACTAAGTAATCCAGGAGAAGTGCTTTGAAACGGCTTTTTAAAAAAGCTGGTGGCCAGTAATCTTGCTGGGACAAAGAAAACAAGGGCTTTAATCCAAATAAAAAAGAACACAAACTGATGTGTGTTTATCACAATCTGTCAAATCTTCATGTAAAGAAGGGTGCAAGTCTTACATAGGAAAGACTCATCAGATGGGAAACGTCTCAGCTTCTGACTCACTGTGCAAAGAAGGAGATTTGCTTTAAGACTAGGAACAGTCTTAAAAATCTTACCTTAGCTCAGAGATGTGAGCATCTTGCTAAAATTTCTGTTAATCATTCTTCGTAACCCATGGGATTGGGGGTGCTTTTATTTGGAATATTGCAAGTAAATGTTTGATTTGTATTTAGGCTGTTCTCAGACAGGGCAATGTGTTTGTTGGTGGGAAACCCTCCTGCAGTCCCTGACACAAAACTGCTGCAAAGACTGTTCTTGCCGTGCTTGCCTTTGCAGTGCTGATCTGCAGGGAGGTGTGCAGAAGATGATAGTAGAGATGCACTGAGTTGCTAGTGATGGTCATGGAGCTGATAAGGAGAGTTCTCTGTGGACAAACAGTCCTGGTGGTTTCTCTCAGGAAAACAGGGGAACCGTTAGGGATTTAGGCAGATAATAACGAATATGTTTTTGCCTGTTTGTAAGAATAGTTGTAAACTATCTTATTTTAATGTCAGCATTTCTTTCAAGACGTGGAAAGGTACTTTGAAAAATTTTACTCCAGGAAATGATTATTTCCAATTATCATTTGAAGAGGTGTGTAGACATATGGGGAAAATAATAGTATGGAGATAGATATCAGGTGTTTGGCAACTACTTTTACTTTAGTCTTTTGTTTTCTACTTTGCTATTCATTCAGCTGTCTACTGTAAACTGCAAACAATTATTTTTGAACTAAGGCTACTCAGTCTTATTCTCATGCCTCTCCAAAAGTTATGATAATTGATTTACAAAGCAGTATACAGTTCTAACATATATGTAATGAAATATTAAATTAAAATTTTCATCAGGGCAAAATGAATATGATTTTTGCATTAGATGATCTTACAAGGAGTATCCATAAAAGTAAAATTATGGTGAATGCCAGAAATATATTTATCTAGAAGGTTGTTAGTCAAAACCAGCAAGACTTCATTGGATTTCTTTGTGTTTATAAACTCAAAAGATAAAATGCAAAGTAATCTTCTTAATTAGAGAAAAAACAGAATGATGCTATAAAACTTAATGCGTGTGCACTTGTCATGTACTACTGAATCTAGAAGCCTTACTCAGCCCTTAGTTATGCATTTAAAGCTATGTTAAATGTAGTTTTTAACCTCATCACATGAAATTCAATGAGTCTGTATTGAAAATGCCTGTCCTCCTTAAGGTTGAATATCATGTTAGTCTGTAATGGTAATTTTTTTCCTTTCCTGGTGAACTTTATCAATGCTGTAAATGAGTAGCTATGCATTTCTTTATGACATGATCATTTTTTGTGGGCAATGAGGCTTCATCATTCACAGGCTACATTGTTGAAAAGAAACAAGTTTTGCTAGCAGGTTTTCTGTAATTTTTCATCTCTGCATATCAGTTTGTCTGAAAGTGGAATTTATTTGTCATCTCCGATATAGGGAAGTATTTCTCTTTTTCACAAATGGCAGACGCAGAAGTGGAGATTTAAAGTTTGTGTGGTCAAAAACATCATATTATTTTGTTTGCTTAGAGAATGCCTAGTTTTCAAAATTCTTCATATTAGTAATGTATTTCATTTCTTCAGTGATTTCTTCTTGATGGCTGTAGCTGCAGGAAGGGCATGGCCATTTAGGAGTGGTTTGCAGGGGGAGACCCGTGTCAGACACCACGTGTGAACGGACTTGGCCCCGTGATTTGTGGCAAGGATAGAAATAAATGCTCCAAGGAAGCCATTTCTTCTCTCATCCAGGAGAGCTCTTCTGCACTATTTAAGTGGTGTTGACTCACATTTAGAAACTTACTGTTTTAGACAAAAATAAGATGATGGAAGACACACTTAAGATCCAAATGATTGCAGTCTGCAGCATAAGCATGTAAATTTTCTCAGGAGTTTCTTTTGAAGTGGAGTAGAGAAAGAATTTTTTTAATGCATTCGGTCTTGTAGGTATGTAGTGGGGATTTTTAATAAGCTGGGCACATAGCCATATAACTACAAAATAATAAATTTTTATGCATGCCTTTAGCTAGAGGTGGAATTACCATGCATTTTAGTTTTACTAAAGGGCAGTAATATTGAAATATTAACAAAAGAATATTTCAAAATAGAGAAGCAAACAAAAAGTAGCATGAAACAAAGCATTGACAGCTAGATTTCACTAAGGGTAAGCTTTCTTTTGTTAATTTCTTTTTCCTGCAAAGTAAAATCTAGATTTAATGTGCCTGATCTTCAGTCAAACAAGTAGTAATGCAACATTTTTCTAGATATTGAGTACATGGGAACTTAGTTAAATTTGTCAGGTGTAGGCCACTGCTCCTTATCCTGCAGCATCGCTTGGTTACAGTGTCTTTATATTGGTTAAGCACAAAACTTAGTTTGTATGATTGCATTTATATGTTTATCCTGTTGTGTAGAAAGTACTTGAACATGACACAAATAGAAGAGGTTGGAACATTGGGAGGATGTCCTTCTAGGTCTGCATAATAATGGTGTTGTCACTGGGACAAAAATAGCCAGAAAACACCACTGATATAGAGCAAAATATTGTGTAGAAGAGCAAGAGTCTTCCTGGACTGACATAAAAGGTTAAGGTGTTGGAATGCAAAATGCAGGTTAATGTACTTGATATCTAGAAAAATGTTGCAATAAATTTCTTCTATCAACTGAAAATGGCAGGGGAGAAGAGTGTGTTTGAGAAGTGAGTAAGTGTTGATTGTGACATAATTGTAGGTTGTCAGTGTGATGTGACTAAAAAAAAAAAAACTTAAAAAATTAGGCTATGGTAAGCCTTTTTTTAAAGCCTTGAGAAATAGTCTGCTTCAGGTCAACACTGTTTATTTTGTCCCAGAGTCTTGGAAGAAAAAGAGCTGAACTCCAAATCTAAAATCAGACACTTGGCAATTACCCTGAGCATGGTAATCAGGTCCTCCTGGATCAGTATTTCCAGATTCCTTTCCAGGATTTCTTTAGAAGATATTCACTGTGGATCAGGAGTCTACATAAGCCAATGCCAGATAAATCTGTTTCAGGAATGAAATACAGAAGACTTAGGGTAATTGGCCATTGAAATAACTTGTCTCAGGACTCTGGGTAGTTATCTCCACTGAAACTTTGTCCTTCAGCAGCTGTAAGACCCAGACTGAGGATGCAGGAGAAAATTTAAAATTTGTTTGGTCTACATTTATCACTGCTTAAGCAACTGTTCCCTGTCTTCTTCCCTGTTCCCTGGGAAGAAAGCTGTGAATTAGATCCTTCAGAATAGTCAATGCATCCCTGTTGACAGATGAATTGAATTATGGGGCCAAATAGTTCAGATTGTATCAAAAATTTGTCAACAAGATGATAAAAATTGATATAGGACCAAAAATGACAGCTGACTTCAACTCTTCTGTGCGTAATAATTTATGTTGGAAGCAGGAAAGGTCATAGAATTACAGAAGGGTTGGCATTGGATGGGTCCTTAAAGGTCATATCATTTCAACCTCCCTGCCTTGGCCAAGGGCACCTTCCACCAGGCCAGGTTGCTCCAAGCCCCCATCCAGCCTGGCCTTGAACACCCTCAGGGATGGGGGACTACAGCTTCTCTGGGCAACCTGTCCCAGTGCCTCACCATCCTCACAGTAAAGAATTTATTCCCAAAATCTAATCTAGACATACCCTTGCAGTTTGAAGCTATTTCTCCTTGTTCTGTCACTACCTGCTCTTATAAAAAGTCCCTCTCTGTCTCTTTTAACCCCCTTTAAGTACTGGAAAGTGCTGTAGGATCCCCAGAGCCTTCTATTCTCCAGACTGAACAACCCCAACTCTCTCAGCCTGTCTTCATAGGAGAGGTGCTCCAGCCCTCTCATCATCTTCCAGGCCCTCCTCTGGGTCACTGCAGCAGCTCCCTGTCCCTCCTGTGCTGGCCCCCAGAGCTGATGCAGCCCTGCAGTGGCTCTCAGCAGAGCAGAGGGGCAGAATCCCCTCCCTGGCCCTGCTGCCCACGCTGCTCTGGATGCAGCCCAGGGCATGTTTGGCTCTCTGGGCTGGCAGTGCCCATGGTGCCTCATGTGCAGCCTCTCAGGCAGCAGCACCCCCAAGTCCCTCTGGGCAGGGCTGCTCTCAATCCATTCTGCACCCAGCCTGTATTTCTGGTCATGTCTCAGCTAGCACCTGAACCCAAAGCTGTGTGGTTTTCCAGCCTCTCCTTTCTTGTAGGGAAACTGGCAGGGAGGTTGACAGCATGACTGTTTGCTGTGTACTTTTTCACTGGGATGTAAGAGGTTTCAAAGTATAATCCACTATTGTTTTCCCTTTCCTTATAGAATGATTTTGAGTGTCTTGGTAGCAGCAGTGAAAAGTTTAAGCCCTCCCCCAAAAGAAGTTAATTTAGTCCATGATGTTACAAGGAAATTAGGAGTACTCTCATCCACATTAAAGTTGTCTAACTGTTTAATCCCAAACCTCCAGGGGTTCAATCAAAATTTGACAATAAAAAGAATTTAACACTGGTGGCCGTGGTAGAGTATGACTTTTCTGTACACTGCTTATATACTGTCAGATAACTACTTCAAACATTAGAAATATGTGTGATTTTTAAGGCAACAGCTCTTACGGTTAGTGGTGGTGTTGTGTTTGTCACTGTAAAAAGAGGTGATAATGTTACTCAGTTACATAGAATATCATATTTACATGCCTGATAGATTAGTGTTGTAACATTTCTATCAAATTCTATCAATTTCTTGGACAGACCATTCTGGTACTGGAAACCCATTCTCCATTTATTAGATTTTTAAACTTGCTAGCAACCAGATAGACCTGATACAGCCTGAGGGAATGCAAATTCTTCATCCTGGGACTCCCTGTGCTGTGATAAGCTGGTAATGCTGATCAGTGTTGTGTTAGGGAAGAGTTAGATCACCAGGGTTTCTCAGAGGTTGGAGCTCCAAAGGAAAGGTCCTGGCTGATGACCAGGCTGCCAGTGTTGTACTCTGTCTGGCAATATTCAGTGTGTTACTTGCTTCATGCTCTGCTGGAAATCTCACTTCTGAGAGTGAGCTTTTTAAGTATTTCTGGCATTATACACTTAGCTTAGAAGGAGAGAACAGTGACAGACAGATTGATCTATGCTTGATTTTCATGTGCTGCTTTTGAATCCTGGATCAGTGAATAAAGTTTGTAGTCCAAGAAAAACAGAAGACCAGTCCCCAGGCTGGAAACTGCTCACTTTCTGTTGCAGCATGGTAAAAGGACAAAAGTTCTCACATACTGTCCTAAAGTCAGTTTTGTCACTTACAGTGTAAATCCTAAATAATTTTATGGGACAGTTTATGCTGTAATTATTTATTGTCTGTGTTGCAGCAGCACCTAGTGGTTCAAGTTAAGATCAGAAATGAACTTTCATGGCACATGATCTCTGCTGGTAAAACCTTAATTGAAAGCAGATAGAATGGAAATAGGAGGATATGGGAAGCCATGGCAGAGAACAGGGAGATGTCTTTTAAGCCACTACAGGAGAGCTGAGGTACAGCCAGCAAGAGACATAAGTTTCCATAAAGGATCTTACTTCTCTTTTGTGTAGAGACATGTTTTTTTCTATCTCTTGTTGGCTCATTGCCATTGAAAAATGGGTTTTTTGGATATGGACATACTTGCTTGCTTCTAATCTTAGTTAGAAGTCTATAATTGTAATGCTTTGGTCAGATTTGAACAAATACTGCAGCCCAATTACCTGTTGTGAAATATTTGAAATTTGGAGCATGGCATTGGGATTGCTCACTGCATCCCAATGCATGCAGCTTCTCTCACTTGGCTGCTCCAAAGCTTCACAACTGTCTAGTGTACATCAGTGTTCCAACTGGATTGACCTTCTGAAAGGGAGTCTGTAAAGAGAGTTTAGTTGAAATTTCCAGGCATATGAAGGATAAGGTCATAAGGAGCAGTCAGCATGGATTCACCAATGATAAATTTGGTGATTAAGGGGCTGGGTTGAAAACTGGTAGAACAGCCAGTAACTAGTGGCACAAAGTCTAGTTGGAGGCCAGTGTATTCCAGGAGTCCAGTCCTGTTAAATATCTTCATCAAGGACCTGGAGAAGGGAGCAGGGTGTACCCCTCAGCAAGTTTGCAGTAGGCACAAAACTGGGAGAGTGGCTGATGTACCAGAGGATTGTACTGTACACAGTGGGGTACACAGGAACGTCATGAAATTCTACATGGGGAAGTGCAGAGTCCTGCAGCTGGGGAGGAACAACCACAGGGAACTGGAAAGCAGCTTTGCAGAAAGGACATGAAGGTCCTGGTAGACACCAAGGTGAAATAAGCAGTGCAACCCTATGACAGAGGGTGAGTGGTGCCTGAGCTGTACTGGACAAAGTGTTGCCAGCAGGTTGAGGGAGATCATCCATCCCTTCTGCTCAGCACTGGGGAGGATGCGCTTGGTGCGCAGTTTCCACTTCTGGGCTTCCCAGTGGAAGAGAGGTGGGGGGGGAACCTGGAGTGGGTCCAGTGGAGAGAGCCCAACAAAGGATCACAAAGATGATTACAGATCTTGAGCATCTCTTTAACGAGGAAAGGCTGAGAGCTGGGACTTTATAGCCTGGGGAAGAGATGGCTCTTTTTTTATCAGTATCTGAAGGAACTGTGCTAAGAAGTCCAAGCTTGACTTCTTGCACAGCTGCATAGTGATGGGACCAGAAGCAACTGGCACAAACTGTAACACAGGAGGTTCCCTCTGAACATCAGGAAACACTTTTTTACTGTAAGGGACACTGGGCACCAGCACAGGTTGCCCATGGAGGTTTTGGTCCCTCCGTCCTTGGGGAGAATCAAAAGGGGCGTGGACATATGGTCCTGGATTGTAGGTGGTCCAGCTTGAGGCAAGGGGGATGGGCCAGGTGGTGTCCAGAGCTCCCTCCAGCCCCAGACATTGTGTGATTCTATCATATATCTCTAATTCATTCAAACAGGAAGTTGATATGACAACATTTTTAATACTATGGAAATCTGAACAGCTTTTAGAGATTTTTGGGTCACAGCCTTGATCTTACTCCTAAATATTTATTTTAAAAAAAATTTTACCAAAAAAGTGTTAGCAGAATTAAGTCATGATTCATTGGCAACTAAGAGGGAAAAATTAAGGACAGAAACAGGGAGTTCATACTTGTGGCACAAACCTGGCATTCATGCAGCTCCCTTCTGCTAGTTTTCTGAGGGTCTTGGAACATTGTTTTGCCTTGTAAAAACCCAATGTGTTGCATCATTCACTATGTAGAATTATATAACAATGTTTGTACAACACTCAACCTATTAAGTTTGAAAAAAATAGTTCTGAAAAATAAGATACAAATTTAATTTGGATTTCCAGTCTCACAGCAAGGACTGCATTTTTAGTCCAGCACATCCTCTGATGGATATCCTCAATGAAGGAAACAGAATGGCCTTTCTGTTAAGTAGCCATTTTTGTGTGGTTGAGGTACAGGGAACCACTGTTTTGAGAATGTTGACAGAACCCAAATGATTTAGATTTATTGTACTACTAGGGCTTTATTAAAGGAGTTGCTTAGAAGCTAAGAAGTACAAAAGGTAAACTAGAACATGAAAGACAGTATTTAACTATCCCTTTCTGCTTATGCTTCTCCTGTCAAGCTTCCTAGTTGCTTGTTTGTCAGCTTTTTTCAGACTCAGTTTTGCTTTCTGCTCTGCAGCATCAGTGCATGGCACAATCTAGAAGAATTCTTCTGCTGGTTCTTTCCCTCCAGACATCATCCTTTCAGCTTGTCACCTTCACAGCTCACAGGTCAATTTCGTTGCAATACCAGTAGCAAATGTACATGTTTAGCTTGACTTGTTAATTTTGTTTTTCCTGACTTCTGTCTATTTGCCTGCCTGTCTTCAGGGTCTAAGCTCCCTGGGGCATGGACCATCCCTTTCTTCTGGAAAATTCTAGCACATTGTGGCTACTACCATGTTCACAAAAAAAAAAAATAATTCTGTGGCAAGCAAAGATTAAGAGGATGAATGAGATGAGTAACTGGAAGATGTGAACTTCATCAGTTCTGTTAAACTGTAGGAACATTTTGTGTTTTTAAGGTCAGCAAGAAGCTCTCATTTTTACTTTCCTAGTATAGCTCTCATAACTGTAATCTGTCTTCTGGGATGACTTCTAGTTGTGTAATCCATATCTGAAATAATTTTCCCTTCCTGTTATTTCTTGGAAAATCACTGCCATGTATAATGAAGTAGTTTTTGTGTGAGAGAGAGATGTATGCAGTAGTACATTTACATGTCTTGCTTTTGCAGAAGTCTTTTTCAAAATACTGCAAAGGCTCCTTATGTTTTTCAAGTTAGTTCTTTAGTGCAAATCAAAAAGGTAAATTATGTCAAAGATTGGAAAACTTGTGGTAATTTAATAAAAATCGAGTTTGTTTATTGCATTGTTTCACTGAGCACTCAGAAAACTGGATTGCTGAAATTCAGTGATGTATATGAGCTTGTGAGTAAAGGACTTGCAGTGACAATTGTTTACTGCTACCACTGAAACAAAAAAAAAGTTTACAATGTCTGTTGCTCTTGGATTTCCTTTCTCCATAATGTGTATTTATTGCTTAAAGTTTAGGATGTACCTGTGGTTATGCAGTTGTGGAGTATCCTACAACAGGAACTGAAAAAGCTGTATTTGGAGGAGGGTTGTTTGCATTAGGGTTTTTTTTTGTCGTGTGTTTCTGCACTGAGCTTTCATTCTTATATGATCTTTGATCTTTGTCTACCTGTTAAAATTTTTAGGAGTCTTGTATGAAAGTATCATTTTAAAATCATTATTTATGTTCTTTAAATCTGAGTTTTAAATTAAATTTGAAATCATCAGAAACATCATTATGGACAAGGCTATGAGAAGCAGGCATGATTTTTAAAAACACTAAACAGTGCACATGAAATTAGCAAATAGGATTTATTTCTAATCACAGCAATCTTATCTCCATTTTATATGTCAATTCTGTAAATTGAAGACTGCTTCTTGCTTTTTCTCCCATTTCTACAGAGAATTTGTGCCAGTCCTTACAAACACTCTGCTAGGAACAGCATCCATTTTTAATAATAAATATATATTGCAAATACTGAAATTCAAAACAGAATTGTGTCACAAACAGTGTTTCAAATTGGTGTATTATAAACATGTGCTTCCTAAACTGTATTTACAATAAATCTGGAATACATAATTCATTTTCTTTGAGCAATAACCATGTTTTTCTTAGTTGAATTTGTAGACTGCTTGTTTTTAACCTTTGCTCTCTGTTGACTTTAATAACTGTTACTCTTAAAAAGCTTACCTCGTAATTGCTTATTTGCTGGTCTTATTTTTTAGGAGATGAGTATCTCTAGTCAAAAGATTGTAGTGAATTGAATCTTACTGTTCTCTTTTCAAAGACAAAATTGAGGTAGACTTTGCTATTACCATATGAATATAAAGACTGAAGGCTATAAATGGAAACATTTTCATTATGAAATGCTGAGAACTACAGTGCAGCTAAAACAATTGCACATGTACTTTCTTTGCATTCTATGTGTTGTAGAGACACTGATTGCATTGGATTTTGGACATGATGCAATGTGGGCCAATATTTAAGCCTGATAAATTGCTTTCCTGATTGATTAGTTGTTGAGGCTTATATGGAAAGATTAAAAACAGTAAGACAGATACTGTGTAATTTGAAATTAAATTAGCATAATAAGTTTATAAAATATTGGATTAATTTAGGGGTTTTTTTCTGGCTGTGTTACTATCCCAAAAGCTAGATGTTGGGATAATAACTCAATGCAATAAACTGTTGAAATACTGGAATGTTCTTCTCCAACTGCTTAAGTCTGGGGTTGTGTACAGGGGGATCTATGAAGTTAGAATATTTCTAGTTAATAGTATGAAGAAAAAAATGAACTTGTAAAACCCGAAGGGCTCAAACCCTAAGAAGATGTGTTTGTAATTATCAAACAAACCAAGGAGGACGAGGAGGGTCAGGTGTGAAGAATTAGGTGCTGTGGGGCTGTATCCCTGGCTGCTGAGTGGCAGGATGCCTGCTGGGCTGTAGCTCATGCAAACCAGCCTGACTCACCTGGGGACACAGCTGTGCCTGCAGGCACTGTGCAGCAGCAGCAGCTTCCCCGGCACAGGCAGGGGTGGGACTGGGTACTGGGGAAGGGCTCCAAATGTATTCATTCCTTTGCCCTCTCTGTGATCTCTCTCAGGCAGGAAAGTACCAAAGAAGAAGCAGCAATTGACAGTGGATAGGTGGGAGACAAGGAAGGAATGGAATAGCTGAAAGGGGCTTTTTCTTCTTTTTCCAAACAGAGGGGCGGGATTGAGTTTACCCACAGTATTTATTTTAGTTTTTGGCTACCATTACTGCATACCAATAACTTACTCTCTGCTACATTCAAGTTTTACCAGATGACTATCAATGCAGTCAGAGTTCATTTTTCCTTATGATTTATCTATTATGTTTTACATTTACACTTCACCTTAAATCAAGTTAACTTCTGCTTCTGAACCAATCATGTGTTACTTTAGTCATGCTTGAAGAAAAATGGAGTGTTGCTATTATTTCAGGCTCTGCCTGAATGCTCTGAAGTTGTTCTGTCATTCAGGATTTCTAGTTGAGATAAAAACCTGCTGCATGGGTGGGAGCAGGTCCTGCAGTGGTGTGTCCACTGATTGGAACCAAATGAGAGACTGGAAACATCTACCCCTTTTTTCCTGCCAAGTTCTAAGAAATAAAGACTGTAAAATTAGAAGAGAATTATACTACAGAAGTGCAGTATGTTAATTTCCAGAACACTGGTGAATGTGTGCCTGTGTGGATGCTTAGTCCCTTTCTGAGTAATTAAAAATATAATGTATAATACCAGACTTTGTGAGTCGTCTTACAGAGAGAAGAGAGCAGTTACCATTGGCTTTGGTAAGATAATTCATGTAAATTAAGATTATAAATATTGTCGTTCATACAGAAGTGAGAAAGCCATTTCTGCTGTTATTTTTAGATGAGGAGCTTTAGAAGGGAGAGTTTTCTCTGCAAAAACAGCCTCTGATGTTTGATTTACCCACTTTGTACTACTTTTTCCTGCCTCTCCTCTATCTCCCTCTCTTCTCATTGGTGGGGTTTTTTTAGAAACTAGCTTGCTGCCTTCTTTTTACTTTTTTACCCCTTTACCAGTTTATAAGATATGTAACTATTCATTATTGTACTGGAAATTGTGTTAGTGTTATTCATGACATAGGTTATAATCATAGTTGTGGTTGCAGATACGACTTTTGTCAGGTTTGAATTCACAGTGTTAGCATTAGCAGCTTAGGTTTCAGGATACAGGCTCTTCAAAATTATCTTAATCTGTGTCATTTACAGTTGTTGTTCTTGTGAAATTTATTAGTCTTTTGTGGTATGTTCCACTTTTTTTGTAATAATTAAGCAAAGGTGCTTATGTCTCCCTTCCATGACTATTTTAGATTTTTGGCCGTAGTGGTAGGTGTTCTGGATCTTCTGATGAGCATTATTAAGAAAACTAAAATTGCTTGTAATGGCCAGTTGTCTACAATGAGTTGCATAGGATTTAATAAACACTTTGATTTATGAGTTTAACATGTTTTTAAGATTACTCTCAATTTGTTTACATTTGATATTGAAAGTAGTTGCTTGCAACATGTTACTTTACAAGAAGAGAACAGAGTGTCTATTGCAATTTTGGCTGAAATCTTACAGTACTGTCTTGGATTTACCCTTTCATGGTTCATAGCCTAGATGTCTTGGCAGAATGTATACTTTTTAAATTGTTGGGTGGTGACTTTGGACTTAGGTTTAATCAGCAGTTGTGTATCATTGTAAGCCTCTCTTTTAGCAAAGCATAATTTTATTGTATTTTTAAATGGTTTTAAAGAGCATATAACTTAATATTTTATTATTATGGAGTGATAATACTAAGTGCTATTTCCAACTTCATTATATCTACCATTAGAATTGTAATTTTTTTTCCATAATAGCAGGAGGATCCAAACAATGATCTGTTAAATGGTATATACATATATTAAACTGTATTGCTTTTATAAAGTTTGTATTTATATAGCATATCTAAAGTTGCATTCATAGCTGTACATGAATTTGACAGCCCAAAAATAGTAAAATGAGTGCAGAATGGGAAAAAAAGCTAATGAAAATTAAACAGATGACATGAGGGCTAAATAGCTCAGCTGTTTTTCTTTTTGTTCACTTTTTGTATTAATTCTGCACTATGGGACGGAGGGAGATGTTGTAGAATTCTGTTTGGATCTCACTAAGAAAAACTGGCCAATGAACAGCATGATACAGTAGCCTTATTAATAGGGAAGAATAAAAAGAGAAACTCAGCAATTAAATCTTATGTCCCTTCAGAGATTTGGGACCTCTTGATCACACAGCCTCAGATGGAGCCCAGGTGGGTTTTCCACAGCATGCTGTGCATGGATTGCATGCTGTATGTGGATGGATTCCTCTTCCCTGTACAGTGCCTTTGATTTTGTGTAACAAGCAGGCATTTTTCCAAAGGAGCTGGCAGGCCATCCCTGTCATGCCATCCCCCAGTGGCACCTGGGCCATGCCAGCAGGGTCCCTGCAGCACTGCTTGTGCCAGCATTTGGGCTTTGACCACAGGGCCCAGCAGAGTGGGCACTGCCAGCTCAGGATCCCTAAATCCTCGGGCACAGTGAGCTCCCAACACACAGATTCCCCTGACATGGGCAGGAGGATGATCTGTTCTGAGGGGGAGTAAGTGCAGAAAAAAGGCCTGGTGATAGCTTTCCAAAGGAAAGTCTTGGAGTAGCTAGCCAATTCTAATGCAGTTTGAGGTTGTAATTTTGCTGTGGATTAGACGTTGGTTGGTAAGAGGATGAAAACACCTCTGTTGGCCCTGCAGTGGTAGCTTTCCCTTGCTGCTGCTCAGTTACAGCTATGAACAGATGCAAAAGACTTCGAGCCTGTCTGCCAGATATATGCATTATTTCTAATATTATACAGATTTAAACAAAACTGTGCAGCTTTGGCAGCTCAGTCCAAAACAAAGAGTACCAGCTCGCTGACTCTGATGTGGCTCACTCTATTTTATTGTAGTGTCTGATCTTTAGATAAGATCCTGCCAGTAAACATGTATATTAAGGAGGGTCTTGCTGCTTTCATGACATGTACATGGATCCACACAAGCAGTAACTGTGTCCCAACTTGCATTTTCTAAGCTGTTTTTGAGAACTTGTACTTCTGAAAGCTCTGGTGGATTTAAAGTCCTACTGTGACTACTCCTGCTCTTCAAACAGTACAGAAGCAATATTTCAATCCCTGCAAAATAATATATTAAAGGCGTTTCTGAAGCACAACTATCAAACCCAAGGCCCTACTCTGGCTTTTTTTTTTTTTTCTGTTATGCAACAATTTTGGTGCTGTAGCCATTTCAGGGTTTCACGTTTTTTCCCTCTTCTTTTACCTCACATTTTTAGAAAACAGCTAATTCGTTGTGGTAGAGAACAGATTAGAGAAAGCCAGCAGCAGGCTAAAACAGTGAATACAAGGTGATGATATACAAGCTGCCAGCAGCAAAAGCTTTTGGGACCCTGCATCTGGAGGTGCTATTGGCTGAATTCTACATACAGAACTTACCAAGTGTTCAAAGCTGGAGGTATTTAAATTTCTTATTGGTGATTTCTATTTTTTTATCTGATGTTAGTGTTTATCACAGCACACTGTTGGGCAAACTGCTGAATCATGGCAACCAGTTTGTTTTTTGTGGAATTCATTGCCTTTTAGCTGAATAATAATATTGCATTAACAATGCCTGGAAAAGTTAGACATAAGCCTTTGAGAAAGTTTGCTTTAAAGCATTTTAATAATGCAGTGAAGGCTGTGAGGGTCAGTCATTCTTTTCAGTCTATTCTCTGTACAAATCATCAAAAAAAAAAGGCTCTTTAACAACTTGAAGATGCAGACAGAGTGAGCTCAGCATACCTAGCTTCTCACCTGAAGTTTACAGATGATGTGTATGGTTGGTAGCTGTTCCTTTGCCACTGTGGAGTATGTACAGCAAGGATAAAATCTATTTTATCAGACACAGGCTTTTCTCAGGTGCTTATCTAAGGCTATGAAGCAAAATATCAAATGAGAGCTGCAGATATTAACATCTGCCTTCTGTTTCTCTTTTTTTTTTGTAATGTAGCGTTACTACAAGGAACAAACAAATCTTAATAAATCCTAAAAACTACATAATGTCTGGGGGAAAAAAGAAAATGTGGATTAAAATGGGAAGAATCTAAATCATGTTAGTGAATTGACTTTGGGAAAGGGACTAGGTGTTACAGTAATCAAGATGTTATACAAAGAGGGTTTTTTATCAGCTTAGAATTTGTACTCGCTCATCTTTTCTCCTTCAGTCTAAACAAGTGTTACAATGATTTCATGCTTCCCAGGGTGTCTCACTTCACAGCATGCTGCAATCACCTTGCCTTTGGCCCTAGAGGCCGAGGAGCCCTCCAAAAATAAATGGGAAAAGCCAGAAGCTGTCTCCTCGACTTAGCATTTTCTTTTAGCTCTGCTTAATGGCAGGATTTTGTTGGGTTTGGTCTCAGAGTGGTGTCTCTGTGGCGAGAGGTTCCTGTGGCAGGTGCTGCCCGGCTGCTCAGGGGCCTCAGCTGGGAGGCTGTGCCCGGCTGTGGGCCCAGAGCCTGCCATGCCTGCACAGGGCCGGCTCTGCTGCTCCCCACCAGCGTCAGTCTGCCAGGACTGTGGAAACTCTCCATCTCTGCTGAGGAACTACATCTGTTGGGTTTTTTCTTTACAGTTCTGTATTTAAAACAAAGAAAACGGGCTGGTAGTTGTGAAGCCTTAAAACTTCTGATAACAATTAGAGGTGGTTCTTTCCAAGCATGGATGTGCCACTGAAGTCACAAGGTTGAGATAGACATATTGTTCTCTACAACACAAAGAGAAATGCCTTGTTGCATAAGGAAATAGCTGGATTGTAGGGGGATAGAATATAAGTAAATCAAGGTAGTATAGAAAGTAATCTTACCCCCGGAAAGAGTTGCAGCTGGGTTAATTATTAGAGATTGGGAACAGGCCTGACTTTAACAGGCCACAGCTGTAGCCAATAAGAAGAATGAGTGTTATAAAAGAGTGGATTGACTGGTTGAGGGGGAACTGGAGTTGGTTGGTTTCAGTGAGAAGAGGGAAGAGTCAGTGCTTAGAGGAGCTGCCTATGAGAAAGATCAAGGAGGTATGGAACTCTTGTACTAAGGAGACAACAGTACGAAACCTTTGCAATATAATGACAACACTGCTGGGAAAAATAAAGCACTTAGTTACTTTAGAACTACAAAATAGATATATGATTAGTGTCACTCTAATACTGAATATTTGTGCTGGATATAGTTAGAGTTTTATTTGTAGACACACCTGGGTTGCTTTGCCCATCCTTCAGCCTAGGTAGCTGATGTCATTGTTAATGTGGTTTTTCAGTTCTAGAGCTGACCTTGGCAGACCTGTCGTTTCAGCTCAGGCTTAGCACCATTTCAGTGGTCTGGCTGGATTCTGAAGGAGGTCTTGCTTTGTCCATCCATTTCAAAGTATGACTAATATACATTTGTATGGGTGGTCATATAAAGTCATTAATCTTTTTTATTTGATTTTCAATTATCAACAGGGAGATAGTTTAAACCTTTCTGCACTGTTTTAGTGTCATTATGTCTGGTTTTTAAAATAATTCAACTTTGCAATCATAAGGGATAACCTTTCTCAATGGGTATATAACACACTGCAGATTGTCAATGGTTTCAGATGACATCTTTCAGAAATTTGAGTAGTCTTCAAAACGACTTTCTGTGCCACACAGAGCTTTGTTTTTGTTTTTTTATGGATTTCAGGTTAGTTTTCTTATATACTGATCACTGATTAGGATTAGTGATTTTGAAGCAGTTTTCCATTTAATCAGCTAGGGAACATTAGTTTGAACAAATTTCTTACATCTCTACATCTCTTTTGGCAACAGCCACTTTGTCTTGCTTGTTTCTGAAAAAAAAAAAAAAAAAGAGTAAGAGCTTTTAGGAGATATATGAAGTTTGTAAAATCCTTACCCAAAGTTAAAATGGAAACACAGAAGCTACTGTCCTTAGTATATGGAACTTCCTGGCTGAATGGCTGGGTGCAGAGAGTAGTGGTCTGTGGCCCAAAGTCCAGTTGGAGGCTGGTGACTTAGTTGTGGAGGGATAGAATGTAAGAAAATAAAGACAGTGCAGAAGGCAGTCTCACACCTGAGGAGTTGCAGCTGCCCTAATCCCCAAAGATTAGGAACAGGCCTGCCCTTAACAGGCCACAGCTGTGTCCAATAAGATGATGAATGCTACAAAAGAGTGGGTTAGCTGAGTGAGGAGAGAGCTGGAGTCTGTTGGTGGTGCTGTGATGAAGGAGTCAGTGCTGTGAGGAGCTGTCCATGAGAAATCACTGAGAATGTATGGGAACTTTGCAATAAGATGACAACACCTGGTGACCCCCCCAGGGGTCAATAGTAGCTCCAGCCCTGTTTAACATCTTCATTGATAATCTGAATGTTGGCAGCAGGTTTGCAGATGACACAAAGCTGAGATGAGTGGTTGCTATGTTAGAGGGTCATACTTCTGTCTGGGATTATAAAAGGCTGGAGAAATAAGCCAGCCAACTTGTCTCTGATGCCAAGACCTACTGGTTTTGGTAAACACTTTCACCGTTCTAATTAAAACACTTCATGCTTCCATTTGATAAGTATGAAGAAATAAGTTATTCTTAAGGTTACACTAATAACTACCACAAAATAACAACAGCAGTTGTTGCCTTTCCTCAGGAAAAGTAAATTTTAATTACTGAGGCTTAAAATTAAATCCATTGAGATATCCTGTACTCCTTATAAGGCGTGGATGCATCTCGTGTTTGGGAAGAGGAGGAAGTGCTGCCTTTCTCTGTGGAAATGAAAGATGATATTATTGACATACAGGGGGTTTTGCACATTTAATTGATATTCGTGTCTTTTGCAAATTTTAGAGGATGGTAACTGCAGATTTGACAGCGGGATAAAAATTTAATATTGTAGGTTGTATGCACTGTTTTGACTTTAGCAAATTCTTTAGGAGGTTGTAATACATATATTTGTATAGAAATGTTTTAAAGCAAATAAGCCACACTTTGGACCTAGTTTTTGGTTTTCCTGGTATTTGTGACATCATAGAAAAAGTATATGAAGTTTTGCAAAGTAATGAGGTTTTTTTTAAATGGTTCCATATGAATGCTTGTATGGATAGAGAGGAGGAACAAAATAGTGCTCTGCAAGTCTTTAAAATGCCCAAAAAAGTAATTCATGTCTTCTCGGTTGTAGATTTGTAGTATCTTCAGCCTGTCAAAAAGTGTGCAATAAAATAAGAAAGGCAAGCTCTCCAGTTATATCTCATTCCAGACCCCCTGCTCTGACTCCGTACATTGTTCTTGATTTTAGGTCTGCTCTTCTGTAGCCATCTGTTCACTTCCTAAAATAGCACTGCTTGTGTCTCAATTTAGAACTTTTCTCATTATCCATAATACATTTTAACTTCCCTTTGAATGATACTCATTTTGATACTGAGTTTTTTAATGCATTGCTGAATATGTGTATAGTAAGTAGTTGAACAGCAACTTTATGTTTATAATTGCACCAACATTTTGAGTTGTCAAACATTAGAGATAATTCTTGGTTTTCAGTGTTTTCTGGTTTTGTAATTGTTTTGCATTGTTATTGAGTAATATCTGAGTATTACTTCATTTGGAATTAGTCAAATACTCAATTATAAATACACTAGCAAGCTGAAAATGGTAGCCCAAAGTCACACGGTAATTCTAGACTGATCTGTTTAAAGTGATTCAGGGCGATGTGCGTGTTGCACGATTGTCTGCTGCTGGACTGGTGATGACTAGAATAGATAAGAGCCCTATCTGGTTTCTCTGATATTTATGACATAACAGAAAAAGTATATAGACTTTTGCAAAGTAATGAGACTTTTTTTTTAATGGTTATATATGAATATTTGTATCTACAAAGAGGAGGAACAAAATAGCCATTTTGTTTCTTTCCTCTCTCCAAGCATTGATTTCCCATGCTTTCTATCATACTATCTTTCATGTCTCATTTTCTGTAATGATTTACAAGCTTTGACAGCTCTAATTTCACTAATTTCACTCAAATTCACTTGAAGTTACTCATCAAGTTGGAAAAACTGTGTTAGGAAGGAAACACGAGAAGGGGAAAGGGGAATTTGGCAGAGAAATGGGTGGACAGCATTTAAGTAATTTTTATAGGCAAAACAAGGCATTCTTGCTGAAGAACTTTAAGAAAATATTTAGTGTGTATGCTTGGCTGTCAGATTTTTTCTGTCATAGGAATGCTGAAAGCCTTATACATTGGGTCTCCCATTCACTCAACAGCCCATTTAGGGAGGAAATTAATAATGTTGCAGGTTTCAGAAAACACTTAAAAAAAAGGAAAAAATATTTGGTAGAGAAGTGTTTTCTTCTTTCCGAGTTAAATTACCCTGATGTCCATTTCTGTTTTTATAATCTTCAAATGGCTGGTTTAAAATGTAACAGCTCAAAGGTTTCAGTAAGGACAAAAGTAATTATATAATGGTAGAAAATGACAGCAAACTTTTCAATGGCATATACGATTTGTATCTATTTTTATTGGCCATTTGTGAGTAAACCGTGAGGTTTACTGATGGTGCAGTAAAAAATGATGGTAGTCCTATCATTCTAGTCATCCTTCCCCTCATTGTTGATCAAGCAAGAAGAACTCAGGGCAAATAAGGAAAACCAGTATACATTTATGAGCCGGAGTTTCAGAACACCCACAAGAACATTATTCTTGATAGGGCTGTACTGGTGGCAAGAAATGAGCCCAGACAATGGATCATGACCGGTTTAGCCTTCCTGGACTGAGCCAGCCATGCAAATTCCCGGCCTGAGGCTGGATCCCAGCCTGCAGTGCCCAGTGCTGTGCTGTGCCAGCAGGCAGAGGCACCAGAGGCAGGGTGTCAGCAGGAGGGCTCTGGCAGTGCCTGGCAGCAGTGCCTGGGAATGCTGTTCCCGTGGGCTCTGCTGGCAGGAGCCTCTCAGGATTGCTGTGCTGCTCTCCTGCACGGGGCTGCTGCCTTGGCTGGGGGCGCAGGGCAGAAACCAGCCAGGGAGAGCCCTTGGCAGGGAGCTCCACGTTGCCATGTTACCAAGGTGGCAGCTGCTGGCTTTCTTTTGAGCTGCAAGGAATTTACGTGGAGCGTTCATATGGGGTGTCATTCTCCTACAAATGCCAGCATGGCTTGGTATGGTCCTGACAGCTGATTGATTGATTTGATTCATTGCCCGGATAAGCAAACATATGAGACATGACAGGCTGTATAGGCTTTAAAGACTTCTCCCATTTTGTTGCTTGCTGTAGGCTTAGAGTTAAATATAGTTAAGGATTTGGAATCAGCAAAGAGAGGAAATTAAAAGTTAAGAAAAAGGAGTAAAATATCAGTGTGACAAGATTATTTCCAGAATATATAAATTTTTCCCTGTTCAGGTGAAGAAAAGGCGATGTATTTATTCACATCTAATGAACACACACAGCAGTAAAATGACAACATTATGTGTTTAGGAATAAGATGTTGAGGAATAGAAGTGAGTCCCTGAAAGACAAACCAAAGTAAATCAGCAGCAAGATAATGTCAAAAGTTGCGTTTAGGTAGCAAAGACAAATAGGAGAATTAATGTAGGCTACCTAATGCATCAGTACTTCTAATTTCATTGTAACTAATAAGGAATGAAATTTTGACCATGGTTAAAATACGGTAGCTCAAAAAAGAGTCTACTACAAACAGAATGATATGAACAAACATACTTAAACATTTGGAGGACCATTCACAGGGGGAAAAGCTGGGCTACAGTTCTCTGGGCTCGTGTCAGATGGGGGTTGCATAGGGCTGGAAAGCACTTCTATTACTGCCTTACACAAGCTATTAAAGTAAGCAAATTGTAAACAAAAAAAAAATGCAATCCATGATTAGCTGTATAGAGCTGTTGTTTAAAATATCTGATTGTAAAAGTATTGCAAGATTCCAGAAAGACAATGAACAGCAAACTTCACCGTGTAATCAGGACTGCCATCAAGACTTGGTAGTCCTGAATGTTGCAACTCTGTGACTGAGCATCAACAAAGGTACACGAATGTAAAGCTTACTCCTGGTATAATTTCTTAGCTTATTTTTAACGTCTCTATTTTCTGTATTTCAGGTTTGGTGGAGTATATGTTTCAAGTGGTATATGAAGCATGACTTGTAGTACTCTGGAATAATTTGAGGTTGTAATTTTAATAATTAGTTGAATGAGTGAATGATGAAAACACTTAGCATTTAAACTGATTTCCAGGTTTTTCACAGCTCACTGAGATAATTGGCTTAGTTCCAACTATTTGCAGCTTTTTCAGGATCCTCCTAGCTGGAAGAAATGACAAGAAGCTTTGGTTCCCATTTTCAAAGTTATTAATAAGCATTAGGAACAGACATGTGGAAACAAATGAACCCTGAGCTGAAGGATTGATGATGTAATTTCTTTGAGCCAGTTGCATGAAAAGTGGTCAGCTCCAGAGCTGTTAAAGTAGGCACAGTTTATAAGCATGAAGTTAAAATAAACAAAACGTCTGAAAGAAGTTTAACTGAAGAGAAGCAAAGATTTTAGAGACTGGGGGTAAGGGATAAATCTCTGTTTCTTTTAGAGTTGTTCCATGAGCTACAGGCTTTCTGGCGAGATATCCTCTCCTCCCTTGACACCTGAATGGAACTTGTCCCACTGAGATCTTCACTGCTGCTACCTCTAGAGACAGCAGTGAACAAAACGTCAACAATACTGAAAATCTTGGTTTTTAGAATCTGCACTTTCCTGTGTAGGATTTATTATCAGCACTTTTTTGTGGATGGCAGCTCAATGTTCTGGAAAGACCTATGGTACTTTTCCAGATCATTTTGTAGAAACAGTTTCCCACTGCTTGTGATAATTGCAGAGCCCTGGGAAGCCAGCAAAAATCTGAAACAGCATGAGTGGTTAGGCTTTGCATGAATGTGACTGTGCTTCTTCCAGGAACTAGAAGGCTCTTTAGATGCCTTGATGCCACAGTGAACCTGGGCTAATAGACCCTGTCGTGGCTGAGGTGGCACCGTGTGAGGTTAGCTTGGGGGTGTGTGTCTTGGCATTTCCTGACCCGAGCCCACACAGTGGTGTTAGTGTGTCTGGAGTCAGTCAGCGCTGATCAGGATTTCACCTGCGTGCCCCAGTGCTGGTCTGGCTGTATCCAGGCTGGTGCTGGTGCTGCTAGTGGGGTGTCTCTGCCTTAAGATCTAGATTTAGCCAGGCTCTTCAATTCCAACAGAGCTCTTTTGCCAGTCAAATGCTGCATCTGGGCAAGTGAGACCTACCAGAAACAGTGCTGGGCTGAACCCAGGGAAGAGAGCAGGCTCTGTTGGCTGCTATGTTGTGCATGCTCAGTGATAACTGCAGGGCTGTTTCCCTCCACTACTCCACTATCTGAAGTGTTATTTGACTTCTGATAATGTTAAGTTGATTGTAAAAAGAAAACAATATGGAGGTAGAGGCTTTTGGAACAAGCAGTAGGATTTATTGTAATGCCCTTTGTTTTTCTTGGCCACTTCTGCTATTGGGTGTTTGTTGCTTTTCTTTTCTAGGTAGAGTTGAAAATCGCTCCTTAAAGTGTTTCTATTTTGGAGCTGTCTGTTTTGTACTGCCACTAGTTCTAAGGAGGCTTAAGAGTACTAGTACAAAAAAGATATCTTAAGAAGTGCTTATGTTTTGGACAAAGAGGAACTGTCCTATTTTTAAGGATTATTGCAACCACTTTTTATAATACTGTTTCTTTCCACTTTCATGAAGAATTTTCCTGTAAGCTGTCAAGAATTCACATTTAATGAATTGAAAATGCTAAACATATGGATATGATTTGCTTCATAATGAGATTTAGGGAAAAATAGAGTAAAACAATTACATTGTCATCTAAACAATATTTAATTATACAAAGTATATTAGTAGTTTTATAAAATTATTTCTACTCATATTCTCATGTTACATTATTAAATGATACTGATTTGCTTAAATATTTCATCTTCTTGTTGTGAAAGTAAATAATTTAAAGGTCCCTTTGTATGAATGGACATCCTTATATCCAATAAGGAAATACCTACAACTGAATTTTAATGTCAACATATTTTCATCATCTCTGCTAACAGTACAAAATTATGCCTTTTATATCTCAGTATGGTGTTTGTAGGGCCTCAATTCAGAGCTTTGCACATAGTTGTGCTAAATAAATGGTTATTATGTAATTGTTTAAAGGAGGTTCTTCTGTCCCAGGTGATTCCTTCAGCAAGCAAACTGAAGGGGACAGGCACACCAGACTAGGCCCAGGTGCTAATTTTGTTTAAAAAATAAAAGAGGTAATGTCTTTTTCTTCAAGTCCTTGCCTGTAGTGGAGTTGTCTACAATACATGTTGTGGTTTATGTGCTAACTGGCATTATTTTTCTATGATTACATCTTCAGGCTTTGAAGTCTTATACCTGTATATGATTTAACACCACTCACTCTGGAGTTGCCCTTGATTGTCACTGGGATTTCTGCAGTTTTATTAGCTCACTAGTACATTTAGTGTTCTGCTTTCTCCTAATTTCTGTGACTCTTGTCTGGTGTCACTCCCCTGGTCCAGTACTGTTGATGACCTTTAGTTGCTTTTACTTGAACTCCCGAGATGAACCCAAAACCCTCAGTAGGACAGCAGCTTTGTGATCTGATCCTGGATCTCCTCCAGCTCCATACCTTGTCCATGTGTTTCCCATGTGCCTTCTTGTAATCCTCCTTGGAAATCCTGTAGTGCATAGTGGTACCTGTGGATTCAGGGAAGGCATCTGCTCAAGGTGTAGATACAATGATTAGGGGAATCATGGATTCACAGAGTTGTTTGATTTGTAAGGGACCTCAAAGATCATCTCATTCCAACTTCCCTGCCATGGATACCCTCCACCAGACCAGGCTGCTCCATCCAACCTGGCCTTGAACACTTCCAGGGGGGGAGCATCCACAACTTCCCTGGACAACTTGTTCTAGTATCTCACCACTCTCACAGTAAAGATTGTTTTTCTATTATCCAATCTAAAATCTACTCTCAGTTTAAAGCCATCACTCCTTGGCCTATCACTAAATGCCCTCGTAAAAATTCCCTGTCCCACTCTCTTGTAGCCCTCTTTAGGTACTAGAAGGTGCTGTAAGGTTTCTCTCTCAGAAACTTCTGTTGCCTGGGCTGAACACGCCGGCTGTCTTAGTCTGTCTGCACAGGGTAGGTGCTTCAGCCCTTTAATCAACTTGGTGGTCTTCCCTGGACTCATTCCAACAGGTTGATGTCCTTCCTGTGCTGGGACCCCAGAGCTGGATGCAGCACTCCACCCAGAGTGGAGCAGCGGGGCGAATTTCCCTCCCTTTCCCTGCTGGCCACAATTCCTTGGATGCAGCCCAGGATACAATTGGCTTCCTGGGCTGGGAGTGCACACTGCCAGTGTGGCATGACATGGACATCACACAATGGGTGGCTTAAGAAGCACAAAGCGACTTCTGTTTCTTCCTGCCCTTTTTTACTACGTGTTTGAGGTGGTTTCTTTGGACAGTGTTTGATAGGCTATGTTGAACAGTGCAGAGAATACCTCAGTTTGCTTAAGGAGGAAGAGTTACCTGATTTCTGATGTCTGGGGCTGTATGAGATGTGAGCAGAAGATAGACAGGATGCTGAGTCCCTGGGCTCTGTGGGTTGGTCCTGGAGGATTATCTACCTACCAGCAGGTCTGTATGCATTTAGCTGTGCAGCAATGCAGCAGTGCAAAGAGGGGCGTTGTTCCAAGCCACAATGTGAAGTTTCATAAATCCTTGAAATCCTGTCATTACTGAATGATCAGAGGTCACAGGTCCCTAATACTGGAGTGGTTCACTCAAATGCAGTGTTTATAGATAGAATATATCATTAGGAAAATGTAGTGTAGTTTTTCATGTTATTCTGGTGGTTCTTAATCAAGCTGGCAGATAATTTGTGACATGTATTAACATCTTGCATCGGCATACTTGGTCATATTTAAAAGTGCATCTAGCTGAGGTTGACAGTATAGTTCATCAGTGTACTCTGCAACCAAGGACCCATTTAAAATGGGCCTATATAAGGTGCTGTAAATTGTTTCCAGTGTTGTTAACTAAGAAACTAAGCATATTCTTTTCCTGAACTAAATAACATACAAGAAAATGAAGTTTAGAGATAAGAATTTTCTTTTTCAAGGTATTGAAAAAGCAGACATCCTCTAAAGAAATCAGAAAAGCTGAAAATCATTATCTCCTTGTAAAGACTGCCCTTTAGAGGAAGGATTCTCCACGTCTGCTCTGAGTACAGCTGTTCTAACCTGTGGTAGAACTAAAAATTTCACAGAAGTCTGAGATATTGCTATTCAAAGGTACTTAGCTTTTAGTTGTTATTGTTGGTTTAATTCTTCTCTTCCCCTCTCTTGGATGTGCTTGCCTTCTATACTTTTCCTTCCCATCCTGGAATTTTTTATGGTTTTATAGTAACTTCTTCTGGAAGCTTCTTGTCGGAAATACATGTTGGGAAAAAAAAAATCCACATGAAACATAAACTAATTTATCTGCAACAACAAGATCCCAAAGAAAAGAATTCATCAAGTGCTTGGTATTGATAGCTTCAAGGAACCTTTTTATTGGGTACAAACAATTAGAAGTATTGCTAATGCTGCATCTCCAAAGAGTTGAATGTCTTCCATGATTTGATGTTTTTCTTCTGAAGTTCACCTGATCACTGCAGTGATTACACTGACAGTGTTATGGAGTGGAAACTCAAGCTTGTTAAATATTAGATTAAAACCCAGTGCAGAATTTGTAGCCTGAGGCTGCACAAATATTGTAAAATTTAAATGATAAATCATTTGAGAGAGGCATAACCCGCTAGACTAATGGATACACAGAAAAAAATGCCTCATTTAATTGCTGTTAGAAAATGGGAGAAACCCTGGGGAGGTTTAGAAGTTCATAGCCTTCAGAGAAACTCTAACATAGATTTCACAACATTAGCTGCTGTGGTGCAGAATGCTTCAGGTCTTCAAGAACAATTTCTGTGTCATTTAATTTATCCTTAAATCTGTTGAGAACAAGTCTGTGTGTTTTCCTTGCCCTCACTATTATTATTGAAGGATTTTTAGTGAGGGCTCACCTCTCTAATTCTTTGAAAATTATGCTCTGTTTCTTATGATTTCCTCACAGTTAAATTTCTTCTGCAATAGTATTCTTTTCTCCCTCTGATATTTGTTTTGCTGTTGTGTTTACATAAACTCACCAGCAGCTACCATCTAATGAGTTTTTTTGCTAAGCTAATCAAGTTCTTTTCAAATTCCCCTGCTATCTTTTCTTTATCATTACAACAGCCTGCCTTTACATCTGGTTTACAAGTGACATTATTGCTTCTGTTTTCTAGAAAAAGAAAAATCATAGGATCACATGTCTAACTTGTATTTCTGGTTTATGATCATCCTGTTTTTCAGTAGGTCACCTGAACCTTTCCCTTCTGTTGTTCCAGTACCTTAGCTCCTTTTTCTGATAGTACTTCTTTGTCAATCTGTGGGGATACCATTCTGGATTTATGTGGTGCTAGCAAATGGCATTTAGATCACAAGTTCTTAGGAAATCAGCCTGCCTTATTTCTGCTACTCACAGACAACATATTTTCTTGGCAATTTTAAGCGTTTGCAGTTTGCATGGAGACTCGTAGTTCTTTTTATTCTACGAATACGTCAGAGATTTGTGTGCAGATATACAAATGGTACAAATGCTGCTCTTAAAATTAATTTGCTGTCTTCTTTGATAGATCTGGAGAAGGTGCTACAAAATTTCTGTAATGTGCCATCTGTCTTATGTATGTTTTCTAGTTGACATGCACTAACTTGAAAAATGTGACAGTAGCAGAGAAAAAAGGCAGCATTATTTATCTGTGGTGTTACTGTCCACGGGACCCATAAAATACCTCAAAATCTTTTTAATATTAAGAGAATCAATGTTCTGGTGCTTTCCCTTTCCTTTGCCTTCCATAAAGTAGGCCTTATAGGACATATATAGCACATGTATAGGACAAGAATTCTGTGTTTGCAGGAGAAAACAGGTTTCAAAGGGAGATGTTTTAAGGTCTGTGAAAAAATTCTGTTACCTTGCTATATCCTAAACCCTAAGACCTTAAGCTTCCCTACCAGGGTTTTTTTTTTCTTGAAGTCTACAATGTGTATAATAGGTAAAGAAGGTGCTTGCTGCCTTGTGTATAAGGTTGGGCCCATAAAAGCAAAATACTTCAATGCTGCACTGTTTGCATGGAGTACATGGAACAGCACCACCTGAATCTGGAACAAGACTTCTGAATAACTCTTGAAGCAAGCTAATCCAGACTGGAGTACCACACTGTGCTTAGACCAGTACTTTTCAGAACATCCCAAATGTACTAAATATATTTTTAAATTTATTAACTGGTGACTGAATCTGTTATAAAACCTAAATACATAAATGAGCCTGTAAAAAGAGGAGTAAGGTAAAGTCTTGTCAAAAATACTATTGGTAGATGAAGAGGTCTTAAGAAAAAGAAGTCAACTTAGGAGATATTATCTCTAAAGGACAAAAATGTAAGAAACTGATATCTTATATTTCAGTCCATGCTGTTTGAGGTTGTCATAGTCCATGCATTTTCAAACTAATAGTGCATTGTTGACTGTCTTCATGATATTCAAGATGATTTTTATTTACAGGCAGTCACAAGTGATCTAAAAGTAGTTCTGAATTCTGGGAACCTAGAGGAAAATCTGGCAGGTAGTAGTAGTTTTCTGGGATCACATATTTAGGTGTGGGGGAGGTTGTGGCAGCAGCTCTGGCCACAGAGAGCAATGCACAACTGTCCCAGCATTGTCCTGGAGAAGGCTATGAGAAGATCAGAAAAAAAAAGAGCTAAACAATTCTTATCTTCACTTGCTGCACCTGTTGTTGTGCACGTGTGGAATGTGTTATGGAGAATTGTTTACCAAAGGGTAGTTTCTTAAATGGCCAGTGGTGATGGTGTTTGGATTGAAGGACCAATTGGGTCCACCTGTGTTGTGACTGTCTGTAAGGGTGATGGGTTTCTTAGTAAGTATAGTACATTAAAGTGAGAGATCAGCCTTCTGGGAATCATGGAGTCAATGCTAGCTATTACCTGGCTGAGGGCCTGTAACAGGAGGTAATTGTTAATTTTCTTTACTAAACTATAGAAATTCACTTTTTGAGAGTGGTTATTGCATTTTTTCTAAATAATATAAATATAAAAATCACTGTTATCAGCTGTAGATTTGGAAGTGATTTGATCTAAGAGGACTCTTCTTTACTGGGAGTACTTTGTGTAGGGTAGGAGATTAAATGATGTTTTTAAGGAGCTACATGGTTTTCAAATTGTAGGACATTAAAAAAATAAAATTAAAACAAGGATACATTTTGCAACAGATTATGACCTGCCACTACTTGAAGAAAATATTAGTTTGGTCTTCAGTATGGTCTCGTTTAAAACCCTGCTAAAGAAAGCAAAGGGAAAAAAATCACATGGACAAATTTAGAAGTTCACAAATGCCAAGTGGGAAGGCTTCACAACTGTTGTAAATTGGATGTTTGCACATTAGAGTGTGAATGCTGATTTTAACCTTTCCATCGGGAATTTTGTATGCTGTGTAACTGACAGGTGAGAGCTGTATTCCCTTATTAGCTTCCCACCTCTGTTACTTCCTAGGCACAAGACTAGACAGGGGTGAGAAACAGAACATCAGTAATAGAAACCAGGAGCTGGAAGTAGGATGAATGTTGGGAAAATTGGAGCTATTGCTAAACCCTGTTTGCTTTGATACATGTAACAGCTCACTTGGAAGTCAAACTGTGCAATGCATATTCAGGGATTTTGCCTCGCTGTGATGTTTTTGAGACTGTGTTTTGTTCAGTTGATGCCTGTGATATTTGTGCCAATATTTGGTGTATTGGGAACGTTTCTGGCACCTCACAGACTGTCATTGTCTGTGCAATACCCCACGGAGCAAATGTGCTTTAGGGTGCTATTTTTGTAGTCGTTTGCCACGTCTCTGAGGAAGTACCTGTGGGGGCTGCACTGCAGACCAGAGGCTCAGCCACTTGATGTGTGTGTAGAGAGGACCAGCTAACAGTTCTGTATCTCTCCAGAAACCATCCATTCAACAATGCTTAAAATACTAGCTTTTATAAAGTTTTGGAGGGTTAAAAAATAAAAATATAATTTTGGAGCAAGGCAATAAAACCCTGTATGGGAATTGGTTCATATAGATGTCCTGTGCAAAAGTGTCCCTTAGTTGTGCTTCAAAGAGAAGTCAGGCATGGCCTTACTATGTCTGTAGTACAATTTGTGGCTGTGATGCAAAGTTTTCGTCTGTTTCCCTCAAACCACCATTGATCACCCTGATATTTCTGCCATACCATCACAGTTTCACTCTCCTGTTTAAAATAAATAGCTCTCATTTCAGTTAGGGTACATGTTATTTTTTAAATATGTGCAGTGTTGATTTAAAGTTTTCTAAGCTATGAGAAATAGACTACCTGCTCTGCTTGATTGCTTCCACCCTGCATTTATTGCTGAACATATGTTTTATTTATTTATGGTAAGAGCTTGCAAGGATGTGAAGGGGCAAGGCTGTGCTTGTATGCAGACCAAGTGCTTATTCTAGCCTATTCCAATGAATTATTTCCACTCACTGGAAACTCTCCTGTTGCTATCTATAGTAGTCATTTTATTAGTAGTTATAATGTTAGTATTATACTACTCAAATGTTAGTATTAACTAAACTCTTGGAATTCTTGATTGTTAAAACCAGATTTGGATTTTTTTACATTTATCTGTAGCCTTGGTGTTTTCTAAATCCAGCAAGAACAGTACCCTAAGAAGAGACTTGCTTACCAGGTTGCAGCTACACATTGCTCTAACTCTCCTACAATCAAAGACAAAAAGAAGGGAGAAAAGATGTATACATTTTTCAAAGTTTGTAGATATTTGATGTTGAATTAGCCTTACGAGGAAATGGTTTCATTGCCAAGGTCTACTAAGTAGAGGGAAGATTTGCAATTGTAAAATTCATTAATAAAATGAGTGTTATTATATTTGCTTTATGTTGAGACAAGTAAAACAAAGGCTGTCTCTGACAAATCTAGGGATCCGTTTTAAACATTTTTTTTTGAAACACATTTTGTGTTTTAAACATCATGAGTTACAGATAAACAATGGCCAGTTTTACTGATAAGATGATTTTATGTTGTCATTTTCCATTTCTCCTTTAAAAAACTTCTGAGATAAAGACACTAGTTTCCTCTATTATCACTGTGATTGCTTGCCATGAGGAGATTGGATGGGACACCAGAGAAATGCAGCATGTTTAGATTAAATATTTAATGCTTTAAAAATGTTTGCTTTCTCAGTAGTGAAAAAACAGTGTTGAGCATAATTTTTATTCATGATGTATTGTGTTAGCATGGGAGATATATTGATACATTGGTAGTGTAGGATTTAGGACAAGACTGTAGGTAAAATGTTCTGTTTGCTGTTTTTTGCCAAACTTGACAAGAAGCAAATATAAACTATCAAATATCAACATAGGTGGGAATTTTTTCTCTCATGAAATCCAACATATAGTGGTTTGTGGATCTGCTGATCTTGGAATTACTCCTGAAGAGTTGAGATCCCCTCAAGAGTCTTGGGTTCAGTGTAATAGGTGGGGATGGAAATGAGAAATTGCCGAGGGCTCCAGCTGCTCGCTCAGAGCTTGCCTGGCAATGGGGGAAGTGCTTGTGAGCTCAGCACAGGTAACGTGCAGTGTGTTACACAGGCAATTGGGAACTTGGCATGGGAGGAGCAAGCTGAGAGTCTGGGCTCGGTTAGCACACCCAGCTGTTGTTTAAAATGAAGATCTGAGACAAGAGAGCCCTAGTGAAAGGCTGAGGGCTTTCAGGGATTGTCTGCAGCAGGCAATTGCTAGGTGCAGTTTTCGGAGACAGTGGGGGAGAGGCTTAGGATAGCCTGTGGTTATTATCCTGTTGAGGCGAGTGTTTTCAACACCTGACAAATCCCTCTCTCACAGTCATAAGCTGTCAGGCTTTGTCTGAGGGCCAGGACTACTACCTGCTCCATCAGCTACCCCAGCCTCTTCTTCTGGGATGCTTTCTTCCAATACTTGTCCTTTCCAGCAGACTTACCAGGTTTCACGCTTGTGAGATGCGTTGCCAACGAGAGGTACTAGTAGAAACATTTTGCAGTTTTGTAGTATGTTAGGTAGGTCTGTCACTGTGTGTGTTGTAATCTGTGAAAACAATGTATTTTGGGAATGATTTGCATTTTCTTGATGCTGGTGATGCGCATGAATACTTAGAGATGTAAATTAAAGAGAGTAATTTGCATTTAGAGAGAAAAAAGTAGGAACACTTGCTTTTGCAATGTTTTGCAGTGATTTAAACACATCCCTGTTCACCAAATGTGAAGCTGTATCCTCTGTTGTAACATGTTCAATATTGCATTTCTTCATAAACTTTATCTCGCAGATTACCTTGCCCGTTAAGGGAAATTGATCCTTACACTGATATGGAAAAATCACAACCTCTGAGTCCTTCAGAAAGTTTTCTGTAGTCAGAAATAAGTCATTCCTTTAAACTGATACTGTGTTGTTCTTAAAGTATTTGTGCTGCTACTCTTTTTCCACCTCTCAAACTGACTGTGATGTTATTTAAGATAAATGAGGTGGCTTTTAGGATTGGAGTACATGTGCTGAGAGACGTAGCCAAGAGAACAAATTTGGAGTTTGAGGTTTAAGTCTCTTCTGGTTTTCTCTTTTAATTAGTGAAGGAAATGAAAGCACACTAGTACTCTTTAAAACTTGTGTGACATTTACTGTAATTTCAGTTATTACAGTTACTAGCTGCTGTACATGAACTTTATAAGTTATTTATAAGTTCCTTGAGTAAATTTTGCTCTTAATTACTTGTTTTGGTTGTTGCTCATATTAAACATTTTTGCTAACCCACGAATAACTACGAACTTAAATACATAGCCAATCTCACTGTTTCTGATTAAGTATATTGATCAGTGCATGATTAAAGACTCTCCTGTTAAATGTATGGACTCGTGTGTACCTGTGCATCCACGTGTTTGAGATTTCCTTTGCCTTCAGGTGGACAAGTAGCAAACTCACCACCTGGAATTTGTGCAGTTTATTTCTGCATAAGCTGTGATACAGTGTTTTTCACTTTCCATTGAGTTGACTTATCTTTGAATTAGGTGGAACCTCAGTGAAAATCAGACTTTATATATGAATGTTCAAATTCCAGCCAACACCAAAAAGCATTTTTAGTTAATCAAAAGAACTGTGCTCCATTCTTAAATTTCCACCTCTTTTCTTCCTATTTTATTTTGTTTGTTTTGTTTAAATTCTATTTCTGTTTTTTTTAGTGAGTGACAGTTGCTTCAGGAACCTTGCCGAGGATCGTAGTGGAATAAACCTTAAAGATCTGGTCCAAGACCCTTCTTTGTGAGTATCTGGCTCTTATTGCTAAGCAAAGAAAAGCTTCTTGTTGATATCCTTGTGAGTAGTTTTGTAATTATATAAAGAAGTAGTATGATCAAGTACACATAATGCTTTAGTGGCTTATACTGGCCAACTTGTTAGTCTTTAATACAAGCAAGTATTATTAAAACCACCTTGTTTCTAATATAATTCTGAAGTAACATCCAGAGAGCATGTACAGTAAAGGGTTTAAGAGTCATCAGAAGTAACAGATTGTGCATGCTGGTATTTCTATAGAGGACTTGTATGCACATTGTTGCCTCTTCTTTTTTAAGGAGGAATTGCATATAAATTGGAATATTACTGGGTAATGATGTTATTGTTACTTAACATCTAGAATCTGTTTTCTTTCTATCTGATTTCATACAGCTGATGTGTGTTTCTTCCTCTACTACCTGTTTCAATTTAAGTATATGTGCACATGGTCTAAATTTTGCTTCATCACAGGACTGCTGGTCTTTATCTCAGTATTGTATCTTTCTCTAAAATAAAATTCAATCTCATGAGCTCTAGGCCAGACTTGAAATTGTATCAGACCTTCTTTGTCATTCAGTTTTTTTGTTTGTTTTTTAGGTTTGTGGGGTTTTTTCCTCACCCATTAACTTTAGTACTAGCTGAAAATGTTCTTGCTAGTGTGAGTGTGCCACTTGTTATGAGGGAAGGGAAAAAGAGAAAAAAATTCACATTTTTAACATGCATGACAGTGCAGTCCACAGTGAGATCCAATGTGATGGTCCTTGTTGCTGAAAGATCAGATTTTTCAGTATTGATTGAGAACTAGTGAAAAATAAGGTGTATTTGGCATCTTATTTCAGTTACAGGGAGGTAGATGCAGAATTAATTTTATGTTCCTGTAGGTACATGACATATATGCACATGAACATGCCTTCTTGGGCAATTTTGACGTTGTGCATGTAACTGATGATTTACACATCTGAAATGATAGAGGAACAAGAAGCAAGTATAATTGTTGCTAGATATGTACAGAGTGAATGCAATAGATAAGTTTTTAATAGTTACTGTTTAAGTATTGAAGTCAAGGCTATTTTAAAGGTCTTAATTTTCAGAATTTTTCTGTTGAGTGGTGGTTTTTTGAATATTTTTGATTGGTTGGTTGGCTTTGTTGGTTCTTTTTTGTTTATTTGCTTTAGAATTGTATGTGGATTTTGGAGCTGCAGGTAGGCTTACATGCTTTGGGCTTGCACCTCTTGAGTTTACTTTCAGAAGGTTGAAGTGCCTTTGTTGTAGAATTATTACTTTCTGTATATTTTTAACAGAAGTGATAGTCTTTTAATTTTCTTCCTTGACCGTAACTGAGATGAAGAATATTGGAATAAATTATTGTAATGTTCAAAAGAAATTAAATGGGTTTCTGTTTCTTATAGCATAAAAAGCACAAGTGACTGCAACATAGCCATTTTTGTCACTTTGAAAGACTGAGTAAAGTCTCAATACATGTTAGGTTTCAAGGGCTGCTTATGGTACTTGGCTCTATGACAGATTACAGTGCAAGAAAAATGTCCTCTTCCTGACCAATGATAGGAATGTATAGACTTGGGTTTATCTTTCCAAATTAAAATTCTTGCTGTATTATGACTGAACACCTATGAAGAGTTCTTGCAAAATGTGTAATAGTGTGTCTGAATCTCCAAAATGAAGAAACCATCTAAGGCAATATTGTCCAACTCAGCCTTCTGTAGGTGACTCTTAAGATCCCAAGGGATCCTTTGTTATGCAAAGGACAGCATTGGGGTGAAGCGGGGGAGTGCCAGACAAAGAGATGTTTTAATATTTTTTTGCAATAAAGCATAAAGTTTAATTAAAATTTTATACCTATTTGGCTATGATTGATTCCTGTAACAATACCTGGAATTGTAAAATAGCATTTGATTAATCCTCTTACTTGTTTAATATTTACACTTTAGGACTTCTTTAGTGCTTGTTTGTGCTGACTGGAGATGCACTGCCTCTTTTTCTTTATAATCTCAGATGCAAACATTAGATTTACATAAATTCTCATGCTTTCTCTGTAAATGGCTCTGTCCCTCTTAGTTTGCCACTCTTGGCTCTGCAACAGACTACTTCTGTTTTGTTATTGCAGAAGGCTTTTTTTTGGACAGCTGAAAGTGTCTTTACATTGAAATGAAGCTATAAAATAGCATTGTTGGTTTTTTCATTAATTTTTGATTTATATCAAGTATGCCTAGTTGTCAGAGTAGCCTTTTTTCCCCAGGTGATTTCCCAGCTGGAGCAGGACTGTAAACTTCATCTGCTTTCAGTTCTTTCAGCAATGCTAATAAAAGCTCTGCTGCTCAAATCAGTAGTTTGATCACCTATACTTGTATGTGATTAACTCACCATTTACTGTGTGTCAATAAAAGTGAAAATTCTGCTAGAGGGAAAAAACCCCAAAACACCAAGCATATCAAATTAACCTAAAGTGAGGAGTTACAGACTATGGGAAAAGACTAGAGATATTTTTCCATTCATTGTCCTAAACAGCAGAGCTGCAGAGAGCAGGTGCATTTGGAGGGACTAGGCTGCATGTTCTTAGATGATGGTTCAGACTTTAATCAGCTGAAGTAAAATGCAGTGAAACAGCTTGATGCTAGCAGAGTCCTGCTTTTAAGGGGACATCTTTGAGGCTCTCTAGCAAGGCAAAAGGCTGGTGCTCAAGGAAAGTCTAACATATTGATGAGTTCATTTGACCCCTTGCTCATGAGCAGACAGATGTATTTGCACTCCTCTGTTTTCCTGTCCTTTTCCACCCTAAATAGCCAATCTGTGCTCAGGAGAGAAATAGAATACTTACAATGCAATATGTCTATCACCTGAAACTTCTCCTAGGATTTTTACTACTACTTTTCTTTTTTCACTAGAAGTTACTTAAATACACCTGAAGAGTGACCCATCAGATCATTAGAATGTTAGAAATATAGGCCCACCTACTTCAAGCAGAAGTTCTGTGTATAGAAATTCCAAAGTTTTAGTTCTTAGCATCACTTTATAACATTTTCCTTTCAGCTCTAGCCTGTATCTTGACACAAAGTTCATAAAATACTTGTCTAAACAGAAAAGAGGATGCTTTTAATCTTTCTGTGCAATTCAGCAGCTGCAGATAATCACTGATGCATTTGTTTTGGAAACATCTTCAGAACTTCTTTGAGATGAACAATATCCAAGAGATTCCGAATAACTTCTTTCTAGGCAAAATTGCATCACATCTAAACTGTGTTTCATGTCTCCTTCAGACTGATTATGAGAGTAGATAAATATAAAATGTAAGAACAGGTAACTTTTGACAGGAAATTAGAACTTGTTTTAATGAGTGTGTACTACGGAGAAGACAAGATTGTGAGAAGAAAATGTTATTTACCCTCCGTGTAATTGCATTAGAAAGACAACCAAAATGGTAATAGACCTATTAGTAAGTTTCCATCTCCACGTGGAGGAACCTATCTAGCAATTTTTTGAGGATAACTGGAAGTATTGTGGCTTATACTTTGTGTTTTGCTCATCATTTTAAAACCAGTGACATATTCTGTCTTGCTGAAGATTGCAAATTCAATGTTGTAAGGATACCAGTTCATACCCTCTCCCCTTTGTGCAGCCTTTCTAGTGTTTCAATGCCTGTTACTATATATGAATGTCACACCTATATCTTTTATTAACTGCTGGTCCCAATAATGCGGTAGAGAGAGGAAACATTTATTTGGTAATTCTATCCACAGTTACCTTGCTGTGCAGCAGCCTTCTAGTTGTTTGTCCATTATTTGACTGTATTAGTATGTTTTCCCTGATAGGCTTACTAAAATACTTCTCTGCTTCTCTTGCCTCCTGAGGTCATCTCTAAACATTGGGTGATTTTATCAGGTTATCTTTATTAGGATGGCTGGAGAGCTGTCTGTGGTAGCCCAGACTGTTATGCAGAGAAGCAATGCTGAGCATTACAGAAGTGCTGCCTATTTTAAGCATTGAATCTAATGAAAAAAGTTGTATTTGACAGACTTCCAAAGGTCTGAGACCTGCATAAAGGAATTCATGAGGATGAGTCTAATCTAATAAGTAACTTCTTAAAAGTTGATATACATAAAATTGGCTTCATGCTATCCTTATGATTTCTCATTGATCAGGGAGATTGAGCAGAGTTTTTGTGTGCCTTAAAAATTTGTATTTGCTCTTCCATCAAGATAATTAAAATATGGTTAAGACCTTAAGTGGCTAGGGTTTCTTCTCCAGCCAGTTTCCCCACTTGGCTTCTCCATAGTCCAGCCAGCCTCCACCAAATGTATCACAGCGGATGTTCTTGAAGTTCATTTGCCAAATCTTTTGTACCTCCAGTCATATGAACCAATCCCTAAATGTTTTCTGTTTCTTGCACTTCAAGAAAAAGAATTCTCAACCCACAAGATTCCTTGGCAGCTTCTAGCAAAAAAGGCTAATATTGCGTGTGTCCTTTGGCTGTTTAAGCTTAATGACTCATAAACCTATAGCAACAACTTCATCTGTCTGAAGCAAACCCATAGGAGCAGACTGTGCAAAGCAGAACACAAGAAAATGTGGTTTTTAAGCACTTAGTAACTTTCAGCTCTAATGATTTTTACATCTTGGCCCAAAGCAGTCTCCTGTAACCTCTCTAAAGCTCCATGTCAGCTTTATCTACCAATAGTAGTTCCATTTAGAACAAACATGTCTTCTCTTATCACACAGCTACCAAATTCTTAGAAGGAAATTTCCTCTTTTTGCTCTTGGAACACCTATGGTAGCCTGCAATTAAGAAGTTTATGAGCTAATCAGGTAGCTGCATAAGTTGTTCTAGAACTAGAGGCTGTGCAGCCCCAGAACTGTGTCTGGGCTGATAAGTATTGTTGAGGGGAGAGGGTTGGTTGTTTTCATGGCAGCTGCATCTTGGGTCTTCTCTCTCTTTTCAGTTCTAGTACTAGTTTCAGAATTAAGTATTGTACTTCTCTGTGTTGCAGGGATGCACTGCTCCAAGCTTGCTAGCCAGGAACCGCTATCTTAAAAAGTTTAGGGATTTTCTCTGCTTGTAGGATGTGTAAGAGCATATCATGTTTGTTGAAATAAGAAACTTCATCATTGGTTATGGAGATTTTCTAGATCCTTCATGTTCAGATTTAAGGTTTGTTGTTGTTATTATTACATGTACTTAAACTTTAATTTAGGAAAATAAACGGAATGTTACAATATTTTTTAAGGATTCAAAAGAAAAACTATGCCCTTCCTGCTCTGTTCCATTATATTTGCTCTTTGATGTCTGAAAAGAAATACATAGGACATAGGTTCAGAAATCTTGATCAGGTTTCAGTCTAGCCAGTATCACAGTTGATTAAAAGTTATTTCTATGTTTGTTTTAAACCTTCATTTTAAAATTGCCCACTCTGTTTCTAACTTCAAATTCATGTCAATTTGTTATTTTTCCAAATGCAATTTTTAAGTCCTGTTTTCTTTATAACTTTTATTCTCCAGTGGTACAAGAAAGAGATTTAATATTTCCCATCAGCAGTCAGATGCTTTGCCAATTTCTGGGAAGCCAGGCCTCAGCACGCACAAGAATTGCCTGGGAAGACAAATACTGCAATGTCTAATGTTACTCCTCTTCCTCCTCCTTTCCTTGAGCATTTATTGCTGGGCACAATGTGTATTTGGTCAGCGTTGCTGACTGTGCTCACTCCCAGCTCTTTCCTATCCCCAGCCTTACTTTCTGGGGTGGCAGGGAAGGGAAAGAAAAGGTCTGGATGCTTTACAAGCACTGTTCAACCACAGGGAAAACACTGGTGTGTTATCAGCACTGTTCAGGCACAAATCCAGAACACAGCAATTCTGGTGCAGCCACCTGCTGTGGAGGAAGACAACTCCAACCCAATCAGATTTAGGTCACATGTGGGTAATATTATAATTGTAATACTTTTTGTAATTAGGCAAATTGTAAATAATTTTTGTAATTTCTTTTTTCCTTTTGCTTTTGGAAGGAATATAGGCAAGCTTCCTGTGTGTTTGAGTATATTCAGGATCAGACCAGAATGGCTTTTACAGAAGAAACAGGAAAATTGAGTATGTACCAAGTACTGTCACAGTCTCAGAATTAAGTACCAGAAGACTTCTTTCTGTAATCATTTGCACTAATAATTAATAAGAATAGATGGGAGTAGAATGTAAAATGGTCATTTGATTGAATAAAACTTTACAGCCCGTCATTTGCTTTGGAATATAATGGCATAGCAGCTCAGCTTCCTGGTCAATATTCTGTTTTTTAAAACCACAGTCTAAAAATTATTTTTGAAATCCTAATGTGTAATGATAGGGATTTCCTTGAGGGGTTCTGCTGTACACCTCTCTGGCTTTGCATTTCGTCTTCTTGTCCAACCCAAATCCACCACAGCTTCTAGCTCTATTCTCTAGTCTTCTCTTGGTGACCCAATCTTGCTTACTTGATCTTTTAACTTCAGGCTTCTTTTGGAGGGGTCTTTTCATGGCATTTGCTATTTTTGTCAGCTTTCCATTCTGAGGATCTAAAACTTTCAAAACTCAAACAGCTTCCTCTAGCCTATTTGCCACCTCAAGACTTCATTCAAATCACACTAGCCCGACTCTTCACCTGACTTCATTCTTTCACACTTTAGTTTTTTCTATTTATAATCTGTTCTTTTCTGGATATTTAAAGGGGGTTGTCCTCTCATAGTGTCTATGCTTTTTTTTTTGTGTGTGTATCTACAGGTAAGAAGTGGTCCAGTGCTGATCTTAGCTTAAACTGCATTTCCTAAGATAATGCTCTGAAAGGATTCTCCTAATACTTTATAGTGCATTAAGTATGTTTCTGTATACTCAGAAAAGAACATTTAAAGTAACAGTACTTACTAAAAAAATCAAGTACCAAACAGAAGACCTATTTATATGACTATAAACCTCAGATGTGCTCAAATCTTGACTACTTTATTAACATCTAGTGGGGGTATGGTATGGATTATAAGATTAAGCAGAGATTTGGGACAGCTTCCACACAAAGAAATTAAATAGACTAGAATTTTTCACTTTAACAAAGAAACAACATATGGTGGAGGTATACAGAATGAATAGCATTAAAAAAAAGTCAGAGGCAATTATTCACTGTTTTTCACAGATCACAAATTGTGACAGGAAAAAAATCGAGCAGCAGGTTTAAAATTAATAAAATTACATACTTGTACAAGTGTAGCAGAACTGGATGTTTCATAATTGATGTAACATCATATGGAAGCCTGGAGTATAAATGATGGATACAAATAAAGGAATTAGGCTGATAGGCCTACTGTGGCTGCTAAAGCCAATTAATTGCATGCAGCATCTAGGTCAGGAAAGCTCCTGAACTGAAGGCAGCAAGAGGTGAAAAGTGTGTACCAGCAAGCAAATCATGTTCTGTGTCATGTGTTTATTCCCTAAGCATTTGTTTCTTAGCACCAGAAACATCATACTGACTTGTGTGCACATTTAGACTGAGCTGCTATGGCAATTTTTATATACTTCTTTCAGGAGTCGTACCTTCATAAAGAGTGGAGCACCCACAAACTTGAACAATTTTTCCATTGCATGAGCAAACACTTGTCCTTCAAAGTAGAGCAGGCTTCCCTGACATGGCTAAACTGAAGTTTGGAACTCCCAGAAATGGGAGGAACAAAACCATCTCTACATGGGTTTTAGTAATTTACTACATGATAGAAAATTGCTCTCTTCTAATCTCTCTAGTAAAAATTACTAAATTATCTTCTGAACTGCTCTGAAAAGTGATTGTGAGCTGACCCCTGGCCTCTCTTTGGATGAGGGGCTACCTTTTGTCTAAGCTATAATGACTTGAAGGGAATGCCTTATTTAGAGAAGGTCTCTGTGAAATTTGTGTGCCTCTTTGCAGTATCAATTAGGAGGATTGCATCATCTGCTACTGAAATATTATAATAGAATAGAGATGTAGAGGAATCCACTGCTGCACATCTTAGGAATGGTTCTGACACTGATATACAGAAAATTGCTATGCAGAGATCTGTTCATGCTTTTATGCACCATTATTCACTGCATTTCAATTCTAGATTGCTTTCTTAATTAGAATTGTCCTGCCATAACTTTTGTGGAGGACTCCTGTAAAATCACTTCTTAGCAGTTTACAATAGAAATCTCTACAGATGGTGGCTTAAGAAAGAAAAGTATAGCTATCCTACAGTAAATCTTGTAGGGTTTTAATGTGTGCTTTTCTCACTTTCTTTCACTACAGCTTGAATTTTACCATTTCTTCACTTAGTTACTCTTTTTCCCTTTATCCATGCTACCATATAAACATCACAAGGCTATAACCAGGACTTAAGTGATTTTTATGGATGAAGACAGCATTGAGCTCAAAACTGATGTATTAAGGGTTGAAAAATTACCTCAAGTGATTTTTCACATACTATGTCAAAGAAACACAGTTATACTACAGCAGTAAATGCTTCCCTTTAAAACATATATCCTTACTAATTCTGTTCTAAGCTTTTTGGTCTTTCTTAACTATAGTATCTCTCTTCTTACCTCCATTTTTGTCCCCTTCCTTATATTCTAATGAGGAGAAAGTCTTACTCTATTAAAATTCTATTTTTTATTCATTATTTGGTTACAGATACATTCTTGTATCTGTCTATATCTGTGGTTGGATATCCAGTGCATCCTTTTGGAATTTGTTATTGGTGTCATTTTCAGATAGGTGATTGATTTAGAAAATACAGGTTGCTCTGGAGTGAGTGTCATTTGACTGACATTATTGTAACACCTATTTTGAAAATGCACATTCAGATTCTTTTTTTTCCTCAACCCCTCTTCATTCACTCTTTTTCTCATTGTCACAAGCATTCTACACAGTTAATGTGCTCTATAGCTTAATATAGTGTGTGGAAATGTTCAGTGGCAAGCATTCAAAACCAGAATAGTTCATGGAGGAACTATTTAATGTGGAAATGCATGACTGGAAACTCTTCTCCATTTTAACAGAAGATGTAATTATTATTTACGAGGTGATGATTTTTAGTCTACTGTGTTCCATTTTTCCAAAAGGTGCACATAAAGATTCCTTTAATGTATTTCCCTTTTTTGCTAATATAAAAAATACTGTTCTTACAGAACCAGGAAAGCCATTCACTATATGGATTGCAAATAATCTTGGAAATACATTACTATGTAATTTCGTTTTGGTTTTCACATGCAGAAAAAGAGAATAGAGGGCAATGTGGCTGAGAGATTTTTAGCACTGTAGTTCTGGGATGGCTGAGAAGCCATCAGGACTGAGAAGCAGTGTGTGGTACCATGAGCAGCTGTTGTGTCCATTTTGTGCCTGGAGCTTGAGCTGTACCCGCACTGTTGGCATTTTGTTCAGGAAATTCTGCATTGTGCCTACTATACTGCATTTTTAATGCTGTGAAAATTAGTGAACAAGATTTGAAAACGTTTTAATTCAACCTATCTTAACAGTTTCTTACAGTTTAGAACCTCATCTTTATCTAAGCACACATGAATTTCAGGGGAAGATCAGAGGCTTCACGAGTATTATCCAATTGTATTTCAGGTTTCTTGTGTAAAGGCCAAACCATAAAGAAAAATTCCAGAAGGTACTTGAGTTTTGAATAATCTTGAAACATTAAAACTCTTAAGATGAGTTTTCATAGAATAAGCAACAAAACCCAGAAAATGCTCATCCCAAATAGGGTGATGCTTATCCAGTCTTCCCCATACATGGGTGGATCATATTGGTTTTTTGTGTGTAAGAGCAAAATTTGCTTTCCACCAAGCTACAATAAATACCCTTACCCAAAATCCATCTAAAATGGCTCTCAGAATCTTTACCTTCAAATCTGACATAAGCAGAGTTACAATAAAGTATTTTAAGTTTATAAGAATGATACTGTATTCAGACTGTATTCTTTTAATACAGTTTACTTTAAAATGCACTTTTCCAGAATCTTTCAGCATTGAATCCCTTCTAAAAACAGGAATTTGCCAGAAAAATGCAAAGAAATCCAGTTATTTTAGGTTTTTTACTACTTCTCCCTGGCTTAAGAAGGAATGCTGCCTGCCACGAGCCTTAGGCAAATAGCTTTTCAAGGGCAATTCTGCCTATGAGGGGATGAAGAAGCACACTTCACAGACTGATTCATATTTTTAACGGTGTGTTCTGTATTGTTTTTTTAAAAAGCTAGCGACTAAAAATAAATCCTCAAGGAATGAATTTGTGCTCAAAAGCTGAGTAAGATTTAAAGGAAACGTTTGTGTTCAAAAATAGGTGGTGTGCTTCTATGTACTTGATTATTTGCTAATGATTCTATAGGCATTAGTAATTGATGAGTTTGTAGAGATTTAGAGATCTCAGAGAAATTTTATATTTTTAATTCTAATATTTTGCATATACACAAAAAATTCAGATTTACGTTGTTAAAGTATTTTGGGAAGTGTGTTTTTAAAAAGTGAAAATTGAGCAAACGTCTTCCCTTTTTGCTTGTGTCAAACACCTTTGAGAAGTGTGGTGCTTCAGCCTGCATGGTTGAGCAGAACATTTTGAAGATAGATATGTGAAACAAAAATGCCCCCAGATCCAGTAGAAAAAGAGATTATCAGATCAAGGTTTTATTCAGAAATCCCAGTGATAGCAGAGAGTTCTACATTTAGGAAGGTGTTTATTTTCTTCCTTCAGGAGTTTCTCTTGTCCTGTCATCTGCACTTTTAAGCCTTTTAATCTTTTTAGCTAATTTATTGTATATGCTAAACTAAAGGGTTTGCTTATGCTCTTTTACAGTTTATGAATGTTTAAGATGCTCAAGACCTCTAATATAAGATAAAAGTTTCATTGGATTGAAATTCTTTTTTCCTCAGTCACAGTTTTTGTCATCTTTGATTTGCTACTATTATTTTCATTGTGTACATGAGGAAATAAACATTATGAACAGTGTGATGACTGCAGCATGTTTACAAGCATGTACACAAGCTATTTTTAATAGTCAGATAGTATTCTTATATTACTAACAATAACCTTTCAAGGAAGGCTTTGTCATAACTTCTGATTTCAGTCACACACAGTTACCAGTATCCAAGCTTTTAATTAGCTTGCCTTCTTGGGTATTTCTGCATATCTTAATACACTGACTTACTGTGAAGGGATAGCAATAATCTGTTCAAAGTTAGAAGTACTTAGAAATGCCTTCTTCCTATTATTTCTCTAATGCAGCAATAATTTATCTTAAAATTTGTTTCAGTGTCATCTTAGCAATCACTTTCATTACCCAACAAAGAACTAATTTAAACCTCCATTTTTAACAAGGTCTTAATACCCTTCAACTTGAGACTAATTAGAACTGTTCTTGTCCAAAACCTTATGTTATGTGGAAAAGCATTTCTCAAATGAGAGCTTATTAATAAGAGTTGGATTTTTTTTTTATCAGAGGGGTCTTCATTCTTCACATCTTTTTCTGTCAATCTCTCCCGTGATTTTCCTCTTTGTTTAAGGCAGTGGTCTATATATACAGAGGCTTCTCAAGACCATGAGTTTTTGGTGCTACTTTGGCATATGAAAGGATGGTTTCTTTTTACCATTTCTGTTCTTCTGCACAGGACACTAGCTGAATATTTTGAACAGAAATTAGATTCTCAGATTATTAGCTACCCTAATAGCAAGCTTTTGTGTTGCTCTGTACTCTTTAATTCTATTCAGTTTACAGAAGGATTATGTTGGAATCATCACTGGAGAAGAAAGAAGAGATAAATGAAACATCAGTGATCATTAATAAGAAATTATTCAGGCTCATTAGGGCAAGTTTTGAAACTTAATGTATTTGCTCAAGAACTGTGACTTTGTGTATCCACAAAGAGGTAGGCATCTGTAGTTTCTACAATTACAGTGGCACAAAGAAATGTCTATTTCTTAAGACACAGGAATACTGAGTAATGCAAAGGATCAGACCACTGACAGCCATATGAAAAGGAGGTTTGTACATATTTGACTACTTCCAGAAATTATGTCCCTTCCTTCACCAAAGTTGGACTCCATGCTGGTTTATGTCCTTTCTACCTCAGCAGAAGCTACTCTTGAGGAGAGACTTTATCAGAAAATGTTTTGACATTCTGTTATTCTGGAACAGGGAGTGAGTGATGAAATAAGACATTCAAATACATCTGCACTGTTCAGATTTTACAGTTGTTTCTGTTGCTGCTTCGTTTGAAAACCCGTGGAAGGAAATGCTAACTGAAGTTATTGATCATTAGCCTGTGTTGATGCTGCGTTCAGTTCAGCAGCAGGTCAGCCTCTTTTCCTTCTTTTGAGGGTGCTCTTGTAACAATCTTACAAGATAAATAGCCGTCTGCTGCAGTAGCTAGTTACAGGAGGAAAATCTAACAATACTGCAGGAAAGTGATGCACTGTGTGGTACTCAGCCTTGAGAGAAGGAAAATTAAGATTTGAAGGGTTTTGTGCTGAGCAGAGGCAAGAGACTGCTCTTGGTGGATTTGCTAAAAATGAGTTATTCTAACCGGAATCTAATAATCAAGACCCTTTCTAAATAGCCTGTTTCACAGATCATGTTTTCAGGCAGTAGAAAATAAAACTTTTTCTCATGGAACTGTTGGCTAATTTGTAAAAGGAAAGCTATGAAATAAGACAACTGTTTGTTTACTACTGCAATTAATAAAAAGTCTAATAGTGGGATAGGTTGGGGGGGTGTGGGTGTGAATTAAGGGAGAAATACGAATGGGTAACTTAAGCTAAATTTGAGATGCCCTGTGATCAAGTGGAGCAAAAAATACTGAGAAAACACAAGTCCTTGAGAAAGAGGATGAACTAAGCAATAAATATTTTGTACTTGGCCAGTAAAAAGGAGTGGAATGTTTAACATGAAATGAAACTGGCAAACCAAAAAATTGAATATTTAATTTCATGTTGAAGTGTTTATAGAACCTTTCACTGAGGAACTTTGATAAAATTTTATGATGCACAACTATTTTAGTTTTAATTGCATTACATTTTAAAGTGGAAAAAGTCACTGAAAATTTGTCAAGTAGCTCTTTCCCAATTTTAATTTGGAAGATCTCAAATGGGTGTTAATGAATTATATTTGCTACTGAGAACGATTCCTTTGCACCATTCTCATGGAGTAACACACTGTTTCTAATTACGCTGTTATATCATGCAACATATTTTATACATTTTATATTAAAATTATGTAATTAATGTAATTTACTTACTCCCTAGTTAGTAGCTTTTGACAAATGAGGACGAGTGAGTACTCTGAGCTGGCTGGTTGTAAGAGATGTCTGCAGCACAGTGCTGAGTACAAGCCAACATGCTCTTCCTCTCAGCATGGTTTATTAGCTGTGGCTCAGTGCCACTCTCACTGTGGTACAGAGTTGGCTGTGATCTCATGTGGGATGCTGGTATAGCTCCCTGAAAATAACAAATAGATCCAAGGTTTTGATTGGTTTTTTTCTTCCTTCATCTCCTATGTTTAGCAGTTCAGTTGTTAATAAAAGCTAAATTCTGCCAGAAGAGGTAGTAAACATTTTAAAAAACAAGTAGCTAGCTTGCATTATGATGCATCATTCAAGTATCTGTCACTAGCAGTTGTTCAGAGTTAGGGTTATTATTTTAATTTATTGTAAAATCAGAAGACTTCTAGGCCTTGTACTTCCTTTAATGCAGTTTAATGCAAAACTGTAATGGATTGAATTGCTCTGTGAATCTCCAGTAATATGAAAGCTCTTCCTGAAGTATTTCTGCATTATAGCTACTTACTCAGCAGATTTTAGAAGGTGGAAAGACTGGGGGAGAGGAAATGCTGAGAACATGTTCTGTGTTTTGCTCATGTATAGATCAGTGCAGTTCTGAGGATGAAACTGAGCTGGGGCAAGAGCAGAAATGCCAATAATGCTACATACTGTGTTAATTTATCAATGTAAACTCAAAGAGAAATTGTAAAATCTACCTGTGGAATTTTTTTGTTGTAATGGCATATGTGGAACAAGTGGAGTCACTGTGCTGGACTGTAAAGATAGCTGAGCTGTGAGCTAATCAACAGATGTGACAGAAAGGTAACCTTGGAATGGACATGTTTAGGTATTAGGTACTCAATTTTTACTTTCTTTTATTTGTAAAAGGCTTCTCCTACATTTTATTTATTCATTAAAATGGTTTTGAATTCGGTGTGAGTGGATTTTGGACAAATTATTACATAAGACTTGCAAAGGTGAATCAGTGAGGGAATGCTTCTACTGTGTATTTACTTTTCCTTAAGTAAGATGAAAGGGGACATTCTGGTTTTCATACTAAAACATCTTCAGAGCATGAAAAGTCGATTTTTTTTGAAAAAGCCATTTATTACAATTATTGTCTGATTTATGAAGCCAGCTAAATGTGCGCTGGGTAATCATGTTTCTCAGCTTTGAAGAACACTGCTGAATTTGGAGAAGCCTGCCTTCTTAGCAGCTTAAGGTATAGAGGCACTGCAGCAATGAAATGTATCTTGACACTTATCTAGGGTAACATTATGCATCAGTGAGCATTTAAAGTCAGGTGATGTGGCTGGAGGAAATAGGAGCTAAAGCATTGACTGCTGTTGAGGAGGGATAGCATCACTATTTGTCCTGACATGTTTTGGATGAAAATATAGCTGACAATATAGTTTATGTTAAAATAACCTAGTAAAATCTACCCATGATATTCTGCTTGAGGGAGGGGAGGGGGAATATTTATAAGATACAAAATCTGGACTTTTTTTAAGTTTGTAAATGGTCTTTGTTCCACCAGCTTTCTAGATCTACCTTTTATGTTTTAAATACAAGAGATCCTTCCATTTCTTGACTTGAGGGCACCACCCACCTACCTCTAAGTTCTTTGATCACAAAGGCAATTCCAAAAGAGAATAAAACTTTGTAAAGTAATTATAGTATGGTATTGCCAGCATAATATGATCTTGCAGTTTAACCAGATGCTGAGGTCCTAAAATATATTGTACTGGTGTTATCTGTAAGGGTTTTTCTATCAGTTCTTTAAATGTTCTTTCTTAATGCAATGCTGCAGTTTAGCTTGGTTCCTAAGTTTGGTTATCACTTAAACTCATTTCAATATAAATTTGGGTTATTTCTGGGCTTGTGTAACTAGCTTTTTTTGTTATTACTGTTGTTGTCTAAAGGGTGAGGGTGTTTATTGCTAGTTCTGGAAGGAAAAGGCAGGTTTCATAATGATAATTGCGTGTTTGGAGTAAAATAGTAAATTGTAATTGGGCAAGAAACATTGCAGTTTCTTCCAGTGGTTTATTGATAAAGCCCAGCTATCCCTGTACACAAATTTCATGTATTTGGTTTTTATATTATTATCCACGAGAGTTGTGCATGCCCTGTGCTGTCCTCACTCCCAGTTTGCCATAACCATCTTTGATTTCCTTTCTGCTCCAGGGCTCAGTGAGTACTGTGGGAGGCGTTAACAACGTTAGTGTTGGTCACCTTTGTCATTTGTCCATTGCTAGTCAGGAATTCAGCATTAATTAATATAACATGGTTCTTTGTGTCTGGTCTAAGAAAAATCCACGGTGCTTCACCTTTTCCAATGTGATTCTGTGATCACAGTTTACGTAGTGCCTGTTTCAGATGCCTAGGAACACATCTAAGCTCTGTGTGGTGCTTGCTGGTAGAACTGCAGTCGAGCTTTTTTCAAGACTATTCTCCAAATACATGAAATTGATTTGAGAAAAGACTGACACAGACGTTCTGGCAAATGAAAGATCCCTAGTTTAATTTTTTTACTTTAAACATCTGTGGGGTTATAATTTCCCAATACACTGATAAGTGGCAGAGACTTCTAGACTAAATCTCTGCTTTGGATAAGATATTCACCTCCTGTTGCTTTTGCTAAATTTATCTAGAGAAATTTACCAGGCCTCCCTGACATGGAATAAACATGCCAGTGCTCAAGGAAGTTACTTATTTTACAGGAATGTAAGCTCCAGGATTCACCTTATCTGTTTTCACTCCTGTTTTGGGGCAGAAACTGAGGAAGAGCTAAAATCTCTGCCTCATCCATGTTCTTCAGCTCGGGAACTGCTGGATGCATGCTGAAGTTATGGGGCATGTTATGGTCACTGTCACCCACAGGATGTGATAGTAAGGGCTGCAGTGTACTCAGTAACCTTGCAACCTCCTCCTAAAGTCATATTTATAGGGGGAGCAAGGAAAAGAGAGAAGGGCTTTGGGAGATGGAACCAGAGAGGATTTTTCTGTCTTGTTTTTGCTTTTAAGAGGACATTGTACAGAATAGATGGAAGGAGAACATAGCTGTTAAGGACTTACAAGGTAAATTAAAGCTGCAAGTAAGGAGGTGTAAATAGTTACGTTTTGCCAATGGATTATGCTTTTGCAAGCTATTTAAACATTAAAAAATAGAAATTATTTCTGGGACCTGAATGGAACAAAATGCATAAATGCGTTTAATCAAAGCCTTCTTAAGTTGTCCAAGATCCACGTGTCCCCAGCCTCCCACGTTTCTGAATAATGAGAGTCAGGTTGTAGTATGCTGTGGCATGAATAGCAGAGACAATACATCAAATGGTTTTTAAGTTAATCTAGAAACTTTTTGTTGACATGTAAATGATCAGGTGCAATGAAAAAGGGAGTGACAACTACAAAAAACAAAAAATAGTTCTAAAAGCCCACAGCTAATAATATATGAATAACAAGGAATTGCTTTTCAGTTTCTCGAGTTTGAACTATACAGATATTTTATAAGCAACTGTAAAATATGGATGATGATGGTGTCAAAAGTAAATGTAAGTTGTCTGGGATGGAGATAACTCTGTGAGACATGCAATAAAATCTCACTTGCAGCATTGTCAGTAATACTATTTGTCTATAGAAAGTTCCTTCTAGGTATGAAGACAGATAGATCAAATGTGGTGTTGTTTTATTCCTGTGACTCCATTCTGCAGCTAAACTGATTTTTCTTTTTCCCTTTCACATTCCCAGCACAGAGCATACACAAAGAAAACTCCCCTGGAGTCAGATTACTATTTTAAACAGAATTTCATTCACTCATTTAGGCCACACAGGGCAGTATATGTATGTATATGTGAGCATGCTAATGTATGAAGGAAAAAGAAAACCAGCAAATTTTACTTTTGAATTTAACTATCTGGAGAAATACAGCTATAACAAGACTGCCACTAGTTGTGTGCTGGATGATACTGATACTTAACATCTCTCTGAAATGTGGTGGAGCAAAGTAAGGTGTTAGAGCTTCCAGAGGGGGAAGCATTGTGTGAACAAGTTTATTCCCCTTTCTGGATGCTGCTTGTCTCTGACACTCCTCTCTCATTCTTGTCATTTCAGTATTGTAGGATCAAGTTGTTTTATTAAAATCAAGTTATTTAAAAGTTCTGGTGGTTGTCCATAAGCCCTGTGATTTAAATTGTAAAGAAAAAATTTGGTCTAGACTCTGGAATGATCAGACCATTCCCACATATTCTCCACATCTTATTTTTTTCAAGTTTTAATCATTCTGCTCTCACGTTCAATTCTTACTGATTTTTTTGGAGTGAAGATATTTTCTGGATGCCTTTTTGCCTAATCATGTCATTGCACTTTTCAACCTGTGGTCTGCAATTCATTCCAGCCTGTTCATCAAGTGTTCCTTTCTTGCTGGTCCCATTTCTTGGGATCAGTATCTCAGTCAAACTTCCTCTTTTTAAAATAAATACTTAATTTTTTTAACCTTGGCATAAACTGGCACATGGAGACAGACATGTGAAGCATGTCTAACCAGGCTTCACAAGCATGTTCAATGCTTGAGTGTCTAAAAATGGAAGAGAAAAAATGCACTGAAGTTACTGGGAAAAAAATTATAATATTTTAGTGTAATGTGAGCAGCATATAAATAAAAAAAGCTTGAGGGATTTGTGGGGAAATGCCATATTTTTAAAATTCATTTCTTGTTGGATAAATCCGTAGGGGGGGTGGACAATGTTAATTTCTATAAAAGTTAACTTTATGGTTTCTACTAGTTGTGGGTCAACTTATTATCGAGGAAGAATCTTCTTCATATTTGGTTTAGATGATCTCTCTTTTACATTTGGGTGGGAGCAAATAGAGCTCAACTGCAATGACAGGAGTGTCAGCAAAAATTGCTTTATCTTCCTGCATGGGTTTCTACAAACTGCTATGGTAATTTACTAGTGAAATCTTCCATTTCCAGGCAGATCATTGTAATCCTTATCAGATCACCTAAATCATTTAATTTGCACTGCCTTCCAAGGTAGGCAAAAGGTCACTCTCCAGCGCCCAAAATTTTTGCTTTCAGTTGAGGTAGGTGAGGATTTTCTGACAGGCAATTGCCAGCAATATATATGCAAATCCTCTGTATCTCTCTTAGGTATCTATGTGCTGGAAAAAAATGCAAATACATACTTTGCCCTACAATGGTATTTCCTACAGGACAAAGTAAGATCAACGTATATTATTGTCTTGGCATTTACTATAAATATCTCTTTTTATACAGTGTTTTAGAGTCCTCAGTCTACTGACTAAATCCCAACATGGATATTAAATATATTTTTCTTTGTCTAAATGGTGAGAATTTTACTGGTTTTGTGATAATGATTTTTGTCTGCTTCTGCATATTTTTTCTCTCAGGAAATTTCAAATCTTGCTCATGTTGTTTAATGAGCTGGCTGGTCAAGCATCTGATGCCCCGGTGGGAACTTTCAAAGTCACTGAGCACATTTTTACTTAAATCTAGCTGACATTTCTGTCTGTTTGATTTAATGTATGATTTCCATATTTAGATCACCAATCAGATGGAGCAGAGTACAATCATCCCTCTGCACTAGAAACACACATGCATCCTGCATGGAAGTGGGCTCTTTTGCTGCTGGTCCACATGGCAAGAATGGTTTTAGATTCTGCTGGCATTTGGGAAGACTTTATAAGTCAGTTTTAATTATAAATAAAATTTTGAATCTCTAATGAAAATTCTAAGTGCAGAATTAGTCTTCAGTACATTATTCTCAGACCATTTCAGTTGCTATAATCTGGTGGAAAGAGCCTATTACAAATTATTAAGTATTTATTTACTAGTTAAATGCTAAAATCTTTTTTAAAAGTCTGATGTTATAAATATCTTGCTGTTTATACTTAATTTCATTTTATTCAAAAGTATTAAAATATTTGCTATTTGCATGCTTCATATTCTTGCCATGAAGCATGTAAGTATTGATGATAGGACTTTTGAGCAATTATTAATTAATTTTAGTAAAAATCAAAACTTAAATATTTTTTGCTTCTCATGGAAGCTCAGCAGTCCTCCTGATTTTGCACAGAATGCACTTTCCCATGCTGAGATTAAAAAAAACATAAATTGCACCACTGAAAAGTATGTACTCTGAGTGTATTCTAAGTGTTCCCTTCATCCAATTTGTTTTGGGTGATAGTGCTGCAAGCCCAAAACTTTTTGGTGCCAGTGCCTTCCAGCTCCCCTGGTGTGTTTTTATTAGGCAGCAATCAAGCTGATGAACATTTTCAAGAGGAGGAGTCCATCTGTGGATGTGTCTCAGGGCTGTGCCCCGTGCGCTGGGGTAAAGCAGAGTTACCCCTCAAAAACTGCACGGAGCTCTGCGCTCACGTGGGCCTGGATGGCGGCACACAGTGTGTCGCTACACAGGGTGTTGTTTTACGCTCATGCACTTGGTAACAGCTCCAACTTTCCTCCCCAAAATTAAATCTAGTCAGATTAATTCTGCTAGGAGGGAAGAGTGGCTCCTGGTCCTGCGATTGCCAAGTGACCTACATATGACCTCATCCCTAATTTCTGGCATATGTTGAGGACAAAGATTCTTGTTCTATTCTTTTCCAGTATTAGAATGTTGAGGTGATATTTTTCTGCCGGAAGTGTCTGAAAAAATAGCCGCTTCTGACTTAGTATTGCTTTTCCTGTAGTAAAATTTTAAAAAAGAAAAAACAAAGCAACAAACCAGCTTGGAAGGATGGAAGAGAAAAATAATATGGCTTTCCTCCTTAAAAATGATGTTTTCATGTTGTTTATTGCTTTTCTTGGGGAAAAAAAAAAAAAGCCTGAAAGCGGCAGAAAATGTGGTATATTTTTACCCTTAAAAAAATTATATGGTAGGGAATAAACTTTTGGGTTAATCCCTTCCCCCCTCTTTTTTTATTTTGTGTGGGCAAGGAATCTTTGGGATGTGGTGAGGCAGAGGGAGAATCTTGTAAAGTGATGTTTTAATCTCAGAGCTGTTGTTCATGACAGACATGAACTGACAGAGGGCATGTCTGCAATAATTTGATTTCTGTGATGTTTTCCTGTACAGCATGTTGAAGTTAGCCAAAGACTGGGGGAGGAGGGAAGTAAGTTTTCAAGGATGTAATTATTGAATCTACTCAAATAGTAATAATAATAACAATAATAATAATACCCCAAAAAGAAACAATAAACCTGGGGTGGCTCTTCATGGCATAGTTTAATACCTTTGAGTAAGTGAAGCTGTCATGAGGATGCTCTCTGGGAGCTGTTTTGTGTTTTGCACGGTTCCTTGCTGGCGAGCAGCCAGCGCCAGGAGCTGCAGCCCAGCTTGCTGTAGCTGCCAGTGTTCTGTTGTGTAGGAAGGAGCCCAGAATAGCAGCCTTCTTACTACCTCCCTCAGGGTGCTTTAACAATTTCTCAAAGGTCAGTAGAAACTAGTTATCAATTAAAGGAGCTCTCTCTCTCTGCTTTTAATGTATCTTGCAGGTAGTGGAGAAAAAAGCTTTCAAATGCTTTTAAATCCTGCTACCTCTGTCCCTGGAGTACTTTGTGAGGATGTGAGGATCCAAGGCCAGTTGATTTGTTGATATCATAGGGGCCAACATCAAGGTAGTCCAGATGAGCAGGCTAAGGGTGCTGACTTGGTCAGTTTGCTCTGGCAGGAGAATTGTTGTAGGAAGTAGCCTGTGATGAAATGAGCATGCCTGTAGAGTTAGAAATAGCCAGTCTGGCTCCCAGGCATTTGATCTGCTCCCAAGAACAGTCTCTCTTGAATAATCTGCTTGGTTTATAAATCACTCAAAAGACAGAATATCCTGATGGCAGGTAACAAACATGTTTGTGAGATGGTTCTGGAAAAAAAATGCCAAGTGGAGAATTTTGAGTTTTGCTTTCATTAATAGATGAAGGAGAGTTTCTTTGGGAGGCTTAGTGACAACTTGATATTGTTTAGACAGTGATCTATCTGAAGAAAGATTAATGTTAATTAAAGTGGTGTTGGAGAAATTCAGCAGATGACAGCAGCCAAGCTGGCTACAAGCTATTTTTAGAAAATTTACTTCATTGCATTTGGTATGACTCATTTATTAAGTTAACAGATGAATCAATAGCTCAGCTTCCTATGGCAGTCCCTTAATGTGGAACTGTAGATAAAGATTGTGCTCCTACCTTTGGTCAGAATTCAAATTATAAAAGCTGACCCATATGGATTCAGTCCAAGTGCACAGGTGTCTTGCACAAAAGGGAATAATACTCCAGTATTACTGTGCAATAACACTCCAGTGAGACTGTCCCAGCATGGATATATAGAGGGGCACAGGGAAAATCAGCCACAAGTCCAACTTGCACTATCTGGGAAGAAACACAAATAGCAAACAGGTCAGCTTGTTAAAATATTGCAACGGAGTAAATTTATTAATGTAACAATGTAAATTTATTTCACTTCTGGTTTTGTCATGAATTTACTTTTTATTTGAGCCTGTAGTTCATGCTTTCTTATCTCCATTTGAGCACAGCTCTTCCTGGTTTTCAACTTCCCTTAACTTGGATGTAGTTTTCTCTCTTCTCGCATGTTGAGCTTTAATTTGTGAAATAGTAAAGCATCCATCTGTTTCAATACAACTGTTGGCCTTGGTTCAGTTTATTTCCTGTATTTTGCTAATTTCTTAGGTTGCTATAGAAACCTTGTTGTTCTCCTGAATCCTTTTTGTGAACTTTCACAAGCCCAGTCTGAAAAGATGATAAACCACTACATTTCTATTAGTTTTAAAACCTCTGATAAAATAATTATATTTATTATTTCCTGATTATTTTTATGGAATTTCTATCTTTTCTGATCCTTGCCTCAAACACCTTCACCAGTTTAGCCCAGTGTAAGATATGGTTTTTCATTATTATTGTGTCAGCTCTTATTTCTACGTCTAGGAATAATTTCATTTCTCTTTTGCAAAGAGATTGGAGAATTGGGCTCTCTCTATTACATTCAAGGTATGATACAGAGTTGATAAGATTAATGTCTGTCAAAATTTGATTACAAATTCTGGTATGTTTGAAGTTATCTCTCACATATACAAGTGAAACATTAAAGGTAACTAGTATTTAGAATAATTTCACTGTAAAATAGCATGTCTTGTTATAGTGCGAAAATACTGCAGTTTGGGAGAGAAAGACTTTGCACATTAGGTTTCTCTGGGTGAAGGTTAGGACCATCTTTTCAGTGTACTGGAAGTAACTGGCTGGTATTTAGCTTTACTCTTGGTTGGGTGTGTATTATCAGAGAGAAAATGCCATTTCTGTTGGAGGATGCTGGATGTTGAGTCGTTCAAATGGAGAGCAGTGTAATAAAATCTGTTAAAGTAAAATATGTGAAAGATGAAGAGTGACTCTGCACAAAATTTGCATCCCTATCTGAATTCAGAGAGGGATCAGAATGTGATCTGAATTCTGGCCATTCTGCCATGTTCTTTGCTGCATTATATTTTAGCATTCAAAGTCCATTGTAGTTAATGTATACTTACTCAGGCTAGCTGATCCTTTCCTCTTCTGATCAGTTACTTCCTGAAAATGTGATTAAGAATTAATTCTTAATTGTGGTTAAGAATGGTACTGTAAAGTATTCTAAAAAAGAAACCTGCAGAGGAAGGTTTTTCACAACAAAGTGAAAAAATATGCCATGTGCAAGCCCTCTATCATGGTCTCTGTATCATCCTATATCTGAAATCTCCTGTTTATCATTGTCTGGTCTCCTTTCAGATGTCAGTAATCAAATAAAGGAATTGCAAAATGACAAGCAAGCTTCCAGACAGGCTGCAATTGATGGTTACACTTAAATGTAATTCAGAGAAACACTTGAAAGAGAAATTTTTCCCCAAGCTGGACATATCCATTATTGCATTGATTTTTGATTTACCTTGATTTTGCTGGTTTTTCTTAGCAATCGTCACAATGTTTTTGATTTTTCTCTGTTACTTGTGTGTGCGATGTTGTCCAGTCCCTTACACTTCAGACTTAACTGACTGCTGGAGATTTTTGATAATGATGTGGCTCTGTTAGCTGCATCCCCCCAGTGTGTGAGATGCCTTTAAACTTCCGTGAAACTTGCAGGAAAACTTTATATATAAAGTGAAGTGTCTTTTTTATGTCTTTCACCAGTTAAATCTGGTACTGTAATCTGCTGCAGTGAATCTCTTTCAGAAGTTATAAGATTGACTGAAATCTAATGTTCTGAAATGAAGAAAGTATAGACTTCCATTAAAACTTCATTTCACATCTGAGACATTGATAAAATTGTATATTAATGTTCTCTGATTCTCTTTCAGCTTCAAATTTGTTATTGTTTATGTTTGTAGACTGGATTTTTAAGATAAAGATGTCAGTGTAGGATTGTAAATGGACTAAGATATGTGAGCTGGAGCTATCAGTGAGAGATTGTTTATTTAAACGGTAACAGAATTTTTAATGTGTCTTTCTCTTTCAAAAATGTGGAGTTGTGCTAGCTGACGTTTTACTTTTTAAGAGAAGTACAATTTGAACTGTAGCTTGGCAGATTCAGAGTTTGTTAAACTCTTAACACAAAACTTTGCAGAAATATTTGCGTGGTGATGCTAATTAATGGTGTGAGATAGGTAAGTTTACTGAGTCAAGTTTTTTTGGTTTCTTTGATATTCCAAGAAAGTTCTTAATAGTTGTGCCAGGGGTAATTCCATGTTTCTGGAGTGCTGGCAATACAGATTCTGTATTCGCCTTCTGCTAGAAGGTAGAAAGTCAGTGATTTTTGGGTACTCCAAAGTGCAGCCAGGAATGGATCTCAAAGAAGCACATAAAAGTTTCTTTCTTATGGACCTTATTCCAGCAGCTGTGGGACTGGTCAGGTGCAATGTCACCGTGCCATCTGAGCCACTGCTTGTCACGGTTTGATGGAGCAATCCTTCGTTGTGATGCTAAAGCTAATTTATTGTAGCTATCACTATAAACACTAGTTGAACCAAAGTAATGAAAAATAAAAGTTCTTGTTGGTACTTGCACTGGCAAAAAAAGTTTCAGTTTCCTCCAACTTTAACCTCACTTAATGGATGGCAGCAATGGAAGTTGCAGAGGAAATGGGAGAGAGCGATTGCTACACTCTTTGTCCATGATGAATTTGGACGTAGCCCTGCCTCTACCATGGAAATCACAGCTGATGTTACCTGGAGCAGTGATGGACTTCAGACTTTCCCTATACACAACTTCATCCTCTGTGTAAAACCGTCAAACAGTTCATTTACAGGAGAAGTGTGGAAAGGCAGGACTTCCGTGGAAAATCTTAATGTATTTTCTGTGTTAGGCTCCTCTTCTCTTTTTCACTTGCCTAAACAATATTTATAATATTTTCAAGATATAGAAAATAGATCCGTGTGGAAATGCTGACAATTAGAAAAATTCCAATAAGAGGGAGGTAATTCAAATGCACATTTGATAGGTGTCTACTGGTTTACAAAAAGAAGTTTCTTGTGTAACTTCTATTTTTGTAGGCTCCAGAAAATGAATAGTGTTGCTGTGTAGAGCCAGCAGGAGGTCATTAGTGCACTTATATTTTTAGGTCTGAATTGTCACCATCGATGAGACTGCTTCATGAAATAAAAGAAGCCATGTCTGCATGTCTCTGGGCAAAATGTAATATTAACCACCATTTATAGTACATGCTATTCATACATCTTCAGTATATGAGCTGTTCTTTACCAGGATTTTTGCAGGATTTCAAAAAGTAATTTCAGGGAGTTCCATGTAGGACAAAACACTCTATTTTTTCTGTCAGTGCCAGATATTACTCATCACCCACTTTTTTATTACCAGTCATTAACTGCAGAGATTTTTTCAAACAGAGAGGGTATAGAGTTGTGTGATTTGTCATGTCTATACATGCACATTTAATTTAAAAAATTCAATTTCCAGAATTGTATTTTGATGCATTTCAAACTGTGTCGCAGCATAGTGAAATAACACAAAGTGCATCAGTCTTCAAACACTTAAAGTCATCCATGTGCCTTGGACAATCAACAAGAAATCATAGGATATGATGATTGCCATTAATATATAAAATACCAGCCTGATGATGATCATTTTGCTTGGCTGACGTAATTGTTAATGTGATAGATACCTTGTTTCTAGTGTTTATGTTAATCACACGCGGATTTTTTGTTGGATATAAAGAAGGTGGTTTTGCTTTTGATTTGGGATTTACTGGGTTTTTCCTCTAAATTGGTAGAAGGAATATTATGTTTTGGAAAAAGTGATAAGACTATTAACATACTATATTTTCTGTTACTGATTTTGAGAACTTTTTTTCCTGATTTCAGGTTGGGTGGGACTATATCTGCATACAAGATAGTGCCAGACGAAATAGAAGAAATCAAGGTACAGTATTACTGCTTTTCAACACTGATTTTCTTTCCTTGGAAAATTACAGAAATGTTACATTAAAAAGCCACGTTATTCCTTGCTTTGAAGTGTATCATAGGGGAGAGAGGAAAGTGTCATAAGGAAAATTATTAGATACATATTTATGCATCTAAAATAGAATTTTAGTTATTTTTACAAATACAGTTTACCTTCAGCTTAAGCTGACTTCAGCAGGATTTGTTTGATGCCAGAAACCTGTGTAATTCAACCTATTTCTGTTTTGCTACCTGAAGAGAGATGGAGGACTATGATCCTCCATGTGTATAAAACACATCCATATTTTTCAATATTGTCTGTCCTGTGAAGTGGAAAGCATGAAGTAAAAAATTTGTTATAAGCTAAAAAAATTGTTATAAACTGTGTTTTTTGAGTAGTGATAGCAATAAATACTGAAGTTTACTTTCAAAGTAATGTGCATTTTAACAAAACTCACTTTAGCCAAGTCCACTCCTGAAATGTGCTTCAGCAATTTGTGTCAGTTTTGGTTTTCAGTGGAATGAAAGATGGGTACTGGGGGGAATTTGGTCTGGACCTGATAGCACAGTTTGTGTAGCTGATTCCTCATTTGGTTGTTAGTAGGTCAGTCTCATATATTGCTTGCTCATTGTGATTGCTTAACCCACTGTGCTGTTTCACATACTCGTTTTCAGCTGCTCAAAGAGAATTAAGAATACTTGTAAAATCTTATGAAGGGAAGTGACTGTATAATATCTGATGTAGACATGACTTTGCAGTGTGCAAATGGTGAGAATTTATTCCTCTTCAACTAGTATCAAACTCACTGCACAGTGACTGCCTGTGTCTGCATCAGTCAAAGTTATCACACCATCATGATCAAAATTTATTTTTGTCACCTAAGATTCATGGACTTCTCTATCCTGAATTTTATCAAGGGGAGCATGATTTATTACTGGATAGATCCACGATTCAAACTTTGGTCTTGGAATAAAAGAAAGAGGCTTTCAAAATTAAATAGGGGTATTTTCATGATGCTCAGAAAAACTATTTTAAAAATTATAAAGACCGTAAATCGCAATCTTTTTACTTTAATATAAGAAAAGCAATACCACTGATATTTTGTTAATGTTGAAGTTGAAGAAACCTGATATTTCTGACTTCATTGCACTAAACTGAGTTCAGTGAACAAAGAAAAATGGAATGTTGGGAGGTAAGAAATAATTTTACTTTTAGGAATTTATTGCAACATTAAGAGTCACAGGAATCTTCACCTGCTTAGGAGAACTGTTCTGAATTTTCAGCTTCTTCTTATTTAGCTGGTGTTTAAGTGCTTGAGATCCTAAGAAGCATCAAAGGACGGGTTGCTCTTTAGTCTCAGTTGTGCCAGGATGTAAGTGTGGAAAAGGATTTCATTGTTCAAAGTCAGAGCTATTTAAAGTGCTGGGAGAGAATCCTTCCCTTTAATTGTTTCTGGTAGCTGTCCTGCCTTGTTCAGGTGGTGGGGTTTTGAGGTTGTGTTGGAAGTCAGGCCACTTCCCACACCTTAAATGGCTGGATTTCCCAAACTGCAATATGTTATTTATATTAAACAATGTACTACTGGAAGATACCAAGACAGACAAATACATATTGGATATCAAGAAGTATTATTTCATCCATATCTGTTTTGAATAGCAGCTGGTAAACAGCGAGATGGAGTGTTCTTGCAGTAAATGTAGGGGGTCATTTTAACATCTGAAAGGCTCTCCTAGCTGATTTGAGTAGAAAAAGGAGAGAGGAGAAAATAGAAGGCAAATCAGCTTACTGGAATTTTGCTTCTAGAGAGAACAGAATCTTCTTCCATGCACCTTAATTCAATTATTTTGCCTTGCAACTATCTCTCCCCTATTTAACATGAAATATTAAGGAAGTTAATTTGATGAAATATACAGAAATAATAGCTTCACTTTTAAAATTTCACTTAACTTGATGGATTGTTGAATTATATTTGAGTTGTATTTTCATGTTTTGATAGTCCATAAAAAGTAAACTGCTTTCCTAAATGGGAAAGGAGAAACTTCTTTAGACAGAGAGCAATAGTATTTTGACAAATAAATATGTCTCTTAGCATTTGCATGTGTTCTAGGAAAGATGGTAGATTAACTCTTGCAGCTCAGAATAACTTATGAGGAAAACCAGTGTATTGATTTTGTCAATTCAAGTAATTCATCCTAGGTAGAACCCTATTGCAGGCATGTGAATGGGGAATACTTATGGCAGAAGTGATAACATGTACCCTAACTAATCTCATGCACCACACCAAGGTTAGGAAGGATTGTGTGGAACCAATCACCACTACAGTTCCACAACATCTGTATCAGGATGAAACAAAGTGTCTTGAAGCCTACCTTCCCTAGATTTTTGTCACAGGTACTTGGGTTCCCAAAGTGAGCACACTCAACAGGTAGCTTTACCTAGATACCATCTCAGGTTTCCCCCCTGGAAACTCTTCTAGAAGGTGAGTATGTCCTCTATCACATGATCTTCTACTTCAATAAAAGAAGCTTTCAGAGAATGCATAAATGGATATGCTACCATCTGCATTCCTGTCATTCCTCCACACCAGTTAAAGCAATGTCACTTCATTTTCAGTACCTGCTGGTTTTAAAATGCTTCCAGAACTGATGAAGATAGTAAATATAGAAACTGCAGCACATTGCTGAGAAAGTGTCATTGTTTCAACTTCCTCTAGACTTCTATTCTCATCAGAATATTCATCCTGTAAGCAGGAAGCTTTTCAAACTACCAAAAAAGCATTGTCAGATTTCAGCCGTGTTCCTCACCCACTGTAATAAAATGTGCCTAAAGGAGAGATCTTCCAAGCCAAATGGTTTTGTGTACATGGGGCCTGGCAAGCCTATCAGGCAACACTGGTTTTGATGAACAACATGGAGACTGTCTCAAGAATAAAGAGAAATTTATGACTATTACAGATGATGTGATGTGCCTATAGATTTATGTCAACAGTATAATCTTGTGGTTTGTAGTGAGTATGGTCTTTTTGATTTCCACATTCTGCCATTACAAAGGAAATATATGATGTGGTGAAGGGTGGCTATTATAGGGGAAGACTCAGTCAATGAAAAAACCACTCCTTAATAGATTCCTAAAAAGAAAATACTTGGTTTGCTAGGATTTGCAAGTCAAGAGCAGAAAGGAATTTGTTTTGTGTTGACTTTTTATGTGCTTTCATATATACTTTTCATGTAGACGTATTCATGCATCTCATCTCAAGACCAGAAATGGATTTTGTAGCAGGTCCTTAAATCATGAAAGTAATATGCACAAGACAGACATTGCCTGGACATTTCTTTCCTATAATATTTGTGGCATGAGACAGATATTCCAGTGTAGAGAATAAAGTTAAGTGGCCCCCTCCTGTGGTAGTAAGTTTTAAGAAATCTTGTTAGAAGTATTTTGTTAGTTATAAATTGTAGAATTAGATGTAAAGCAGTTTTGGAGCAAGATGGGAGAGGGGTTTTAATTCCATTAACCACCCTTTCGCACAGAGACACGCTTTATGCTCCCCAAGGAACATTCATAATTCTTCTATAGATACTATTTTAATGAAAACTTATATGCATAAAGTATTAAAGGTTGCATTTAGAACTACAGACATTTTCCCCTGAATAATGGTAGGATAGCTCTCTTTTTTCTTTAGGAGTGTGTGTTAACTCAATAGTTTAATATAGGAAAATTTTTAGGCACGTTCTTCTCAGATTGTCTTCAGTCTTTGACAAAGTAGACGCCAGTGATAATGATCCAAGAGTAAAAAATGATAAAAACTATGAGGAAGGGCAAAGTAGCCAGAAAGGAAATGGTGAAGGCTGTGTCTTCTTGAGAGGTCAGTTGCTCTGTGTGACTTAGGAATTCAAAAGATTTAACTTTTCCACACAATCATTTTTAGGAACATCTTAGAAACAAAGGAAGTTGATTTCAGTGTCAGCGAGATGTATTTCAGAGCAAAGCTGTACTCCCTGCCATCAAAAATCGGCAGCTTTGATAGGATTACAATTAAAATCACTCTATTCCAAGACTTCTCAGAAATCAGTTGGTTTGCCCACTTTGTGGTGTCATATACCTACATAATGCTGTATCCCAGAATCTGGGTTTTTTGCTGATAAGAGTAGCTGATGAAACTCATACAAACTTTGTCTGCAGCTAAGAAATACTGGCCTTGATCATTATCAAAGCATTTTCATAATTATCAACATGTGGCAAAAATAAGTAGTAATTTGTCAGTAAGTGCCAGTTTGCAGTCCCATATTAAAAAAAAAAAAAATCACTAAAGAAAGGGAATTGTAACTACTGTGGTGGATAGTTCACAAGAGCAGGGTTGTGCCTGAAAATATTTATGAAAATATGTCCCCATATTTGGAGAGTGGGGCAGTATTTAGATATCTTTTGCATCTTCTGCAGAATCAGCCTTGCTTTACATCAACAAGGAAGTGTGCTGTCATCCCAGTTTTGCATAGGAGGTTAAGTCCTGGATCTGGTTTACTTCATCACTGTTTGGATATTCACAAGTGTATCAGCACTGGCCAAGTGCTTCACAAAAAGTTTCTCCAAAGTTTATGATGGGAAGAATCAGAATTTGATGATAATACTGAGATTATTGTTCCTTTATCTGTTTGGATCCAGCACAAACAAAAAGGTTTACCCACTCAGGATAAATTTTTTGAAGAGGCTCAAGCTGTTTGAAGTGTGTACTCCCGCTAATCCTAAAGCACCAAGAAAATTTGCTATTTACCTTGCAGGAATGACAATTGTGGTTCTCAGTTTTTCTGCTCATGTTTTCCTTCTTCTTCATCTCAAATTATAATTACTAACTCACAGCATAAGAACTCTTACTAAGCATGACATAAAAGGGTATTATCCCTTGAATGTCTAGTGAGTATTAAGTAGCATCTCTATAGACTCTAAAGCTTACAGATACAAGTTTAAAAAGATTTAAAGGGTGTATGTGGTGGTCATATCCATTCCATTAGATTGCTAGTTATGTGTGTTGACAAAAACTGAGGACTTGTCTTCTACCTCTCTTAACATGCACTCAGAGTGTGACCATCCAGTAGACAGCTTAATTATACTCCCGCATCTAGGTAAAGTTTCTAAAACCTTTTGCAAATGTCCTAACCAGTAACAAAAAGTTGACACTGAGATGTCAACTTAGTGTATGAAATCCCTGATAAACTTGCAGATTAGGTTTTCCTACTTGCTTCTTGGATTTTCATGAAGTAGACTTTTCTGTGGACATGAATCTAACTAGGACAATTGAGAAGTGGGATGTGTTTAGCTAAAACAACTTTGTCTCATCATATTTCCCTTTAATCAAAGTTCACCTGATGAACACACAAATTGCTTCCTGAGTTAATTTCTAAATCCTGAATTAGTAGAGTCAATCACTGACTAGTGTTCTTTTTCAAGTACATGTCATTGTTTAGATGACCAAAACCTGAGTTTTTACTTTGCTGTATTAATCCTTAATTATTAATCTGTTGTTACAGATGTTGTTTCCCTGCTAGAGAGAACTAAAGTTTTGTGTGGGATTGTGTGAGAAAATTGTCCAATACTTTTATATAAAACAAAAACTTACTTTCCTTTAATTTTTCATCCACGTGTATGCATTTGTGCTGCAACCTGGAGATTTGCAACCCCTGCAGCATTAATAATGGCTATGCATTTGCGCTTCACTCTTGTAGATCTAGTCCACAGTTGATTATTTCTATTATATTGAATCATGTTATATTGCTCCTAGACTGTGATTTCCTTATCTGTTGTATTATGTCATTTTTTCTTGTCATGAGCCCTTTGTTGATCTATGTTTTATTTCTTCTAAAACTGTTTTTCCCCCTTTTTCTGGAAAGTGCAGTCTGGCTTCTGACTCTGCTTGGTGCCAAGCCTGGCTGTGCAAGCCTGACTAGTCCAGGCACAGTCTCACAGCAGTGAAATATGAGTGTTTCATAGGAAAGCCTTTTCTGTTGTGGGGGTTTTTTTTTCCCACCTATGAAGCCATTAGTAGTTGTGAATATGAGTTTTGACTTTTGGATTTTTTCTGCTCTGATAGGTTTGAGACTGCTTTTGCTTGGAGGATGTGACTATTCTCCATGCTATAACTTTTGCTATCTCAAGTTTCTGTGTAGAAACTCCCTAGGGAGTACTCACTGAAGGGGCTTTTCATCTTCTTCTTTCTCTCATCTTCTGTGGATGATGGATACTCGCTGCAATCACAGACTCTCAACCAAAAAAAAACACCTTTACAAAAAGAATGTAAAATGAGAGGTGGCTGAAGTGTCTATCAAACTCTGATCTAGGACTGCTGAATGTGTCGAAAACATTCCTCTGCTTTCCTGGCAAGGGCATCAAATGCCCAGACACTCTGGATGAAAGAGTATACTCACCAACTTTCCACATGAAAATAGGAATTGTCACTTTTTGTTTTCCTGCTGTCTTCCATCTTATGATGCATAGGCTTTGTGGCTTCAGAGGCTTCATGTCTCTAGAAATGACAGATGTGACCACCTCACCAAGTTACCTTGCTCTTCCAGGCTGTCTTGAATATAGAAAAGGCTGAAGCATTGTTATAAATTCCTGTCCCCTGATGTGAGTAGAATTTAAGCAAATGCATTTTGTATAGTATTGTGTGATTTAGTCTTATGAACATACAAAAGTTTAGCCTGTGATTTGCAGATCATGGAATATTGCCACATGGGGAAGGGAAGCACAGGAAGACTGTGCATCCATGGAAGTTCAAGTGCAATCCTAACAAGACAAAATAACTTTAGAAATATTATTATTTACTTTCTAAAACAAACAAAATAGTTCCGTATTTCTCCTGCAAAGAGAGAATAAAAACATCTGTAAGTTAATTTACAAGACAAACCTATTATTCATCCTTTAAGCATTTCTGGTTGCCCAGAATTTAAGCTGTTGCCCTTAAGAGGGGACATTAATGTGTATCAGATTTTTCATTTCCACAGAACTGTTTGTCTGTTCAGTCTTTCTTAATTAAATATGTCAGAAACAGGAATTGAAATCTGTTGTTTTCCAGCATAAAAAAAAAAATCTGTCTCTCTCTGTGGCTGTAGTAACCAATTTTGTCTAAATTCCTCCTGGCTTTCTTTCATTTTCCATTTTTGCTAAATACATATCTTTGTACCAGCCATCACCTGAAACCTAGTTGTCTCCTAGGGCATCTTCTGACCAGGTCTTGTACTTTTCATCTGACTCCTCACACTGGGCAATGTTTGCAGTGCCTTCTGTTCTCACTGCAAAAGTAATTCCTTAAATGGGATGTCACTTAGCATGAATGAGAGGAGAAAACATGCTCAGCTTCGTTAAGCAGCAAATAGCTTTTGGCAAGTGTTTAAGTAAATCAAGTTTATATAAAAGCCCTAATAATTTTCCACGTGACCTGTTACATTAAGTTTTGGTTGGTTTTATTTACCCTGTAAGAATGCATTCTGATTATTCTTACTTGAGGTCTATGAAGGAAACTTAATGTTATCCTATCAAAACTGATAATGTCATAAGTAATTAAGAGCTTGACTGAGTTTGAGGGAGATCAATATTAAGTTCATTTCTTGTGGTAACTTTATTTCTGAAATTTATTCTTTTTATGATTGTCACAAGAGGTGAATGCTAGACCTATATAAGAGAGAAGGCCATCAGGATTGTTTTGGTTTGCTTTTTTTAAACAAAACCCCAAACCTTCAGATTCTTTATGCTGGTTCTTTGTATATAGGGAAAAAGAGATCAGGAGTGTTGTATAGGGTTTTTTAGTTTGGTGTTCGTTTTTTTTTTTAAATAGCCCTCAGTTGTACAGCTATTTACAGGTTGTATCTTAGTGAATTAAGAAAATTATTATTTGTAGAGAAATTAAATATTACTGCAAATAAGGACATTAAAATACTGAGTGTCTGGGTGACAAACCATCTGATAAAATTCAGCAGAGATTAGTGTTAAATGATGTGTATAGGAGATGTGAAAAAATCCCCAATTCCAATTTGCATATGAAATAGAAGCCTCTAATTACACTACTATGATCCAAGAGTGAGGGCTGAGCAGTGTGGTAACTATTGCTCAGTGTTCAGGGGCAGCTGAAGGGGCAGAGGCGTGGGAGTCATAGGCATGGACTGAGGAGAAGGGAACCAAGGCCAGAACGCTGAACTTCTCTTGTGCGTGAGCCTTTGGTGCCACACCATGTGGCATGTGAAGGGCTGTTCCCTTAATCACACAAATGGCACACTAGCACTGAAAAATACTTGGAGTCAGATTATAAAAAAAATCTAATTTATTGAAGCACTTTCATGTGAGGAACAGATAAAGAGACTGGGACAGAAATGTTCACAAGTGGCACATTTGGTTGCATTTCAGCAACATTCTTCCTTATTTATACTGTACATTTAAAATTAACTCTCATTCTTAATTTATGCAAATTTTAAGACTGCCTGAAAGCAGGTGCCAAAGTTTTGATTATGTGTTTTCTATTGGTTGATAATACACTGATTGTAAGGGGAAAAAAAAGAAAGAACATGCACAGCCCAGCAGAAACCCGTTTAATACACTGTATTTTCCTGAAAATGATTTGCAACTGGCAGACTGCAAATAATTCTGCCAGGACAGTGTAGTTTATTTTGCTTTCATCATATGTTTTCAGATGATTGTTAAGGTTGTGTTTTAAGTGATTGGAAAGCACAATAGGAAGAAGCTGCACCAGCCTCCCTGTGACATGCAAGTTTGTAAACAGTATGAATAGACTGATGCTTAGTACTTCAGTGTGTGATTGCACCTCATTCAACTTCTCTGATAACTAATTAGGGTTTTTGTGGGGTCCTATTTCTATTAGTGACCCTGTCATGTAGAAGATCCACTGCCTAAAACAGAATATGAAACATGAAATGTTTTTACCAGTAAACCAAACAAAAACTTCCTTTAAGAAGATATCATAAGGGAATGGTATAAAAGTATTGACATGTTGAACTGTGGCTACAGGCATTTTATTAGCCAAAATACTTTCTTATATCAGTTGCACAATATTGGTGTGAGATTTTGTGCTGATTAGCTGTGTCTGAGCACTGATGTAAAAAGAAAAATTAGAAGTGGATTCTATGTTTTATTATGTCGGGTAAGTGGATCTTCTCATCTCTGATAGTGCACAGAGCTGGAATGTTGGCTTAGCTGATGTCCTAAAGGCTTCAAGAAATGGATGTCTTCCAGCAAAATAAAATCATAGCCAAATGTGTAGAGACAAATTTAAAAATGCCTGCCACCCTGTCCTTGATGCCAAGAGCTGAGCATCTCTCTTGAGTCGTGTCTGTGTTCCCAAGTCGAGCAAACCAATAAAACACATCTATCTATGAAGTAAAGCATGTGGTGCTGGAGATCCAGCATACATCATATGTTCTTTGATATATTTTATTTCAAACTATTTCTGGTATTATTCTGTGTGCCTGTTAACAGCTGAAGTGGATTATACATGCTGCTAAAGTCCGTCTTCCGAATAAGTTTCATCTGAAAGGATTCCAGTTCACATGATCAAAGTCTACTCTGCAATCTGAGCCAAAGTCTGTTAATCAGAGGTATTAAAAGGGCTGGTTTGTATTAACAGGCTGTGGTAGATGTGTCCCGAGCCTTCAGCCAGAGCTTGTGTTCCGTAACACTGCATGTCAGGTTGCAAATGTGAGATTCATCATACAGTACCCTTGTTACTAGTGAAACCCTATTGTCTGAGCTAAGTACTTAGAGAGTGCCAGCCCTTCTGGCAGACTATTCAAAGAAAAAAACAAATTATTTTCTAGAACAGTAGTCTCCAAATGGTTTGATCATCTACCTCATCAGTAAAGAATTTTTGAACATTTAGCCTGCAAAAATGTATATTCTAATATTTTCCCCCTGGACTACAGTGAATCATAGAATCCTTTGTTTGGAAAAGACCTCAAAGATCATCCAGTTCAAACATCAACCCCAGCACTGCCAAGTCCTCCAATAAACGCTGTCCCCAAGTGCCCCATGTAGATGTCTTTTAAACACCTCCTGAGACAGTGATTCCACTGCTTCTCTGGGCAGTCTGCTCCAATGCTTTATAGCCAATCTTGTGCAACCTGGTGCCTTTTTCTCTTGTCCTGTCACTTGTTACCTGAGAGAAGAGAGCTGTCCCCACCTTGCTACAATCCCCTTTCAGGCAACTGTAGAGAGCAGTAAGATTCCACCTGAGATACCTCTTGTCCAGGCTAAACAACCCCAGCTCCCTCAGACATTGGTCTGTATTGCAACAATTTTAAGGAGGGAAGTCCAACAGATGTGTTATCAGACTGAAAGAAATTCCCCCGCTGAAGATTGCTTCTGTATCATGATAAAAAAGCTTTCCCAAGAACTTCCTGGTTTTTGTTGGGGTTTTTTCCAAGATAAAAGGTTTATTGTGTCCATTAATATTCATAACCACTATATTTTATCTGCTGTTTAGTTTTTGTGGTCAATAGTTTGTGGAACTGTTTAATATCATGGTTTTTACCTAAGGGAACTAATAAGCAATGCCACCATATAAGAAAAGGACAGATACAAGAGCGGAGTTCATCTTGGGTGGAGGCATCAGATCCTTAAGGAAGTGGGATTGATATGGACAAATTATCTCACAGAGTTGTAATTCTAACAAAAACCAATTAGTTTTGCCATGATGTGTGTAGAAAACACTAAGTATTTGACTGAACAACAGTAGTATTTTATATTTGGGTGCAAGATTATGTGTTTTACCAAACAATGTTTTGATATTGCAAGACAAATTATGTAATTTGTTGTGTCTGAGGTCACAATTATCTTTGAGCACACTACTGAAGTGTGTCTTAGCATGCACCTATTTAGGCAAAGGAAACAATACTTTTCAAATTAAGGACTCACGTAATATTAAAGCTTGATGTTTTCCTTTTTATTTCCCCTATGGTTTTGATATGCTTATTTTCTGGATTCTGCCATGATAAAATAGGAAACATTTTGAGATTATTTACTGTAATACTGATTCTGTACTTTTCAATTATAGTAGGATTTTGGAAATTCTGTGACTCAATTGTCCTAGAGAAAAGGTATAAGGGGGGGAATGCCATCGATTCCTCAAAGTTCAGTTAAAGGTGGAGTGGCTGAAGAGTTTCACTTCTTAAAGTATGTTCTTTTTAATAAGACACAAATTTCTAGAATTGTTCTGGCAAAAATGATTGCGTTCAATTGCAGCTGCCTCATCATTAGGACAAGATTAGGTGGGATCCTAAGACTGCAAAGGTAACACATATACTTCTTTCATCATTTCTGCATAGAATGACCTTTTTTTTTCTGGAATTATTTATGGCCTGCTTTGTTTTTGTTATGTTCTATCAAATACCCTTGATTTTAAAATACAAGTATGGTAACATTTTCTCTGAGTAGCTTCTGTAGCCATGATGACATAAACCTCTCTTTTAACAAATAGGCTGATCCCCTATGGAAATTTGTACTGCTCAGTTCTGTCATTTTAAAGGGTTCTTCTGTGTTCTTGGTAGTTGAACTTAATTTAACATGAGTGAGCATTACCCAAGATGGATCACTCTGGAAAATGAAATTGTGTATCTGAGGGTACCTTAGGAAGCTAAGAGGTTAACATCAAGTTGTTTTTAAATTCTTGTCCTTGTTTAAAAAAGCAGAAAATAATCCTTCTTCATTTATTTGGATTGTCTTCTGTATTTTAAAAAGTATTTCTAAGAAATAATGCTACATAAAACAGGCAATGTGTAAAAATAAAGCTGTCTGTCATTTGGGACACTGAAGCTAATGCTTGAGTTTTATGGAGTATCTTGAGGCTCTAAATGACAGCACACAATTATGGTCAGGCTGTTTTGAAGGAAAGATGACCAAGTTTAAAATCAGAGAGCTATAAAGAACTGCTTTACATACAAAAGCTCCAAATGCCTTTAAGTAGTGTTACAAAGTGTGAATGCATATGTTTGTGAGAAATCTAAAGGGATTGTTATGTTTTGAAAATGAAAATAAAAGAATATTTGTGAAGTAGTATGCTCTGTGTAATTAAAGCTTTCGCAAACATTGTACCCACTATGGAGTTGACTTCTGAGACAACCAGCAAAAGAACTAAGAAATCAAATCTCACAGATGATGAAAATTTCTGAGTTTTCTGGGGATTAAATATTTTCTGCAAACGTGATTATTAAAAGTGCTTATTACAAACATTTTGACAATTTAGCCAATAGCTGATATGCAAGCATGAAGCTTTTTTCATAATGACACACTTCCCTACATTTGCCATTTTGCTTTAATTAAAACTGAGCTAGACCTCATGTATTTGGATAGCCAGGCATTTTTGCAATGTGCTATTATACTTAAATATTTTATATGACACATATAAAATTTTATATAGATTTTAATATGTGTGTGCACATTCAGAATATTTTGAATTTGAGTGTTTTGTTGAGCAATTTCAGTATCATAGACTCTTTAAAATCAATCCTATATTTGGAGAAATAGTATTTTAACAGAGTCCTAGTTTTGCAACAGGAAAAACAGCTGATGATGTTGCAGTTCATCTAATACCATGGCAATTTCATAATGTACAAATTGAAAAAAAAATAGAAATACTTTTCTTCACTGGTGGAATAAATAGCTAATTTCAGAGCAGCTTTTTGTTGAAAAGCTTTTTTAATTCACTCTGCTGGATCTCTACCAATGAAAAGATTATTGGATATGTTTGAGCACTGATATTGCCTTCTGAGAACGGCTAAATAATAGGGAAAGAAAACCAAAGGCAATATTCTTACTGTCCTTATAATTATGTATTTTGAATGTGTATGAAACATGGAATTAATGTGTGATCAGCTATTCTCAAATATTGTCCTTCCTTGTGGTTTTAATTAAGAATTTGTTCTGTCATAGAATCATTTAGGTTGTAAAGGACCTTTAAGATCATCAAGTCCAACTATAAAACTTAACACTGCCAAGTTCACCTTCAAGACATATTCCCCAGTGCCCCATCTGTATGTCTTTTAGATACCTCCAGAGAGAGTAATTCCACCACTTCCCTGAGTAGCCTGTTCCAATGCTTGGTAACCCTTTTGGTGAAGCCATTTTTTCGTAAGATGCCATCTAACCTCCCTGGCACAACTTCAAATGGCTGTCATTCTTCTTATGTAATATGTTTTATAGTCTATGACATAAATATGTAATTTATTTATTATTTATTCCTTGTTACTTGTGAAAAGAGACAGAACCCCACCTCTCTACAGCCTCCTTTCAGGGTAGAATGGTTGTAGAGAATGGCAAGGTCTCTCTGAGCCTCCTTTTCTCCAGGCTAAACACCTCCAGCTCCCTCAGCAGCTCTTCATCAAAAGCTTGTGCTCCAGATCCTTCATCAACTTCATTGCCTGTCCTTGGATACATCATCAGTAGTCACAACACAGTTCTTCAAATTAATACACAGGGCACAAGTTTTTCTCTGACTGCATATTTAATGTCATACTTAAATCACTTCAACACGTCGGTTTCAAGATCAGGAATAAGATGCAAGGCATCAAGCCCACTGACAAATAACAAGTTTCTTTTACACATAGGGTGAATAATAGCTTAGTAATGCAAATAAAATTTAAAAGAAACCAAAATAAATTTAAAATTGAAACTTTGATATAAATGGTTAATTTTAAATGGTTTTCCAGATCACTGGTATTTCTTACATGCAAAACTCTCCATGGAAGCCTAATTTTTTGCTCTTTGCCATTGTAGATTATCTGCAGGGAACTGAAGGAAACATCCAATGTATGTGTACAGAGTTTGCAAAAGAATTTAAGTGTCTGACTGAGGTCTGATAAGAAAATCTTTAATCTAGCCAAAGAACAGAGATTACTAATGAAATTTTTTGTACAAGTAGGTCAGTGAGAATTTTAATATCTCCCTACAAAAACAACATTATAATAAAAGGAGCCTAAAGGTATGAAGTCTGTTTATTCTTTTAGCCTGCAGTTGTTTCCTGAGCAAAATAGTATTCTTTTGTCAGTACTATAAGTTAGAATGGCCAGATGTTAACTTGCTAGTTAAGACCTTCAACTGAGTATATTTCATTGAAGTGGTAGTCTATTTTCCTGTGCCTCAGCTTTATCGTGGGTTTTATTATCATGTCTGGGTTTTTTTTCCTAAAGGTCAAAAGATACAGGAAATTCAAATTTACCAAACTCAAAAAATTTGGTGGATTAGTTGTTGTCTGGAAAAATAAAAGTCTCGTCACTGTTAAGCTGTATGCTGTTCATTCAAATAAAATATATTTAGTGTAGCCAGTAGTCCTACATTTTCTTGCTGATATTTTGAAATTTGGGTAACAGACAAAAATTGCTTAGAGTTTCCTGCTAAATGTATCTGCTTTTGGGGTTAGATAGAAGTGAAAGCTGAAACAGGAGCTAAAGATTTAAGGGACTACTAAATGCTTTGCGACATTCAGGAAGGAATGGCTATGGTGGCTTGAAAATTGGCTACATTTTTTCAAGTTGATCTGTATAGATTGTTACAGCTGCAAAAACAACATACTGTGCTTAGGCTCATTGATACAAATGTAAAGGCTCTTGGAAGATTACTGCTATAGAATTACTGGATTCCTGATAGACCTGATATTTAACCACAGATTTATAAGTCTCAGCCGAAGAAAAAAAATCTTTTATTTCTTTTTAATGTTTTCAAATATCATAGTGTAAGTGGGCCTGGAGAGAGAACTCTTAGAGGACAGAAAAGACTTGAATAGTAGTTGCAAGAAAAAAGCAAAGCCCCCTCCTTCTGTAGTTAGAAATGATGGGTCTTGAAATGAAAAGGGAATTGTGTGTGTGTGTTTTCTTTACTGGGGCAGAAAGCAAGAGAGAGGGAAGTGCCAGGTTCTGTCTGTATCTCAGTAGGAAAGGCCTGAGAGCAAATAGCTGAATGAAATACCTGCTTTCATAAAGCAAAGGATGAGGAGGAATATAGGTAGCAAATAAATCTTACTCCTTTCAGATGCTGGGAACTGTATGTTCATGCAGCATCAGATGTGGATGGATTTCTCCACTTGTGAGAAATTTCTGCTACTCTTTTAGATAAAGGAAAGCCATGCTCTGGTGTAATCACCAGAGCTGAATTGGAGCTGCCTACAGGCTCCTCCATTACAATGAGGTGGATGAGTCTGTCCTTTGGCCAAAGAGGTTTATGCAGCATGACACTTTCCTGAAAATCATGCTGAACATAAAGCACAGGGCAGACTTCTGTAGGAATTTCAAGGGAACTGTTATGTGGATTGCTAATTCCTTGATGTACAATGGCCTCCTGGTCAGGAGCACTCTAATATAAGAAATGTTATCAACAAAACAGTGTGTGGTCCTTGATTTCCAGAGGGAGTTGCCCAGTTGTTGCTCACAGATGAAATTTATTGCCTGTCTCCCTCATCCACTAATGCCACCTACTCTCTCTTGCTGAAAATACTATCTGTATGACTGTGCTGCCTGTGTAGGCTCTTCATCACTCTCTAGCACTAAAGTGGCAATTGTCTCTACAAGGGAAAGCAGTAGTCCAGAGATAACATATACTGCATGCATCATAATCCCCAAAGTAGGATGTGTGGGAGATGATACAACTCTTTGAAAGGGGCAATATGCTATTTTTAGTTATGGCAATGAAACCTTTATTCTAAGTTGCAGTGAGCAGTAATGTGATTTGACCTTGTCCAGAAAGGTAAGTTTTCCAATTAAATAACCAAAAATCACTTATATAAACATTTTCATGTACCAGACCATATGTTAGAATAATGGTATATAAAGCAGGTGATACACAGTTGAAAAGACTCATTATTTCTTATGCAACTCTTCTTTGAACTATATAAATAACTCTGGATTCTGGTAAAGGTTACCGTGTATGTCTTCTTAAATCTTTGAAATAACAAACAAGTACTTGTAGTCCAGAGGGCTTTCCATGAGTTCTGGAAATTACTTCTAGAAATTACTCATACTTTAACAAGGAAGGGTCTCATCAGTGGCACAGGATTTGGTTGGAGGGCTGTCACTAGTGGAGTCTTCTGAGGTTCAGTATTGGGCTCAGTGGTCAATAACTTACTCATCAAATACTTGGATGAAGGGCAGATGCACCCTCAGCGAGGTCACTGAGCACACAAAGCTGGGAGCAGTGGCGAATACCCCAGAGGGCTGTGCAGCCCTTCAGAACAGGCTGGAGAGATGGGCAGAGAAGAACTGCCTGAGATTCAACAAAGGCAAGTGCAGGGTCCTGCACCTGGGCAGGAATAACCCCATGGGCCAGCACAGACTGAGGGCTGAGCTGCTGGGGAGCAGCTCTGTGGAGAAGGACTGGGGGTCCTGGTGGACAGCAAACTGTCCCTGAGCCAGCAGTGTGTCCTGGTGGGCAAGAAGGACCATGGGATCCTGGGCTGCATTAGGAGGAGCGTGGCCAACACGTCAAGGGTGGGGATCTTGCCCCCCTGCTCAGCCCTGGAGAGCCTCACCTGGAGGGCTGTGTCCAGTTCTGGGCTCCTCGGGACAAGAGAGACAGGGAGTTACTGGAGCAGGTCCAGTGAAGGACTCTGATGATGATGAAGGGACTGGAATATCCCTCTTATAAGAAAAGGCTGAGGAAACTGGGCCTGTTCAGCCTCAAGAAAAGATGACTGAGCGGGGACCTCATCAATGTCCATCAGTATCTGAAGAGAGGGTGTCTGAGGATGGAGCCTTGTATGGGAATGGTGCCAAACATCTGGCACCCTTACCACCCAGAATAAGAGAATGTTAGCCCTAAAGGCCCAGGTAATTTTTGTGTTTGCTGAAGATGCTGTGAATCTGGGTGGAAAACCACTGTGTGAGTATGTCACTTTTTGTGATTGAAAATAATCACATGCATGGAATGCTTGAGACATATTTTGTGTGTTACAAAATTAGCAAGAGGCCCTAAGGATCAATTAGAAGGCAGTGGTTTATCTGTAAGGAAGTCAAATAAAAGGGAGCTCGCATGGGAGAGAGTGTAGGAAGAGAAAAACGGCACCTATGGAACTAAAAACTACTGCACTGCACCAGTGTGTTTTTTCTTTGCTAACATTTTGATACCGACATTTTGATTTTTTATATTTAGATTTTTTCTTACATTTAGAGTTTTCTTTGCATTTGATCCCATAACCAGCAGCCAGGCTCTTTTTGGTGGTGCCAAACACTAGGGCAAGAGACAATGGGCAGAAACTGATGCACAGGAAGTTCCACCTGAACATGAGGAAGAACTTCCTTACTGTGGGGGTGATTGAGCACTGGAAGGGATTGCCCAAAGGAGTGTTGGAGAATCCTTCCTTTGCACAAGATTCTGTCCAGGTCATTCTTGAATACCTCTGCAGCAGTCTCAAGAGACTCAATATGATTGCTGCAAGCATTTGTGAGGAGAAAGTATTCTATGCTTCTCTCATTCTGATACTAATGATTAGTATTTCTCTTATGATTTAATTAGTAAAGTTTGGGATTTGTCTTTGGAAAAACAAGAGATGACTAGTGATTCTGCTAAGAATCATCCTTTCCAACTCTTTTCATGTATTTCTTTAAACTTTCTTCATGTCTTAGTCAACCTTTGGGGCTTTGCTAACATTATGAGACCAGGTTGAGCTAGATCTGTTCTGTGAAGCATTTGCTTTATTAAGATTCTGTTTGCTCCAGATGCAGCAACTTTATCAATTTAGGAAGACTTCTTACAAACTTGTCTCCAGTTTAGTTGGCTGAGAAAAAGATACATGTTTTATTTTTACATATGTGTAGTCTTTATTATACAACAGTGACAACATATCTTTCTTTAGTGCATAAAATAATTTCCAAGAATTTAGGACCTTAGAAACAATGAGGATAAGAGTATGAAGAATTTTCAAAAGTGCTGTAAGTTGTTTGAAATTCTGTATATTATTTTGCCTGAGAGATTTCCAACGCCATACAGGCATGGTTGAACAACCTTAGTATCCTGGCAGATTTACTTTCATTTATACCAGCTGCAGAAACAGTTCAAAGGTGATTTTGAAATCTCTTTAGTATTCTGAATGCTTTTATTCCCTCCTTATTCCAAGCAATTTTGTTGTTGAAAAGAACAAAATCAAGAAAAAGTGAGCATTTTTAAAAAATGTTTCAAAAGAGAAATGACCCAAAAGTTTCAGCTTTTAGGGAAATAAGTCTTTCTGATATTAATTGTTCTGCATTAGTGTTCTCCTGAGTATAAAAATTGAAATCTTTGATTGCAGTGGGATTGGCTGATGCTAAGACAGCTCTGCAAGCTGAAATGGAAACAGATGATGGCTCATCAAATTCTATGGTAACAGCTTTCACCCAGTATTATGTAATAGCTATAATCCTTTGGGCCTATAAAAGAGATTCTGCATGGACTCAATTCTGAAAATGTCTTTCCTTTCAAGAGAATGGCCTTTCCAGTTCAGTAATTCAGTCACTCTTGTAAGTTTGGTTCAGTCTTATAAGTGTAAAAAGGTTCTTTACATATTACTCTTTAGATGCTTACACTCACTTAGGAGTAAGCAATAACTTAATCAGCAAGGCAGCCTATTACTAGTTCATTCTATTATTCTTTTATTGTGCTCTATCTTTATAGAAAAAAACAACCAGGGCACATAGGGAAAAATATTTTTTTTCTGTATTGATCATAGTTACTCATTTTTCATTGCCTTCAAGAGCTGTTAACATGTTTTTTTGCATTAATAACTGTCAATGAATTTCAATTGATTTTTATACTTTCCTTATAGCTTTTGAGAATCATTTTCAGGATCTTCAGGATTACTCCTACTCAACAGAAAATGGAGAAGTGCAGACAATCTAATCAGATCCAGAATACTCCAGTCTTCTTTCTTTAGTTGTGCATACCTTTTTCTTTCTTGTTTGTGTGTCCCTATCAGAAGACTATATCAGAGCAGGATGTCCATATCTTCCTTATATTTTGAGAACTAAAAGAAATTTCTTTGTTTTGAATGAGGGGGCTTCTTTACTGATGGTTTATTATTTTCTGGAAGCTAAATCTAGCATTGATGATGTTAGAGAATTAATATAGTTGATAGATAGTAATCTTTAAATCTCTCAGCTGGTAGCAGAATCCACTACAAATATGTAGAGATGTCAGCTAGGCTGGCTTCTTTTTTGCACAAGAGCACCATTTTTAGGATATTCTATGATTCTAATAAAAGTTACCAGGCAATATCAGAATGCTGTTCAGGATCCATATGCTGATGCTCAGAACAATGATTTTTTTTTAGTGAATGGCACCAGCAATAGTGCACTGTAGCAGCAAGCATGGAGGTGCAGGCATGCAATTACTCCATCTATGGAACTGTTGTGCTTGACATAAAATAATTGTTACAGATTTTCAGGATCTTCAAAATATGCTGGCACATCTTCTTAACAGCAATTTCTCTGCATATTTAAATAGGCAATTGTATTGACAACATTATTCACCAAGGATTAATTAATCTACCATAACATCCAGAAATAAAAATGTCTTCTCTAGAGGGCAAGAGCATCTGAGTTGGTAGGGAGATATCTTTTGATTTCCATGCTTTTCAGACTGGTGCTCATCTACCAATACCCTTAACTCTGCTGTGGTTAGGAAAAAGCAGTGTCTGTATCACCACAGTCACTCCATTCTGGCTTGAACAGTATCAGTACTTGGAATTCAGGAGCTATTATAATAGTTACCATCTATTATAGTTGTACTGCCCTTTTTCCCCCTCACACTGATCATTTGGACTAATAGACTCAGGCATTATTGAAGCTTCATTTTTTCATACAGTGAAGCATAACACTCTATTTGACTATTTAAACCTACAGAACATTTTGGGTAGGAAGGAGACCATAACCTTTACATATGCTACAAGATAGCAATGATTTCACCTCAGGAGGAACCTATTATCTATTAACCTATTAGGTTAGGGCCTTGTTTCTCAGTACACAAGAATGTTACAGTTTTTGCAATACTGCCTTTGGTTGTGCTAAAATGTATTTATTGTTTTGGCGTGTCATACAGATGCCTGGTTTAATAGATCCATACAGCAATTTTATTTGGATTAGGCTTGTAAAATGATTCTCCTTTTATGGTGCATTGATTGTAAGTTATCACAACTGGCAAACAAAGAGAAAAACTCAGTAAAGACAAAACTGTGGGGTTTTTGTTTTGTGATTTCACCTTGTTCTGGTAGTGGGAATAGTCATGGGCAGCTATGTAGTCTTCATAGAAATTTTATTTTAGTTCTTCCCTTGCTCTTCAGTCTGTGGCAATCTTGGGACTCCCAAGCCAAAACATTAATCAATCTCTAGGGCAGTCACTTTTTGCTTATCTCCAGAGTAATGATAATTAGTAGCAGGAAAGTATAATCTAGGCATGTGTACTCTATGAGAAAATGATAATGTCTGTATGACATGCTTGTTGCTGCTTTGATCTCAGCTCTCTGAATATTTGTGATGTGTAGTTCCTTTGATTTCTCTGTGTATTTTGATGAGGTTACCAGGTTGCTCTCTCTGGTTGAGCACACTAATGTTCACACATTTCACAATTCACATCTTCCTAAGAGATGATCAGGATGTATTGAATTGTTCATGATTGATGACAGTTTCCCACTGTTCATGCAGTGGAAAACCACTGTATTATGGTGGTTGCTTCTCCCCTTTTGAGCTCTTTAATTCTTACTTCTGCTTATTCCTTCTGCTGGTGTCTAGGAAAGTGGTGCATTTGGAAATAGTTGTCTCAGCCAGCTAGTAAAGCATATTGGCCCTAATAGCTGCTATTTTACCTATATATGGGCAGAATATCTGTTCTTCAGTCATCCAGGAGTCCTTCTTGAAGATCCAGAGTAACAAGAAAATTAGTCTTTCAATACTTATTCCAGATCTTATGTTTCTTTGTTTGAATTTTATGCTTTATATTTTTGATTTCATAAGGCCTTTATAATTTCTCTTCAAAGATCCAAGTTTTCTAGTTTGCTTCTTGTTGCACAGTGGGAATATCAAAAAGTTTGGCTGACTTCACATAATAATTGTTTAGGTGCCTTTCTGTCTCTGAGTAGACTCAAGGAATTTCATGTGGCCAAACCAAATTTTGTTAGATCTCTGGATAAACTTAGTATCTATATTGTATGGTATTTAGACATGTGTTGTAAGGTCACCTGGAGTTCTCTCTTTGCTTTCACCCAGCATTGTCTTAGTCTAATAGGATCCAGGGCTGTTTCAGCCTTCAGTGGAGTGATGCTGCAGTTGTTTGTGGGAGTCCTCAGGCCTTCTCCTGGATGGGAAAAGGCAAAGGTAACTGATCAGAGTGAGTCATTGTGGGAATGTACATGCAGACTCAAAGAAGAAAGGTTACTCATCAGTAACTGGTGTTCTTTGAGAGGTATAGTCTGCATGTACATTAGTCTCCTACCTGCTTTTCCCCTCTTTCTGAATCTCTTTCAGGTTTGATTGTGCATTTAAGAGGAACTGCAGTGGTGGCAGTGTGTCAATGCCTCAAGCAGGACGAGGGGAGGAGTGGGAGTGCCCCTCCCGGGACACTCCAGGGCAGGCCACAAGCCCACCCACTCTTAGAGTATATGTATGGACTAAGTGTCTCAAAGTACTGCAGCTGTTCATTGGTAGGTAAATTTTCTTTACTGTATTCTCACAGGTAAAGCAGTAGATTTTATTTTTAAAACCAATTTAATTCATTGACTCCATGGATCATATGCATGAGCAACACATGGGGGGATATTTATACCACAAACTGCATTACACTGAGTAGCTCCCTATCTCTCTAATGGTTTCATCTCTTGTCTTTCCCCCCATCCTAACCTTATTTAGATATTTAAATATCTTCATTCCATTCAATTTGTCATTTCTATTGAGAACTACATGAAAACTTGAGATCGTCTAAGTTGTAACATAATTTAAAAAATAAAATAATGTCGTTCACAATTGTAGCTAAGTGTGTGAAGTAACAGGTAAGATTGTATTTACTATTAGAAAATGAGGCTCCAAATGGAACTGGATCTATAAGAATCAGTTTTATTTATACTAGTGTATTGATCTTTAAAATTTCTTAGTTGCAGGAAAGTCAACATTTGAGTTTAAACATTTTTTCCACAGCTGACCTCATGTGTTTTTTTCTTTTTAATCATAGAAGCCTTGTAGTAATTTTCTAATTCACTGCACTTCCTGCCAGTTAAATAAGTAGACATGGGGTATAACCTAGCTTAAAGTGGAGATGTACTTGTCCCTACATGCAAATTCTGCAAATGATTATTTTCAAGTGAGTTGAGGGCTGTTACAGAAATACGATTCTGAGACATTTGTGCTGGGACTTCTCTGAGACCTGTCACCTTTGCAAATATGGTGGATGTGTTTTTACCAGTTCCTTAAGGTTGTAGCCTTAATGAGCCATTACTGTTGCCTTGGCAACTCAAAGAAATTTACAGTTGGTTTTCTATCACTTTGCCTTTTCCTTAAGATTGAGGTGTAATTTATCTGGGCTTATTTACAGCTTCTGGTCTGTGGGACATGAGATGCATGTGCTGTAGGTATTGGTACGCATACATAAAATAGTATGAAGAGCTCTAGTTTTACAAAGTAACTGATTTGTCTGTAATATCAAGCTGCCTTTGCACATTCTGAGAAGAAAACCCAAAGAATAGTTTTCTAAACAACCTTAGATGAACACTATATGTATGCAAAGGGGAAGAAAATGTGGGAAAGGCCATCTTGTTGTGCCCAATAATCTGAATTTTATGGCTCCAAAACCACGCGTGTATTCTTGTGATAACAGGTCTTTGAAGCACTGTTTTAATTTAAGAAAATTTTAAAAATGGAGAAAGTTTCTGTCTATCTGTAGTTAGTAAATAGTATTAGGTTCATTTATTTGGTTTTATACTTGTATAATCAAAAAAAAAACCCTCTCGAGATTCTCACTAGGAAAAGTGATACTGGCAAGGAGACATTATGTCTTTTCTTAAGTTTTTAATTGTTTTCAATTCTTAAGAAAATCAGAATTTTTATAACTCTGTAATATTTATTTTAGTGAGTAAATATTGTGTTTTAGAGAGATGGCTTTTATGCATGGCAGAAATGAGGCACATTGAGCTTTGGTGCTTTTGCTACTACATTTTTATTAGACAAAAATGAGCACATGCGCACATAGACCTACACTTACGTGTATATCTGCCAAACGCAGAGTCAACAGTAAAGGTCTTGGTAGACACAGACATGTTTGGAAAGTATCTAAGTTCCATCTCTTCCTCCAAGCATCTCTAGAAAGCTGTTATGCCAATCCTTTCCTGTGGGTAACCTTAACCTGGCTCTAGGAGGATCCAGTGGCACCAACATTAGGTGGGAGCAGATTTTTGTACAGAAGGAAAAGGGTCTTTGTGCCTTTGGGTGCATGAGGGTGCATGGTTTGTTCTGACCTAAATCTACTTGTAGTTTTTAATGCAATTTATTAAATCATACAACAACTCACTATTTTTCTTAATTATAGTATAGCTATATTTAGTATAGACATACTAAGACTAGTATGTCAAGGTAGGTAGCTTGAAATAAGAATCTTTCCTTTGTTTTTCTGAGAGGAAATCGACTTTGTACATGGCCTCAACTATCTTTACCTCTCTCCATCAAAATAATGAGAAATACTTTTGCCAGTCTCAGCTCTTAAAAGTGTTGGCTCTTCCAGTCATGATGGTTTGACCAGACACTTCAGTGTTTGCCCATCTCTCTGCTAGACTTCCCTTACCTGTTTGCATAGATGAACTCTGTTGATAACTGCACTTCAGAACCTACTTGTTTTTCCCCTCTGTTTTAGGGCTAATTACCTTGAATAGTAGGCTTTAGAAGACATGAAGTACTTTTTTAAAAAGTCTGTATTACAGACTGCATTGGTATGTTGAACCTTGAAATACTTGATAGCTGCAATTTACTTTAAATGGAAAATGCCTGTAATTAAATTTCCATTTAAAAAGTAAGCCATTTATAGAGTACATTTTTATTCCATTCCTCCTTTAGTTTTGCATTTCAATAAAATAGTTACATTTTTATGACGTCTTTTAATACATTAGCTTAGTATTTAAAAAAACAACTGCAACATAACTGTGATGCTGAAAACTGGAAATTCACCTGTAGGATCTTTGAAAGATGACTTACTGTGTTCTGTAAAATCTCAAAATTTGAAAAGCTGTATTTAGACACAGTAAGATACATAATTGCATTTCATTCAAGTCTCTTGACTACAGTAATTACACTGAACATATTCCTAACATTTCTCTTACTTTCTGCCTTCTGCTGGTGAGGAAAGGATAAAAGGAATGGAGGTAATAGAAAACAACACACATGTTTTCATGATGCTTTAATATTTAATTTTATGGAATTCTTAAATAATTTTGAAATTGAATTCTTGGAAAGTTGTTGCTCCACACATGAGTATCTTCAGGCCTCCACAATTCATGGAAGCTTTTGAACAATAAATAAAGGATTGTTAGCATAAGAAATAAAACCCTCACAAGAAGTAGGGCAAAAATATATGAAATTAATTCCAAGAATATGCTAACATTTTGAAGACCTTCCCTGCTTTTCAGACTTAATGTTGTACTCCACTCTTTACTTCGTTGCCTTTCTTTGTGGGTATTCGTGTTCTTGCATAGTCCCCAGTCTATATTTTAAAATAATGTACAAGCCATGATCCATAGAATAGAGAAGATTCAAATTCCTAAATAATACAATGAGGAACAAATGGGTTACTTCAACTTTTCATTCTTCTTTTCTTCTGCTTTGTGTGCTGTGACGTGAATTTCTGACTCATGTATGCTCTTTCCTGTCATAGAATCAGACTTAACTTTAGTGAGCTGGGCTCTGGGGTAGTCCAAGCTACATGACTAAGTAAAGATTGTAATGAGATCTTAATGTGCTAATTCTTATATTCCTGGAACTCAGTGCTTGAAACTGCATCCCATTTTCCTGGAAAATCTGTGTCTATGCTGAATTTCTCTTCTTAGATCTGTCTTGTCATATTGTCATTCATTATAGTTTCTTCATTGTGATGATGTTAAATCATCATACATGAAATTTATCTTGTACGCTCTTCAAGCTTGAGCCCAAAAAGTGTGAAAGAAAAATAGATTGATATTTATGATGGCTTTTCATATATGAATATTTTTTAATTTAACTTATTTGATCACTATTCATTTAAAAACATACTGTCCTATGTTTCTCCTTGCATTTAAAAATGTATTTTCCTAAAGTAAACAGGATTTGCTTGCAAATGCAGAATTTACATAATTTTACAAAGCTTGTAATTTTGAGATCCCCTCTGGAGAACACAGCTTCTCTATCTCTGAAGACTCTCAGTAGTTTGTCCTAGAACCCACAGTGATCTTTTAAGTCACCTGAAGTTGTTTTGAGAATACTTCTGGATAGTATGCATGTCTGTAAACCAGTTTATACCGACTTACCTATGTTTCAAAGTCCAATGTAAATAAATGTATATTTTTTCCATAGTTAAGATCCATATTTAACACTTATATTTGTTAAGCAGTTAAAATTTTTATATATTTTATGTACTGTATGGTTAGTGATGCACATAAGGTGAAATAACTTCACAATTGCACTGTGCTGGAAAAATCTAGCATGGGCCAAATGCCAAACATCTTTGTTAACTATGGAATTAAGAATTGTTTAACTAGTTTCAATACTGAATATAGAATGAAAGAATTTTATATGGATTCATTGGATTCATTATGAAATCCTGCCCTGTTTATACTGTTTTCAGTATTTTCCCTGTTCGTTCTGGATGTTTTAAATTATAACAGTGTACATGTCATGTTCTAGTGGCTATGGTATATGAAAATCTGTGTGCGGATTGAGAATTATTTTTACAAACCTTGTATTATGAAGTAAATTATGTATTGATCAGAAAAATGTATACGTTCTTATCTAAATGGTAAGCACCAGAATATTAACTTGAAGGAAGATATTCTAGTAATTTTGGAAGCATAAACATGTGGGAGTGTTACCACACTTTCACAGCAGTGATGGCGAAAATAGGACAATAAAAAAAAGGCATGACGTGCCATAGACTGTAGCATCATAGAAAAGGAAAAATCATCAGGACTTCAGCTTTTCTATGTAGGCATTTAATCTGATGCACAATGACCATTTTCATGTGCTTTGTAGTGCTTCTGCTCCCGTTAAGGCTCGTAGTCCCAATGTCTGTGTGAAAAACCACCAGACAGTAGTGCTAGGAGGACTGGAGGAGACTTGCAGCCTGTCTCAAGTTTAAATTTCTGGCTAAGATAAGTAATCCAGAAACCTTAGTTATCTTTAAAGATTAGGGCATTGTTCCTCTCGTTCCACAAAGGAATTCCTATTTGTTTTTCCAGTTCACTTACACAGAGATTAAAAATGGAGATATGAAATATCCCACTTCCCTGTCTATTGTAATTGTGTATCCTGTGATCAGGTTTCTTGTGCATCATGGTGAGACATTATCCCACAGAAATTATTAATGAAGAGGAGTTACTAGAAATACAACAATACCTAATGATAATCATGAAGCATTGCTGGACAACCCTACCAAATTAAAGCATAATGTATTTTCTCTCTCTTGAACGCTGTAGATCAAGGCAGGGTGTGGTATAGGGAAGAATCAGAGCCCTGGAACTAGTTTGAAATACAAAAGGAAATTACCAAAATTCTGTGGCTTGCTCATTGCAGTTTAGACTAATGGCAGGTTTTTGTCTTGGACTTGGAGATGCTTAAGTTACCTCCACAGAAGGAAATATGTCAGTGAGTGGTCAAGCAGTTCCCTGACTGAGATGTCAGGTGGCGCCACCAAAATGCATCTGTACAGCTTTTGGGCTTAGTGTATCCCGATGTGGTGGTGCCTTTATGATTTTGCAAATTAGTGTATCCTGATGTGGTGGTGCCTTTATGAATTTGTTCCTGCCAAATACATAGGGTCTCTGCACTGAGCTGTACCTGTAGGCTTTTTTTCCCTGAGGTAATGATCTTTATTGGTCTTTCAATCAATAAATTCACATGTGAAAGACTAAGAGAAAAAATGACGCAAGGTTTCTCTGCACTGGTAAAATTAACACTGGTCATGAGAAAATTCAAGCATCATAAACAGAGTTTTTGTTGAGTAGTGTTATAATTGAAGTAGTTTCAATACTGGGCAGTGCATAGGAACTCCAATGAGTAGTTCCATGTTGTGGGAGAGAGGGAGCTGATAGAAGCAAGAGCTCCTTGGAGCAAGAGATGGAAAGAGGTTGTTTGTTATACCTAAGGATTTCTTACTCATTTGAATGAGGGAAATTTAAATGTATTTGAGAGAGAAAATATGATCAATTGGGTAAAGAGGACAGGGAACTAGATCTAATCTAAAGCTTAAGGAGACAGCTGGCCTGACATTTTACTTCTGTGCATCAGAAAGACATAATTAATATAATTATTTTAGGACTTCAGTGAAATCTGAAATGGTTGCGTCCTTTTGAAATAAAATTTTTTGTGGAGGAACTGTCTGTAATGACTTCATTTCTGTTACAACTTGACCCTGGAAAATAACTAATAAAGCCTGCTTTAGAATACTAATTTTTAAAAGTATTAAGCTATTTATTGATTGGGGTTTTTCCCACCCTGGAGTTCTGTAGCTTTGTTCTGGCTTTTTAAAACTTGGTGGTAATTTTACTGGACTGTTTTCAGAGCCAGCTACTGTATTTTGTATCCATCAGCATCATTCCAATGGCTTGAATGAAATAATAGTGCTTTACATAATCTGTTGACCTAGCCATTTTCTCTCGAAAGCTTATCATCAGTGAAACAATAGAAGAGGAGAAATACGCATAAAAATATTAAATTAAATTTTCTTTGGTTGAAATGTTATATAATAATTTTGCATGCATGGCGTCAGTAAAGCCAAGTATCAGGTCACTTGCCTAGAGAAATCTTCATTTGAAGACAGAGAAAATTCATTTCCCTGCAAAGCCAGTACAGAATCTACCTGTTCTGAGTCCACAATTTGTTCATAATTGATGAGCGTGGGGCTTCCTTTTTTAGATACTTTTGCAGCAATGAGAATATTTCATGGGGACACAGTTTTTTGGGTTAGCAAGAAAATAAATAAGCTGAATATAAGCCTTGGGTATTTTTCCATGGTTTTAAAATATCTGAGTGATGAATTTGCACTTCTAAAGTACAATGAAACCCAAACTCACTGCCTTGTAGTTAAAGGTCTTCTACTTGAAAGCTTGAAAGTTTCTTTACTGTAACTAGAACTTGATTGAGAATTCTATCTAGGAGTCTGCCTAGGTACACTGATGCAGTAGCAGGAATAGGCACTTAATTTTTGCTCAGTTTAATTGAAGAGTTAGGATGCCAATTTCTTTAGTTTTTTGTAGGATATCACATGACTTTTTCTCCTCTCGTTAATGGAAGTATTACTGAACTGTAGCAAAATGAGAACAGAGGAAGGATCTATTTGCTTGTTAAAAGAAATTTAGCAGGTTTTATTTTATCCAAAGCTAAATTATGCTTTAAAAAAAAAACAAACCAAATACCGAAAATCTATCCATCCTGTTTTCTATAGGAAGATGTTTCCCTGACCATATTAATTTTTAAAATAAATACAATATTAAGGTCTAACTTTGCCGAAAACTGAGCTTCTCCAAACTGTTCTCTGAAATGTGTACCTATTTAAGTCAAGACAAATATGTTTCTAGATGATAGAGATGCCACCTATTTGAAAGAAATTTCCTAATGTGTAACTGTGTTATTGAAGCGAAGAATTTTAAGACCTAAAATTTTTACTACCATATTTCACATTTTTTTCAAAATGTAACACAAGAGCTATAGTTACTAGTCATTTATTTATGTACAACTTTGAGGCATTATCCTTGTTCCTTTCCCAAGCTTATTTGAAATGTTCATATAACAAACTTCTGGTATATTCACTTACAACCCTGTGAATTAGAGAGTTACTCTCCAAAGGGGTAAAGTGAAAAGATGAATGTGATTTTAATAAAGAAAAGAGAGAATGCAAAGAGGAAGTGGAAGTAATGAGTAAAGGAAGAAGAAATAAAGACAGAACCTTTGGTTTTGCCACTTCTTCTAGTAATCCTTGGATGTATTGGTGTGGTGGGGCTTGCAGTCAGACATAGGTTTATTCTAGCTGTAATTTTTAAGTGTCTGTGTATGATCCTTCTGTTACATGAGAATTACATAGCAGTACTAGGCCTGCAAAAATACAGCTGAGGATTACCTAAATTGGTTGTACTTTTTCAATTGTTCCAGACATTTTATTTTAAGCTTTTTAAACCACTATATTTCCCAGAGCTAATTTTGTGATAAATAATAAGCTTTAAGCCAACAATCTCCAAAACTATTCCTTCCTTCCCAATATAATGCTCCCAAAACTTAAATTTGTCCTTAGCATTTTCAAATAATGTTGTTTCTTTGCTAGAGTATGGATAACTCTCTCAATAATTGATATGATCTCTGCAGATGATACTTTACTGTGTAATGAGTGTACTTAAGGTAACACAGTGAATTTTGCACTCCAGGCAGAGATGCTTCTGCTGTGCTGGCCCACAGTCGAGTATGAAGGATAAGTGAGATAATCACATTAACATTAAATAAGTCTTCTGCTTATGTCAAATTTTTGTCACAGTTTGAAACCTAGTTTAAAAAGTCATTTTTTTGAATGAATATATTAAATCAAATTAAACACTTTTCTAGTGTCATGATTTTTCCAGAACTGTAAGTCATTGCATTTAAATGACAGATTTCTCAGTCCAGCTTTGGAATGGGTATACACACTCCTGTTGAGTTATTAGGGGAATGTAGGAAAGATGATTATAGATCATCACCTGCTGCATCAAGTGCATTATTGAATCTTTGGGTAGTTAGGCTTACAGATACATGATTCTTGGTTTTTTCAGGCTATGAAAAAGTGCAGCATGCAAACCAAAGTTACTGTTACAAGAATCAATTATGTAATCCAAATTAAATTTACATACTCTATTAATGTGTATCAAAGAATATTATATTTATATATCAAAATAAACAACAGTAGAAATTAATAACTGTGAGTTCTTGTTTTCCAATTGTGGTGGTTTGACCAGGAAGAAGTGGGAATTCTGGGAAGCTGTGGTCAAACCAATGAAGGTTTTGAGTTTGAGACTGGCACCTGGTGTAGCCAGTGGGGTTTGGACACACCTCCGAGAATACACAGGGGTTAAAAAGCAGGGCACTGCCCCTGGCAGGCTCTCTTGGGACGTCGCGGCGAAGAGGTCAGATCTCCCTCCCCCGTCCAGCCGCTGCTGCTGGGCGGGGGAGGGGCAGCCACGTGGTAGGCCCGGGGCCTGGACAGAGATGGGAGGTGAGGAGGCCTCGAGGATGGAAGGGTGGAAGACCCCAGGGAGTCAGCCCTCGGGCAGCCATTCCCCCCCCCAGGAGGGAGAGAGAGAGAGAGAGCCGGCGACACCGAATGTGATAGCAGCCGGCCCAGGAGGAGAAGGGGGGGGGAAGAGTGCCCGGCCGGAGCGGCAGCGTGTGTGGGAGTGCCCCAGCTCCGGGACAGAGACTGAAAGTTTTAACTTCTTTCTTTCATGATTGGGGCCTTGCAAAAATGCTAATCCTCCTCGAAGCTGAATAAGAAGGGAGATAAGAGATGAGATGAGACAAGGACCTGGCCCGAAGAACATGGAGATGATTGAATGGGGAGAGATGATTTGGAGTGGCCTTTTGGCTGGACTTTTCTTGTGGCCATGGACTCAGTTGTTCCTGTGACACAGAGACTGCACTTAGGGGGAAGCAGTGGCTCAGAACCAGGAGGGTTCATCGTGAGGACCCCCCGGCCCCAGGGGGTTGGAAAAATATGGGGGGGACAGATGTCCCAAAGCAGAGACTGTGCCTTTTTGGAGTGAGACAAGGCATCCTTGAAAGACAACCCTAAAAGCAGCTCTGATCCATGCACAGTGGTGAGAGCACTGGGCATGGAAGGAAGATGTCACAAGCGGCAAAAGGACTTTTTCCGGGCGGTGCCGAAGTGACAGAGAGGCACACGAGGTTTCAGTGTGTTTCCAGGGGAAGCCTATGGAACAAGAAGGACTCCTTTCCTCTTCATGAACTGAAGTTTGAGTATACTAAAGTGTCATGCCAGGCTGGGCAGTTGGTGTTTTGGGAGAATGTATCGGATTGGGAAAGTCAGGTAGTGGGGAGGAGGAAAGTGGTTTTTGTAAGGTTTTCAATTTTTTTTTTCTTTTCCTTATGGTTTTTCCCTATTTCCCTGTAGTTTAGGTAATAAAGTGTTCTTTATGTTTAAGCTAAAGCCTGTTTTGCTTATTCCTGGTCACATCTCACAGCAGACACCAGGGTGAGGGCATTTTCATGGGGGGCACTGGCTCTGTGCCAGGCTCAAACCATGACACCAATTCAGGTCAAGAGATAGAGAACTGGATTTCAGTTTCCATATGCAAAATAATATTTTGTAGATACTTGCATTGTTCTGTCTTATCTTGATTATAAATATTGGTTTAAAATCTTTGTATAAAAAGCCATGAGTGGTTTATAATTCCCCATATTGTGTGTGTCTCTGTTTTAAGACATTTCAAGTCTTCAGGTATTATCTGATAAAACCATTTCTTGCTGGATCTGACAGGATTCATGTTCTCTTTCAGGAGACGCTGATAGATTGGTGTGATGAAAAGGAACTTAATTTGATTTTAACAACGGGAGGAACAGGGTTTGCACCGCGAGATGTCACTCCAGAGGTGAGATAGTCCTGGAATAGAAAAATCTGCCCTTTGGTGCAAAAATGCATGAGTCTGGAGGAGGGGAGGTATTTTTTGTTTTTTGTTTTTTTTTAATTTTCTCTGTAACTTTTCTTTGCAGTATCTGTGGATGGGTCAAGTGCTACACAACTTGTAATCAGAAAAAAGTAATAGAAAATATAGCACAAGAGAATTAGAATTACTCTGACCTTGGGTTCTTGACCCAAAACAATTTTCAAACTAAAATGTGGTACAGTTTAATGGTTTTGCAGTCCTCTCACAAAACAAAATTCTAATGGCTTTGTGGCATCATTTTCCTTAGCACTGCAGTACAACACTGCTAAGCAAAATTTTGTGTGGCTTTTGTTGTGTCTTGTGCAAGGAAGAGTGGCATAAGAGAGATGGATCTGGTTGTCAGAAAAATCTAAACAGGCACAGAGGTGGAGGTAATGCACCAGTAAATGTTGCTCAGGAAATTTGCCTACGTTACACTTACATGAAGCTAAAGTAAGGGGGGAAAAATGAGAAACTTAACCTAACCTGACCGAATGGCCATGAGTTGTCATGTGAAATGACTGTGTGATTGTTCTTGTAGTATTTTGTTATTTAATGTTCCAAATTAGGTTAACATGAACTTTGAAAATCACATCTTTCATTTGGTTTAATTTTGTTCACTAACGGGCAGAACTAAGATTGAGTGAGTTGTGTTTATTTGCACAATTAAACATACCTAGATTTCTTTTAAGTACTCATGTATGTTTTCAATTTCTTAGACTCTCCAGTTGATTTGAGTTCTTTATAGTGTATCTACAATGCTTTTTACTTACAAGTGTGTTTTGTCACATGCCTGAAGTTCATTTTTTTTTCCATTAGGAATTTAAAAACCTTTTTTAATTTATTGTATAACATTTGTGTAACTAGAGAAACATGTACACAAAATGCTCCTGTTCATTACTTCTGATGGAAATAGAAACCTTGAGTAACCAGAGTAACTAAAACCTGGGGGGTTGTCAGTGTATCAGGAAATGGGAACAATGTTAAGATGAACACAGTGTGTCACATAATGAAAATTGGTTTGCAGATTATTCCCTTTGCTAAAGGCACCACAAGTGAAAAGTGAGTTGGTTAAATTTGTCTCTTTCTTGCAAACTAACATAATGCTTTTGAAGGTTGTGTAACCAGGACTGGGTAGAAGGAGGGATGAATTTCTGCTTCACTTTTCCTTTGTGCAGGGTCAAGCCTGGGCAGCAGTGCCAGACGAAGCATTGTAGCCAGTGCAGAAAATTAGCTACAGATTCTCAAGCAGCATATGGCACAAAAAATAAACAAATGAGAACTCTATGCACAAGCACCCAGTATATTCTTTACTCTGCATTGCTGTTACTCATACTAATTAATACAGATAGGGATGTTTTTTCATCAGTTTGGTTGAGTAAGCCATTCTGATAGTTATCTAAATTGTTACTGTCTCTGTATAATAAAAACACATTGATATAAAAATCATTAATAACTTGTACTGAAGAAAATCTGTGTTGTTTTTCACTTAGTTAAATTGGATTAAGTCTAATCTCAGTGGAGATATAGAATCCCAGGTTATTAAAAAATTGTGATGACAAACATTGTTCCTATGATAGGATTTATTACATCATTCAGTCAAACAAATTATTTTAAAGGAAGAAAATTAGTTTGCCAGGATGTGTCATACCAAAAACATACTAAGAAGCCTAAGTTTTGTCCCCATATTTTATGTCTTTTGTGTCAATGAGAAAACCCAAAATGGGAAATTCATTATGTCAACGTGAAATGTGCAATAACAAGCCTTTAGGAAGACTTGCATTTATGTAGAAATTGGTTTTCAACCTTTGTGTGTATGGTATTGGTTCAGCACGCTCTCATCACTGAGCTGGCAATGAAAGGATGTGGTCATGGTATTATGCTATAGAGATGTCACCTTTGAGATGTTAATTTAAAACTTTTAAGAATTGAATTTGATACTGGAAAATGTTTTACTATTTTTCCTTAGAATAGATACAGTATTCTGTTGAATCATACTTCCACTGGTATGTTTCAGTCCTACTTCTCCTTAATTCCCCTGTACTTTGGATTAGAAAGCAGGTTACTCTGTTTCTTTTCTATAGTTATATAATTGTAGATACACAATAAATGTAGTTCCCAATAATAATGCAACCCAAAGACTTAATGTTAATTGACTTTTGTAATTATTGATAAAAATGAAACTAAGTGCCTAGCATAATGTAGCTAAAATTGCTTCTTGCTATCTCAGAAATATGTAATTAAGCATCCCAAAAAATTGGTAGTTTCCCCACTCACTTTGCCTTTTGAACACTGTATCAGAACCATTCCAGGTTGTTTCAGTCATGTGTAGTAACAATTTTTCTTGCAATGGACTAGAAAATTTAGGAATATTCACCATATGTGATTTTCCTTGCCTGTCTCTGATCCGTAAATGTATAGCCTCAGTCTAGTTGGTGTGTGGAGAGGAGCTTTTGAAATGGTTCCTACGATTCACATTTTGAGGGGCGAAGGTCCATTTGCTTCAGCAGTGTGAATATCCTTCACTTTCTTGGCTGCACAAGTAGAAGTGGTGAAGTGTTTGTGGATATTTAAAAAACCAAATTCACTCAACGGGTGGCTGAATTTGAGAGTAAGTGTGTTATAGGCATTACTAGTGAATCCTGGAATTCTTAACTGTTATGGCAGTTGGTGGTAGTTTGCATTTGTACTAAAGCTGAAGTGTAAGCCTAATTTGGTAGATACACTTTTTTTTTTACAAGGTAATTTTGCATCTAATTTATGGGAATAGCGCTTAAATCTCTGCTGGAGTTTGCTCATACAGTCTGCTTGTTGATTTTAAAAGTGTTTGTACTGGACAGAGATCCAAGTATGGCCCAAGTTTATTTAGGGAACTTTCATTTTGTATTTCCAGATGCATACATTTATTTCTTGGAACTACAACACTTCAGTGGTAGTTCTTACAGAATGTTGATAACAGTATACATTAACTTTTGTGAAAAAAATTAAGGAATTTTGCAGCATTTTTATCAATCACTAAGGTACCCTTCTGCAATATTAATGTATTTTCTCTGTTGCTGTTGCTCAGTACAAAGGGAAAGAAAAAATCTTATGTATATGGGTGCTCTGCTCAGTTTTCTGTCTTCTATATTTTTACATTTATTCTTTTGCAAAACTGTACATTCAAAAAATTCACTTGTCTGTCTGCTAACAGTCTTCTAGCTGTTTTCTTATCCTTTGTCTCTAGTATGATTCTGTGCAAGTCTTGTTTGCCCATCTATGAGATTTTATGTACTTAGATAATAGCAGTGGAAATCAATGTATTGTCCTCAGCTGATGATAGACATTCTTGAGCTGTGTCACAGTGTGTATTCACAAGTAGTTCATCCACACTGCAGGTAGTTTTGAGCCCTAAGATTTTAAGATAATACTTTATAAAAAACACAGAAGAGCTGTTTTCCAGCATGTAACACTAGATGGATGTTTCCTTACAGTCATTTTGAGTGTTCTGGAAAAGTTGTGAATCTTCTTTCAGTTCTTGTTTATATTCTTCAATATTTATGGACTGGTTTAAAATGTATTTAGACACATACTTGTTTTCATTTAGTCTGAAAATATATGCGTACTTATTTATTCTTTCATCAGAGTTCTGTAAGAACTCATGAAAAGAAATCATTGTTGTCTGGAACTCCCTTCTGTTTGTCAATGTTTCTGAAAAATCATGCTCAGGATAAACAAATACTCCAAACATACCACACAGAAGCCATATTTGGATAGAAGAAAGTCTCAATTCTTCTGTAGTATGTCTTTTTATATTCAGTTCAAAATTGCATTAGCATTTTTATAATTATTGCCAAATGCAAATTCTCTATCATTTGACTCTTCCCCATTCCCTAAGGTATCTCTCATGGATTTTTTCTTAAAATTACATTTTACTTCTGCAGACTATTTTAATATATATATTCTTCCATTCCTCTGTCTCAAGTAATATTGGAAACCCTCTTGACCTCTATTATAATTTTCAGGTTTTATGTGTTTTGTTTTTCTGTTTGTTCGCTTCCACTTTAACTTTGTTAATGAAATGAGATACTTATGACACAATGGGATTGTCATGTTGTATCCATACTCTCACAGCAACACATTCCATCTAAGTAACCCAAATCCACTGAGACTTAAACTTTTCAAATAACATTTTCCATTCAATAGGAGCAACTTAAACTAGAAATAATATAGTAGATTTTTGTTCTCCCTAGTTCAAATACTGCCTTTCCAGAGCAGCAGGATTTCTAGTATTGTTTATTGTGGATATAGGACTACTTCTGTTCTTCCTCAGCAATGTTTTATTACTGGCACTGGGCCAAAAGCAAATAATTTCTATTGTACAAACTGTCACTTCAGGATGGCTCCATAGAGTGGAGGAATGAAGCCTTCATCTCACATGGGACATAAGTAATTTTATGGTAGGAATAATATGAAATTGTACAACCTCTAATAACCCAGGCTAATGTTTCAGTTTTTCACCCTTCAGTATTCCAGGTACCCTCCAATTTAATAGCTATTTTAAGAAAATATTTCTGTAGTCTCTTTTAAAACTGTAGCTTTTCATATCTCTTAATAGAGGTCTTGCTCTGAGTTAAGTTTGATTTCTGTGGTGAGCTATTGTATAACAACATGTGCTGTGTATGGATGACATCTGACCTTTTGAGGCCTTCATAGTTCTTAGGAAATTGTTTCCAGCCCAGCTTGCTTCTGGAGGGTTGGCATTACAAAACCTTTCTACGTGCATCTTATCAAACAAAGGTACTTAAATGGAGCAGATTGCTCTCTGACAGACCCTTCCAAATTCTCTGCTACTCTTTTGGAAGTTTATCAGCAACTCTGTAAAGTACCATCCGCTTTTACTCAGTCCTCCAGGCAGTTCCTAGCTTATATGGTTAGGTCTTTATCTCATCTGCTTTTATTTTTCAATAAAATTTATTATTTGATATGCTGTATTTGGTGTTATAAAATTCAAATATATTTATGTGCCATAATGCTTCAATTTAAAATTATATGTTTAGATTTTTAATCTTTCTTGGAAGGCATGAGATTATAGCAAAATTTATATGTTTAGTTGCAGAACAGTTTTCACTAAACATCTATTACCAGTTTCTTTGAGAAGCAGCAGTATACAAATTATTTGCACCACACGACACACTGTCAGTTTATAGAAGTACCTGTGTCTTGAGAAATTCCACTCTGATTTAGCTGACTTACAAAGGACTGAAGAGTGCTTTCTCTCTTCTCTTCTCTTCTCTTCTCTTCTCTTCTCTTCTCTTCTCTTCTCTTCTCTTCTCTTCTCTTCTCTTCTCTTCTCTTCTCTTCTCTTCTCTTCTCTTCTCTTCTCTTCTCTTCTCTTCTCTTCTCGGTAGCACACCCTCATCACTGAAGGGCTTGGTTGTGCTATCATCAACTGCAGTGTCTGCATGGAAACACCTGCGAGCTGCTCAGACTCCTTTAATGAGAAATGTGAGGGGCAAGAAAGGCAGATTCCATTTCAGCTCCATTACTCAGCCATCAGAGGTCATCCAAAAAATAAGACCATCAAAAAAAACCAGATAATACTTGTCTGTATATGGGATTGATGTGTCTAAAATGCAAAGCTGCATATTTTTATTGACATTCCTTTTACAAAGTTGCAACTGCCACCATGGATATAGAAAAAGGTAAAAACAAATATGATGGTAGAAATATGAAGGTAAAAAGAGAGATGATTTCTGTGAGAGTTGCACTACTCAGTCTGTTTAGTTTATCATGAAGAACACTGATAAATAACTTTGATTTTGCCTGTACTTTCTTTGGGAAATAGTGTACAATACTAAAGGCTTTGTAAGGTACCAAAGGCTTTCTTTACCTACTAAAGAGAATTGTAAAGTAGCTGATAATAGAAATTTTGAGCCAGGAAAATCTAAAAAAATCGTCATAATGAAAGGCTTTATGTGTTTGGGTTAGGGTTTGTTGGTTTAAGAGATTAATCACACAAGCAAATTCCTAAAGAACTGCTTTCTTCATTTTAATTCTGTCAAATCAAAAGAGTTGGCTAGTGGGAGAAATGTCTTATAAAACTCAAGTTATCTTGTACTTCTTGTAGAAATCATAGATGATGTTAAATGAATCATCCTGCACTTACAGCCTTATGTTCGGTATATGTTAGATGAGAAGATAGTTTGAATCAAATGGATCCTGAAATTAGTAATGAAACTATTTTATTTCCTGAATTCAAAAGGAATTCATGAACTGCTTTTGTCTCTTTTTGAAAATGTGAAACCCTGATAATATTGGCTGAAAATGCTGGGGCAAATATCTTTTTAATTACTTAACTAATCTATTAACCTTCTGTGTAAAGTTGTCTGACTATCAAATGATAAAGGTAATGCTAATAGAATTCCATTAAGCCTTTGGTTATTTTTGCTCATTTGAGGATCAGCTTTTATTTGCCTTTTTTTAAAGTGTCCTTAATACTTTTGAATCGCAAATAGAGGCTGTGTTTTTTGACTTTGAAACATGTAGGAAATATTTGCGAGCTCTGCTGAAAAGACCAGTAAAACAGTAGTAAGGAATTTACTCATTTTACATTTCTCATAAAATGAGAAACAAAGCCACTGTAATGAGCCTGGAAATCTCAACTTTTTTTTTTAATTTTGGAATTAAAGGGTTTTTTTCCAAGGTAATTTAGGAATGGCAGTTGGAAGAAGGCTGGCATGTCCCGAGAGTGGGCAAATGGTTCCTGCATGAGCGAGCCCAGTACTTCCAAAAGTACCCCCAGATGAACAATATGATTATGGTGTGCTTTTTGCACACCATAAAGAGAAGGGTTTTCCCCCTCTTGGTTTTACTGATGCCTTTTAGCTGTGTTTTCACTGTAGAGCCCACAGCTCATGTGGACATTTCTCTATTAGTTTAAATGAACTGGCTTGTCTACTATTAGCAGTGTAGCCACAACAGTGAATGTATCTTGCAGTCCTTTCTGTAACTGGGGAAGAAAAATAGGCCTGCCATAGGACTTCTGCATAATGAAATTTTCAAATTGGAACTTTTGGAATTTTTTTTCCTCTTAGGCATTTTTAGAAATAGTTTCCATTAAAGCATGGCTTCGGAGCAGATAATAGGAAACTGAACAAAATTAAGCATCAAGTTCAAGCAAAATAATCCTGAAAATAGTGTCAGGCCTGAAATTTTTGTCCTTAATGTGTGATTTTTTTTCTGGTCATGGTCTATTACAAAGAGTTTAGTTAAAGCTAAATACAGGGGAAATTAACAAAAAAATAATGTGGACATGTTAGGGAGACTTCCCTGTGGAGGCAGCTTAAAGACATAATAACTAGATGGCAAATACCAGTTTGGATTTAAGATGTATGAAAAATTGAGTGAGTTAGTCCTTTTGACATTAGCACACCAGAATAGCAAAATGACTCATTATTAAAATAGTTGATCATTAAAACTAATACTTATTAAAGAATAGAGAATTTCTCATTTACTTCTTCCCTGCTGTGTAGGAGCTTTTCCAACCACTAAGTGGAAAGAAACTAGAAGAGTCTTGGAAAGCAGCTGCCTTCAGGAGTTATTCTTAGGATTATAACTAGTTCTTCTCCTGCTTTTGCTAATTGCTACCGCATGGAGCAGTGAAGCTTTAGCAAAATGTTGACTCAGTATAAGTACCAAAATAGAAAACCAAAATGACTATTGTCACGCTTAGGCATGAAAGTCTTATCAGTTATGGACAAGAAAATAATTACTTTCTAACTTTTATTTAGACTATATTTTAGTTTCTTGTCCCTTCATGCATGTATTCTTTTCTTAGTTACTCTTTCATCAGAATACCTAAATAGTGAGGTGCATAACCTACTGTTATTTATTGTTGACATTTAAACTGTCACTGGATTTTTAAAGTCCATATTTTCCTCCACAAATAAGCAATTTCTTATGGTACACTGAGATCAGTTTGTCATAGTTCATTTTCATTAAGCTTGAAATATTTCCCCTCAGAGAGAAGGTGATGGCAATTTTGTTCTTGATGTGATGCAGCTAATTGTAGTTCCTGCTGGCCACAAAATCACAGGATTTTATAAAACTGCCAATGTGTGCCCTTACCTTGTACTCTGGTATCTCTGGTTCAGGCAGTATTTGCAGTTCCTGGCTGGTTTATGCCATTACTAATCATATAATGGAAGTCTGTTGGTCTTCTCTACCTAAATTATTAGCCATTTTGTTTCTAAGTCCAAATAGTAGTTTTCAATATGGAAAAGTTTGGGTATGGAAAAAATTCCTATTCTATGATCCAAATTTCTAAATTTGAAGTTCTATTAACCTCTGTTATTCTTGTGCCTAGCTCTGCTAGGAGAAGAATGAGTGGTTGATACCCAGAGATCAGTATAAATAAAGTTCCATAGCTTAGCCCATCACTACTGTATTCTTTAAAAACTTTGTTGCATATGAGTGCATGGCAAGTTCATGCAGATTGTCTCTGCAACCTTTCCAAATCCTGATTCAGCAATGGCACAAAAAGCTCATGATTCCTTTCTATTATCCAAGGTCCTCTACAGTTTGAAGAGGGAAGAGTTGGCTTCTTGTTTCATATCACTGCCTTGTCAAAGTGAAGTGCAAGTTTTCAGTGATGGCAATAAAAAATGAATGTGCAACCAGATAAGTGCACACAAAATGTGGACTTCTAAGTAGACAGAAATAGTAAAGTTTGATTCTTGGTTGATTCTTTTAGTTTCTAGGTAGAATACTGGATAAAAAGTCTCCTTATTTAAATGACAGGTCAGTTAAATTACTGAACTTTATTAGTGCTGGGATTTTCTCAGCTCTTACATTTCAGAGTTCATTGCATGTATTTGAAATAAAGCAGCAGCTAAGATTTCTGAAACAGTTTCATTTGTTTAAAAAATCAACCATGTTAAATAACAAAATGCTTAAGTTGAAGACAAGAGAATATTCAAGGTAGCAAATAGGTGCTGATAAGTTTGATACTTAGAAGAGGGTTGCCCCTCAAGATTCAAAAGACAAATTAGAGACACAGAGTGTGGGTGTGTCCAAGCCAAATTCAAGCACCAACCTGCACTGATAATGAGCAACAGTTAATGATGCCTCCTGTTTATCTCACAAATGGCCAGCAGTGGCTCATGGGTACTCCTGTGCAACTTCACAAGCCCTTTTGCAGTGGATGTGGGAATGAGCTCACAAGACCAGCCCCTTTCCCCTCTTATACTAGAGGTGCTAGAGGTAAGTGTGGTTTTGGGGAACAAGGGTGGGAGGTCATGAGATGAAAGTGATGTGGGCTTCTTAAATTTTTCAAAAACCTCCATAAAGGCATGTATCTGGGGATGGGCAAAGATTCAGATGAATTCTTATTTTTTGCCCAAAGAGATTACCCAGTCCTAAACTGACATGCTTTCCTTGAACTGGGAGTCAGAAATCCCTTTTCTCTTCTGTTTTTCTGCTGCAGAAATTCCCAACATTCCCATTATGTGGGCTCCAGAGAGGGGTAAGCAACATCTTCAATCCCACCCAATCATTTCCAAACTAATTCTTTGCTAGTATTTTTTTGCTTTTTTAATCATCATCAGAAACAGTTTTTAGACACATTTTTCCCATTTGTTTGATTTTCTTGTGGATTCTCATATTTTTGTTTTATAGGAAGGTCCCATGGCCTCCCCAAGTGCTAGGGTCAGACTCATTTGCTGTTTCCATTTGTGTGCTATTCTCCTGTGGATTTTCATGGTTCACTCTGATCAATGATATTACCAAAGGGTGAGCATCTAGACTCTTGGGACTGTTTTACTCATGGTATCCTGAGTTGCTGAAAAAGCACTGCCACCCTACTGCCCTGTCAGTCATTTGGCAGGCTTATGTTCTGCTCTTGCCAACAGCTGCATCTGATTGTTGGTGGGCTTTGGTCTTTTTCTGCCTTGTCTGGGGACTGCCTGGCATTCACTGCTGTCTTATATTCTCTCTACCTGCTGGCTGTGTGGCATTGTCCTGCAGAAATCCTGGCCCTTTGCCTGGCTGTCTGGCATTGCCTCTTGAGCAGCTAATTGCTTGACAGTGACTACCTACGGCCTGTCCATCTGTTGACTGGCACGTGTCGCCTCCTCACCGTCCTTTCAGTCGAATTGTACCCGGGCATTGGCCTCCTGCTGCCCTGTCTCCTGCTCCAAGTGCCTGGCATTGCCTTCCTGCTGAGTGCATCTGCTGACTTTGTGCAATTGCTCTTCTGCTGCTTGGCACCTGATGAATGTTTGGTACTGCTTTAGCAACTTGCTGAATGTTTGGCATTTTCCTCATGCCTTTTCACCTGGTCCTTGAATATAATGTCCCCTTGCTGCTCTTTGAGTCTGCTTTACTCACTGATACTTGCTCTTTTACTGTCCTGTCCACTTGCTTTATGCCTGGCATTTCTATCATATTGTCCTATCCATCTGCCTAGATTTTATTTCTAAATATGCACCAGTCTGAAAAGGTTAAGAAGAATTGTAAGGAATGGGGAAAGACTATTGTCTGGCTCCTTCATGGTCTGATAACACACCAGCCAAAAACTGATCTCAGTACCAGCATTCAGCTTTTTCCTAGAACTACTCAAAAACCCTTTCCCATCTTATGAAAAAAGAAACCAAACCCAAACTAAACTGAATTGTATTTAGTCTTTGCTTCCATCACTTTATTTGAGAGGTATATGACTAAGTTGTACTGTATTAAGTATTAAATTCAGTAGTAATTAAGTACTATAACCCTAATACTACCTAAGGTACCTCAGAATCCATGGAAGGTAGGTAATAACAGGAAGGAAACACAATCTGTTGCTCAGGCTCAGAAAGATTAAGGTTTGAATGTAGAGCTGTGTTCATTAAACACAGTGGATCAAAGAAGCTAAATAAATTTTACAGGTCTCCTTATTTAAAACAGAGGGCTGCAGCTAATCTAAATAAACCACTGGATCAGTACAGTGTTACCAAACTGAAATGTGTCCTAATTGCTGCTTCCTACTCTTTCTGTACTGGGAGAATGGTCAATTGCTTGTTTACAGAAACCTTTTGTCACTCAGATTAAGACCAAGGACTTGACTACCCTACTACAGTAAGGTCCATACTAAAGGAATAAATCATTGTCACGTCTTAGAATAAGAAGCAGGATTTCCTGCTCTTCTTTTAATTCAACTCATTTGACCTCTTTTCCTAGCTCTTCCACAGTTTTTAGGTTATTAGAAGTGTTGTTGGGTTTGTGGTTTTGAAACCAGTAGCAACTAGACTTGGAGAAAATATTCTGTCATTATGAATCCTGTCATAATTTCATAGTAAATTCTTACTATATTTAAATAAAGTGTATGTAACATCTTTTAACCTTAGCTTTTAATCTCTTCAGATATATTATTACTGCTTTTGCTATCTTCAAAGGTACCTTAAATATGTGAAATTATATCTAAGTGATGCCTTGTGAATGCTGACCTAGACCAGAGGCTAGATGGAGCTAAAGAATAAAGTAGGGATTTATTAAAAGGCCTCAATGGATACACCTTGGGCAGCATACAAGCCCAGCCAGGGCTACACCAAAGATGAACCAAAACGGTCACAAAATGGACAACAGGTCACGAGGTCTCTGACTTTTATAAGTTCTGGTCCATTTTGCATATTAGAGTTAATTGTCCAATTACAGCTTTAGGTTATGAAGTCCCGTTCTTCTTGTTTTTCTCTCTTCAGTCCACTGTTGTTTATGCTCTTGGGCCTGAGATTTGGATCATGTGTCCTTGGTCCCCAGCTAGAGAAGGAATTGCTTTGTGTACGTACTCTGTGAAAAGAGCTTACTATTCCTTAATCTGAAGCTCAGAACTGCACACTAAAGCAGCAGAGAATCCAAAAAATATGAAAGCTAAAACCTGAGGCATCATAAGCAGAGAGGCAGGGCAGCATCCCTCGAATCAGTAGCAGCTTTCCCCAGTGTGGGGCCAGCTGTGGAATCAGATACAGACATTGTGATAGAGCACCTTGTTCCCATGCCCCCAGCGCCAGCTTGCTGCTGTGGAGGGTGGATCCCAGGACAGTTGGGAATGCTCAGAGGCAGAGCTAGTAGGACCCTTCTCCCAGTTTCCACATTAATGCCTAGGAACCAGTTAACTTGTGTTCTGCTCCAAGGAGCTGGAGGATGTGAATGTCCACCTATATTTTAGTCCTTTGCTGTCTGCTAGGCTCTCCTGTTCTCTCTTGTCTCAGCCTTTCCAACCCTCCCTTGCTTTTCCAAGCATATTTTTTGCACAACTTCATAAACTCTTAAAGATGGTAGGCTGTCAGTCTCTCACTTCCCACCAGCTTCATGTTGTTGAAGGGTGTGGTGACAAGAACAGGTCTCAATGGCAAATCTCTTTCTCCAAACTTTAACTCCCAGTATTACATTGATGCTTCCCTAGGCTGTTTGAGAAGCATAGCAGGGGCTGGAAGGGAGGAGCAATATTCACTTTAGTACTGTGGGGCTGCAGGATACTGCTAGAACTCACCTCTTATCCCAAGAAACATAGGTAATTTGTTAGTGTATCATTTCAGTTCTTTTTAATATAGGGTTTTTTAAAATTAATGTTACTTCAAAAATGCAGGAATTTTTTTAAATAATATTTGAGTTACATGAGTTTTAAATGCAGAAAAGCAGCAGAAGCTGGAGGAAAATAAACTCTAAGATTTTTCTTGAATGAATGGAATTTACTTCTCTGAAATTTATACTATGGCAGAACTGATGCAGTGCTGTCTTAGGCAGCTTCAGTGTAACATATCACGTTAAATCAGTTTTCTGCCTGGTACAAATACTCAAATTAGTTCTAAAAGAATCTGTGGTAAGTTGAAAGAATAAATTTTCGGTTTTGTCTTATAATTGAGTCAGCATTTGGTTAAAGAGAAGTTTGCACACAATGCCCTGAGACTAACATTTTCACTGTTAAATCCCTCTAATACTGATATACAACATTTTTTTTTTAATAGGGGTTTTGGGGAGGTTATTTTAGTCCTTTGTCCTTCTTATTTTCAGTGGGGTGGGGGGGGGTTGAAGGTATTCTTTAACCTATCCTGTGCTGATTTTCTACTAAAAATTAGCTTCTAAAACAGTTGTGAGCAGTAGGAGTCCTTCCAGCTCTCAGTGTTTTCCTTTCTAGAATAACTAAATTTCCTGTTATCAGCCCAATTTTCTCTGTTTTATTCCTCTTTTTTTCAGATTCTTTTCCTTCCTTATTATCTCTGATAAAAACCCTGTTACAGTTCTCATAGTCATTTCCTGAACTAAAATATCTAAATCTTGCAAATTATTTATCGGGAGAGTGTTTGTTGTATATTCTCTTTACTTCAATGCATTTTTTAATCGCCATTTATTTTTTTACAGTTCACTTTATTCTTCTCTGTTTTCTAAAGGTATCTTTTCTGATGATAGCAACATTGCAGTCTCTAAGCAACTAATTTCTTCAGTTGTTTCTGAGAAGAAAACAAATTCCTAACTAACACAGGTCTTTTGCACTCAAAAAGAAAGAGAGATGCATTATTATTTTTCTACCTTGGGATTTCCAGAAGGTGTTTCACTCCCTTGATCCATTTAATCACTGCCTTCACTTTCAGTTGATGTTTTCCACTCTTAAAAATAATGTGTCTGACAGTGACTTGTATCAACTTGGAGTTCAGATTTCATAATGTCTGTATGCTGCTTCTGGATTCAGATTGAAAAGTTTATTTGGTTAATTTTAGACAAGAATGCTTTGAATGATACGTCTTGTGCTAAAGAACATACACGCCTTTTCCTTCATGCTTGTCATCACTGACAAAGGCTTTTGCTGTTGCAATTAATTGATACAAAGTTCCAGCGTCTTTCTGATGTTACCTCTTAACTTAGTTGGCCAACAGCTTTTGTTGGAAAAAATGAGGAGATGATGTTGATTTAGAGTATAAAAATTTGTCAGCAGATCAGTCCCTTGTTTCCCTGCTAGAGATCAGGAGGTGCAGTCAGCTTACTCTCTGGCTGCAGCCAATGTGGCACTTTAAGTCTGGGTACATTCAGTAAGAGCTTTCATGAGCACAGTTTCACAGATAGTGTAGCTCATTAAAGCAGCATGTTATACATTCGTGTTAGATTGACTATAATAGATGCACTAAATCTACAAAATGTCAGCATACAGTGCTGTGTACAACTCTTCACATGTAATGTCCAAGGCAGGCCGAGGCACCCCAGCTCTGGCAAGGAAGAGAGGAGCAAGCCTGTTGACTTGTCTGCAAAATGGAATCATGTTCTCATCCTTTGCTTCTGAAAGAGCATTTCAAATACAAAATTTATACTTTGGGGAGAAGTGGAGATATCCTGTTGCTGCTTTCATCAATGGTGAGGGGCAGCTGTTGGTATGTAAAGCAGGGTTTTGCACCCCTAGCAGCAGGCCATCGTGCCCACATCAATTCCTTCACCACACATCTCACAGCATCTCACCTGGCTTTAGGCCTTATTCCTACAGATGCATGTGCAAAGTAATGAATCAGCGACTGCTGCAGATTGTTCCCCCCATACATTTTGTTGCTCTTCTGCTCAGACAGGTTTTAGATTCAGCCTGGAGAAGAGAAGGCTTCAGGGGGGCCCTATCACATTCTTTCAGGACATGAAGGGGGACTATAAAAGATGGGACCAAACTTTTTAGCAGGGCCTGATGTGATAGGACAAGGAGAAATTATTTTCTACTGAAGGAGGGTGGATTTAGATATTAGGAAAAAATTCCTTACTGTGGGGGTGATGAGGCACTAGCACAGCTTGCACAGAGGAGTCTGTGTCCCCATCCCTGGAAACCTTTAGAGATCAGGTTCAATGGGGCTGCGAACAGCTTGATCTAGTTGAAGATATCCTTGCTTATTTCAGGGCAGATTGGACTTAAATGGCCTTTAAAACACCCCTCCCAGCTCAGAGTATTCTATGACTTGCTGGAGCTTCTTTCACTTCATTTGGAAGTTTAATGAAGTCAGATCTATATAATTGTTTGGAAATTTTATCTGAGACTGCACCAAAGCTTTCATTTGATTCAACCTTTGCTGCTCTCATGGAACGTCATAGCAACAGTAATCAATCTTTTTCACCTTCATTGGTTGCTTTCAATAAATATTTGTACACCTTTATTAGGCTTTCTTCTTGCAACTTTTCTGCAGATAGACTGAGTAGTAAATAAGCTTTGTTTTGTGTAATGTTGCAATCATATACATCATTCCAGTGAACTAACCACCATCCCATTCAAGTGGGAGATTTTGTAGATTTCAAAGCTGAATGAAACCTACTTGTTGCACCTTTAATTTTGGCTGAGTTTTTGGCCTACACCTCCCTTTTTAAGAGTGAAAAATTGTTGATTTATTTTTACTTTCTGCTATAAGCTGACCAGTTCTTCCTTTGAGACCAAATAATACTTAGGTATCCAGTGGTATACAGAATTAATCCATGAACAGCAAGGCTTAATGCTATGGTGTCTTTCAAACTCTTTTACAATTCATCCATATTTTACTGATTTCTGCTGGACAGCATTGGGCATTCCTAGAAAAAGAGCAGAGAAGGGCATGAAATTCTTTTACATGTGTTGTCTCCTAGGGATCTAATTTCCTGCAGAATCTTAATGAGAAACTGCTGTTAAATCGCCGTCATTCTTTACAGGAAAGAAAGAATAAAATTTTCTTTTGACTTTAAGGTTAGCAAACATGGATTTTTCCAATCTAGCTAGAATTGTGGGATTTTCTCAATAGCTTTTACACTGTTTAGACAGTCTAATATTTTCTCTAGAAATATTTTGTGTCTTTGTTTATTTTCATTTTTATCTTTTCTTTTAAAGAAAGATGATTATTTAAGATGTAATTTGTTTCATCAGATACGAAGTGTTGGGCAGCTAACCTTGGCTGCATTTGATTTCTGTGTTATTCTGAATTATGATCTTGCATCACTCATATCATTTATACGGAAATACTGTCTGATTTTTCACTTGAGTTTGTCTGCCTAGAGGTGTGATGTTAGTAGTTGCTGTACACTTAGTATGAGCACATTTGCTGTGGTAGTGAGGTGCTTAACATTCAGTGCAAGAGTCCTGGGTACATTTTGAGTAACAGCAAGAAATAACTTGTTCACTGTGCCCATCCAAGAATCTCTTTTGCCTTGTCGTTTCTTAAAAGCTACTGCCTTTTCTCAGTGATCCACTCACACTAGTGTGCTAGTGTGAAAATCTATGTGCTGAAAAAGTTTGGACATGGGGAATTTTATTAAAAAGCAAAAAGATTTTTCTGCACAACATAGTCTGCTGCTTCAAGCACAGCAGAAAAGTATGTGAGGGGAGGCGCTTATGTACCTGTTGCTATATCTATATTAATGAAAAATTGTGTATGGTATAGGAATCCTGAGGGTTTCAGAACTGAGTTCTGCAGCTGGGAAGTAAACTGGCAGAATTTGTCTATACAATGCAAAGTTGTAATAATGTGAAAGCGTTGCTCTGCCTCAGCTGAGTAGTGTCAATAAATGATTCAACTGGTTTTATCTAATGCATGAAAGATGTTTTAACATCTAAAACTGAAAAAACTTGCTGTTTTGGAAATGTGCATGGTAAACATCTTAGGGACAGTGCAACAGAGAAAATGTATTCTACACTGGGGGTTTTGTGTGTATATATATTGTTTCCTATTACTCTAAGCTACTGTAAGCCATTAATTAAATAATGCAATTCCAGAGAAAAAGGTAAACTTGATATATTTAATATTCCTCACTCAATATAGATTAAGAATTCTACTGTCTTCCACTTTAGTGCTCTGTGCTACAGCAGTCTCAACAAAACAATTTGAGAAACTACAATTGTTTCAATTGTTTCCATGAGAATCTTGGAGGTAAAAGATGTGACTTGTGCCAGAAGTTAAAATAGTCCTAAATAGGAAATCATTTGACAGAATGCACAGTAGGTCACTTTGGCTTTCAAAATCTGCTTGCTTGTTCAGTTCTAATGAAAGTGTCATTTGCTTGTGCCAAAACTGACAACTGCTCAGACTTTGAACACATGAATTGCATAAGTGAATGTCACAAAAGAATAATTTCTATGAATTTTTAAGTTATGGAAAAAGTTCTTTAAAGTTGCTCTTATTAGAGATGCTTTGTCATTTACTTGGGAGTAAAGATACTGTGTAAGAAAATCTTAAGAGAAGATATTCTTTTGTAGTTCTTCTGTTGCTATGGTGTATTCCTGAAAAGTTATTGCTCATTAGTCTGCCCTTTGTAGTGCAGAAGATGGTTTTGGGAAGGGTTGTTTTTAATAAATCTTCAACATGAAGATTTGAGATCTCAAAGTGTTTGGAGGAGCTACTTAATCGGTGGAAGAATTTGACTGAAGTTTCAGAAGTGCAAGTGTTTTGAATGCCATATTTGTTCTTGGCAAAAGGTAGCAAATGTTAGCAAACATCAGGCGAGATCCTCGAAAGAGAAGAGTTTCACATTTCAATTTCAGTAACTAGTGTGCTTGAGCTAAAACATTGCAAAATTATTTATTTATAGAAGTGCAATTGCAAGTTAAAACTTCTGGTTCTTACTTCTTTTCTGGTTAATTGCTGAGTATACTTCCCCAAACCACAAATACACCCACTCTTCCCATATAGAAGGATCTAAGTTTGGCACTAGTTTTGAAATGAAGCTGGCTGTAGCCTGACTCCACTTAGGTATAGATATATATTCTAGAAGATAGTACACATAACCAGAAACACTGTCTAGGGTATATTTTTATGAGACAGTGCTCCCTAGCTGTTATTCCATTAGTTAAAGCTCATTATGTTGTCACTTCAGTCATGTAGAATTCTTATTGGCATAGTGTAGATACCCATGATTATTTCTCTCATTTGTGCTGCATGAGTTTGGAAAACAAACTCATGGAGATCTATGGAGTTTATATAAATCATATGCAATCAGGTTTAGCTAAAAATTTAGATCTAGATCTGCAGAAGTGGGAGAATAATTTACAAATTCCACAAGGTTGTTTTTTCTAGTATCTTAATTTAAATTTTCAGCTTCTCTGTAGTGTATAAAAGGTGAAGCATCTCCCCCCAAGTGTTTTGCAAGCATTTTTCTTTGTAAAAAAGCAACTGAGTGTTATCAAGTAAATATTTTAATGAGTTTGATTTCAATTGAAGAAAACAAAGACTTTTAAGGAAAGCTTCAATGAACACTAAGATTTTTTATTAATTAATATACACTTTATTTGATGATAATGATACTAATAATAATTTGTTTATAAAGGTAATTATTATTGGAATCCAGCTATTGGGAATTAAATATATTCCTGGCTTGGTCATGCATAAATCATTGATGTACCTCTATTTGCCACTTGCTTTTTGTGGCCATCTCCTCAGTGGAAGTGTTCTGACAGACTCGTTTGCTGATACCGGTCTATAAAGAAGGCAGACACTGAATCAGCTTCTGGCACTTGGGTCTCCTGCCACGGGCATTAGGCTGCAGTAAATGATATGGTGGGTCCCAGTGGAAGGAGTGAGAGAATTCAGAGGAGGCAGTTTGCAGGCAGAGGGAGTCATGGATATGACAGGGAGAAATAGAGAAAACAGTGTCTGTATTTAATCTAACAGTACTAACTACTGTGACATTTTTGTTCCTAGCACCGATACATTTTGTAGGGTCATTCTGTGATGTTCAGGTTCTGGGTGGCAGCAGAATCAGTGCAGATGTGTTGAGAGGGCAAGCAGCATTCTTGTGCTGGAGAATTATTGTCAGTGGAAATGTGTTATTAGTGTGTGCAGACACACCAGTTTGTAGAGTTCAGTTTTAGCTGGCTACATTAATCAGGATCCATTCAACTTTGGATCTTTGTACATTTGAGCTGGGAGAAGAAAAGGTAAAAGAAAATGGAATCGGGTCAGTTAGCAGAGAAATATGTATCAAGCTTATCACTGCTAAGAGGAAAAGGCACTAGGGTAAGCATGTCTAATAGGATTAGACATATTTTGTTTTCTTTTATGTAAAAAAAAATCTACAAAATCTGAGAGTGCTCTTAGTATGTGTCTATAGACACATGTGTGTAGACATAGCTGCATTTAACATCAAAAATTCCCAACAAGGACTTACCAATCTCATATGAGTTTCTTAAACTCATAGTACAGTAAAATTGGCAAAGCTGGCATGGCTCACTGCATGAGGAGGAACAAACACATGCATCAGGGTCAGCACTGGCCCCATGTCTGCCTAGTCACCACCAGTCATCCTGTGAGCCCAAACACAGCAACCACTTTAGCCTTACTTTAGCATTATATTTTTATAAACCTACTTGATTTTGGTTGTTTTTCAGCACTAGCATTTGTAATCAGTTTCATCCATTTGTCAAGATAACTGAGCAATTGGCCAAAGAAATTTAATTTTGGAAAGCATCGAAGTCTGCGAATCCTGTCATGCCTTATCCATAAAAAAAGACACTGAATATCACCATACGTGTTATTGGTGGCAAAGAACAGGAAGAATTCAAGGAAAGACAGCATAGTGGTCAAACTGAGATGAGTTAAAATCCTTATCCAAAAGGTTTCCAATGTATTGAAAGAAACCAACTGCTAAAACCTGTATTTCTTATTGTTCATGGAGAAGAAATAGATTAGTGTTTTTTGGTAAGAAGCTCTGATCAGTCTAGCTCCATGTAAGCTCTGTTTTCTTCCTGCCAAATAAGAGTAGGAAAGTAGACAATAAGCTGAAATAGCTGCTTTGTGAATAAAAATTACTGGTACCTGTGTTGTCTCCAGCAGAGGATTTCTGAATAACTTTGAAGAAGGCATCTCATCTCCAGGATAAGAGATGCATTTTTTATTCCTAAAGTGCACACTTCTTAAACAACTGGTTGACAGACGTGACCAACCCTTTTCTTGCATATTTGACTGATCTATCTCTCTGGTTTTTCTTTGCTCTTCTGGGGTCTGTGAGCTCTGTTGCAGAGGTTATATAGGTATTTCTTTGGTAAAGCCCTTCCAAGATTTCAGCTTTCAGTGGAAAGCTCAAATAGGTAATTAAATCCTATTGATGCTAATGCTGTAGTTTGTTAAATATAAATTATCCGCAAATTTGTCCATTAATTTTCATTTATAGCTCTATTATATTCTATGCAGAGTCATAGATTTTAACTTGTTCAACAGAAATAATATTTTCCACAGAGGCAGTCTCAGTCAAGTTAATTGAATTTATTATGATTTCTGAGTCTCATATTTGCATTTTAGTTGAAGAAGTAAAACTATATTACTGCCTAAAACCAGCTGCAGTGTATATGAAATGTCTCGGATCATTGCTTACTATTGAGGTCAACTTTTGCTATGCTTAATACCTGAAAGACAAAGATAAGGAGTTTCTGAACATTTCCAGAAGAGTAGTCCTAGGTCTTTCAATTAAATCAGTCTGCATTAGGTATATCCTCCAATAACTGCCTGGGAGGGTTTCCACAGGTTAGAAGCTGATCTAACAATTTATGTGGAGGCAAAGAAAGGCAGTGAAGCAGCAGAAAACTCTGTGAAACCAATTGGCAGTGAGCCATCTGTTAAGCAACCGCAACTACGTCAAAGATGTCTAAAAATACACCAGTTGGTTTGGGAACATAATGCCCTAACTCCAATAAAAAGGCACTTTGTAAACAATCAAAAATGTGCTTTAAAATCAATTGCATTTATTCATATAGCAATGAAATATAAGCAATGAAATACTGCTTTCATAGATGTTCTTAGTAAATCCTAAATAATTAAATTGTTTGTCCCTCCTTCTCCTTTTTCGAGTGGAAACTAGCATTTTATTTCAATCCCATTGTCTCTCTCCATGGCTACCCCACGTCCCGACATTTGTCATGTCTTGTCTTCCCATTTTGCTTTTCCTGAGTTTCTCCCTCATCTATTTTCTGTCAAAGCTGCCTTGGGCAGCCTTTCTTTGTAAAACCATGGAATGGTTTGGGTTTGGAGGAAACTTAAAAATCCTCAATTTCTAACCTCCTTGCTGTTCTCCATCCCATTCACTTCATTCACTTGCCTTCTCACTATTCTCATATCTCCCCTTCTGAGAATCCTACTGCTTGGATTTCCTGCAATTCTGCCTTTCTACTTTAGATTCCTTCTTTGCACATTCCCTTGTCCTATCTAAACTGCAAACCTTGCCTTTCTTTGCAACCTCCAAGCTGGACTTTGTGCATTTGTCTTTCTCCTGAGCTCTGGCTTTTACTTTCAAGTATTTTTGTTTCTGTGGAAACCCTCTCTTCCACCTCCCTCCTATGTGGACCTGTTTTCTTTGCACTATCAACTTGTCCATCAGAAACTGGGGATGCTTTTTGGTGTTATTTTAGTGTTTTATGCAGTTTTGCTCCAGTGTTTTCCACCTACCTGAGTCACCAGACTCAGGTTCAAGAATCATTGTAAAGCTTCAGTCCTGATTAAGACATCAGTGTGACAGCTCTGAACGAAACATCATTTTTTCATGCATCTGCCCAACAGTGTCCTCACTGCTGTTGTAAGAGAGCCGAGGGCAACGGCCTTGATTTGTGATTCATCCTGTGCCAACACTATGGCCCCCTGCAGCGTGCAACAGCTGGCTGATGGTGAGACCACCAGCAAAAAAATTGCCCATAAACAAGTCTGAACAACCTTAATTCAGCCTTGCTAGAGTACTGGTAAAGTGTGATGGTGCTGAGTCACTAATTCCTTAATAGTTTCTGTGGAGGCAGGTGTTGGTACCCAGCAGTTAACTCCTGAACTGGACACAGATGAAAATCTAGATTTGATATCTCTCTTCTACCCTTCCTTCAAGCAAAAAATACTGAAAAAAGTACAAGAAAACCTGGCCACCAGGACTTTGGTACCTTGTTAGGTGAAACAAAAAGTTGTTACAGATTGCAGCATTGCTGATTTCATTCATATACATACAGCAAATTTAGAGTCTGCTTCTCGGTATGATGGTGATTTCAGCTCCTGTTCAGGGCACATGTTAAGTCATGTTATTTAAGGACATCCCAGAAGTGGACTATACAGTGGCTAATTTCAAGAGCAGATGTCACTGTAACAGTGGTTTACTTAGCAGCAGCTTTTTTTGGTTACATCCATCCAGTCCAGTCAGCCTGTAAACATGAAAACAGGAAACATTTCCTTGTTTGTAGAGGTCCATCTGTAGTAATAAACATAAGCATAAATATTTGAAACAACTATTTTTAGAAACTTGTATTGAGGATCGTACTGCTGCTTGGACTTCATGCCCTTTCAGATTTTGTTGCTTAGTCTATACATTTTTAATAATCACATTGCCTGCTAGCAGCGACATTTTGTGAAGGTCATTTTTCTTGTGAAGTTGGAGAATGGACTTGAATTTCATTGAAGGAATCCCTGAGCTGCAGGATCGTTGTTCATGGACTGTCTTGCATCTTGTACTACCTTTGAAGCCTGCTCAGAATTTTAACTAATGATATCTTCAAAGTGTCGCTGTGCTCAAGGGCAGAAAATAAATCTCAAAATGCACTTTATATTTAAAAACAGTTTTGAATAGCTTTGAAGCATGGTATTAACTGAAATGAAAAGGCATAGATACAGACTTGCTATGTATGCGCACTCAGAATTCCATGTTTCACTTACCTTTTTTATGGTCAGCAAAGTGTCTCTTCACCATTGCAATGCCTTTGTCTTCTATATTATAAAAATCACCAGGTCTATGGATGTCTTAATAATTTTTAATGTAATTGATGATTTCATACCTCAGCAGGTATGAAATCTTAAGGTATCTTAAGGTAATCTCTCTCCATGGAGGAGTTTTATTTTTGTCTACATCATTCCAAGCTCACTTCTTCTTATTTTCCCCTGTGTAAAGTCACTGGGTTGTATTTATATGACTTTTCTGTTTCTGCGTAGAGGATGGCAGATCCAAAAACCAACATGCTATGCTTGAAATACAGGAGACTGTGGTGTCAGCTACAAAATTAAAATTGCTTGATTTTTTATAAACCAAAGTTCCAGCTTCCTGTAACTGAGCACATTACAAGTTTGTTTATTAATAAAGCATTCAAAGGTTTACATGGCAGCACTGTGTGATGTCTTCTAATACTGATACTAATTTCTAATTAATTAGTATTCTGATATTCCTTTAAAAATGTCAAAAGCTAGTGATCATGTCTGAGAATATGGCCATTTGAATGTCTGTACTCTTGATGGATTTTTTTTTCTGTTTTATTTATTGCTTCATGTAAGAACCCTTACATGCAAGCGTCCTTCTTTAAGGGATGCTGTTGGGTTAATTCTGTCATTTCCCTTCTCTAGTGCTTTAGTTTTCTATTTGGAAACTAAGAGCTTACAAAAGTACAAGTATGTGATTTATAATTGAATCTTTCCCACAAAACAATTTGCCTGGGTTTTTTCTATATCAAACTGCAAAGGAAATTCAGCTTATTCAAGGTGTCCTTATACTTAAGATGTTCTTTTCTGTTTCTGTTTTGATAGTTGTACCATCAAAGCATTGTAGTTTGGCTGTAGGTTCTACTATGGATTTCACAGTTTTATCACTATTGCTATCAATTTAGTTGTGCTGAATAAGTTAGAATCTTGTTTCAGAGCATGAAGCAATATGATCCAGTGAACAGCAGCTACTGTGGGGGAAATGAAGAGAGGATGGGGCTGTAACCTGTCTTTGAGATGTTGTGTCCTAAGTTAGATGTTGGGAGACAGGACAGATTGTGTATTTGAGAAAATTTCTGTTAGGAAGTAAGGACAGAAGATTGTGCATGATTTTCCATCTGATTCCCTGTTTGGGAAAAGGATAAAAAGACAAGAATTTTCAGACTGTTTCCAGACTTTTCAATGCTCACTGTGTATGGACTGCTTATGAATAAAAGCCACCAGCCTGTGTGGAACTGCTGTTTTGCTGACATGATCAAAAGGGAAGGCCTCAGCCTCTGGCCATTATCATTACCATTTGACTATTTTCCTGCCTGCCTGCTACATGGGCTTCCCTTTGCAAATTTTTTTTTCTATCTTCTGCGCAGACTGATTCATCCTTCTCATGCCTGGGAAAATCTCAACAGGAAAATGCACAAGATTGATGCGGAAGAGAAGGCAGTTACATTCTTTGCTTATTCTCAAATACTTTTTCCTTTCTGTTGGAGGCTGACTTGTTATTTCTGTGGTGTTGATTAACACTTTTTATATTTATAGGGTCCTGACTTTTCATAACTCTCTGTAAGAATCTTCACAGTGCTGCTAAAGGTCCTTCATCCCAACTCCTTGCTTTTACACAACCAAAAGAAAACTCTATAGCATGTTTCAGTTAAGAATTTAGTAACAACATTTCTTGGATGAGGAGATGTTCCTACTTTATTTTTAGCTGGTTTCATTTTTGCCTTATCCTTCCACTTGTTCACTCAGTTTGTTATTAATCTTTGGTTGCAGGCCACTAAAGAAGTAATAGAGCGAGAGGCCCCAGGAATGGCCCTGGCAATGCTGATGGGATCACTTAATGTTACACCTCTGGGCATGCTCTCTAGGTAAGGCTGCTTCCTTCAAAATATGAGGAGGTGAACTCTTTCCACAGAATTACTTATTGTTATCCAATGACTGAGCACAAATCATTGAAGACTATCATTGTTATCAAGACCATAAGTCTTAACTTCAGAGAAGAGGCCAAATTCAAATAATGGTAATTGCACTGTCTCATTAAATTCCCTTTGTTGTCTGTGTTAGAGACTGTATCCTCCTGTGTTTTCTGTGCCGGGTTATTTGTCATATTGATGCACACTCTTAAATAGCTGCCTTTTCATTTTAGAACTGTTGTATTTTGAGGTGAGTGAAGAAATTTTCTGTGTGTATCAAGTATTAAAATGGGGTTTTTTGGCAAAAATAATCCCTTTGATAAAAACTACCGTAGCTTGTACTACCCCAGCTCTGGAGGAATACTGTTAATTTATCTCTCAAAGTCCCTGTCATGCATGCACAATCTGTGTGGTTTTCTTGAAAGCAAACACAATACTTTTGCCAGCAATGCAGTTCCTAAGCACTTTTACTTTTGCACACTCTCTTGAGAATTTTTGACAGCTCCATTTCTCTCTTGAGCCACTAGGTCTGATTATTGGCAGCTGAAATTTGAGTTTTGGGCTGCTGGTTTATTCCTTTTTTGATTATTGGGTGGTTGTACTGGACATTTAGCTTATATCGCTCAAAAATATTTAAAGCAGAGTAGAAGAGACAAGAAGATGACTACTAAAGGAGCTGTCTACCAAACGCAATTCCACTATTCCATTTTTATCCCTCTGTGGGCAGTTCTTATTTCCTTTGTTTTAAGTCTGCCATAAACTGTAACCCATGTATGGGATTTGCTGGATTGAGTTTGTACTCTGTAAGCTTGACTACTGCAACAGGAGTAAATGAACACATTTCTTTAATTCAGGCTCTTCTCTGCTGCAGTAGAGATTCCTCAGCTTGGAATTCTTTCTAAACTGGGGGTACATAGTGTGAAAGAAGGCAATATGAGAAAAGAGAGGCTAGGAGTCAGGCAATACTCAAACTGCCATTTGAAAACAACACTTCAGGCTGGCTTGAGTGTGATATCAAAAGTTCATTTGGTGGCACAGAGTGATCTCTGTGCTATTTACTTGTGAGCGTTGTGCCAGCTGTCATGGAAGTACTTGTTACCCTGCTAAAAAATGCCATGCAACCAATAAATGATGGTATAAAATGTGGATTGTCTTTGACGGTTGGTTTTGCCTTTTCTAGAGAGAGAGGGGAAACTATTAGGAAGAATTATATGTGAATTGCATAAATACAATTTTCACCTGAGAGTAACTTCCTTCTCTGCTTTTCTTATGTTTGATCTTTAAATAGAAAGAACCTATTTGAATTAATGCAACAGGCACAACTTAGTATTTTTACCTGGCTAGGGACATTGTGTTTGACACAGTCAATTACACTGCAAAGGAACCATGTGTATGACCAAATAGGGACTATATCAAATAATGTATTGGCACAAGTAAACAGTAGAATTAAGGGAGCTACACAGATCTCAAAAAAATTGAAGTCTAGCCAGTGTTTATACTATCAAATTAAGGTTAGACCCTGTCATTCTTATTTTATGCTTTATCACCTCAGCTTCTCCCAAGTTCTTTCATGAGAACATAATCAGCAAATATATTGGAAATTAAGTTTACGAAATCTGATAAATCATAGAATCTATCTTAAATGCTTTCCTTTTGTTTTGATAGTGGAGATAGTTGCATGCAAGAATTTCAGTCTGTGTTTCTTTCATTTCAGGCCTGTGTGTGGAATCAGAGGGAAAACTCTCATCATTAATCTTCCAGGTAGCAAGAAAGGGTCACAGGTAAGAAACATTCTTACTGATCTGCTAGGAAGGAACTGTGATGAGCACTTCTCCTTGTTTCAAATGGTAGAAAGTGTCCACTATAACAAATTTCACAAAAGTGAATGGAAATGCATGTTCATGTAAAGTTACCACACCATCACTCTTAGCCAAGGACCGTCCCACTCCACTCTGACTGAAGGTGCCGTGTGACCAGGACAGCTTTACATGTAGTGCAAGAGAGCACCTACTTGAGCAGGCAGTGAAGAGTCTGATGATCTCTTACACTTGCCCTTTTTTCCCTAATTAGCTGTACCTTGTCTCTGGATTGTCTCCAGCTTCCAAGAAATCATTCACTTTTATACAGAACAGGAATGCATAGTATATGGTAGAAATTGGTGGAGCATTTGTTGTTTTGATCAGCAAGAGGGAAGAAAGGGAAATAATGTTTGAGAATGTTTTTTAATCTTCTCTATATGGGTATATCAGACTTTTCACCCTTTATAAAGTTTGTTTTCTTCTTGCATTTTTCTGTTTGGATGGAGAAGTTAGAATTTTTGTCTTCATCCATGCTTTCTGTCTGACTCTATAGCTGAGAGGAAGAGAATTAAACTCCAGCAGGGATTTGTGTGTGTTAGTAAGACTAGATCTTTCACTAATTTCTTCGTAGTTGGCTGCTAGAAAAACAATCTTCTCCACAGAAATACTGCTAAGCTGAGTAGTGATCTGTACAACCTGATACAAGACTGCTGAGGAAGGTTCCCCATCAGTCACAAGAATCTATTTCTTCCAGACTCAGACTACATCTGGCCTTGTTAATAAATGTCTTTACCTCTGGCCTCTAAGAAATGTGTTCCTGGTACACATCTGATGAACCTGTGGTACCCAGGCACGGAGCAGACAGTACTGATGTGTTTAGCAGCAGCTCTGAAGTCCCTGTTTCTTAGACTTCTGTCTGGAGATACAAAAACAACATTTATATGGGCTGTCACCTGGAAGTTGAAGAGGAGATGTTTTGAATACTGTGGTCTTAAGCAGCCACCACAGGTTTTCAGATGCACTGTGGATGTGTTTCAGTTCAAGGACTCAGTGTGAGCCCTCCTATGATTCTACCATTCCTTACATCATTTCTGGAAATCTAGTGAGTCTGTGACTTAAAGGAAATTTAAAAGCCTTCAAAAGACACAAGATGCATTGGAGGATGATGAGGTGGGAGTATACCTTCCTGAAATTCAGCCAGTTACACATGAGAAATCATATATATGTACCTGTATTTAACATAGCAATGACTCCCCATTTTAAAGAGGTGATGTACCAGTAAGAAGGTTATTTCACAAGTAAATACTTCTTTTGCTGAATTAGGAGAGAGATGAAATAGCCTACAATCTCTAATAGTTTTTATTGTGTTCAGGAGCACTCCTAACCCACAGAAGCAATTGTCATTGTCCTGAGGCAATCAGACTTTAAAGATAGGTAAACTGCAGAAAGTGAATGAAGAAAAGAAATGAAAAAACATTAATAAGTATTTTAAGAGTAGTTTGATATAGGGTTAAGTAATAAAAAAGGTAATTCTACCGGAAAAAAGTCCTATGATTTCATCATACAAGCAAGCTTCTAATAAACTGATTTTTATTTGTTCCTGTCATGATGATGATCTGTCCTGTCATTTTAGTATGAGATTTCTTTTAGTATGAGACCTCTGTAAAGTCTCAGATTTGAGCAAAAACTTTCAAGATGAAGAGTGGAGAAAATTGGCCCATAAAAGACTGGATCCCAAGAACCAAAAAGGACAGATTGTCACCAGGAATTTCCCTCATTTTTCTCTTTTACCACTTGCTAATTTCCTTTCCATTGTATAAATAGGATCATATGAGAAGCTTATATAAAGCTATGAATTTGCAGCAGTATACATATTTCTTTAATAAAATATTAATGGAAAATGACAGCAGTGTAAATGCTTCACCTCAAAAATGAACTGCATGCCAAACATGCACCAGAGAACATTTGTGTGGCATATACCATTGAATCCAGATCTGCAGAAATCTTCCATTTTTGTAGGGTTTTTTTGGCTTGTTTTTAGTCTTGCAAAATATAGTTAATGTTATGGAAGAAGGAAAAGTGTGAAATGACCGGATGTTTATTAAGTCTTTGACATTTTATAATTGCAATAACAGTTGCCTAAAACAATGAGTTTCATATGCAACATGAGCTTCTGGAGGACTTACTGGGAATCTGGGCATTAACACTGAAGCCAGCAAGGCTTTATTTCACTGCTGGAGTGGGGAACATGCTTCTCTAAATAGTCAATTATTACAGTTATTGGTCAGATCAGAAATGGTTCTTTTTTCTCACTTACTTGAGATCTGCTTCTTTGCTAAAGTAATGATGGTTGTATGCTTCATTATTTTGAACCATTTTAAAATTAATGCTGTAAAGGCACAATAACTCTGCAGTTTGCAGTTACATTATAAGTCATCATCTTTATTATCTTTACGAATATGTTTTAATATACATTCATTATATACAGCTGGAGTAAACCAGATGAGTACAGCATTTGTACTCATCTGGTTTACTCCAGCTGTTTGCACTACCAACTTGAATGTTTAAAGAATTTATAAACCTATGAGGTAGTCTGACTTGTCATTCATTACTCGTAAAAAAGCAACTGAAAGGCGTGCTCTTGTTTAGAACCTTTGCAATGCTTGTGAGTCGTGTTTTACTAACAAAGTGGGATATATAAACTCCAGTAATTTCTGATGGATTCTTTGCTTGTTATTTTGTTTGCGTTATTATTTTTATTTATTGAAAATATTTATTTCATTATCAATTTATGAACTTATTAATATTACTTATTTTCTGGATAATCTAAAATATCAGAATACATTTTTTAAAATTTTCCTATGCTTGAAACAAAACTGAAGGGCAACAAAAGGAGTATTGCCAGCTTTCTCTGTCAACCTGTGTGTTCCTGACTGCATTGCCATGGCAATTATTTCTTGTGACCCTGCTATCATTCTCCAATATTTAAATGTTTGTATGCCGTCTCCTCAAATGACATGAGGAAGCTTTCTTGCGGTGCCTGGCAGAGGAATGAGACAATAGTCACAAAATGAATGAGATAGCTTCCAGATGAAAAAGAAAAGAAATGGAAAACCAAAACAAAACTGAAAAAAACCCCAAACACTTTGAGAGTAATTAAGCATTAAAGCATGTTGTCAGCAAGGGTTGTGGATTCTCTGTTGTTGGATTGTTTTTCAAGACTTTACTGAATAAGCCTTGAGAAGCCTGAGTTTCATCCTGACCCCGATCAGAGCAGGCAGCTGCAGCACATCCCGTCCTGAGCTGCTGCTTTGATCTGATGAAGCACCAGGGTATTTCAGCAGCACAGGTAGCTGAACGTGGTACTTATGTGTATGCCCATTATGGAGCAAGAGCAATTGCACAGCATCTGCAGTTTCGCTTTCTCAACCCATATAAAATAAACGTTCTAATTGTTTGTAAGATAATAGAACAAGGAAAGGTTTAAAAAATAGCTTGTTAATGAAATTTTTGGTTTTTTAGTTACATGGCATTACAATGACATCAGTGTAGTTTGTCATTCTTCCAGTATGTAAAATAGGTCCATGAATAAAAAAGGATATAATTATATAAAAGTATAATTATAAAAACCCTTATGAATGGTTCTCTAATTGTAAGGTAGCATAATAGGAAGGATTTGAAGCTAATATCCCTGCAGGGATATAGTTAATGTTTTTCTTCTGTATTTTTGTAGCATTCTGCCAGTTGCTGTGAACTGTTTTCTGTATTACATAATTACAGAAATGTAACTCTTGTTTTCAGTATTAGCTCATCACAATAGCCCTGTTGTTCAATTTACTGTACTTGCATGAAAAAAAGCAAAAATTTATAGAATAGTCACCAGATCTGTTTCTGAGTTCATTTCTCTTTTAAGAGCAGTTGCATAAGGACATTTTTTGCATAAGGACACTTTTCTGATCACGTGCATAAGGACACTTTTCTGATCACGTGAAAAGATGCACTTAAATCCCAAATATATTGAAAGAGTAAACTCCTGTTTGCAGGTGCAGGTAGCTTTTCATAGTGGTTTCTCTTCTCGTTCTGCACAGGAATGCTTTCAGTTTATACTGCCAGCCCTACCTCACGCCATTGATCTTTTGCGGGATGCCATTGTAAAAGTGAAGGAGGTACACGATGAGCTTGAAGATCTACCTTCACCACCACCTCCTCTTTCTCCTCCTCCAACCACCAGCCCTCACAAACAGACAGAAGACAAAGGAGTGCAGTGTGAGGAAGAGGAGGAAGAGAAGAAGGATAGCGGAGTTGCCTCAACAGAGGACAGTTCTTCTTCACATATAACAGCAGCAGCCATTGCAGCTAAGGTGAGTCTGGCTTCTTTCCTTAGGAGACCCTTCAGTTTCTGTCTCAGGCACTTCCCACCAACGTTCATTTGCGTGTTATGACTCTACATTGATGTCTTCGTCTCAAACAGATTTATTTCAGGTACATTTTGTAGAAGTAGAGCTTCATAAAAATATATGAATTCTGTTTTGAATTCCAGTGGGAGAAATATCATTTATTATCTTGGTGTTAACATATGTTTTATAATACCATTCTGATGTGACAGACTGGTTTTAGTGGCTTTTTATAATTCAAAGTATTCACACGCCTGAACATGCAAAGTCCAGTAGGCGGCATGTTAAGGAATCACAACAAAACTTTGCAAGCCGTAATATCTAATTTGAAATTAAAATTTTAGTTTCTGGAAACTGGTAAAAGTATGACAGACAGGTAATAATTTAAGCAGGAAACTCTCCTGATTACTGTATTCCAATGTGCATGTCTGCATAAAAGATGTGAAATTCTGCCAACAAACTAAATATCATAAAGTCTTTATAGCCTTGCTTTAACCAATAATCATAGATCAGCATTACTCAAACTAAAATAACAAATTGGAGAGTGCAAAAGAAGAAAAAATAAATAATTTGAAATTTGTAAATAATTTGTAAATAATTTGAATTCAAATTTTAAATATCTTCCCAAGAATTTTTGTACTATTTGAACAATATATGAATATTTACCTCAGTTTTATGGATTCAGTTTTTGAACAGAAAGATAATGTATCCCTGTGTGTTTGGAAACAGTTTTTTCCAAACTGCGTTATTCCATATCTACTCCAAATGTTCTGGTTTTAATTCCTATTATGAGAATTGAAAGTCTAAGTAAGTCAAAATTATATTAAACAATTTCTAAACCAAAGCAGCAACATTCTAACTCCAGAAATGTGAATTCAGGTCTGAGACATCTTGACATTTCTAAGACAGCTGCAGCTGGAGATCATCTCCCAATATACAGAAAATCCTGATTACATATGTCTTTGCAGGGATGAATTAAGGTAATTATCTTTTGCAAGTATCAGTTCTTATTATGCAAATTTTAAATTGTTTAATTTCTTTTTATGCAGGCAAAGATAAATAATATATGCCATTTTTAAAGGCAGGAAATAACTTGAGATTTCAACTGGCTGTGTTCATATGAGCTTGGCATTTTGGTATCACAGTTGTTTTCACCTCATTCATTTTTGGTCATTTGCTTGTCCAGTTTCATGTTTTCCTGTCACTGTATTCATGGCTGTTATGTGTTGTGCATTAGAAGCATCCATCCTATCCCAGTCCAGCTGTTATCATGGCTAGAGGTCAACAGCCCATCCCTGGTCTCATCAGTTATTGCCATCACACAGCAGGCAGTGCAGGAGAACTGGTAAGAGACACTTCCAAGAGGCTTTTGCACTAACACTAACTAAAAATGCTCTGCCTGCCTCCTAGCCTATGTATGCACAGACAATGCTATTTATTTCTTCTAACAAAGACACATCAGTGGTATCTTTGAGAGACCATGTTAAAGAAAATATCTGTTTAAGATAAAGGGATAAACAAGGTAAAGGTCATGTGTGTTGTCACTTAGAATAATTTATCTGCTGAGATATAATAATTGCTATAAAGCTTATGTTTCTCATTAGTCACTGGTTTTATCATCTAATATACTCAATAATTGGATATAATTAAAATAATCTCCTAAAATTACTGCTTTAGAGCTATGAAATGATACCTTTTTCCTCTTTGTCTTGTTTTGCTGCTTTTCTCTCAGTGTTTTTCTCAACATAATACAGCATTTGCACTGGGTGTTCATAGTTTGCTTTCACGACTTACAGTTTCTGCCTCATTTTTGCTTCCTGTGTAGAAGTAGAATTTCTCAAAAACAGAAGACTCTGGGAGTCAGGAAGCAATGGACTTGTTATAAATTACTGGGTTTTGGTGAATAGTAGAAAACTATTCCAGTGAATGGTAATAAAGGACCTGTTCCCTTGGGCAAATAGTAATTTAAACCATCAGTCAAATAGCCTAATGCTTCTGTATTTAAAACATAATTCTGTGTCTCTTGAAAAGTCACTTAGGAAATGTGAAAACTTTAAAGTTCACACATCTGATGATAAAGCTATATAGTACATATACATGGTTGGGTGGTTTTTTTGTTGTTGTTTTTTGGTGAGGGTTTTTTTTTGAGTTGAGGTCACTAAACTAGAATTTGCACCAAATTACTCAGTACCAATAGAACAGTTAATTTAGCCTCTAGGAAGAACACTGTTAAACTGTCATACATGTTTCTGTGTTCTTTTGCAGATGACTCTTGAGCTATTGTTTTATGCATTATATAATCCAAATCAGATCTTCAAATTCAAAGCAGAAAGTGGTTATTTTTTTTGACAGGTTATTGCGGTTTTTAAGCTGTACTTTGTTTTCAAGACATTTTTTCTCTTGTATAAAAGTCATAGTAATTGCCATCTAGAGAGCGTTTTCTCACCTCACCACCATTGTCAATCTTTGTTTCAGTTCTGAGCAAAAGAGAATAAAGAACTCATATATTTTCCTTTTTCTTATCAATGATCTTGTCAAAGTTCTCTAATATGAAAACAGAAATATTTAAACCAAAATAAAAGTACACCAGAGAAAGGCCAGGTCAGATAAAAATTGTAGAAGCCATGACTGATGGATATGGTGAATATCTTTCTCCATCACTTTCATCCATTTCTCTTTACTTTCTGTCTTTGTCAGTATGTTGCAACAGGTTTTCCACTCCAGCTAGTACAAACAGAAACTATTTTCACTAAGAACTAAGAATTTCACTGTACTCCATTTAAAGTTGTGAGATCTCTGCTCTGTATTCAGTTTATTTGAAAATGAAAGATTAATAAAAATATTAGGGAGACAAATCATAAATCCTCAGTGTGCCTTAGTGAAAGTTAGAAAAACAATCTGTCCAAAATGTTCCTGCCCTTCTTTATTCCAGGTTTCTGTGACACACAGAAATTTCTCAGGGGTTTATTAACTCTTTAACAGAGTTAACAAGAAGCTGACTTGATTATAAGGTTATATTGCCTAAATTTAATTTTTTAATATTAAAATTCAAAAACTCTCTAAATGCAGGTGAGAAAAATGAGAAATTCCCCATGTCACATTATTTTTTTTATATGGTTCTGCTAATGGAATAGACATACTAGTAGATTCACAAAATTCAGCAGGTTGTAGTGCTCCAAAGTGAATGTTAGTGCTAATTTATCTAGCAATACAGCACATTCATATTAGAAAAAGAGCAAAATTTGAACTCTGTGACCTAACTTTATACTCTCAGTGAGAAATTTTTCTCTACAATCTAGATAGGTTTATATATTAATTATTTTCTGGTAATTACATTTTATTTGAAGGTAGTGATTTGGAAATAATTCTTACTGAAATTAAGTGCCTGTGATCATCTTTTCCCTTAATCTTCAGCTTCTTTTCTGATTAATATCATGGCTGAAGTTTTACTTAAATTTTCATTTTCTCACAGGCAAAAATTAGTACTACACATGCAGTTCAGGGGAAACTGGGATTCTCTCAGTCACTTTATTGCAGAGAGAGGTTTTTATTACAAAAAGGTGATATCAGATAAAATTGTAGAAGCAATGATTGCTCAATATGGTGGGAAATAAAAATGTTTCTTGCCTGAAGGGTATGAGTATCTGGTATGAAGTATCTGGTACTCTAGAGCACCCAGAGTAAACCTAGGGAGAAATGGTTCATGATATCATTTCCAAAAGCAATATTTTTATTCATTGTGGGGTCTTGGAGTACATAAAAGGGGTAATGGACCCATACACAATCATATCAAGATGCATGCAGCTTTTTATCAAAGGAGAGTAGTTAAAAGGTATCTTGTTTGAAGAATTGAAGCTATTTTTCTTTCATTTTGTATTTTTTTTTTATTTTATGCCCTTTGAAAGTGTATTTTTTGCTGTATTTTCCTTAGCCATAGACATTAAAAAGAAGCGTTGAAAGTTGTAGCGAGTATCTATGCCAATATAAAACTTGGGGACTGTCAGCTGGTTTTGGGCTTTAATAAATTTAAGATGGGATTTCAGGGGAAAAAGTAAACAGAAGGGAAATCATGCTTCTATTACAAACCATTTGAGCATTTTGAATATCATTGATTCAGTTTACCTCTAAGATACATCTCTGAGATGTGATTTGCAAATCAGAATACTCCATGTAGAGGCCAGTTAGGCTCTGTTTCTGAAGAGGAAGATATCCCCAGCATAGCTGTTCATAGTGAAAAGAAACTCTGCTGACTTCAGAATTTACAGTGGACATTGCAGCATCAGGTGCTTAGCCTTGAAAGATCCTCTGAGGAGAGCTGACAGAAACTGACTGGCAAAAAACAGTCTAGGAACATGGTAGAGCAGAAAGGAGGCAGTTTGTGGCACTCTGAGAACAAAGTCTGTTTTCACCCAACTTATAAACAAGTTAGAAACAAAAGAAACTGTTAACAGGAGGAGGGTGGGAAATATGGTGAAATAAGATCCCCTAGGTGTAACCCAGTGTTTCTAAGTCAAGGCTGCCAAGTTAGACATAGTCATTATTTGTGGAGGGGAACCAAGGAAGTGGAAAGTGACATGTATTTAATGACACAAGTATAAGGATTGGTCATTTTAACTATACTGAGACAAGCAACAAAGCTCTCTTAACGTCCTTAAAAATGTAACAGCTACATGTTACATGTAAATGTAACCTATTTCAGCTAGGATTCAGGCTTGTTCCTGGAAGCCATACTTACCAGTGGCTTCTATCTGCCCTAAAGCCTTAGTAGGCAAGTATGCTTAAAATGCCTAGATGCAGACTGGGTTACAACATCTCCATTTATTAAAAATATCCTGCCTGGAAATTCCCAACATTCATGATTTGGCTTGACACTGGATTTTCCTTTCTTGCTTCCTTTTATTGTCTGCTGCTGACACTTTCCCCAGACACGAGGGTTCTTCTGATGCTCCTCTTAGAACATGAACATCAGGCTAATGAAGAAATTCTTAATGAAGAGAAAGATCTTAAAATATGCATGTGTATATGTATTCCTTCAAAGATCTGAATGTCTATATTTTCTGGTTAGCTGTGATAGAATTTTCCCAGAATTTTCCCTCAGTGAAGCCATGCTGACTGCTTCAAATCACCTCCCTGTCCTCCACATGCCTTAACAGGGCTTGTAGGAGGATCTGTTCTGTCATCTTCCCAGGCACAGAGCTGAGGCTGACAGGTCAGTAGTTCCCAGCTCCTCCTTTCTACCCTTTTCTAAGATGGATGCAATGTTCCCTACTTCCAGTCATCTGGGACTTCATCCTACTGCCATGACTTTTCTAATGCCATGGACAGTTGTTTCTCAACTACATCAGCCAATTCCCTCAGGACTCTGGGATTCATGTAATCAGGTCCCACATACTCATGTATGTTCATGTTCCTCAGGTGGTCATGAACCTGATCATCCCTTAGTGTGGGGCTTAATCGTCCCTCTGGCTTCAGGTCCATCCATTCAAGAAGTATGGGAGAAGAGGTTGCCAGTGAAGACTGAGGCAAAAAGTTGTTGATTTTCCCAGCCTTTCCTCATCCATTGTTGCCAGATTGCCAGTCGTTTGTCAGGAGGGATATGCTTCCCTGACTGGTACTCGAATATATTATGTGGAAAGTAAAAAAAGACTGAATTTTTAATTTTCCCCACAGAGTGTATTTTAAACCAAGTGTTGGCTTTAGATGGTGGTTTCTAATGCTTTTGCCTTCGCTCATTCCAGAGAGGCCTGTAGCTTTTGCAGCACAAGCCTTACATTGAGAATTTTTGTAGCTGAAATAAAGTCTTCATGGAATAAAGAGTATTTACTCAATGCATGACATTTCTTGTGAGAAGTTTTCTCATTGCATGACATACTTTTAGAGGGCTGCAGTAAATTTCTAGCAAAGGGTTTTCTTTTCAAAGTATTTCCCCCTGGTTAGTGAATGGAAAGTCTGCCTCCCTTCATGCCATGGTAGAAATCATTGTTGGGTTTTAAACAAAGATTTAAGAGGAAACCGTTGTTTTCTTATTCTTTCTTGTTGTAGTATGTTTGATTCATAGTTTTTTCAGAACTAGTATGTTCTGTGCTACTTCAATTAGAATGTGACCTTATATATTTCTTAGGCGTTTGTTACTGAAATTAGGAAAGTATGCCCTTAACCACTGCTAAGCACTGAGTATGAGGAGGTGTGCAAACTGAGGAGTGGGCTATTCCTGTGTTTTTGAGGCAAGGTCTTAAGTTTCACATACAGTGTATTTTTTGCTATTAATTCCGCCTCTCTTCTTTTTAAGATTCCAGATTCCATCATCTCTCGTGGTGTTCAGGTTCTCCCACGTGATACAGCCTCCCTCAGTACTACTCCTTCAGAATCTCCTCGTGCCCAAGCCACCTCTCGCCTCTCCACTGCATCCTGCCCAACACCAAAAGTAAGTACATTTATGCCTTGCAAGCTCCATGCTCAGCCCTGTAATCTATCAGATTAATGTCTTGCCTCTGCTGAACAAGGTTGGTTCGCATGCAAGGGTTGTTTCATTCTATATAACAGATAAATGCAGGACAGTGTAGCTCGTTCCACGTGTACTGGTGCAGTTTAACCTGTGGGTCCACCAACACCTTATGGTTACTGAAGTTTCATGTTATCTCTTGCACTACCTGTCATGGATATGAAATGTTAGCACCTTGAATGTATTTAGCGTCCTTCAGTATCCCCAGGAACATAGATAATCCTGCCACTGAGTAACAACGTTAACCAAACAGTATTTTATAAAAAAATATATGTGCAAATTTCTAGCCTGGGCTGGGGCAGATCTGTGCCCCACTTTATTATTGTTCAGTTTAAGACTTTCAAACCAACTGGCTTTGCTCAAACTTAGATATTTGCTGCCTGACATTTGGAAACAAAAAAACAGCCAAAATTTAATAGAAAGAAAGTTTTAATGCCAACCTTGTGGGATTATTATTCAGTTCTTAGTGATTAGACTGTACTATTTAATCACTGAGGTGAACTCTATATGTTTACTTTTTATCAGGCTTTAAATAGCATACATCAAAAGCTAAGCAAATTGACCAGTGGCAAGGCCTGTAATGTTTACCTTCAGCAGAATTCCTTTAAGCAGAAGAAAACTGTCTAAATTTGCTTTGTGTGTTCACATCACAGAGATCTTTCTGTGGCACCAGATGCTGACATAATAATAAACCAGTAGCAGATGGCAAATAATAACATTCTTCCTTATCTAACTCATGATCCTTGAAGCTTATTCTGCTTGCTAAAATGATTACCAGCATCTGCTAGTTCTTCTCTCCTACTGTCTCATTCTTTTCTGTCAGCAAACAAGATTTATGGGCAACCACCCATAGGAAATATTTTGGTTTAACCTATGGGATTTTTTTATGCAGTACTTACCTTCACTGTAATAGAATCAAAATTATTCTCATGGACAGCAAACTTGAACTTCATTATATAGTCTGCTTTTCTTAGAGATTATTCAGCAAATTCTATCTGTAAGCATCTCCTTCACTTTTTTCCTAAAAACTTGTATCTTGTGTGATAGCTTCAAAATAAAAACATGGAGCTTTTTACATTACAATGCTCAGAGCAGAAGAGCAAGACAAAACAGAGAAACTGCACTGAGCCTTATGCCCACTGATAAAACAAAATTGTCCAAAGAAAACCAAAGGTGGGCAAGTAGCAGGCATAAGTAAGAGACAGCTCTGCTGAAAATAGCTCTAGATGATACCTATGTATTTTCAGGAAGTTTGTCACAATGGGAAGGAGTAAAGCCTATCTGCTCTGAAGCAGAATGCAGTCCTCTAAACTCTCTTGATAGATTCAGAGATTATACAAGGAATGTACTGGAAGTTTGAAAAGGATTGAAAATCTGAAACTGCGTTTGGGCTATTAGTGGAGGTGAGCTCATTTCATAATTAGATCATGCTTTGGTATTTCATGTTGAGACCTGCTTTTCACATATGACTGCAAAATCAGGTTTTATTCAAAATGTGTGAGACCACAGCACTTTTATAACAGGAATTGCCATGCAACAGCTAGCTAGATGAGATTTTCTGCAGTGTATTTGATGGTGGTTTGTTACAAGCCGATATAGGAAAAAATTTAAAAAAACATACTGGAAAATAAACTTGACAGGAGATGGCATCTGTTCCTATTACTTAGGGGTTGGATTTTGCACATAAGCTTCTTTACCACTTAGACAGTTCTTGGTTCATTTTATATATTACTTTCAAAAAACAAAGAAACTACTCATTATATTTTTGTTCAGTCATTTACAGTATCCTCAAGTTTCCAAACATCATCTGAATTTATCAAGAAATGTGGTTCATTCAGATTCTTCAAGATTATCAATGTGTCTAAATGTCTTCAGTTGTTCCATTTTTCCTTTTGGATCCTGGCTTTCTAATAATGCAATATGAATTAAATTTATACTGGCCTCTTCCCCACACAGTAATGAGAATAAAAATAAATAGAATTCAGCATCCAGGTGATGTTCTGAGGTTATTTATTTTTTTTCTTTAATCTGTAAGTGTGTATCTTTTCAATATGCTCATTTGCTGGTATAGAAACTCATTTCAGGGCTCCAAAACATGCATATATGACATGAAACAAAGAAAAGGAAGTGTCGGGGGAAAAAAAAATTATTTCTTTGATTACGCTTATTTTTGGTCTAGCCACAGAGCAAGTGGCACTATATTTCTTTGTCAACTGCATATTCCAGTTTATTTTGTTGTACTGTTTTCTTGTTGCATTTTTTTGTCCTAAGTGTACATGAACCCTTACATCTCTCTTACTGAATTTGCTGAATAACACAAAGCTCTGTGTGTCTCAGGAAAAAAAAAATAATCAAGCTTCTGCAATGATGGGAGCACCTCTGTTAAATGAATGTAAGTAGCAGGTTACTAAGCTTGAGGATATTGAAGAAAAGGTATGGGAGAACAGGTTACTAATGCTCCTGATTACTAATGCACATTTTCATTATCATATTTTGGAAAACCTATTCCTGTTTATGTATACAAGCGGATCATGTAGACAAAATACAACATTTAATTGCAAATTTGCTTTACTGTTTACAACTTATCATCCATGTTTTCTGAAAATCTCTGTTTCAAGCAAAGTACTAAATGAAAAATATTGAGTTGGAACCTGGATATTTCAATCAGTTTTCATAAATGTCATTTCCTGTTAAAAGAAGTCATTCTATTTCTTGGTAGGTAGGAACTTTTTAAGACAAATTGCCATTGGGACTACTCTATGTCAGTGATCAGGTACATCCCCAAGACTAAGCAAACCAGCTTTTGTTAGCTTTTAATAAATCTCTGTAGAACACCTTTCTTGTTCTCTATAATTGTGTTTGAGTTTCAAAGAACATCGACCACTGCACAAAGAGCATTTAAACCATATTTGTAATAGATGGATCACATACAGAGGCAATCAAGTTTTACTCAGAGGAAAACTGCACTAACAGTCCTCCCTTTTCAATCATTCAACCATAAAGTTTACAGTGATTGTGACATATTTTTATCTTGTTCAATATAGTTTTGATTTTTTTAAAAGTTTCACGGCTTTCTTAACATGATTAGATGAATTTGCTGAGTAGTCACAGAAGCTTAGGATGACACAGCGTGGTTTACAAGTTTTTCTTGTCATTCGAGAAGTTGCTCAGATTATAAGATCTCACTATGTTTTTGTCTGTGTTTGGGTTTGGCATTTTCATTAGGTAAAATGCAATGTTCTTTTCAGACACAAAAACAAGTAGGGGTACCTAGGGTAAAATACTTTTAGAAATACGGAGAATTTTTTTAATGTTTGCATTACTGTTGATTCTTGGGGTTTTTTTAAGCTTACAGTATAAAACCTTTGATCCATAAATTCAGATAACTCAAAAGAATATATCCAGAATAAATGACTGAATCATTATTTCAAACTTTGAATTTTGTTCTACTCCTAGGGGGTTCATATGAGCATAAAAGAAAATTACAGTTTTCAAGTTGACGTCTTCACTTCTCCCATACATATATGATATAATCAGTACTTAATTTTTGGCAATGTTGCATGTCAAAGTCAAAGGAAGTAGATTTAGAAGACCAAGGACAGGTTTTTAATTATCACCAGGAATTCATTTCAGTGACAAGAGATGTTCAAAGTATTTCACTTTGCAAGATCATCAGTCTCACTGATGTTCCGTTCTTTCACTTCAAGGTGCAAAGTTTCTTCCAGTGTTATCTTTGATCATAAAGGATCCTAAGGAACTTGTCATAGTACTTCTAAGATGAGAGTGTGGGATTTTTTTCCATCTTGCTGCTTCATTCCCTTCACTCCTTACATTTTGCTTAAGAGAAAGTCTCTCTCTACTTTACTTGCTTGTTTTCTGTCCCTTCCCTAGCTATCCATTGTTTAGTTACACTGAACCAGACAAAACCCTCAGTAGTAAGTGAGATCCTTACATATTTGTAGTTGAAATAGATAACTTTTAATTCCTGTGTAATAAAAGTCTATAGGCTCTATTTTACAGTTAAAATGAGAAAGCAAGGCTGCTTTTCAGAATTTTTTCAAGTCTAGCAAAACAGTCATCTCACCTATCCACTGCTCCGTCCATTAACACCTTCTTTGTAACAGTACATTTAATTCTGCTAGTTGGTCCCTTTCTGTTACTCTGTTTCCTATGAAAAACTATTGTCTTTATCATTCATAAGTAGATATTCACCTAAAGACCTTATATTCCCAATGTAGAAAGAATGACACATGTAATTTATGTAAATGTTCCAGTTGCAGAGAATATCTGAAATGAAATAGCCTAGGAAAATACTTTAAAGATTTTTGGGGAAAAAAAAATGCTGATGAAAGTTGCTTCTGTGACAAAAAAAAAAAAAGCCATTGATTTCAGTAATTTCTTATGCTTACTGCTAACAAAAAATTATCTGTCATGATCCACCACTTTAATGTGAAATGTGTCCGTTGACATCCACACAATCAAATGAGTTACAAATTAATGATAAATCTGATTAATATTTATGTTTTCAGTCTATTGCTTTTTCAATATAGAATTGCTATGTGAAGTAAGCACATTAGCAGAATGCAGCAGGTGGAGTTGGCAGGAAGTTTTTGTCAATTTTTGTTGTTAGAAATTTTTCAGTAGATATGTTCAATATTTATCAGTAAAAGAAAAATCAGGTTCCTTACCAAAAATTCTTAGCTAATAATAAGATGCTGGTGAAGGTGTGTTTTAGTAAGCTGTATTGGTATCCACAGTGTAGATATTTTGTGTTCATTTGAGTGCATAATATTTTTTTCTTCTTGAAACTTACTGTTTCTCCTTAATGTGGTCATCAAAGTGAAATATGGCAAGTAGGTGAATGTATTTTAAAGTTTGAATGCGTACGCTAAATTTCCAAGTGAATTTTGTTTTGTTTTTATTTTGGAAGTTTGCATAGCTGAAGTTTTTTCTAAGTAGGAACTTGTTTGAGTAAGTAGCAGGTGCTTTGGCATGGCTGTTTAGCTGTGATTGGGTTGAAGAGCACAGAAAAGTGCCAAGAATGTTTCAGATTGTTAGGATGATCTACATAGGTGAGATCACACTCCAAGCACTGTTAGGGTTTCTTGCTTTTTCTTTTAAAAATACACACAGATGTAGTTAGATACTTGTTCCTGCTAAAACTTCCAATGTTTTCATTGTTATTTCTAGGTTTAATTTCCTCTTAGTTTTTTCAATGTACAACCCAGGATTACAGAAAATTATGCTTAATAAAAAGAGATGCTATTATAATGTGTATTTGAGTAGAAAGTGGCCCGAGTTGCCTTAGAATAAATCCTGGTTCCTAAGGCACATCAATCTACTGTATCCTCCTGTGTTCTTCTCAGCACAATGCAGCAGTGGTTTTCACATCAATTACTAATTAAGATACCAGAATATTTTCATATATTCATTACCTTTTACCCCCATTGTTTAAAATGTATAATCTTGGCAAAACATGTGGATAATGCAGACCTAGCATGTCTTATTTTTTGATTACAAACCGTGGTAGTTAACAGCATGCTGCATCTTCAAGAGTGAGACATTTTAACTAAGGAAGAAGCAATCTGGTTGCTTAGGATATTAAAAACCCCTCAAATACATCATAGTTACTAAAATCCTTTCAAAAATGGAAGATACACTTTGTAGGAAGGTCAAAAACTTCAGGGATAGTCTTTTGGGCATTTTTATTAGTACCAAAGTAGACTCATCAACAAGTCAACTCTGGAGAAGACAGACTGGGGTGAACTGCAGGCTGAACATTGGCTTTCAGTAGAATTATCTTTCTTTATTGAATATGTGTGCTTCAAGTAGTACTTTATTTATTCATACCTGGAGTTGGTATTAAATAGTATAGAAGCACCAAAATATAGTTCTCTTCCCTTAGTCATGCTGAGGAACTGTTTATTTTAGAGTAGCTGGGAATTACCTTCAGATCCAGAACATCCAGAACAATACTTGCAGTCACAGAATCAGCTACTCTTCAGACCTGTTATAGATTGAATCATACAAAGAAGCTCTAATGTGCAAAACTTCTCTACATTTGTATGTCTTAATTACTAGTTGACGTTTATTAAGCGACAGAATTTCATTCTTTTCCTGAGTCCAGTGAAAAATTTCAAACAGGTCAGAAAAGGTTACTCGGTCTTTCCCTAGAAATACTTTTTCTTCTCAAATTGTAACCATTCTCTACATGTATTCCTTCAGAAGAGAACAATCTTTCAGTACATCCTGGCTCACATATATGCATTGCATGAGTTCTAGTCTCTGTATGCTAGCACTGCATCAGATTGTCAGTTCCTCCTTAAAATGTTCTTTTCAATTAACTTTGGGAGCAAGAGTTTTCATTTCTTAGTATGCTGTCTTCCAAGGCCAAATGTTATTTTCAAGTTCTGGTAACTTCCATTTGTCATTTCTTTGAGATAGGGAGAAGATGTGCATTCTTCTCACATTAGAAGCCTTACTGAGATCTTTTCAGTTCCTATCCAAAACAAATCTCCAGTTTGAATTTTGATGTAACACAAGATGAAGGTTTTAGGGTTTGTTTAGTGGTTTGGTTTTCTTTGACCAACAGCTATGTAGTTACATTTGATTTTATCCAGCGTCTTCAGTTAGAAATTACTGTGAATGCACCTCTACAGAATTGTTTTCAGGCTACATTTTCAGTATATCTAGTTCTGGTTTTGTCACTGATTCTTATTAAGTTTGTTGGCACCTGATAATAATTTTTGTCTTGCTGAAGATGGCATCAGAAAAATATTGGCTTCCTTTTTCCATTCAGTCTTTTTTCTTTGGAGCTCTTAGTTCCTATTACATATGTCAACTGACTAAATCATGTTTCTTCATGAAAAATTATTTCAATAAGAAAACTGTGCATCCTATAGGCTGAATTTTCATATAGTCTTATGTCTATAGGAATTTGGTTTTCTTTTGTTCCTCTTCTTTAATGTCTTAGTCCATTCATACATTAATCTCATTTAAGTAACAGCTCAGCTTCTGTTCCTTCACTGACTCTTGACGTAATAAATAATCCACATCATTTATTGCTGTGTTCTTTTCTGATGAAAAAATCAGCAGTTTTTAAAATGTACCTGTGAGGATAAACAGCAATCTTCTTGTTGGTCCTTTTTTATGAAACAATTTAATGATGGTGTAACAAAGTTCAGTGCCAGATGTTATAGGAGAGATAGGTGATGCTATTTTAGAACAAAAAGGGTTTTATTCACCCTTTCATATCTGCGTATTCAAAGGCTCAACTACTGCATTCAGTAGTCTGTCCAGAATCCATACGTGTGTACCCAGCTGGTCTGGTCAGGATAGCTTGAAATGACAGAGAGGATGTGGAGCACCAGCTATGACCTTCTCTACAGCTTCTCTAGCATCCTTCTTATGCCAGTATCCTCTAAGTCAGGGTTGGATACATCTTTTATACTCTTTAGAACCTAACAGTAAAGGGGATATTTGTTTCTCCATCTGGTTCCACTTCTTGAATATGTTAGATTTTCTTGCCGTACTGTGTTCTCCTTATGTAAATGTGCTCTTTATCATTCTGATTTCATCTCAACAGCTCGACTCTGTTTTGGTCTGTAAATTATTTTAGGTTGTCTGATTTTACTGCTTGGGTATCCCCAGAAGCTGCATGAAGTGCTGTGAACTAAATGAACTACCAATCTGCATGCCATCAACATTTTTATGTTCCCTCCAATATGCTTTCTGGTGCTTCCCCATCCATACATCTCCCTCCTTTTGTCTGCCACCCTTAATATATCTGTTAGACATTCAAGGAGCGTTCTTATGCTGGTCTATATTACCTTGCTATTGAAGCAAACATGTCACAGTTTGATATTGTATCATCCTTCTACAGTTTTGCATCATCATCATCTGCATTTCGTGCACATGTGCTGGTTTTGGCTGGGGTAGGGCTGTTTGAGGCTACACAGCACTACAGCAAGCAGCAAAAGCAGCCACTAAGGAGCACTAGACTAATACACAGTCAGGCAAGTGAGCCCCATGACAATCACAGGAGCCTGCTGATTATTAGTTGAACAGAAATAGCAGCTATAAATGCAATCTAGCACATGTCAATCAAATCTGTCATTATCTCAAATGTTTTGAGCTCCATGTATGGTGCCAAAAAGACTCTTGCAGTTTAACCCCAGCTGGCAAGCCTCCTGCAGCTGTTCACTCTCTCCCCAACCAGTGGGATGGGGGAGAGAATCAGAAGAGTAAAAGTGAGAAAACTTGTCAGTTGAGACAAAGACAGTTTAATAGGGAAAGCAAAAGGACACACAAGCAAAGCAACACAAGGAACTAATTCACTGCTTGCCATGGGCAGGCAGGTGTTCAGCCATACTGATGGGAGCAGGGCCCCATCACTTGTAACAGTTGTTTGGGAAGAAAATACATCATTCCAAATGTCCCCACCTTCCTTCTTCCCTCAGGCTTACATGCATGACCCCATATGGGGTGGGATATCCCTCTGGTTGGGGTCAGGTGTTCCAGCTGTGTCCCGTCCCCAGTTTTTGTGCACCCCCAGCCCACTTGCTGGTGGGGAGGAACAGAAAAGGCTTTGATGATGTTGCAAGAACTGCACAGCAGAAGAAAAAGCATCCCTGTATTGTTGACTGTGTTTCCAGCACAAATCCAAAGCATAGACCTGTGCCAGCTATTGTGAAAAACATTATCTGCACCCCAGCCAAAGCCAGCACAACAGGCAACTGAAGGTGGTCTAGCAGCAGGCAGTTGTGTTCCCAGGAGCCAAAACTGATATTTAGGCTAATAAAGCTCTTTCAAGGAATGTATACTCCAGTGATTAATGTATCATCTGCAGTAAAAGTTTGCTGGTTTCATCACAGGAGTAACATCAATCTGATGCAAGATTTGAGAGGGAAGCAAGAATCTGAAGCACAGATATTGCTTTTCTCATTATGTAAATATGCAATTCCCTTCAAGTGGTAGGCTCTTTAGCAAGTGCATTAATAGTTTCTGAAGCCCATTCTCACCATTGGAAAGGGTTTTAGGAAATAGAGGATTTAAGAGTAAATGGCACCTACTGGTTCTGTGATCTTAACTCCTATTTTCAGCAATATCTAATATTATTTAACATTATAATATGTGATACCATCAAAGATCAGCAAACTAAAAATAGTTTTTCCCTTCTGCACAGCTCTCTCAAGCCTTGTTTTATAATCTCACTATCTCATTGGTCAGTCTGTACTCAGTTGTCTTTTTGCCTTTTAACTCAAATAGGACTATCCTTGCTTGTATTCTTTCCTCAGCCAGACAAAAAGGATGTGTAAAAATTTTCAGATTTTATTTTCATTAATTAAGTCAAGTTCCTTCAGTTTTGTCCTTTAAAACAAACTCATTCCAAAGTCTTACATGCTGAAATTAATTGCCCTTAATTTGCTCACCAATTTGGTTTTATTTTTAAGGGCAAAACATAAGGGGCATTTATGAGTAGGGTAGAATTTGATTTCTTCAATTAATTTTCAACAGTACATTTATTTCTTTGAAAGGAAGGGAAGTGATTTTTTCTATTTCTAATTGCTTCCATGCCATCATTGCACATTATTGGATATGAATTTCTGTAGGCATTTATTGATATTTACATTTACTGAAACCTTCATACAATTTAGTTTGTTGCTTTTTATTTAAATTAGCAATAGTAAAGTCTATATGGAAAAAGCCTATGAGAAAACAGAAATCCTTAAGGTGAGGCATTCAAAGCACTTACAGCTGGAACATATTTCTCTGTAATGCCTGTGTTGGAAATAGGGCCTCCCATTTGATTAACTCACAGTAGATTTATGGAAATCATTCTGTGAGAAACAGTAACAGGTTTGGCAAGACTTCAAACCAGCTGCTGGTGTTTTTTCAAATTGCAGTTTATTTCTTACAGCTCCTTTTTTTCTTTTATATATAGTTTTTCAAAACGTGAGGAGCATCTTTATCAAGGAGTTCTTAGGTGTTTGCATGGCAGTCCTTTGCAACACGGTGTTTGCTTTATGAAGTTTGCCGACAGCCTCCCTGGACAATGGTGTCACTCAACAGCGCTGTTAGTGTAGACAAAGATTGACCTTGGCCATTTACCAGGTTTTTGTTAGTACTTGGCCACTTAAAGGTCATATTGTTTTAAGCTTCTGCTAAGTGAATTGCTCACCAGATCTTTCCACCTTAACTTAATCTTCTGATACTGTTCTCTCACTGCTTTAATTGTTTCCTGTGCCTTTAGTGGGTACACCCTTTTCCAATATCCTTACCAGCTCTTCCACTCCTCTGATTATTGAACTCCTCAGGATGTACAAATGTGAGGAAATACATGTGACAAGAGGTGTTTACACACAGCCCTGTCTAGTCAAAAGGATAAAATGCAGGCTGTTACAGATATTTGAAAAGAAACCTTAAAGGTGCTTGTCCTCTTCCCTTTAAAGTCCCCATCTGTTTTCAGAAAGGCTCCTTGTTACACTGAGCCCTAATGCAAATATCTCTCTTTTAATTTTGGTGCTAGAAGTGGTTAAAGAGAGCAGATATTTGCTTTATAACCCTACCAGAGAGCTGGTTTGCTTTACCTGTCCCATCATCAGGTCACTCCTAAGTGATTTCATTGGTGCAACAGTTTTCTCCGTGACCATGAGGATATCTTTGATAGGAGCTAGCTTAGTGTCTAAAAGTGTTTCAAGGACAGCATCCACCACTGTACATGCTATAACCCTGTATCTGCTGCAGCTTTTAGAACTTAAGTTCAGCTCAGGACAGCAAGGCAAAATAGCACATTCAGAAGTGAATTGTCAGTTTGGAAAAGGTGTACAAAAAGAATACAGAACTTCACCACCCAGGACTAGAATGTTTTTATTTTTGCCTTAAATATGACCTTTCCTTCTTGCCAAGACAGATTTCTGATATAAGGAATAGGTTTGAAAAAGTCTACTGGAGCATGAGGTGTGAATCCTGCTTTCTTTTGTAGGGGAGCTAGAGAATCACTGAGGCTGCAGGCATAGGTGAGGAGCAAAATGTGCCAGCAGACAGTAAAAAAATGATAAAATGGGTCTGAAATGAGAGGATTGAAAATATTGAGGGGAAATTGGAGGTAAAGGTCTAATATAGACCAAAGCAGTATTTGTGGCTCTTGAGTGATGGGCATGCAGGACTTAGAGTGTTTGAGGAAGAGTGGGAAGTAGCTTGGATGCAGCAATAGCATTATGAGAAAAGGAAGGGCTGTGGTCAGGAAGAAGTGTCTAAAAGGCAGCCCTGAGCTGGTAGAAGGATTTGCAAAACTTAGCTGTGTGACAGGAGAGTTGTCCAACTGTTCACTTTATAGTGACAGTAAGGACCAAGCTCTCATATGCCCAGATTTCTAGCTTGAATGAGATTTAGGACTTTAAGTCACTACAAATAGAGGTACACTATGTAATATTTATATTTATTGTAGTCTGTCTTGCCCTGGCTGTGCATTTACCTATCAAATTTTTATTTCTCAGCGTTAAATTTCACTGAGGTCAATAGATATTTTTAAAGAATTGACAAATGTGGGTGTAAAATTATCAGTGTACAAAGTCTCTTGTGTAAGGACATGGTTACATTATCTTTGCCATTATGTGTGCTAACAGAGCATTCGATCTAGTGATGATACAAGTTTGAAAACAGTAAGAAAATTGCTGTACTTTTTACCACTGCTTGTTCCACCTGCACTGTGTTTATTCCTACATCTGCACATGGAACAGTGTGAGTAGTAATGGCCATATGAAAAAAAAAATTGTGGGTAGTGTGAACAAAATTTTGAGATGGTATGATCAATGAATGTTTTATTGGCATCCATTAGCATTCACATACATTACACTTTTGTTTAACATTAGGGTTTAATGTTATCAAGAAGTGCAGCAACCTTAATAAAACTTTTATGCCAAACTGTGGTATAATGCACAGACATGACATTGTTTATTGGTTGAGAATGTATGTCATTGTTAGAGGAGCCTGTATTCCCTTTGTTTGAAATATTCTCCATTTAAGAAGCCCCCTCTAATTGGTGTTTGTCTGCCATAAAACCGCAGAAGTAAAAATACTTTCAAGTGCAAATGTATTTTTTATGCATGGATGTAAAAGTTATACATAATGCATTTTTAAACTTAAATTGATTTGCTGCTGTATTAAAAATGTATTAAGCTCTTTGTTAGCAGTAGAAACTGCTCACTTGATGTAGAACATCGTTCTTGTCAGTGAAGAATATTCAAGTTGAAGTTTGGATTTCTGTCAGCATTTTCCACTCTTGATTGGGCTAGTAAGGGTTGTAAATCATGCCACCTAGACCAGTATTGTATTATATAATATTTGGAAGTTGACAGTCACTGTGCCCACCATCAAAGTTGTTCAGAAGTAGTAAGTAATTGCTTCACTAATTAAAATTACTTCTTGCTAGGCATGGAATATTTACCATTTCTTTCTTTTTCTTCTTACTTGGATGTCACTGCCCCTCACTTCTTTTCAGTTTGTTGCATACCTTGTACTCGATTAGCATTCTTTAGGGTCAGAAAATGCATTTTCCATCTTCCTAAGTTTTAATCTCCTTTGTATTCAGCTCCCTTATGTGATCTGGCCAATACATAAGACTTTTTTGTTCCTGGCCAACTGATGTGAAATCATTGCCAGTTAAGTTACTTTTGAGATATGTTTCTCTGTTAATATGAACTTTGTGAGAACTTGGGAGAGATTTCAAGAACATTTATTTGGAACATAATGGTACAATAATATGCATAGCGTAGCTTTTGTAGTTTCTCTTCATCAACTGGGCCTCCTTCTCATGTTGAATGCACTTTATCAGCTGGAGAAATCTCCAAGCTTTTGATAACAAATTCTTGAGGCCCTCTAAAAATCCCTGTTCTTTATATGTTGTATTCTTTCAGAACTCCTTTATGTGGGGGCTGTTTGAATATATGCTGACTCATATTTAATTTCTCTTCTGTTACGGTTTTTATCCTCTTAATGCATTTATCTTTAGGATCATTTTCACATTTTTTTATACATCCACCTACCTTTTCACTGAATCACAAAACACCTCTTCAAGCTGGACTGGAGCTTATCCTATTGTTTTTCTTCTATATTTTCCTTGCTTAGTTGAATGGCCCTTGGGGGTAAAAAAAATAAAAGCAATTTCAGGGCATATTGTGAAATTCTGCTGAAGGAAATGAACCAAAGTAGGAGCATCACATGTACAATTTTGTTCTGGATTTCCAAAACTGATCATCCTTTTCTCGGCATGATGCCCTGCCCTTTGAGATAAAACAGCAACTGGAAGCAAATAGTGGCAGGTAAAACTGAAAAAAACCCAAGGAAGGTCTTATTTTCTCATGGAATGTACAACTTCATAAAATATTTCGTAACAGCATGTGGACTCACATTGACAAATATGATGCAAGCAAGTTTCAAGATTTGGTATTCAGTAGAGGATATTGACTCCATTGCACTGCACATTCCCTAAGGCAGCAAAAAGAGGCAATGGCTACAAACTGGCAGGGACTGTGTTTGTGGAAGGAAACAGAAAATGCTTGTCATCACAAGTTGGCAGGGATATGTGGTATAACATACCTGCCAAAACATCTCTTTGCAGACTCCATGATGTTCCACACATAATAATAATGCTTTTATTGATTTGCCATTCATTTTTGATCTCTGAAGCAGTAATCAAGTGGGAGAACAGTTAGGTTTTTCTTATGTGTACAGCAAATAATCTGAACTTGATTTGCATGTTGTGTAGTATAATCTCTTACTTTTGATTATCGTAATTCCACCATTGCGTGCCTAGATCATTGAATAAGGTACTTGGCATCTTTTTAAACTATTCCTGTAAAAAATTTCTATTGTGAGTTTTGCACTTGTTCGATTTCAGAATTAAGTAATTTAATCATATCAAAAAGATGATGTCATTATGAACAACTCATGTGCTGATTTTGGAAAAAAGTCTGGCAGAGGTTTGGCTTTTTGGTGAATGTGGATGGGAAAACACTTTTCTGAAAGACTTGGGTCCTGCAAAATTCCAATTTCTTTGTTGGAATGTAAGCAGGGAAACTTTAGGGCCGCACAAATGGAATATATTATCAGAAAGGAGAAGGCGTCTAAGCTGGATAGTGTTAAATATTTGAGGCTATTTCTCCTCTTGTGGAACTCTTCCTTTCAATAAATCCAGCAAAGGCAGAGTCTCAGATTAGGTAATTGTTCAGAGCTGTTCTTCCTTTATGACAAGTATAAGCAATAGATTAGATCCATTAGATATGTATTTAAGGTTAGGTCTTCTAAATTCTGCTTTCTGGAGGAAATCAAGGATGAAGATAACAGGGTAATTTCTCATGTGCTCTATGAAGTAGAAGGTAGTGGAATAACGCTGAAACTGTATGAGACTTATGCTTATGCATTTTTTCTTCTCTCATCTTCTAACAAATCCACCAACCATATTTGAGCATTCCTCTTTGCTCACTCTTTGATTCTGGTTTCCTTGTTTCTGAAGTTTTCTTTGACTGGCTTCCTATCTCATTCTGCTCCAACTGTAACTTCACCTTGTTCTTCAGATATAATGATAGAGATGGCTGTAGTTAATTTTTAGCTATTAACTCCTGCTGCTTATCCATTGTGAATAAGAAAGGGATGTAAATATAATGCATTTATGAGCTGTCAGTGCATTATACTCTCCTAGTTTCCTAAAATGTTCCCCACACAGCACCCTTCTTCCTTCTTTACATTAAGTATCTTTATTTGTCGCCTTCAGACCCTTCAAAACCTTTGTCACCTTCAAACCCTTAGGATTTTTGGGTAATATTTTTGCCATGACTACTTGGTGTTGCTCCTGCCTCATCTTTTAATCCACTTATTTAATTTGTGTTGTGGTATAGACACTTTTGATTTAAATCACTTAGACACATTTTTCATCATAATCTTTTCTATTTACCAGTGTTCATCCATCATGGGGTTCTTGTGTTAGCTGAGTTTCTGAAAAACAAGGGATGTATAATCCATGCCATTTTCTGAATTATAACTTCTAGATCTTCCTACAGTTGACCAGAGAAAGATAAGGATGCACCTGAATTCCTTTTTGTGGTATTCACCATGAAAAAGATATGGCTGTTTATTCCTGCTGTCCCTTGCCTTCTTGGTAATATCCTATTTAACTCCCAGAACAGATGTGGTATTGTTTGTGCAATACCCATGTAATTCTCATTCATCCCTTGAGAAGCATTCAAGTTGCACTCTGCAATGTTCCTGCAGAAAACATGCTGTCATGTATATTAACTGTGCCAGGGATGTAAAGCAAGACTTAGACTTAGACTGCCTCCTTGTCATTTATATATGCAAGCATTTAGAGCTTCATTGCCCACGGTGTGCACATTGTGTATGCATTTCTACATATATTTTGAAGAAAGACCAAATAATATTAGATATATGCACCTGTAATATCTCCAGTCCCATTTCTAACTGAATCTTAAACCTCCAGAACAACTTGAGCAGCCACAATTGGTGAGTAATGCAAGAAAAACTTTTTCCCTTAAGGGCAGTGCATATTGCTGTCACAACTTTTCCTCAAGTTTCTGTGTTGTGTATTACTTTTCTTAATGCCCTAGTTCCATGTCATTATGTGAGATTATAAGTGTTTATTTTTTCCTATCTCTCATTTTCCAAACAAACCTAAATTTATTATTCATTTAAAAGTTTCTAATTGATAAAATGAATTGCAGTTCTTCTAGATTGTCTTATTATTGGGATGGTAGTACCTAACCAGGATGTTGGGGAAGGCATCTTTGCTCTAACTCACAATGGTTTTTGTTCAGATGAGGATCTTTTTCCAAATTGAGATGCTCTTTTTTTTTCCTCAATTAGGCAGCTAATATGTACTAATTCGGTTACAACTGCATATATTTTAATTGAATGTGTCTTCTAAAGGAGACATAATTTATTTAAGAATTGCTGTTTCTTCTTGGTCTGTATACTAGTATTGATTGGAGATTTTCCCATGATAGCAGTAGTGACAGTGTTTCACTTGAGAGTTCAAACTGGATGTGATTTTAATGCCATAAGACCAGGGAAGGAAAGCAAAAATTAACATAAATGTTTCCAGTGTATTTTGCTAATGGACATACTATCGGAATTAAATACTTAAATTGTTAACATATTGATTTCTTGAGAATCAAATACAAGTAGAAAAAACAAAACACTCAGTTGACTGTTTTTTGAAGAGGTATTTCTCTATTTTGTGTGGGTCAGGAAAAACCAAACAGGACAATTTAACTTGTGCCTTGCTAGTGTGCTCCAGAGAGCATGAAGCACAGTTGAATTTCCATGGTTCATTCAATCTTTGGTTTCCTTGCTGAGATTTCTACAAGCCAGTTACTGCAATTTGAAAAGGTTCACCTCAGTTGTGTGGGATTTTGTTTTAGTTAAGATAATAAGAACTTTCAGTTCAGTCTTGGCTGAGACTAGTAGGTTGTCACGAAAGTAATTTTTATTGTCTTCTTCCTCTCTGCTTCAAATGACACATGTTCACTTTAGTGGTAAAAGAGGTATATTTACCAGATTAAGAAATTCTGAAAATAACTTCTGCTGTAAATGAATGTTTTATTTTGCATGCTTCTATTTCTAAAAATATGAAGCCTTTTGAGCAGCTACCTCATTTGTTTCTTCCATCCTCTGCATCATCTAGGAAAAACGATATATAATAAAGGAAAAGTGATCAGATAGGAGATGTTGGGGGTCATATACACAGATATTTAAATATTTTAAATAAAAATCTAATATTGGTCTGGCATTAAAATTTTCTGGTTGGGCAGCATAATTTTTAACTGGGAAATATGATAGCAGTGGCTAAAATCTCTAGGCCTGGGTCAATAGGAATCTGTATTGCATTCTGTCAGGTATCAGTCATGATACTTGCAGGCTCCCAGCTATAGCCTACTCTGCTCACATAATTTATAGAAGGTAGAGGGGGATTTTCTTCAGTTAGAGTTGTAGAATTTCATTATTCTTAATATCCAAATCAGATAAGTAACATGTATTTTTTCAAAAATGTTAGTGAATTCAGCATATAACAAATGTGCCAGATTGGTAATAAACTGAGAAAGAAGTGGTCAACAAAGCAAGTTTAAAATGCCATGATAAAGTGTCATTTATTCCAGAAATTAGTCTGTGTCTTTGTCCTCTAGAGGTGTCTCAGAGAGTCAAATTAATGTCTTGCATGTACTGCTAACTGATTGTGTGGAAATTTTTTTAAGTTCACTTTTTCTTTATTCTTCTGTCTTTTTTACCCATCTTCCTCCATTGTAGCAAATTAGACGGCCGGATGAAAGCAAAGGAGTTGCTAGTAGAGTTGGATCCCTCAAAGTAAATATGTTTCTAACATTTATTTTGCAAGTTTTCTTCTATAGCCTACACTTTTCCTTTTGAAGGGGGAGGTGTGGGGAGGGAGGGAAGGGGCTTTTCCATTTCTCACCATCACATCATTTTTATTTCAGTATTCTTATTGCTGTTGGGTCACATTTTGTTTGTTTCTGTGCTACACATAGAACAACCAATTGAAGGCAGGCTGCCAGTTAGGTAGCTTTGGGTGTCTCTAGAAGTGAGAAATAGTAACAACCTTTTTTAAGTGCCTGTAATTTGGTGATCATGATTAAACCACTTCTCTGATCTGCCTGTTACATAGAGAAGTGATTTACTCATCTTCAAACTACTGCTTCCCAACTTGAAACATAATTAAACTTTTATAGTGTTCACACTTTTTGCATTTAATACTGCAAAAGACCATTTCAAGAGAGTTGAATATTTCAAATATATATATAGCCTTTAAATTAGAAAAAAAAATCAAAGTAAAGATCAAATGAAAGATAGTCACAGGAGAGTAATAAGAATGGAGCCACTGTTTTGCTGATAGTATCTTCTGCCTTTTAACGTTTGTATAAACATACAAAAATATTTAGATTGCTTAATAGAACAGGCAGATATCTAAACTAGTACCCACCATTCACAGTGTTACACCCTGATGAATGATTTTGAACCAAGAGGCTGACCATATGCAGTCTAACCCATTTTGATCTCAAGTTGCCTCTATTTCAGTTATCCTGTTTTTCACTTTTTTCCTACTTTGTTTCCTTTTAGCACTTTCTCAACCACTAATTATTTATTTTTTTCTTCTGTATTCTCCTTGCCTTTCCCGTCTTCTTGGTTTATGATCTTTTGTTTTGGTTTTGTATGTAAGTGTATTGCATTTGTTCCAGGACAAGCCATCCTCTCTGTTCTCTAACACTGTTCTACAGCTGCTCTTTGTGAAAATGTTATTTCACTGAGCACAAAGAAGGGGAGGGAAAGGATTAATTATGCACCTCTTTCCGGTAATGCCTCTGTTTAATGCCTCTGCCTTCTTTTTAGCAGAGAAAAAGAAGCCAGTTGCTACTTGTTTATACAAGTTCTAGCTAGAGGCATCTGTAGCATTCCTCGCTGTGAGGCTTTATCTTTTCATCTTGTGTTTTGGGGAGATGTTTTAATTACAGTTAGATGAGAAGAGCAGTGTAATGAATGAGGCTCTGTTTCATGGGAAGACATTCAGGACCACTGAATTTACATGGATAAAAATACAAGACAGCCACAGTTTCTGTGCTGTTTTTGAAAATTATGATCATGATTGCAGTGACCATGCATTTTGAGGCATCAGTCATCACATACAGATCTAGATGCATAGTGCATGCACTTGTGCAGAAGATGTAGCTTACTTAGATGGTGGGTTTCACCTGCTATTATGAAGACCTGCTGATAGCTCATTTTGGATTAATATTTCTTTATGTGATTTAATGCCATGACTTAAAATATATATGTAGACAGAAAATCTTCCCTGTAGAAAATGGGAAATCCTAACTGAGGATCCCAAACGTGAAAATATTCATTTTACAGAAAAAAAATTAAAATATTATATTTTAATAAAATAAAATGTATTTTATTAAATAAAATATTTTTCCATTAAAATTCTTTTATGTAAATAAATTCTAGAACACAGCCTTACTAATAAATAAGCAAAAAAAAAACCCTAACAATGTAGCAGAGATTCAGTAGCTTTATAGTTCCCTTGATTTTTCTTTTTTTTTCCTGTAGTGAAAAATAGCCATGTTAAGCAAAGATACCTTGCTTTCAGATACCAAGTTGACTGAGCCTTGTATGTCTGTGTTGTTCAAAGCACTTTGATATCTTGAAATGTTTTGGCAGAGGCAGTGAGAAATGCATTATGCTATGGTTTATTAAAAACAAAATAAAACAAAACACAAAAACAAAGAGCAAAAGAAAAATGAAGTAAAAACAACTGTGACAAGAGAGCAGGTTGCTTTTTCAATTCATTTTCTGATGTTTACATGTAGCTCCATGGAAAGCTGGAGGAGCTCAGAGATCACCCAGAAGGCAATGTCAAAGGATGCTCTCTCCGAGTAAATGTATGATTTCACTCGGTGATCTCATTTTTTAAAAAACCTCTACTGGCTGGTAACACCAGATCTGATTGGTTTGTCCTCTCATCCTCATTCTTTTCCTTTTTCTCTCTATTTCTTCCTTTGTGTTTTCTTTCTTTTCTAGCTGGGATTTCATCTTAATGTATGTGAGAAGCCTGACCTGATTGACAGAGTTTGTTGTAAAGAATATGCTACTGCATTTTAATTAGTGCTAATCAAACTGCTCGACTTTACAGAAACTAAAAAAAAAAAAATCCCTTTCCAAAATCGAAGTTGCATATCTAAAAGTTTCCTGAATATTAAACTTAGCAAGGAATAAACCAGATAGTATTTTTATTCTTTAAAAGGCTTTCTGCGAGTGATAGTCTTACCTGAATCAAAAACTGTGGCTGATACAAGGTAACCCAAAAGCATATAGGTTCACATGTACCTCTGTCTTTGCCATTAATCTTTTTGGGTCCCTGTTTTACCTTACAAAATAGGTCAATATTTGGTTGAATGACAGCTATGCAAATTTTGTTGCTTGTTTTTTTTAGCAGAATAATGCAAAAAATACAGCAGCATGTTTCTTCTGTGTCACATTTGTTCTTTAATGAAAAAAGTTGTAAAAAAAGAATTAGGATCTAGTATATCAGTCATGACACCCTATAAAAGTCACCCAGTTTTCACAGAAATATTTAATAAAGCAAGTCAAATCCAATATAACAACACAGACAGCAACACCTCTTTTTTAGTAGTTCACCTCATAAATTAAGAATAGCTTTCCAGCAATTCTATATAGAAGTGTCTTTAAGCCATGTATTTTGCATAAAATGACAATTAGGAAAAAGTTTGTAGTAGAGTAAATGTGAAAGATAATAGCACTTTATCCCTTTACACATCCATCCACTGAAGGGTCTCTCAGTAATTTCTTTGGATTCATGTCCTCTATGTCTTCCATACACTATGATTGTTGTCATCCTCAGAACTATCACTCTAATGCATAATCCAGTAAGGTTATACAGTGCAAGATAATTTTTGTAATGAATTTTTTTTTATAATTTTGCCCCTTTTGGATGCTTTTGCATATACAGCTTTGTATCTGGAATACAGTTGATTACTGCTTATTGTCAAGTAGAAATTCTTGAGTTTATAATCTTTTGCAAGTCAAATACAAGGAAATTGAGCTGCTAATGTTTTGCAGTTTCCTGTAAAATAAAATTAATTAAAGGATATCTTTATCCTTTATCTGATATCTTTATCCTGTCAAATCTTTTAGGAATCAAGTTTTGGGGGGAAACTGTCATATTTTAGACTTGGTGATAACTCACAATAAAGACAAAGCAAGTTAGTTTAAACTACTTTTTGTTAAATTCCTGATTTAGTACTTAAGAATAAATGTAAAGCCAGGAAAAAAGATGCCATGAAACATGGTACTACAAAAAATATGCTGTAATTATACATTATTTCACAGCATGTCACATGGGGAAAGATTTCAAACTAAAAGCTGTGACTGCAATAGCCATGGCAGCATGACAACATGAGTTGTCATGAAATTGTCCTGTTCCTCTGTGCCACTTCATCTGTTATTTCATTACCATATCCTCCATGATGGAAGTCAGTCAATTAGTAAGGAATGTAAGTAAGTAAATAAAGAAATATTCCATGTATTCTGCATGTGCCTCCTGAAACAAGCAGAACACATTGCTAAAATTTGCTGCTTTGTCACTGCTCCTCTGATTCATGCAGGAATAATGGATGTTTTAGATAAGAGCATTTTAAAAGACAATATACAAATGTCTGATCAAAGAGAAGAAATAGTGAACAATTGGAGAAAAAAAAAAGACGGATCAGTTAATAGTTAATTTTTTAAATAATTTTCATTTTTTCCATACTGCTTTTGGAAAGGGTTTTAGATGTAGGTTTTTGATATTTCTACAATGTGGCAAAAGTATTGAATGGTGTGGGAGGGGGAGCATGTAGTATCTGATGGCCAGCTCCAGAAGTGAAAACAAAATGCTATTGCAAAATACCATTAAGGTGGAACCTTTATTTGAGAACGAATTGCAAAGACATTCTTTCCAGATTGAGTTCAAAGGCCATTGGAAATTTGTGGAGTATAGTTCCAAAGCTTCTGATCATTGTTGCTTCTGTGTATCTAGTTGCTGATATGTAAAAACTCCATGCTGCGATGATTCTTGCTAATCATGCATTCTTTGGATCCTCACCTGCAAAACTGAGGCCAGTGTTTTTTTCCATGCTGTTGAAAGACAAACCATGGGAACAATGGCTGGACATTATTTGTGAAAATCTTGATTAGAGCCTCATCCAAAAGTCTTAGGTGAATAGCTGCACCCCTGTTCTGAGCAAAAGCACACCTTACCTTTCTTAGAAAGATTTTAAAGCTGTATTTCTGGAAACATTTTTTGCTGTGTCAGAAGATCTTTCTTTTTTCTTGTTTTTCTCTAATTATGAAATAGACTGTTAAGAATAACAGTTGATTTCTTAAAACTGTGTTTTTCAGTCTTGCTGTTTGTTGAAGGAATTTTCTATTTTTGTCTTAATCCTTCTGCAACTCATCTCAGTTTAAGAAAACATTTTATCAGTTGAGGAAAATTCTGAGTGTGTGGGATTCAAATTTTCTTAGCAATGTTATTTAGAAGAGCAAATGAAATACAGAATGCCAGAAAGGAGCAAAAATATTTTTGGAGTATTAAAACTTTTTGAGGAAGAAAAAGAGTTGTATATTTAATGGAGACACAAATTAGCATAGACCAGTGTGACTGTAGAAATTTCCTGGAAGTGATATATTCTATTTCAATGAAAAAATATGAAATACACATTTGAAACTGAAAAATATTCTTGAGAAACTTGTATGAATACTATGTCCTCTGCTCAGTCCGTCATATACCTAAGTCAGCAAGTGGTCACTAATAACCTGTGTGGAAATCCTTGCTGGATTCATCTTTACCACAAATGTAACCAAACTGCTGTACAGTTTAAGTCTAAGGAAGTTTTGCTAAGGCTTCTGATAATTCATTTTCTTACCCCTAGAAAAAAATCATGACATTATTTTTTGTACATTTATAAGAACCAATTTTTTTTTTACATTCTGTTTATTAGGCTGCTTTTACTCCTACTTCAGACAGTGAAACAGGAAATATTTCACCTAAAGAAAGGATTTTTCTATAAATTACTGGCGAGTTTTTTTTAATACTCGAGTTATGTCTGAGTGATTAATAGTTTGGAATAATGGGTATCATGCATAGACAAAATGTGTCTTAAGCAATCAATGAAACTATAGGTTACCAATTAACTTGTGTTAACTTGCACTGAAAGCTCTTGACAGTGGACAGAGTCCCTCAAGAACCACACACATGACGTTGCTTAGGGGCCTAATCTGCAGATTTCTACTGACCTATATCTGGCCATTAGTCATTGAACTTTGCCAGTTATTCTGGTTTTTAGAGCAGTGAGATTGAAGAAAAACCTTCTTGTCAAAATGCTGGTTCTTGGTATGTCAGCACATATTCACAGCCTCTTATGGGTTTTCACCCATGAGATTGTGTCCTTTGTAGAGTTAGCATAAGACTAATACTTTTAAATGAAACAGATCAGTAAATTTTTGTCCTAGAATACCTTATTGTCCTAAATATAGTGTTGTCAGATATCTAGAGGACCAAGAATTTATATTTGTCTTCAGATTCATCTTTAGTTTTAATTATTTTCAAATAGAGTACTTTTTTCCCCCCTTTTAAAGAAGCTTCCACCTTAAAAGGCATAAATTTGAAGTTTCTGAAATAGCTGGTCATGGAAACTTTATGAACCCCCTGCCACTATCTCAGTGCTGGAACCACCTATACAGAAAACCTTCTGAGACCCTTACTGTGCCACCATTTCTTTTTTAACAATGTTTTCTTTTCCCCACTGCACAACCAGGCTCGACTCCCTTCGTGCTCATCCACCTATAGTGTTTCTGAGGTATACTTTGCACGTGTTCTCTCACACGGTCGACCTGCTCACCCATCACACTTTTTTGGTTTTATTTACGTTTTTCTTTTTTTTTTGCATTGCACTGTGCACAAGTGGGGAAAAATCAGCTGGGGGGGCAGATTTTGCATGATCAATCTGCAACCATGTTCAGCGTGGTTTTAAAATCACTGTACCAGTCTGAGACCACCATGATGTATAGTCCAGTAGCTAGGCAACTACTACATGGCATATGAGCATAAATGATTTTATAAAAACATCCTTAGTTATTGCTTGCATTAAGTAAAAACAACAAATTTACAGATGCCAAGGCTGTAAAATGCTTCACTTTTCTGACCCATTTTTGAACAGTGAAACTGGAAGGACTCTGTAAAGATGGCCATCAAGTTATGATTGTTAATTACCTGAATAGATATAGGTGGGTTTATGACACCAGAAATTCATTTTTAATTTCCAATGCTCTGGCTCGAGACAAAATGCATGTACCATTTTAAATACTTTTGTATCAGCTTCATGATGGTCTTCTACAATGAAGTATAGTACTATCTTAACAAGAATCAAAAATGACAATGCTTTCAGTTGTAATTAGAATGGGAAAGAAAGAAGAAATACCTTAAGATAAACTAGAATTCACAACATCATGGGATAAAACAAAGTTTATAAAATACTGAATAGATATGTAAGATTAATTCCATGGCCTGCTGTTTAAAGATTAGGCTTCAGCATATTATTATAGTTGATAAATGGATGAGTATCAAAAAGATGGACTTAAGGTTTCCTGCTATGCTGAATCAGTCTTGAACACGTACAGTTATTTATTCTGTATTTTAAAAGAATCCTTTAAAGGTGAGAAGATCCCATAAGAAATTAACAGTTTGCTCTACCTCGCACTGTGGGCCAGGTTCTAGGCCTGATCTGGATGTTATATTCATGAGCAATATAAAAAATGCAAACATAAAGAGCTCACCTACTCAATCACTTTGTCCCTAAGCAGGAAGATATCTGCCTTGCTGATTGTGTGTGTAATTTGTGCTCAGAAGTTTCAGCTTCTCAAGTAATCATTCCTTGCACTTCCTTATCCTTAGTACTAAAAGGTTTTTATAGTTTCAGTCTATGAAGAGGCAAAAGATGTAATAGAACTTTTTCTTAAAAAGAAAGATGGTTACCAGTTTTTCTGTCAGATCTTTCTGGCTCTACTGGGAGACGAGTAGTTTTAAAAATAATCAGGTACATGTTCATAAAAGCACCTAATATGTATTCTGCAGTTCATTGTGCCTCACCACTGCATTATATGAAAGCCTTACTGTTTTTATCATGATTATCATCAGAGCACCAATATGGAATAAATAAGTTATATTAGACTCGCGTGCATACAAAGCCACTTTTTTCTAAGCTAACACCAGAACAAACAATTAAGTTTAGTGCTTATGGGTGCAAGACAGAAGCCATCCTCACTCCATTCTTCTGATTTTCTAAATGAAATTAAGAAAAAGGAGTGGATCAACAGACATTTCGTAGTTCATGTCAGCAAAAGTGATGAACATGCTCTTACACATGATGAAGTCAATAAGTCACTTTGTCCTGAGGTGACTTTATGATGCTGAATTGTATCCCCATTCATCTGTTTAGCCCAAAAGTAAGTGTTGCACCTTTAAGGCTGGTTCCTACAGTGAAGTGAGGGGGAGAAGAAGAGCACAGTTTTTTCTCGCAAAAGGATGAGGGGAAGGGCCGCTGAATTTTGCCCTTTAGGAGACATCCCTTTGGAAGTTCCTTTCCAAATTTGTCCCAAACCAGGACACACTTCTAGGGAAGTTAGAGTCTTGTTGCTTTGCCCAGAACTTCAGCCATTTGTCCATCACTTTATGGAGGGATCACTGTCTTCAGAAGTACAAACCAGCATATTGCAGCTGCTGACTTGTCAGCATATATGGATCTCCTGCTTGATCAGATTCCAAAAACTTTTTTTCCTTCCCCAAAACTATCACTGCCTTGCAATTTGTGCTCAAGAATCTGCTATCTGGACTATCAAAGTGGCACTGCAAGACTGTGCAAGCAGTTCATCCTTTAGACTCTGTCCAAAGGCAAGATCTTCACATCTAAACTACAAATGGCCTGGCTGTCTGCTGAACCAGATTTTGTGATGCAGCAGCTGATCGGAATTTCATGCTCGCAAAACACACAGTACAAGATGTAAAAAGCACAAGGTATAAAAAATACGGATACATTATTCTCTGGTGGCAGACTACCACCCTGTGTGTTTTTCAGCAGAACATGCAAACCACTAACCAGAGCCAAAGCTATAAACCAATTGAAACTAAAGATGTCTGTGGAAATTGTGATTATTTGAAGAGGCAGGAAGGGTTTGGAGGTTCTCTGGGGTCCATAAAGGATTTGTAGTCTAGTTTCTATCTTTAAGAGGCTCTTCATTCAAAAATACAGCTTCATATCAGGATGCATGTCAAACAATGTTCAACATCATCCTCTATTATTTTGGAAAATGGGAAAGGATAATATGAGTAAACATCTTGACCTCTAAATTATAAGATAGAAAATCTCCCAAATTGAAGTTAAATCAACTCCTGAAGCCTGTCAGTAATTTCAATCATGGGAAGAAAATTAGTAATGGTGTATTACATAATATCCCATAACCTGGGGGAAAAAAGAACCACACTTCTGATAGGATCTCAATGGGTTTTTTGTGTCCACACTTATTTCTGTGGTTCTTATTCCAAAGAAATATTTTTCTTAATTTAATTCTTAAAGCACCAAGTTAAGAGCTTCCTAATTTTCTGCATCTGAGTCATCATCAGATAGCTTTGGACCTTCAGAGGATACCTGGAACAAAATGGCAAGAAAAATGGAATCAGTGCTGAGATTTCAGGTGAACCTGCCTTCTGACAAAGGTACAATGAAAGTTGAAAGAGATAACCTCATAGAAATGATTTCTGAAATCTCATTTTAGGAAATAGATGTATTAGATTAATTATAAAATTTCATCACGATTTTAATTGTTGAGAAAAGGTCTGGAATTGGATTAACTGGCACTTGTAGAGCTCAGATTGTAAAAAAGGAAAGTCAATCTACTATCAATGATTTCCTGTCACATAGATGGTCTTTGAATGAAGAAATAAAAGATCTTCCAGCAGAAGCCAAACAGGACCTGTGTATTCTGCATTGTGAAGTATTTGAGGTAGAATTTGCTGCCTGTTTTGTTCATAGAAAATATCCTTGTTGAGGCTATTTTGCATTTCAGAGTCCAATAATTAGAAAAACTTCTTTTCATCTGTTCTTTTTTATAGTCACTAGTAGCATAAGTGGAACTCCAAATGTGGTCAGCTGATGCCTATTTGAGAGTAATGGGCAGGAAGATTTTAGAAACTTCTACTTACTTTTATGTACAGAGAGGTTTGTAGATTTGCAGACATTATGGTATAGGAGTATGATACATGCTGTTAGCCCCAGTCAGCCCCTTTACAATTCCACATGTCTGTAATGAGGTCTTGGTTTTGGTACAATTCAGTGAAGTTGAAGTGGGTTTTTTAAAAAGAGATTTCCTTCTGTCAAGAGAAGTAAGGCTTCAATTCTGTAGAATGGTATGATGATAAAATATAAGTTTATATGCTCTTTAAATTTCACAGTGTGTAATGAAATTTTTCATCCTTGATGTAAACCAGTTAGCTTCATGCCTGTAATTTTTGTGGATGTTAGCAGGACTACTGAAATGGTTTATCTAAGAGTTAAATTATTAATTAGGACTTACGATGACTTAACAGATGCGCAGTATGGTATGTGTAGTGTAGATATGTAATTTACTTATTATTCAGTTGTCACAAAACATAGTTTATTTTTAAATAGTAGTAGTTCACTTAAGATATTAAATCAAATCAGCTTCACTTAAATTTTTAGAACTACTCTGGCATCAGCATGAATCTCAAAAATATTCCCAATGTAAATTGGACAGATTATTCAATAAAGGCCCATAGTCTCCTTATTTATAAAATTACATTTAGTTAGTGTTATGCAGTGGCACCATTTTTTATTCTCATTTGTATCTCAAACTTTCTATTAGCAGCATCAGTTTCTCTCTCCCTCTCTCTCCCTGTCCTCTGGCTTTTGCATGCGCTGTGTGTTTGGCTAAAAGCGTAATGAAGGAAACCTCTTGATCTGCTTGTTGGAAGGATAGTGGCAACAAAATGTTTATTGCAGTGCTACTCCCTTCTTTCCAAATACTAAAGTCTTTCAAGGAGGAAGACACGCAGGTCCATAGCTTCTCATGTGTTTTGTTTAGCCTCATTGAGTGCTTAGAACATGCTGTCTTTTATTGTGAAAGATCTGCAAAATACTGTGTTAGTTCTCTGTCCCTCAAAGAATATTATTTCTATAAAGATAGGTTTGAAAAATGTATTGGCTGCATACTGATTGAGGGGATTTAATTGTGTAATTATCATTGTTAATTACACAGCATAGACCTGTATTATCTCATTGAGGGTCACCAGTACAGGCAATTAAGGAGCAGTATTCAGAGAACAAGACGAAATACTATTTTCTGCAATAGGTAGTTGACTCCAGAAGACCATTCCGAGACCGCATGAAGATCTTTAAGTGCTGAAAATTAAAGTATTTTATATAGTGTACATTGCAAAATGTTGTAAATAACTGAATCTTGTTTTTCAGAATTAAAGCCAGGTAAGGAATTGGTTCTCTTTCTGCTTAGACTGCTTTGACTAGAAGGCAATGCTGAATGACCAGGAGGTCATTTAGGAGAAGATGTTTACCACCAGCATAGAACCTGAATTCAGTTTTAGGTATAGGATGCTAAGTTCCCTGTTCATATCTGTTGTAAATTCGTTCTACATAGCCCAAATTGAGTAAATGTAAGCAGGTCCCCTGTTCTTTTCTCTGATTTTATGTAGAAGTTCAGCAGATAGAGAACTTAGTTCATTACTTCTGACATACAATAATATACTGAGCCATTGAACAGAAATTTCTGCATTAAATTCAGATTCCCTATCTTGTTGCCTTAGGAATGCCATATACTTTACAGAGATGCTCTTTCCAATTTGAAATAATGTTTTTCCAAGAAATAAATGAACACAATAAAGCCAATAACAATCTCATAATCATTTGGGGGTTTTCCAAATATGTTGGCACTATCTCCTCCTGGTTTTCTGTGGTTTTGATTTTTTTTTCACCTACAAATAGAACATTGAGTTTTTAAGTAAAATTAGAATTTATAGGTATTTCTCTTTTGAACATGAGCAAGAACTCAGAGCTTTCTATTTGGCAATTGCCATTTAAAGGATTGCATTTTGATTTGCTAGCAGTACCACCTTATTCTATGCTTAAGAAAAATTAATTAATTCAAATTCCTACTTTTAGAGAAGCTCAGTTTCCTCAATGCACATTAAAATGCAAAAATATATGAAAAAGGTGATCTTCCTTATTCACAGAAAATAGTTTTGCTAGTGCTGTCTTCATTCATGATATTAGGATTAGTTTAGGATTAAGATTATGAACATCTTTAGTGTTCTCTTTATCTTATAAGAATAGAGTATGGCAAAATTTCAAAGTTACATCAGGAAGGACTGTGTTATTGCAATAATCTGATCAAAATATGCATTAATAATTTTGATTAATGGCATCAGATTCTTTTTTATTCTTTAACCAGTGTTGCTATATTTGTGCTTTAAATGCTATTTATCTTTACTCAGCCATTGCTGAATCTCAAATTAGATCCATTATTAGTTCATACATTAAAAATAAAAGCAAAATATTACTTAAGCCTACACCTTCTCTATGCATGGTACTTAGCTTTTGACTTCTGCCAAATAAAGTTATCCCTTCATATTAAAATTTTGCACTTTCATTCAGTATTAATAAGTTCAGTTCAAGTACTAAGTTAATTTACAGAAAAACTATTTAACATTTGGGAGAGTGGTAAAAGATAGGGTTTTGAACAGCATCTCATTTAATGTTGCAGATTTTGACTTAAACCTTATCTATTCAACCTAACAAAATTGTAATACTTTTTGTTGATTTTTGTTATGGTGAAATGCTTTCCAGAGCTGCATTTATCAGCTCTGATAGAAAAAGGGCAAATAAATAATTTCTGACCTTCCCCATGTGGAATTTAAAATTTCCTACTTTTTGTTTCAAGACAAATCTTCACATTTCAGTTTTTAATTCTTATTCTCCCTTGTTTCTTGTACCACAAAACAGGAAGACATTTCACCTTGCCTTATGGTAGAGATGTGCAATCCTTTATGAAACAAATTAGATCAAGCCAAAGAGCTATCAATGTCATTTTTATTTTGTTTCATTATAGCATAAGCTCCTTCACATTTTCCAAAGGTAGTCTTGCCATTATTTCACTGTAAATGTGTCCACTTATGCAAAGGGGTTTTTATCCATTTTCTTATGCTGTACCATACCTTTGACTGTATGGCAATAAAATTGGCTTGATTATATATAACTGTGAGGGGTTTTTTCTAGAGACCCACTGTTTCCTTTTTAGATCCAGTATTGTGCTGCTCACCAGCATACAGTGTTTAGAATTTATTTGCTTACTGCTTAAATCAACTTGTTTGAGAAGCCAGACATCATTTTGCATTGTGTTTCTCTAGTAATAACACTTAGTGCAACTGTTCTCTAGCTCCAGCTCACAAAGCAATCTAACTCTGAAGAGTCGGCTTCAGTAATAGAATCTTTAAAAAAATTAGTCCAAAGTCTGAAATAGCAATGAACTAAAGTAGAGGAAAGCTTCTACTGCTGTAAAGCTTTTGGAGAAATCGCTGATGTAAAATGCCACACATGTGATTTAATTTACATCTTTCTCTAGTGGGCAGTCTATTTAAATACATGGAAATCAAGTTAGATATTCACAACAGTGTCAGTATCAGTAATGCACAGCGCAAATGTCAGTGGGTTCCTATGAGCGCTCCCTAAATTATCTTCCTGTTTTTCCCATTTTTCAAATGTTGCTTTTCACGTGGAAACTTTTTTTGCTAAGCATTCTTGCCATAAAGTTGGGGGTTTTTTTAAGAACTGGAGGGCAGAATGAATGTCCTTATTCACAGAATTTTCTATTTCCCTTTTTCATCTTTGAGTTTCCAAAATTCAGTGCTGCTACAAGCCCAGCCCAATTATTATTGTGTTCTCAGGTGCATATCTGCTGTGGAGAGCCTGATTGCAATCCAGACTGCCAAATTCAAGACAACACTAAAGGAATCTTATCCGGTTGAGCCTTTGAGGCTCAAAGCAAAATCAGAAATGCAAATCCCGTTTCTTCTTTTGCATTTCTGGTTACTTTCAAAAATAATTTCTGACTTGAGTTTCATGATAGTTTTTAGTGCAAGATTTGTTCAGTTCTAGCCTCTCTTTTCTGTTGTTTATGAATACTCTGAATTCTTCATGTTATTCATCCATGACTACTCTAATTTCAGTTTAAGGAGTCTCCTCAGAGAATACAGTCTGTATTTCTGTCTCAGCTCAAAGGCAGAAATCTACCTCTTCATACAGCAAGTTCCCTGTCTGATATTTACTACTCAGTTGGATTCATGAAATGAAGATTTATTTTTCTTACAGCTGTTTTTCCCTAGTTTGAATCTTAAACTTTAAAGAGCTTTATTTATTTTTATATTTTAAAGTGTACAGTTCTGAGGTTTTGACTGAATATTGTATACATGAGAGACTATAATATACACCAGATATAAGATCATTGTTACCCTGGGTTTACTAGTTTTGGCTCTTGTCCTTGAAGGCCTTCAAATTTAATCTTCCTAGCTCAAATAAAAATACTAACTAAAATCAACTTCTTTGAAGTTATGCTAGTACAGAAGTTATGATTATACTATATAGGGAAACATGTTTTGTTCTTGCTCATGTAGTTAAAAAAGTAGTCCAACCATTCACTTTAGAGTGATAATAACTATAAAAATCTCCAACCAAAATTTCTGGTAAACACCAACAAGAAAAAGGTGAAAATTAACTTTAAAGATGCTTTAAAAAATATAAGAAATTGGGGGGGTGGCTTTTGCTGACGCTTTGGGCACTGCTCATTTGATTGGTGGCTTTTGAAGCCACAAAGTCACAGAACAGAGTTTATAAGTTTTGATTGCTTTGTTCCTGTTTACATGTGCTCATGTTCCTTTAACATAGGAATACAAGGAATGTTACCAGTGTGGTCAGCCTTCAGGAAGACCAGATTGTAAGCATGAGATGGGTATTGTAATCTTTGTTAGCCTACAAGTTTGAGTCACACTTCAGTGGGGAGATGCTTTTTCGCTCCACAGACCTTGGATCAAAAGGATGGAGGCTGTAGGCCTAGAAGCAGATAGAAGAAGAGGCAGTAATGCTAAAAATTCCAAACATGCTTCTGCCAATTCCTCACCGACATTTATTCAGATATTGACAATAACTAGATATTAAGAAAATGGAATTGTATTTCCCAGCAGTAGCAGGTGTGGTGAATGGCGACTCCATCTCTCCTCCTTCTGGAGCAGAAAGGCCTGAAAGGGTGCCAAGGAAGCCTCTGTCACACTTTCTGTCTCCACATTAGTGCTGACTTAATTGTTCTTGCTGGAAAAACATCTTGCAGCACTTTCAGGAGTATTCATTTTTTGTGTGTCCTTCTTGAGACACATATTATTTGATTTTCATGTCATGCCACACTGGCAGTCTGCACTCCCAGCGCAGAAAGCCAATTGTATCCTGGGCTGCATCCAAGGAAGTGTGGGCAGCAAGGTGAGGAACGGGATTCTGCACCTCTGCTCTGCTCTGGTGGGATCCCATGTGCTCTGGAATCCCAGCACAGGAAGGACATGGATCTGTTGGAGTGGGTCCAGAGGAAGGCCATGAGGTGTCCTGTGAAGATAGGCTAAAAGAATTGGGGCTGTTCAGCCTGGAGAGCAGAAGGCTCCAGAAAGACCTTTGTAGCCTTTCAGTACCTGAGGGAACCACAAGAGAGCTGAAAAGAGATTTTTTAACAGTGGCATGTTTCCCTCATACAATGAGGGAAAATGGCTTAAAGCTGAAAGAGGGCAGGTTCACTTGAGATGTTAAGGGTAGTGAGGCACTGGAACAGGTTGTCCAGAGAAGTTGTGGTTGCCCCATCCCTGGAAGTGTGCAAAGTTGGACAGGGTTCTGGGCAACCTAGTCTGCTGGAAGGTGTCCCTGCCCATGGCAGGGGGTAGGAACTGGACTACCTTTGAGGTCCCTTCCAATGCAAACTATTCTGTGATTCTATACTGGACATTCCAAATGCAGTTGAAATAAATGGCTACTCAGGATCTAATCTCTGCAATTCTACTGTAGGCATATTAGGTTAAATTTACTCCAGATGTCTCTGGGTCTCAGTTTCCCATTTCTAAAATCAACTCATCCCCCTGCTTCACAAAGATTTTGCAAAAATAAATTCCTTTGTGCATATTATAAGGTTTTGTTTAGTAGAACCAAGCCAAACAGAGAAATCTATACAGAATTAAATAATTACCCATTTAGCAGACAGTTTGAATAATGTTTAGTAAGTAAAACATGAAACTAATCTTTGAGCAGGGAGATTAAAATGAAGTAGCCTTGTCTTATGCAGAAACCCTGCTGAAAATAATTATGATGAAATTACGATGCCTTTGTGTCAAAGGAAAAATGAGTTGCCCACATAACATTGATTTGCCCTAAATGTTGTTTCACTTAAACTTGCCAATTTTACTTTACTACATTTGAATAAAGAATTTATTTTAAATTTTATTTTATGGTTCATGCAATTCAATAAAAGTAGTTCCCATTTTTTTTTCAGTAATGTTGATATTTCACTATTTAATGCTGCATTGAAATTGGCTGTTGCTGGGTAAATAAATAAAAATGTGAAAAAAAATTGAAATTTCATTGAAAAGCAAAATACTTGTAATAGAAAAGAAGCTTTTTTAAATGTCAACCATACTAGTCAAGGTTGAGAGAGTAATTTATGGTGTGCTTGAGGAAAAGAATTTCTATATATCACTAATGTATCTGATTGAAAACAGCTTAAAAAGTTGGTTAATCTGGGACAAGGAGTTCAAGCTGGTCAGATAGGATATAACTCAGATATCCAATGCATACTCATAAGGCAAAGTTGTTTGTCAGTCAAATTGCCAGGGTGTGAAATTATATGAGAATAGGCAAGTAAATACCATTTCTATGGCAAACAACAAGGATAACAGGATTTTTTTTTGCCCTTGAACCTCTTAGGAAATACATTTTATTCTCTCTGCCTTTGCTTACACTATCTGCTTCTCAAACTGGAGACTATTTCCAGGGCATTTGGAGAATATTCAAGATTTTCATTCAAAAAAATAAAATCTTTTGTTCACAATTAGTAAACAAGTAATAGAATGTTTAATTTTTTCAAGTGCAGCATTTCTAGAGATTTTTTGTGTCTTACAAATCCCACCTGAATTTTGATGGCACAGGTTAGAAATAGATGGTGGAGTTTGTGAACAAATTTGGCAATGTGTATGACTTGAATTAATATGGGCTTTAGCTTATACAAGATACCTGATCTCTTCATATTTAGGTATTATAATTAATGCAGCTTCTCTGAACAAAAAGCAGTGTGATCTTGAACAAGCTCTGAACCACCCCTAAAATATCACTGAAATGTGCCGTCTTTCCAGTGTTACTCATACAGCATTATCTGTATGCTGTCCCCCCTCCTAAGAGCACAAAATGCAGCTCATATATTTTTTTTCATACTAAGGTTAACATTTCATTTAAAAAGTACTGAAGAAACCTCTCTTTGCTTCTTTTAATTCTCAACTATGAACTCTGTATTGCCAGTTTGTAGCAGCCAGTTTGCTTTCCTGTTAGGTTACTGTGGTTTGCTATTTTGTCTCCTTTTTTTGCTGTATATATCACAATTCTTCCTGTCTTCTCATTGTGAGGTGTTCAGCTTGCAATTTTAGTTGGCATGTAAGATTTCTCTGAATCTTCTTCTAGAATAAATAAATGTTTTGATTTTGCCTCTCCAGGACAATGTCAATTTCTGTTGAGAGATGACTAATCTAAGAAAACTGTTCTTTGCCTTTTCAATCCATATTGTTTGAAATATTGGATAATACCTTTTTTTGCATACTGCTCCTATAAAAGGACCCACTTCAGCCCTTCTGTTTCTACAGTGTATTCATCAATCCCTTTCCACTGTCCTGTTTGAATAATAGTTAGGATGAGCCCTAATCTGACCATAGAATTCCATATGTGTGGTCATAGTCTACTGGGAAACAATTATCAAAATTCAATAAACCTGTATGTAAAGTGTAGGTGATTAGAGAAAAGCTCAGAAAAGAGAACTCAGTAATGTATTGATGAAGACAGTGACATATTCAAGATTTAAAATTGACTTTAGTTCAGTGTCCATCTACCAAACATAACACTTAATAAGTTGTAAAAATCTGCTCCTAAAATTATTTTGGCTTGAAATAATTTTCTGTTTATTTCTTCACACTCCAAATGAATGATTTCTTGTGTGGAATACCACATTATTTAATATTCATATTTAAGTTTTGGTGAACTGAATCTCACCATCAGTAGTGCTTGTTTTAAAAATTGTGTTAATGAGTAATGTCTGTGCTATCAAATTCCTTGTGCTCATTTTTCTTTCCATTTCAGAAGTAGTCTCAGTATAATAGGAAAAAATTATTCTATTGTTTTGAACTGAATTTAGTTCTGATTCAGATGGCCATAAAGCATTCTCTTAAGACCTTGTGTGTTCAGTTCAGTGTAAAAGCATCGTTTGAATAAGAATTGATTCCTGAAATTGGAAGATTGCATGTTGTAATAGGATTTTTTTAAACTTCACATCACACACCTTATTGAATGTTTTGTCAAGTAAACAATTCCAGATGCACTTTTTTTTTGGAACTAGATGATCTTTAAGGTCCCTTCCAACCCAAGGCATTCTTGTGAATGTTTTTTTTTTAACAACTTCATTTTTATACTCCATATTAATTCAATCAAAGCTATTCTCTCTGTTCTTCAGAGAACAGAGATAATCATTAATAATTAATAGATTAATCCTGTTAAATCAGGGTAGATTTAGCCCAGTGTTTTTAGTGAAATCAAAAATGTATTTCATTGGATTTTTTTATTTTCTCCTATTTTAACCTTATGGATATTGCTTAGAAAAACATGCCAAAATCAGTTTGTCTAAGTATTATAAGAGCAGCTTCAGACATGGTTATTCATGGTTTAGTTTTCTCTTTTCTCTTTATTTTGAGACAGTGAATAATGTATGTTGCACTCTTAGAGGATAGAAGGTATTTTAGGCAGAAGACACTGTGCAAACCCCTACAGTTATAAACCAGATCACACGTAATTTGAAATCTGTTTAAAGCAGGCAAATATTTCAGAGACCATTCAAATGGCACGTGCACAGTGTATATGGTACAGAACTTGGGTCATTAAATAAATCACATGCAGAAAAAAAGCAGCAGCAGCAAACTTTCCCACATCCCAGCAGGTACATTGTCTTCATGAAGCTGCTGAAATTTTAAGGAAAGGCTGCATGAGTTATGCACTTTCTCATCAGCAGAAAGTGCAGTAGGTGCAATACCTCATGTTCAGGCCTGCCTGGTGTTTGGCAGAGTGAGAATGCAGTTCTGAAATTGTAAACAGCTGCTGTGCTTTGCTTCCCCTGCTTCCTTCATTACAGCTTGGCGAACTCATTCCTGCTGCTGTACCTTAGTCCTCTGTGTCTGCCTCTGTCTGGGTTTCTGCTGGTGGTTCCACATTCTGCATGCTTTCCTCAGAGTGCAGCAATGTGCTTCCCCATAAGTGCTAAAGGTTGTGGGCCAGCCTCCTGCAGGCTCTGTACTCCTGAGAAATGGGCTCTTGCTGTTGGTGGTAACTCATGTTTTGATGTCGTTGTTCTGAATTGTTCTTCATGTTGTAGTATTGAGTTCAAATGTACTCCTGTAAGAGTTAGCTTTTCATATTGGGCTGGAAACTCTTCACCTTTGTCTAGCAATTTGTTTTATTATAACCAATGGCTTTTAATTGTACCTCCCATAATGAAGAGCTGACTTAATACTCTGTGCTAATCTTGTTATGACTTTAAAAAGGTAAGTAATTTCTCTAACAATTCCTAACAGTCATGGTGTAGAGTGTTAAAGGGTTTCTCAGTTTTCTTTTTTCATGATTTTTCACCTGAATTTTTCACTCGTAGCATGAACTTTTCTTTGTGTCTTTTTCTATTTTTCTTGAAAAAAATTTTAGACTGTTTTTTATTTGCAGCGAAACATATTATGTAAATTTAAATGAATCCAATTTAGTACAGCCACTGTTTTGGTTTTTTTTTCAGACCAGTCATGACCAATAGATGAAAGTTGTCAGCAGGACTCTTTATTTTTACCATTCCCTTTATTTATTTTTGAGTACTGTATTTCACATTCTATTTACTACTTCATCTTATGGGAGAAAGCTTACTCTGCATTCCAACATGATGAAGTTACATTTTCAAGAATATAAAATCCAATTTATTTAAAATACAGAGTAATGTGAACTGAATGCTTTGGGTTTGGTTACGTTCTGTCTGAACTATGCAAGGGAATGGTACTGGCTGGTAGCCCAATGTATCTTCTGCTAAAATAGATTGTGAGCCAAGAGACTGTAGAATGGACAAACAATAAGTCTATACTTTCCCTGTGAAAGAAAAGACAGCCATAGGTTGTTATTTCTATAACTACCTGTGAATGAGAAGAATTACAGTAAATTCTCCTAATAATAATTCTCCCTAGTCAGTCATGGTACTATATGCAATGTAGCATGGATTCCTCAGTTAACAATAGCTGTGAAAAGAATACAGATGTTTTGTAAATGTCACAAATAACAAAGTAGTAAAACATACAAATAATTAATATTTTAAAAGGCACTTAAAGTACATGACCCCGTTTATAAAAAGCTCCATTGCTGCCAAAACTGTATGTGTTAGGGAACTGGTGGGTTTTATTAAAAATCATTTTACTGGAGTTTTGATTAAAAATAACATTTAGGATAAGAATGTGCAATTCATATTAAACAGAAGTATTATGTAATAACTAATTTTGATGTCAGTTATGTTAAAACATGGTTTGTATTCTGCAGCTGTGAGCATAGGTTGGGAAACGATCAAGTCTAGCTGATCAAGCCTTTTATTTTATTATCATGGATTCCTCTTCCACAGCTGCTTTTAAAATTTGTGGGAAGCAAATTATTTCTCATACTGCATATGTTGCCCATCAGGTGAGTGATAACATGGAAACTTTAGGCTGGGTGTAAGAAATCAAAAAGTAAATATGAAGTCCTCTGTGTGCACAGAATTAAAAAAATGACCTGTGAGAGGCTGTATGTGAAGCCAGCTGTCTTTTGTTACCATTGTCATTTGGACATTTTAAGAGCAAAACTTTGTCAGCACGTTTTTTATATTAGAAGATTTGATCTGCAAATCTCAGCTGCTCTGTTCATTATAAATCTCTTGTTTTTGTCCATACACTAGCTCCACTATAGGTTGGAAGGGCTTAAAGATGAACTGAGGAGGAATAGAGGCTACAACTCGAGAGTAACTATTACTGCTCAAAGGAGCTGTTTTCCATTCGCAAACATTGCTTTGCGCTATGGGTTTGGGCTCCTTCTGTTCCTCCACTTTGTTGAAAGACTCTCTCTTGACTTCCATTTTACTTCTTTAGCACTGTCTTTGTCTGCTAACATTTTTCCTCCTTCTCTAGTAGCTTTTATCTGTGTCCTTTGGATCACATATTTTACTTAGTTTGTTTTAGTAGATTGTTTCAAATGTTTGTGTTTTGTATTTTTGGTTTTTTGCCTTTTTCTTTAGGATTGTGTTATCTCACTGAATTTCATTCCACAGTTGCTGAATCGCTTGGTTATTTTGCAGCAGGTCCATTCCTCATTTTCTCTTTTCATGTTTTTCAGTGAGAAATAAGACAGCCTCTTCCATTTTAAACAGTAGTCTTACACACATAGGCCCATGCCTCCTTTTGCATACGCCATCTTCTGCCTTGCCACATCCATCCTGCTTCTCTCTCCCTCTCAAGCTGTGCTTCTCTTTCTTTTGTGTTTTCTTTCCTGCCATTATACCACCTTTTTGGTCCAGAATTGTCTTTTGGTAAATTATACGTAAATATTTACTTCTTCCAAAGAGAGTTCCTTTTATGCCTTTGAAATCTGGTAAAACAACTCTGGGCCAAATTTGGGCATCATTACTATTTTGTTTGCAGTTTTCTTGTATAGTATTTTTGGTGGGAAGTGGGGAGGGTGTGGGGGTTTTCTGTTTGTTTTTGTTAAACAAGAGTTTTTTTCAGGGAAGGACTCCATAAACCACTCTAAGTTGCAACATTACTTTCCATAAGTTATTCCATTACAATAAGTAGATTGTGTTGCGCTGTAGAATCCAATTCTTTTATGTGACTATCTAAGGGGCAAGCTGCTGTGGAACAGAAGAAAGAGGTTTAGAAGCTGGGGCACCATTTGTTTCAGACTTAAATGGTTGTTCCTTTCTGAAGACAGCTTTTGAGGAGTTGGGGGTTTATTATTCTTCATCAATTGTTAGATAATATATATTCACTTTCTAGGCAATTTTTCTGTGACTGCAAGTCCAGAGTGAGGTCTGAAAGATAATCTGGATTCACTCCTTTGCTTTTGCAGCAGAGACAGATGTTCTGCTGGGAAATTACACCCTCAGCATCACCTGTGCTATTCCACTTCTTTCACTACATGTACACACTTTTACTTTATTAGTATTCTCATTGAAATTTAAAAGACCTTTGTCAATAAAGTAAAAAAGAGAAGGGTTCAGTTCTTACTATCTCAGAGGTTTGTCTTCCTGTGAAGTTTACTTTACCTGGCGTTTTGTCCATACAAATGCTTTCTGTTCAAGTGCTGCCAGATCAGTCATCTGGCCTGACAGTAGTCCATCTCAAAACTTGCAACTTCAAGGTTATTATACATGGCGCTGTCTTTCCAAACCTGAGAAGAATTAAAAGTTTCAATTGTGTGATGTTTACAGGGCTGATACTCTTAAAAAAAAAAAAAATCTTTTTTAAATCTGCATAGTAAACAGAATTGTAAATATTCAGTGTTACTAGAATATTAGACCCATGTGAATTGCCCAGTTTCCCTGTAGTCAGACTAATCTGTCTGGAATAGCACAGTGGTAGCTAAGCATCAAAGAAGAGGAGTTGTTGAGAAACCATGTCATTTTCACACAGTTACTTTTTAAAGTAGAATTCCGCTACAAAATTCAAAGTGAACATAGCATTTCTTTTAACCAAATAAGAGCAGCAGAGTAAATTTATCAGCCCATCCAGGAGCCATTTAGACAGTTGTGTGTTGTTTATACAATTGTGAAGACTTCTTACTAAACATTTTCAGAATCAACATAATTGAAACTAAATATTTTAAACTCTCAATACCTGAAAATATTAGCAATAGAATTTTAAATCAGATCATATACTTTTGTTAGTATTCTATCTAATCATCAAACAGGACCTTGATTCAGAGCTACTGTAATTACAGCTGTATAAGAAAATGTGGATTTTCTGTTGAAAACTGATGCTTAACACATAATCTTAAGCACTGTTCTTTGATTTTTCTCACTTACTGTCCTTAGGCCATCTTGTTTCTTATGGGAGGGGTGTGGAATCAAATTGCTTGTATCAGATTCTGACCATATATATACCCTTCTGCTTAAATATACTTAACTCATGCGAAATATTTAAAAATGTTGCTGAAAATATGTATAGCCTCTGTCTTAGATCCCAGGAGCTTGCCCATTTTATCTCTGTATTTTGCATTCTTGTTGACTTCTGTAGCTCATAGACTCTGTGCTCTCTCTGCAGGTCCAGTCTAGGTGCAGCAGCAAGGAGAACATCCTCAGAGCAAGTAAGTGCAGAAACTTCTTAGCTCTATTGAGAAACTAGGACTGCTCAGAAGACAGTAAATGATAGTCAGATCAGAGGTGGGACTAAGTGGGTTTGCAGCAGAAATTTAGTAGCTTAAGACAGAGAAATCCATTCCAAAGGTAAAACTGTAAATAGCTCATATTGTTCATGTATTAATGGAGAGTCGCCTTTTAATTTATTCTTCCAAGTTGTGGTTCTAATGACATGGAGGTCTGTGTTGTTTGTGATGTTTTGTTGTGAATTATCATGTGTGTGCAGGTTTTATGGGTAAGAATTAACGCTCAAAGACAATGAAAATGGAGATTCTCAACTTGAATGTACATATTTTTATTTCATACTTAAACATGAATTTGAATGTGGGATTACATAGACCAAACCAAAAAGTGCAAAGGTTAAGAGTTCACATTTAATCCAGATGATGTCTAGTTTAATTTGCACAAATCTTTTTCTTTGTGTTGTGAGAATCTTTTCTAGTCTAAAATTTGATCCACCATATGTGCATGTATATGTATAATGACAGGACTAGGAAGTTGTTTTGGTGGTAAAAGAGCAGGCTGTCAAGAATTTTCTACCTTATGCAACCAATTGAATTAGCTGCTTCAAAGCTAGAGGATTATTTTGTTGTACAAAGTGCAGCTAATATAAGTAGTTATTTTTAGAGCTATCTGACATTTCACATTAGTGAAAGATAACTTGGTGAAGTCTGAGGAGTTGTTTAATGTCATTTACTTGTAATTAAAGTGCCATTTAGTAGTTCTACAATTTAAAAAAATCATTTGTTTGTCTCTGGGTCTATTTAAATCTGTGATACCTCTAATAGAAGTGTTAGCTTTTGTTTGTAGGAAGAAATGGGAGAGAGAAAGGTTACACCAGCATGTATCTTCCCTCCTTCATAAATGCTATTCATGCTAATGTTAAACCTAAAGGGGCTCTATTTTCTTGACTTTTTTTGCAGAAATAATGGGTGTTACTTCTGGTGTTGGAAAAAAAGATGTCAGAGGTTAGGGAATTTTAACTATTTCCAAAAAGTCTATGTTGGAGAATGCATTTCTCAGAAGATTTTAACAGAACCTTTGACTTAAGCAAATGACATGCATTAGTGACAGACTTGTAAATCTGAAGGTTGTTCTCTGGGGACCAGTCAAAGCATTGAAAACCTGTGAATTCTTTCACTTTTTAAGGTTTAAAGAGGTGAAATGTCACTTTCTGAAGTAGCTAACAGTGAGTTTTAAGTAGCAGTGAAATTACTGCTAGAAGCAGTAAAAGCATCTAGTGGCAATAGAATAAAGGTTGTGCACTGCCACACAATTCCCTCAGCTTTCATTGCTGTGACATGTTTTTTCTTAGCATTTTCCTTCATATTTTCCAACTTAAAACATCAGGAAAAGGTTTTCAGCGTGTATTGCGTGGAATCTGCTGGAATTACAGTGCTGTTAAAGCAGGGTTTCTTTCTCTATGCAAAGGCAGGTGTGGGAAGTTTAACTGTATTTCACAAATGCTTTCCTTTTCCTCTTTAATGATGTTGTCAACAAAAAACAGACATGATAACTCGGAAATGTAAGCTTGCTAGGGAGATCCCCATTGTTTAAACCAGGAATGCAGTTTTTCTATGCTACACTTTTACCTTACAATAGTTTAATGTGGATCATTTGTCCCTAGTTTTCTTATGTGAAAGTTAGGTTTGAGTTTGCAAAGTCTTAATATAGTTAGAAATTGTCTCATTGGTTGTTTCTCTCTTCTTCAAAATGCCAACTGCTATCTTAAGGAAAGGAATTAAATCAATTAAAAATTATTTGTGCTTGACAAATTCACAGTGCCTGCTTTTTTCATCATGTTATCTTCTAAATACGTATAAAGAGATTGTTCAAAGAATTTCTTCCAGAATCATTCCTGGAAGAAGTAGGTGGACAGTTTTACTTGTCTCTACTTCTTCCTCTGAAAGGTAGTTACTCTGTTAATAGCAAGAAATAATTAGTGAACAGTGTCTCACATGAAAAGGTAAGCATGTGTTAGTGCTGAACAAGTGTTGTATATATAGATTAATTAAGAAACCTCCTCGTCTGAAGGAAGGGCTTAGACTGCATGATTGCTGTGCTATTTTTTACTTGCTTTTTATTAGAAGACTACCCTTGAAGCAATGATCTTTTTTTTTTCAGAATCTGAAGGCATGTACAGTAACAAATGAGATATTTTTGTAGTGACTGCAAAGCAAAATCATGTCATTAAAAATTAGTTTCTATTATCTAATGCTTTCTGTACTGTAGTTTATATTACTTAGGAATATCATTACATATCACGTATAGAACATCATCCACTTTGGCTCTCATAAATACCTTCTTGTTCTAGGTAAATCCTTTCAAGATACTCTGCAATTGTAATTGTCTGAATCTTTCAGTTTATATCTGTTGCTCTTGTTTATATATTCCTGCAATAGTTCTCTCTTCAGTTGCTCATCTTCACTTCCAAAATCCTTCAAAGCTTGCTGTCCCCTTGTTTAATCTCTCAGTAAGTATCATTAAATCAAAAACACTGTTGGTTTCATTTTCAAACTATTTCTGTCATATTTTCTCCCCACCTGTCCCTCATACCCAGGAAAAGCAAGCTTTCTTAGGTTGTCCTACTGCCTTCACTCCAATCATACATTTAAACACTTTGCTATGGTGACAACAAAATCTTGGCAATGGGTAGGATGCCCACTAGCTGGGGACACTGTCTGCTGCCTTGACTGCCCAGTAATTTCATTGTACTCTCTCCATCTTCCTTTCAAACCTTTGGAGTCCCATCTCACTCTTGGATTGTAGGCTCACTGGCACAGTGTCCATTGTTGTGCTTTATCAGAGAATGTTGAAATGTGTTTGTGCAGAACAGAACGGAGTGAATTGTCCTGAGTTCATAGAACTGAATTAGTCTCATATTATCATCCTCAGTGTAAAATACTGCATCACCTGGAAGGGCTTCTGTTGTACATTTACCTATCTTTTTATGCTCATTGAGACTTCTGGTATGTTCTTCACTACAGATAAGGGTATACACTCTCTTGTTTCTAGTTGAATACAGTGTCTTCCCAGGGTCAGACACGAAAGCTCAATACTGATAACTAACTCATTTAATTTGCTCCAAAGTGCTGATTAGTTTCAGTAAAATGGTTTAAATGAGCATCACTATATGAATCTGCTCACTGTAGCCTACATGAATTTGTTCTTTCTCATTGCAGGTCACAGTGCTGTTGACATCACCAAGGTAGCAAGAAGACATCGCATGTCTCCATTCCCATTGACATCTATGGACAAGGCCTTCATCACAGTCCTGGAGATGACCCCAGTGCTGGGAACAGAAATCATCAATTACAGAGGTATGTTAAATTGGATTCTTTGTGAGCTTGAGGGTGAGTTCTTCCCTATTTGGCAACCTTCCTTCTCTTTTATTAATGTTGTGAGGTGTCTGAAACAGTGCTTTTCCCAGGAGAAACTGCTTTAGGAAATACCTGTAATAGGGGAAACCTTTCAAAGTTAGGAGAATGTTAGTTGAACTCAGTGGTGCTCCCTGAAGGAATCTGTAATGGAACACTAATAAAATACATGAATTTATTTTCTTCCTGTTTGTATTACATGCAGGAAACATACTGTACTCAGCTTGAACATGCCTCAGTGGACTTTTGTAGGTGCCGAGTATTGTGATTGGTTCCCTCTGTTGTCTTACTGTGGAAGATTCTCACTAAGTCCCTTACCTATCCAAGATTAATGATCAAAGCAAAGTGATTATTGATTCCAGATCACTTTTTTCCATGTCTTTATCAGTTCATCTCAGTCTCTTTTTCCAGTTTCTAGTTGGCCTGCTAGTCATTCCAGAATTTTCCTCTTCTTCTCATAAATACAATTCCTTTTCTAATCTAACACTACATGACCATTTTCTGAAATAACTTCCTTTTAATGTTTCATCTATTGAAACTTTGTAATTAAAGAGTAACTGGTTTTGATACAGTGAGATTGTCTTCAAAAGCACCAAACAGCAAGCAAAATATCAGACTTTATGACTTTGTGACTGTATCTATACTCATGAATAAGTAGGGATAGATGAAGTGATTTTTCTGGCCCTAAAAGGAATTAGCAAGGCATCTCTCATGTTTATTCAGCTCAACTATCCTCCTTCCTGAAATACTGTATTCATAATGTCTATTAGATGCCTCCCTAAGCTTCTGCTATTCCTTACATCAAGCCTAGACATTATCTGGGAGATGTTCTTGGCACATAACAAAACCATGACAGGAAATATGCTGACAAGTAAGCCTAAACTAGGTAGGGAAGCAGAAACCTCTTCCAGGGATCCTTCCAGATTGTCCAAAAGTAAGGTGGTGAGTGAAGAGATTGTGGAACTATAAACCTCAAAAGGCAAAAACATTTGGGACACTGGTGTGCTACAGACAGCAGAGAGGCACAAATGGTTTCCTAATGGAATATTCTGTCTTCTGGCTTGGAAGTTCTTTGCCAAAACTTTGTGCTACCAGAAGCCTTCAAGATGTCTTCATATTGACATAGTGATTTAGCAGACTGTATGCAATATCACACCTGTGCATTTAGTGACTCCAAGCAGAGTTCAGTGCTCCTCTATGCCTTGGCAGCAGGATTTCTGAGAAAATGCTCCATACCCTGCATTCAGAACAGCACCAATACTGGATCAACAAGGAATATGCATAATACATCCTGCACTTTCATAATGGCATGCAGATTAGAAGGCACTAAGGCATAAATGCCTGAGCATAACTATTGGGCCTTTTGGGTAGCTGTCAGTTAAATGTCTTTTCCAAGACAGCCCTTTGTGAACAATATGATGAGCTGCAGTTGGGTACATTTAGTCCAAATAAATGCGTATGCAACCCTAAACTCCTGAAATAAAGGATGAAAGACTGACATCTGCCTCCCTGATAAGCACATCATGTATTTATTTTGGTATGTCAGATACAGTTAAGGTACTGTAGGATTATTATTCTTCTTTGAATAAAAGAAGAATAATAAAATAAAAGATTCTGAGTCCAGAATGTATGTATTGTTATTCCTGGCACTCTTTTTCTTTCAAAAGTAATGAACTGAGTCTGCTGAGTCGCTCTAAGTTTTGACCCTCTTCCCTCTCACCCAAAACCCAAGCATTAGATTGAGGGTACCATGAGCAGGTTCAGAGACAGATTCTTGATTTAATGTTCACATGATTATACCAACAATTCCTTCATATTTTTGCACTGTAGAGCAAGATTTTATCTTGCAATTTATTTTTTAAGTAGTATACACTTATTTTAGTACTGTGTGTTGTCCAAGTATATCGTATGAAATTTCAGGATTGAGCCTATGGGAGACAGCCTAAAGGACATGTGTGCGTCTGTGATACTGCAAATTCAATTCTCTTAATCTACATTGTAGATTTGTAATTTGTATCTACGAATCCCAAGATGGAAATGCATTTTCAGAAGTTCTTAAAAGATCACCATCATGTTACACAGACAAATTAGTAACGGGTTGTTCTTTTTTTTCTTTTTATTTTAATATACGTCAAATTTCAGAAAATGGTATAAATTTAGTTCTGGAGGTCTGAAACTGTATTTAGAAAAGCCCTATTGTGCTGTGTTTGTTTTCTTTGTGATTTTGTGTCTTGAATTACAACTGAGCTTCTGAGCTATCTTTCAGGAGCATAGTTTCTCTCCAAGGAAAGTGAAATGTGCAAAATTCTAGAAGTCCTAATTACCTAATCAATTTAACCTGATTTAGTTAAAACTAAACATATTTCATAGCATTCATTCTCATAAATAAAGCAGCTGAATGTTATTCTGTACAAATACCCAGTACAGACCTGATTTTATTCTTGATTAAGTCAAGGTAGGCTGTAGTCTCCCAGATCTATCTATTCTCTCCTAACACAAGGGAGAGAATTATTAAAGTTGTCTTTTGAAACATGACTTTTGCACTGGTGTGTTGCTCAGTTACCATATAGATAATTTAACCTCTTTCATATTTTAAAAAAATGGACTGTCCTAAAGCATTTTAAGGAAGTGTCATAAACCCAAGGCATCTGAAGCATATTTCCCACCTGCCATCATTGATATCTGGTAGCCTCCAATTAGGCTTATTCCAAATAAATGCAGTTATCTGAGTATAGGTCTGTGGGCATATACGGTTAAATTTTTAGACAACATGATTATTATTATTCTTCTGAAACTAAGACACAGAAGTTTAATTGATAATAAAATTATAATACAGAAGCAATCTACATTTTATGAGCTTAAGCCAGAGAACAGCACATTTACTCTTGTCTAGTCCAAGAGCCCAACTGATTGGTTTGGTAGCATTGACTTTTCATATCACACTACAGTGCTACCAGGGCAGGATTTACAAAATCCATCACTTCATAGTACAAGATGTCTTACTGCTGTGCCCCAGAGAAATCAAATCAAATCTTCATGGAACTGCACCAGGTTCACCACCTAAGCTTAGCAAATACCCACGTTTGAAAAGTGAGTTAAATGTAATTCTCCATTTTGTGTCAGAAAGCCATGAGCATCATAAGGGGCAGTTTGATGGCATTAAAATAATTCAGAACATCTTTCTGACTTACAATTAATCAAAATAGGCTCAAACTGTATTTTTAGAATATTTTCTTAAAAGAGACTGCAGAGACACTTAAGATTGTCCTCTAGTTACTGACTTGCTTCATTTTAAATGCCTAAGGCTGCTTCAGCAAATAATTCTTACATTTTTCTTCTTGTAATGAAATTCATTCCCATTGCTGGCTAGCCATTTATTCCTTTCAAATATTGCATGGCAGTATGCCATGAACATACTGTTCAACTTTACTCTATTTGACGTGATTTTGCATGCAGACAAGAAGCAAAATGAAGGCACAACATGCCTGCTAAAATTGGAAGTATCACTTTAGTATGAGATTTCCTGCATATATGAACAAAGGGTGTTTTTACTAGGCCTTTGATAGCTGCCTTTTCTCTGCTATAATTTAAATGTCTGTGTGTGCATTCTTTTACTCAGTATAAGTGTACAAGCTTCTGTGAGCTTTCTAATAATTCTGTATTGTGTATCACAGGCACTGATATGCAGGTTTGCACAGGTGAATTAATGGCCATTACAAAAGTGCTTTTCTAGTTGTTTTAACAGGTTTCAGCAGCATTTTCATGGCAATAGTTATTTCAGCAATGCAGCATGAACAGTAACTTCAGGCTGAAAGTTGATACATAAGGATGTGAGCACAATATTGTTATAGTTACAATAATTAATTGCTAACTAAATCACTTTGTGTTAATAAGTAAAATACAATCTTCATTGTAATACCACTTCACTAGAGCTGAACGTTTTCAAATCAAGTAGGTGAACTTTTTTACAAAATCTGCCCATTTAGTGTGCAGCACTAGCTCTTCTGTAAAATAAGAATCACACTTTATGCACTTCTCTTTTTTGGCATGTCTCAAAGACCATAATCTCTAAAGCATATATCCATGCAAATTCTCCTGGCAGAAATAATCATGCATTCTCTCACTCCATCATACTTTCAGCAGGATATTTCCTTCCAGTGCCACAATGCACGCTAGGAGCAGGCCTCTGCTATGAGCAGGGCTTCCCTTCTTTTACTTAGACATACTGGAATCAAGCCAGTCTCAGTAGTTCTGACCCATGTGTCCTTTCCCTGTACATCTAATCACACATGTAGTAAATCTGCTTTCTCTCTCACACTATATCAAGGGCCAAGTTACATATTTTCCACTCTGTTGCATGTCATACTAAAAAATAAAGCTCTTGCTGATGCCATAAAAGTACCAGCCACTTGACTGAGGGTGAAATAATTCATATCAGTCTCTACAGGGAGGCTGAGCCACATTACAGCTCAGCAGCCATAGTTGCTAAGTTAAGAGAAAGAGTATGTTTGAAACAGCTATTAAAATATTTAGAACTATAACACTGTAAATTTATATAAATAATTCTGACACTTCTGTGCACTCATCCTCCATCAAGCAGAAATGCTCTCAGCAATTAGGTGAAGCTAATCTATTGCCAAATTTCTTTGTCAATTTATGAAAACTGGTTCATTGTTAATGTTCTCAATTCATCACCTCTCACCTTCTGTGCACAGGATTCACTTTTGAAATGTCATTTTACAAGTTTTTTTTTTTAATTTAATAAAAATTCAAATAAAGGAAAATAAAGAAAGTGCATATATTCAAGAGATCTTAGGGGGAAAACTAGTCCTGAAGAAACAAATATTTTTTTTTCTGTCTGGTCCTTAATCGGCACTATCACCTTTGGGTTTGGATACTTGGCATTCAAATCTACTGTCAGCAATCTCACCATAACTAGGAGCACAGACTTAAACAAATCCTTTGTCATTACTTTCAGACTCTAGTCTTTTTTCCTGTATGTTGGGTCAAAAATCCAAAGCCTGAGAGATCTCTCTGTCCCATACACATACGTTTCATCTATTGGAGGGCACAGCTGTGAACTTCATTTCCCTCTTTCCCCCATTGTAATGACACAGAGTCTTTTCTCTTTTTTCTAGATGGAATGGGGCGAGTCCTTGCTCAAGATGTATATGCAAAAGATAATCTGCCACCATTTCCAGCATCAGTAAAAGATGGTTACGCTGTCAGAGGTAAACACTCACTTTCTGGACATGTAGTATGTTAATTCACCTGTTTTGGATCCAGCAAGGGTTATTTTGGTTTAGATTTAATACAGATCATTGCTGGGGTCACAGTTATATAAAATGCACTGTCTTGAAGGGAGGTCACAAAGCTGAGTTCAGATCTTTTAAGTGGATACAGGTGTACAAGAGAAAATGTACACCCATGTGTGCTCCTAGATGTACACCTCTGTTGCTCGTGCATTTCTTGGAAACATTTAAAATTCTGGACGATAACAGAACATCTGGTTCTGAATTATGGATTCATCTTCTATTCCTCTGTTATAGATTTAATGAGGATTTTTTATATGTATTTTACTTTGTTGAACTCTTACAGATATTGATTACATCAGAGAATTTTCGAAGAACTTACCATAATGTTCTCTTATGGAGACACCTCAAAAGCAGAGGTTCTTACTTTAAAAATACTGCAGCTGCCATATACAAATAAAATTAGCTTTATGACTGTATTCATTTCAAGCAGCAAATATAATTTCCCAGGAGACCTGAATTCACACTCTGCTTTGCCACTAAGTGCCACATCACTTTGAGCCAGTTGCTTCTCTGTGTGTCAGTTTTTGCCTTCATAAAGTAAGAATAACGATGCTCACCTCATATGTCTATGAAGGAAATTTAAAATATACAGAATCAAACATTTTACTAGTAGTGACTTAATTGTGGTAGCAATCATGACACCATGTTGAAATTTGTACACAGTAGCCAACTTTCTTCTAGTGACATTAAAATATCTTTTTTGTTACTGGCAGTTGAAACCATGGAAAGCAACTGCCCATGAAATAGACTGCCTGCAGACCCAGGCAACGGGTGAAATCCAGTAGCTTCCCCATACATAAAAATAAAATTTCAGGTCCACAAGATGAGTGTGTGAGAGAAACAGGCAGACCAAAATGACTAGTAATGTGGTCTAGGGAGTGCATATGAAGCCAGAGAAATACAACAGGTAATGTAACACTGAGAAAAGCTAAGAGAGTGAGCTCTGAGTAGAATGCTGAGTGACAAGGGCCTTGGGATCAAGGCAAAGCTGTCTTGCAACCTGATTGCTGCAGGGTAAGGAAAAGCATGAGTACAATCTCAGTAAACACACAGAGTGAGCAGAGTGATCATGAATGTCATTTCCTGCAACTTCTGACAGAACCAACACACAAAACCTAATTTGGTGGTGAATTCAAGCAGAGTAACACTGAGATATTTGAATGCATCCAGAGAATGGCACTAAAGCTGGCGAAAGTGCTGGAAGGAATGTCCGATGAGGAGCAGCTGAGGACTGTGGGTTTGTCTTGTTTGAGGAAAAGTATGTTGAGAGGTGACCTCATGACTCCCTACAGCTCCCTGTGTAGGGGATGGACACAGGGTGTCCAGTGACATTATGTGTGGGAATGGTTGAAAGCTGTGCTAGGGAAGGTTTAGCTTTGACATCAGGAAATATTGCTTTACCAAGAGGGTGGGCAGACACTGGAACAGACTTCCTAGGGAGTGGGTTGATGCCCCAAGCCTATCTCTGTGTCAAAGGCATTTGGACAGTGCCCTTAATAATTTGCTTTACATTTTGGTTAGCCCTGAATTGATCAGGCAGTTCTATTCTATTCTATACTGTTTTGTTCTATTCTTATTATTCTTGTGAACCTGTTATCTTTGGATATGGGAAAAAAAAAAAAGCTTTTAGGCAGAGATGACACTGACTACATTAATGGATGCTTCTTACAAAAATATAAGCATTAGCTCTCAGGGACATAACATGTCTGCCCAAATCCTTGTCCTTTTCTCATTTTATATCAGTTGTGTATCATCTATAAACTTTATCTCTGTATTATTATTGGTGGGGGAATAAAATCTAGTTCAGTAGCATTTTATCAGGTTTAAAATAATTTAGCTATTAGGGATTTCTTTCTCTTCTTTTGCTGGATCATACAAGCGCATTTTTTTTCAGTGCAGGCCTTACAACTGTTTTCAGTAGTATTACATGCATTATTCAAGGCTATCTAGTTGAAGAGTCCTTTTTGAGTTCGCTCTAAAGCTCTTAGATTAGTCTGTTTGATAAGCTTTTAAGCTAAGTTAATTATTAGTCTTCAAACATGGGTAAGTACCAAGATAATGATCTGCAAAGCTGCAGCCAGTGCAGGAGTACAAAGGTGATAAATCATAGACTGAATGGACATCCTTCCTTAAAGTAGTTCTTCTTGATACAAGGTTACCTAGGTGTACATTCAGAGCTCCTGAAGTTAAACCAAAGTTTTTAAGATAAAGGTTATCACTGGTTAGACTTCATCTCTAGGAAATCAACTTTTTATAGCTACAGATTTAAAATTAGTAATAATGCAGATTTAAATGCTGTCTTTCCAGCTTAGTTTGCTTGAGCACTCTGCTGTGCTTGGAAAGGCAGAGCTGCTTGTGCTTCACACATGCTTTACACCATGGTAAAGCCTATCATCCCACTAATGCAACTTGCTGAAAGACCTTTGAGGCAGGCAGGAGTTTAAATGTCATTAGTAATTGTGCCTTCCTTGTCCCCGTAAAAATGCAGATTTGATAAATTGGAAGTCCTGAATACTTGTTAAATCAGTGATCTCAGACTACTAATTGTCACTATTGCAATAGTGTCATGAACACCCTTAAATCTTTGTTTTTAATGTAATTCCTCCTAGTCTTCCTTTACATGACCTCATACTGCCCAGAAATTTTCAGTTAAAAATACTCTGTTTTTTAGAACCAGTGTTTTTCAAAACAATAAACGCCTCAAATGGACCTAAAATGTAAAATCCTTACAGAACTTCTATAACCTTAGTCATGAAGAACTGAAGTCACTGAAGAACTGAACATTATATCATCTTTGCTCTTCTGTTCTTTATTTATAATGCCACCTTTTGTTTTGGTTCAGTGTTTACCATTTATGTTGTCCCTCTTAACAGCTGCTGATGGCCCAGGAGATCGATTCATCATAGGAGAATCCCAGGCTGGTGAGCAGGTGAGCACAATTTCTTTTCTCTTTTTTTAATGTATTTTTCTTCTGTAAGATTTTGTTTTGTATTTTTACAAGCCTTGCTAGTGCTCCAAAATTCAATAGTCTTGGATGTGGTGTGAAGTAGGACACAGCTGTACTGACCCTCCTGCTCTGTGCCTTGGGACATGATTTCAGAAAGTGAGGTAGTACAGTTACATAAGGAGCTAACAAGGATATCCCAAAATACTTCAGAGCATTGTGCTGACATGTCTGATAGGAGTGCATACAGTAACGTTCTGCCCTGGTCCAATGTTTGAGGACATGAGATTTCTAGTGGCACAACAATTCATAAGCAGAGAAAAGAGTGATTTAACCCCCTCTTGCTGACAGATTTTTTTAAGGATGTCAGCCCAATAACAGTTTTCATAAGATGCTTCCATTTTTCACACTGATAACTGCAAAATGAAGTGTATAAATTTTTTATTAAGCTTTTGCAGATAGGTAACGATCAGAACAATCTTGAGGAAGCCTGGCAGCAGCCTGGTTTGAGGCTGGTTTGTGAGAAGAATGTTTGTGCAACTTAGCTGATACATGGATTGATTTTAAAAGCAAGTTGAGGCATGACCTGTTTGTGACCTGCTGTGCTCTATAAATATTCATTAATAGACACATTTTGTGATTTGTTCTCAAATTCAAGAGCATATTTCATTGAAGTTCTTTACTCATACTGGGGAAATGGGAAAAAAAGTTATGTTCAACTAGTCTAAGTCTGTCCATTTAATCATACCTGGTAGTTGTGTTCCGGAAAACATGAGATAGTCCAAAATTAGTCCAGCTGTTTCAAGTCCTGATTTATAATTCTGTGTATTTTTTGTATGTGAAATGATGGAAAAAGGGATAAGTAACAGGCAAAACAAGGAATTAATCAATTTCAATTAGGATTTTATAGTATGTCCATTTTGACTGCTAAACAAAAAAGTCCAAGTAAAATCAACATATTTCAAAAGTTGTATCAGGTTTTAGAAGTATTATCAAGTGCAGGATGATTTAATTTGTTTTTAAATGTACTTGAACTGTCTCTAAATGTGTAATAGACATTTAATTTGGCTAATCATGTCAGGAAGAGCTGTAAAAATTATTTTTGCTTTAGGTCCCATCCATCATCATGAACTATACTTTGGTATAATAGACATCTTCTCAGTAGTGATATTCATATGAATTTAGATTAATGGATCAATTGCAAAAATATGTTAAATTACTTTCAATTCTAAAAAAACAAGGGCAAGTTAATTCAGCAGTTTTTTTCACCTGCCTTATAATTTTAGCCCTCCTGACTGCATTTTCAAGCTTTGGTCCAGAATCCGAAAGATTCAAAGACAGCTATTTTTACAACCCTTTTTATGATCACTATAAAATAGCAAGAACCAGCAGAGGAACTTGCTGAATTTTCACTCCTATCACTATTCCCCTCTCATCAATATTATCATTTTGCTAGTTAAATATCACAGCACAGTGTTGCTTAAAAGCAGTACTGCTGAAGTTGTCTCTAATGGGGACTACTTACCATTAGAGGTCTGAAGTGTTTCAGTGTCCTAATCAGTTCAGCAGGTTTGTACAAAAGATAAAAGGGCAAATGGAAGCTGCTTCCCTCCAACAAAGTTCAAGAGCTCACTAATGTCTCTACAGGGACAGTCTGTCCTCCCAGATTACAGGGAATAGGAAGACTCTCTGGCAAGGAGCAAAAATTGGGTGGGAAGCAGGCATGCAGAGAGAGGCTATTTCTGAAAATACCAGTGGCAAGTTAGAAAAACAAGGCTGTTGACCTCAGAATAATTGGTCAAAGTTTTTTTCTGGAGCAAACACATCTTCAGGTTCATCTCCTTCCCAAGAAATTATTTATAGCATTGGAAGGCTCCTCAGTCTCATTTCACCCTTCAGTCACTCTCAGCAGCAACATTCTGCTTTTCATGTTACAGACCAATTAACAGAATGATTCACAGCAGGGAGTTCAAAATAGATTTAGATTTGGCTCCTCCTGTAGGGAAAAAGGTTACATAAATGCTAGTAGCAAGGAAGAAGATGGGACTGTGCATTGCAGGAAGGCCATATAGCCAAGTTGGACATTTCTGTATCAATTTTTAATTTGTACGTTTTCTGATTTCCATTTACAGATGGTCATGTTTATGTTAACCCTTTTTTTGTATATCAGGGAAAGCTTTCAGGCACCACCCTGCTTTGGGAAGGTTAGGGCACACTTGAGATTACTGGTCACGAGCCATCCACAATGGCCTGTGTGTAGAACACTCAGCGTAGGAAAAATGGTTTTCCTTCTGCAGACTCATATAGACCATAGCATTTCCTGCAAGACTTCCTAAAGGCGTTTGGGAGAGGCACTAAAACTAACCAGCTACAATGTTAGAATGAAAAGCAGGCATTTTCCACTATTCCATTAACTTGTGCCTTTTTACAGAAAGGAGCATGGATCATCCTAAATGACACAGGAGAGGTGTAATCATGTGCAGGAGAAATGGGCTGAGATAGGGGTTGTGCTTAGTAAATTATTTCTGGGTTTTATTCAGTGACTAAAATTGAGCAGGTTATCAGTAATGAAGGCAAAGAACAGAAACCAGCATTGCCCCATTGCAGGTAAAAGTGAGATCCCAAAGGCCTTTAGAAGAGCTTCTGTGAAATTTTTGCACATTAATATGTTTTCTGAGAAGCAATCATTTCTTTATCTCCAAAAAATCTATCATAGAGGAACACAGCCCTGGAGATTCACAAATAAATCTAATGGTTGACTTTTGTTCATAAAGTTAATCTGATCAAATTCTCAGCAGACAAAAATGAAATTAAATTTATGAGCAACATGACCAGTTCTAAAAGCAATTGTATCATGAATTTGTTTAAATGTATCGCATCATTGCATCTCAAAAATTAACTCATCTAACAATAAACTCCAGAAATTTGGTTAGTTACAGCACATTTTATCACCATAGGCTGTGATTTGTGGCAGTAGTAGACATTTTGTATTCTTTGTGATGCATTTTAATAGGCAGAATTTTTTTTATGCACTGTATTCCTCTGAAATTTAAGCCGGCAATACTTAGTAAGTTCAAAACAATATTACCTATTTGTAATGTATGTTTAGATTAAAAGATACATTAAAAATAGGTAATATTGTTTTGAACAATAATTGTCTTTGAAAAAGATACAATGGGATGCAAAATACATAATCCAAGGGGTAAGCTTTGCCTTTCGTAACATTTCTTTTCATAAAAATCAAAATTACACACTAGATAGCATTATTTTCCCTTTTAAGCAGCTTTAGTACAAATGGCAGTGTTTCAGCTATCCATCCACAATTCCTTGCATAGTCTGGGGTGAGGAATAAATGCCATTTTCTTAAAAGTTTTTTTTTAATGTCATCTGGTTTAGATACTTGCATGATAGCATGAATCTTCCCCTAAAAATACATTAACTGTGACATATGGCAAGTGGGGGTTTATTTTTTTTCTTCTCCAAGGATATTAGATTTCCATTACCTGCCAAGAAGGGTTAAGATTCAGTCAGTTCTAGGGTCAGTTATTTCTTGGAATACAAAGGTCGCTGTGATGCTGTGGTAAGCCAGATAAAAACCATCGCACCTTTTTCCTATGGCTTCTGTCCCAAATGTGTGAAATACACACATTTAAAAGTAAAACTCACCTTTCAGAGGTTATGACAGTGCTGAAGTGGGGTAGAAGAATGGGCAAGGCAAAGAGCTTTATGCAGCTGAAGTGCTGACCACTGGTCTAGGGTTTGGTCGTGTCTGTGAGCCCCTGGCAGAAGTCATAGAGTAAATTCCTGCTGGGCAGGAGCAGGTAACACTCCTGGGAGGTACTGCCTGCAGCCCGGGGGCTGCTGCCAAATGCCTGCTAATTACACCTTGAGAAGTCCTGGATGAATTCCAGCGCTGCATATGGAGTTTAGAGTCAATGTGCACATGAGTTGTACGTGTGGCACGTACAGAATATTTACTCTGCTCACAGCTGCATAGATCTCTGTGTAGCACATGTTCACTTATAACACTGAAACCTAGATAGGCCAGGCTTCCTGCCGTGCTGGGAGGAGCCAGCAATGAAATCTCAGTCATCATATCAGCTTCTTTTAGTTTCATTTTTTAGGATTTTATTTTTGTCATTTATTTCTTAAGTAGTTATGGCCAAATTACAGTTTTACCTTGATTTTGACAAATGTTTATTAAAATAGTCTGCCTGGTGAGAAGTGTTATTATAACCATATAATTTGTTTTATCATGTTGTTCTGATATTTTTCTATTCTTTGTACTGCTTCTGCTGAAACTTTTTAATGCTCTGTGACTTTATAGAATTGTAGAATATTATCAATTTTAGGCAATTCTAAATTGACCCTCGATAGATATTGTCTGTGAACTAGTATTGAGCTGTCTCAGTTTTAAGAAATGTGCCTAAAAATTAAGCAGTTGGTTACATTACTATTATATATTGGCTTTTCATAAATAGTGTGCTGGTAAAACAGAACAAAAATCCAGCCAAAGCAATTTCAGCCCTGGCAGCCAGAGTGCTCTGCAAAAATATTTATGTACTGAGACCTGCTAGATTTTTGTTCATGGAAGTTTCCATCTAACAGTTAAATTTTTAAGCCAGTTATTTTTCTGTGCCAAATATTTTTCTGAATATTAGTATATTCCTTCTTCTGAAAGTTGTTCGTGTGATAGAATTATAAGGAGAAAAACCTGAAGCCACCTAAAATGTGGCCATATAAATAAAGCGAGGTATGAATTGGAGTTTATTGTACCTGTTGATATTGCCCACAATATATCAAGAGTCATGCAGCAAATAAGAATTCTGATCTTTCAGATAGTTTACTTGCATAAAGTTCCCGTGGCTTGAATTTTTTTTTTTTCCAAAAAGAGATTAATTTCTGATTTTTTATTTTTCAGCCAACTCAGACTGTGATGCCTGGTCAGGTAATGCGAGTTACAACTGGTGCTCCAATTCCATGTGGTGCTGATGCAGTGGTGCAGGTGGAAGATACAGAGCTCATCAGGGAATCAGATGATGTGAGTCACAAGTTAAAAAACTCATTTTTCTTTTATTTGTGGCAGCAAATGGTATGTGATACAGTCCTGTTAATATGAAAGTAAGTCATACAGAAAAGTGCTTCAGTAGTCTGGGAAGTTTGAGGGATTTTGCATCAGTTCCTAGTGGCATTTCTCACTTTTTCAGGCTGTGATAACAGTACCACAGACCTTCCTGTTCTGACTGATTTTTCATCAAAATTGTTGAGTGCTCACTCTAAAATGTTTGGGAGCATGATTTGAGTGAAAGGCAGATGCCTCTTGGAAATCCATGCCCACAGTCCAATTCAATTACCTACTGTAACTACATTTTAAAACACAGGCTAGTGGAAATCTCACCAGATAAGAAGGGGAATTTTTTTTTAAATTACATTATGATCTCAGAATAATACAGTGAATTACTGCTGATGTAATTAAAGCTGAATATGATTTTCTGCACTTCTATTTTAAGTGCTGCAAAGTCCATAGGAGGACTTGGATTGCTTTAAACTGTGCTATGAGGACAGTTCTGTATTATCAGAGTTGGTCTTGTTTCAGCAAAGGAGAATTTGGTGGATTTTGGAGAATACTTCTTATACAAATGCCTTCCAGTGAATCTGTTTAGGAAAAGAGGTTTTGTTATGAAACAGGGGATGTAAATGTTTTTTTAAACTACAACTAAGATTTTTAAAAGACATTTGTGCTCCTTTAAAATGAGAACATTACTGAATTTAAGACCTCTGAAAACCAATAAATGGATAAGGTGCATATTCCTCCAGAATCTAGGCATAAACCTGTTTTTGAACAGATTTTCCAGCCTACCTTTACATATTAGTGGACTACCTTACAGATGCTGCAAATAAGAACACAGAAAGAAAACACAGAAAAAAACACAGAAAAAATATGAATACTGTAGTACTAATTCTGTATGCGTCATTGTCTCAACATATGAAATGCGCTTTTTATGAAGCAGAGGAGCTCTCTGTAGACAACTTTATTCCAAAGAGTGCATCTTAAGGCTTCCTTTGTGTTGCTGTGTTTGCTTCTGAATCCCAGCTGTGATTTCAAGGCACTATCCTCATGTTTGCTGTCATCTGAGAGACTTCAAGGCGAGAAGATGTGTCTCTTATTGACACAATTTCCAAGTTCAGCTTTGGAATGAGCTGTGTGTGTGATTCTGTGCTCAGATCAGCCTTTGCTCTACTGCTGCTGTTCTGACAAGCTATTCCTTCACCACAGCTCAGTGTCAGCATTGTAATTGCAGCTGGGGTGTAAGCAGATGAATTCTAGTGTTCAAAACTGATAAAGTCTGCAAAAGCTGAAACTCACTCTCAGGATCCTTTCTCATGCCTTATTAATCTTATTAAATGCATAGAGTTTTACATCTAATGAACTCAGCAAGCTGTGGAGGATGTCCTTATTCCTAGCAGGGAAATTATTGAAATTATCAATCCTGCTTTGAGGTTACAGATGTATATGTATAGATTATATCTTCCTGCAAAATACACCATTGCCTTCACTGCTTTTTAATCCATTCCATTAGCCTTACGGAGCAAGTTTTTTGTGACCATTGCCCACCTCATCTTGAGAGGACTACCACATTGCAAATATAAGCACTACATCACAATGTAAAACCAGAATTTTTTCTAGTCTAAGTTTAGATTTAGTGGTACTGACAGGCTGGCACTATCTCAAAACTGAGTGTATATATCATCAACCCATTTGCAGGGCTTAAATTTAAATATTAATGATAGAGGTCATGTACCATTTATTGGCATTGAATGAATCACCAAACTATTGACATTCTGAGTAAGGAAATGCATCAGACTCTTCAGGCCACTGTCTCTCGTTCACAGTAAATAAACAAGATGATTGAGCCCCTTTCTGATTCATACAAGGCTCTCAAGTAGGAGTATCCACTACAGGAATGTTCGTGAGAATCCTGAAACAGCTGCAGCACACAGCTTCTTTCCACTTTTCTGCTAATGTAATGTCTGCCAGACTAATGGTCTGTTTGAAGTGCCATCTTTGAAATGGTTTGACCAGATCAAGTTGGCTGAGAGGAGTAGAAAGAATCCACTCAGTATACCGGATCAAGAGGTAAACAGGAAAGCTGTATAAACACAGGTATCATTAAAAAAAAAAAAAAAAAAAAAAAAAAAAAGGGAAGTTAAAACTACATATTCAGTGCTGGTCCTTCCCTAGTGAGCTCATCGTAAAGAGCATTTCTTAAAATGTTTTTCAGTTTTAGTACACATTGTCTTACAACCTTTACAAACAAATCAGGAGAACAATGTGATGCTTAAGCCACAATGTCTCAGTGTAATGAGTGCTTTGTAGACTTCTGAGAAATTAAACATTAATCTTCTTTGAATAGTTCAGCTGACCAAATGTGATGTCCTTGTATTTGTAGGGCACTGAAGAACTAGAAGTTCGAATCCTGGTGCAAGCTCGGCCAGGCCAAGATATCAGGTCTGTATTTATTAAAATATCTCTGTTAGGAATTGAAGGGCTGATGAATTTCAAAGTAATTTTTTAATCATGAGTGGTACTGACATTTTGACAGTCAGACTGAGAGTCTGTGGACGCTCCAGACTTGCAGCAGGACCAATGAAGGAAAGGTACTTTGGTTCTCATCCTATTTTTCTTTCATGTTGTTTTTCTGTCCTGATTTTCAGACCCATAGGACATGACATTAAAAGAGGTGAATGTGTGCTGGCTAAAGGAACCCACATGGGTCCATCTGAGATTGGTCTCTTAGCAACTGTTGGAGTAACTGAAGTAGAAGTTAACAAGTTTCCAGTGGTTGCAGTCATGTCAACAGGGAATGAGGTAAGAAAAGTTTGTTTAGAATTATAGTCTGAAATGCTGTCTTTTTTTTAAGCAATGTTTTGGATTAGTGACTTCCACCCTACTCCCAAGCAGACTCACTTTTGAGAGCAACTCATGCTGACATGAGCTATTTCTGTGAGGCATCAACCCATAATAATCTGCTTGTGTTTTCTCCCTTAGGGGCTTTCTCACAGGTCTCACACTCTCTTTGCCAAAATTTTGGTAATGTATCCAACCATGTGCCAGCTGTTTTCCTCCTGCCAGCAAGGGAGAACCTGTGGGGTAGTTGGGGTTGTAATTCACGTTGCCAGTCATGACTGAAGAGTAATTTATTTTAAGCAACGTCCTCTATGTCTATAACACAAATGGCAGACAAGCTGACTTGGAAAACTCAATAGTTCTACCAAATGCCTTGTTGCAGTATTGTGCCTCAATATTCTTTCTTATAGTAGCACATGTTGACATCCAGACACTCTCCTGTTGGTAGAATTGCAGACCAGCTTTATAATTGTTTTAACTACATCAGAAAAATCAGGTTTAAGATTAACTTAATTTACTAACTTTACATATGTTGTGTGTTGACCCAGGCCAGCAACTGTGCCCTCTCACTTCTTCCAGCAACAGGACAGAGAAAGAATAGGAAGAGCAAAATCTAAAGAACATGTGGGTTGAGATATGTGGGTTAAGGCAGCATGAAGTTTTCACTGTCCTTTAAGACAAGCTTTTTGAAATCCAGCCTCAAATATTAACTCAGTAGCTGTATTCTCATGCAGCTTGGATATGTTCAATTTTGAAAGACTTGGAAAACTTTTCATAGGTTGAGTTTTTTTGTCTTGGGGTACAGATTATTGCCAGATTTCATAACATAAACAGGGTGTGGCATGCAGGAACCAAACCACTAACTGAGGAATAAATCCATAGAGCTACAAGGATTACAGATGGTGATTTTCTGACTGGTAGCTTCCATATGATTGAAGATTCTTGCATGTCATTAAAGGGTCCTTTACTGATGTAGACATTCTCTTTTGTAAAATGCTAAAATGTTCTTTAACATCCTATGACAATCTTCACAGAAACAGAGCTGCAAGCCAAAGCATAAAATTTACCCATACTCCACTTCTCATTATTCTTACCTTATTATCTAATGCTGTGATTTTGACAGATATGTTCTTATTAGTAGTAGCATTATTTACCTCTTGTCAATATTGTATTGGAATTTCTAATATATATAAAACATACATTTATATATGTATGTTTTGTAGTTTAGCTTCCAAAATACATAACACATGTGAGGTAATTGCCACGATAGATTATCTTAAGAGAAAGTTCTTCATCCAAAACAGTAATTGATATATGAACTAAGCATAAGGCTTCTGTTCATTAATCCAATGCAGAATGTTGTATTTAAGATATCTTTTTTGGTGAGCAGACAAGGAAATTCTGTTCAAATGTTTATTAATGCCTTTAAATCTGGTTAACAACATCAATGAGGTTCCCTTAGAATCATTTAAAGAGGAAGAATGACGTGAAAACTTGAAAGTTTTTTGTTTGATTGCTAATGTCTCAGATTAGAGGCCAGGTACTCATAGGAGTAAGAATGTTTTGCAGACATGAACCAGTAGAAACAAACTAAACAATGGAGGATTGGACTAAACAAGCACAGTACATATCTTATTAATTAAAATTCACTAAATCACTTTATACATATGTTTCATGATATGTGTCTAAAAATATCCTGTCCAACCTGAAGAAATAATTCTCACTTGACTTGTGTAAAGTACAGTGTTCCAAGGCAACTGACTGAGTGTTTCTGGTTTTATAGCTGCTGAATCCTGAGGATGACCTCTTGCCAGGCAAGATTCGGGACAGTAACCGTTCAACTCTGCTAGCTACAATCCAAGAGCACGGCTATCCAACAATCAACCTGGGAATTGTGGGGGATAAGTAAGTACCTCATGTTAGTAAAGATGTCACTTCATATTCATGTGATGCACTTTATGGCATCCATGGGAAAAAGAAATACCAGAGAAAATGTCACTCATTACAAATGTCACAGTGTTGTGACAAGGCACATCTTGGAGAAAGTATTTCATCCTTTTCATTATAGCAAGAAATAAGTCTATTTTAATATTAGGTCAATTCTTTTGAAAAAAATAGTATTTAATGGTGTTTAATTTGTTTTGCATTCTGTTTGTTGAAACAGATGATCTGTTTCCTGTTGCAAATTGAATTTTTTGTTGCAGTATCCTTCCAAGCGCTATACTTAAAACACATAAGGGGAGACAGTTCTACAGCAGCTACACTTTTTTCTGGTCAAATAAAGGGAGAAGGAAAGTTTCTCTCAGGGTTTATTTTCCATGCCAAAATTGATTTAGACTATACAATTTTGTCATATTCTGAGTAATTCTCTTTTGAGGAAGGACCCACTGCTGCATATTGGTCATCATTTCCAGAAATATGTGGAATTTTATTTTTTTTTAACTTTAGTGATCTTTACTTTGATTGCCCCAGAGTAGCACCCTACTGATCAGTCTTTCTGTTCATCTGACAGTGATTGCTCCTTGTTTCCCAGTGGTAGTGAAGTGACATCTTTTGAGAGCTCTGGGATAAGTGATTGAAGTGCTCAGCTTTCTGTCCTTCCCAAGACTGGGCAGTGACTGCTATCCAAGGCTTGAGTTTCTCAGCATAATGTATTTCCTCAATGTATTGAGACCTGGAGGCTTTGAAAGGTCTTTCTTGCTTTTTAGTTGGGGTATCAAACCAACTGACAGACTTGGTTTGACAGGGAGTTGTTCAGTTCATCCCAGTGGGTAATTAAAAGTAAAAATAAAAATAAAAAAAAAGAAAAGCAGATAAGCAGATGACAAGGTCCCAGTCAGGACTAAAAAGGAATCCAACCAGGTTACTATTACAGGGCTGGTCATTTCAAACCCAGTCTTCCCTAAAGCAGTATTCAATACAAAACATGACTGGCTTGACAGAAAGTGCATGAATGGGCCAGCCACTGCATGGTTTTGCAATAATTAAACTTGCATGGTGGCTGCAGGAAATGTTGTTGAGTTTGAAGTACTCATACAGGGAATGTGACATCACAGTTGTGATCTTAGGGAAGGCAAACCCTTCTGGATACTCTCACTGCATCCAGGTATCCCTTTTTGCTTCTCTAACCTAGCAAAACACCACAAATGCCACTGCATTTCCAACCAGCAAGAGATACCCAGCCCTCCTGCCTATGAATGCTTCCAGTTTCAGGTGGTGATGTCATAAAAACTCATGAGGCTCTTCTTTCCAGGAGTGGTATCTAAATGAGATAGCTAAATTGCTCCTGGATCACTGGAGCTTTCTATATTATAAGGACCTTTTTAAACTGTAAGCATAAGTAGAAAAGTTTTCAAATGAAACTATTATATCCAGAGATCAGGTTCTAGATCTGTGTAGCCAAGAAAAAAGAAAACAGCCGCAAAAAGTCTCTTACCTCCTGGGAGTCATCTCTGTGTAAAGGGTTTGTCAGAGGTTTTCTTCAGCAAAATACTGTAGATGGAACTTTTTACCAGCTGCAGGAGCAAAAGTAACAGCTACTGTTATCAACATTATTGTCAATGCATCTTGCATCCTGTGTTACCAATGGCTTTATCCAGTGCAAAAGATGCTTTCCCTGGTAGTCCCCTCTGGAAAAATAAGAGTGTAAAGCTTGTTTGTTCTTTATGGCTTTGTCCTAATCAAATAGCTATAGTCTCAACTTTGCTGTAAAGTTAACACTATCAAAAGTTTAAAAATGTTAAAAAAGTTTAACTTAAGGTCATTGTACAAAACTGTAGATATGTACTCCATTGCCTTCAGGAATTGTTTCTGTGACCTCCTAGGCATGGAGAGTCTGTGAAGATAAATAATTTTGAAAGCTCTCAGTAATAAACAGCAAACAGTTTTAGAATCATAGAATCATTTAAGTTGGAAAAGACTTTAGGATCATGAAGTCCAACCAGCATTGCCAAGTCCTCAACTAAACCATGTCCCCAGGTGCCACACCTACGTGTCTTTTAAATACCTCTAGGGGTAGAAACTCCATCACTTCCCTGGACAGCCTGTTGCAATGCTTGAAGGACCGTTCAGAGAAGAAATTTTTCCTAATATCCAATCTAAATCTCCCATGCTGCAACTTGAGGCCATTTCTTTTTATCCTATCACAAGTTTCTTGAGAGAAGAGACTGATCCCCACCTGGCTATACCCTCCTTTCAGGTGGCTGTAGAGAGTGAAAAGGTCTCCCCTGCACCTCTTTTTCTCCAGGCTGAACAATTCCAGGTCCCTCAGACACTCCTCATTAGATGTGTGCCCCAGATCCTTCAACAGCTTCATTGCTCTTTGGAATTTCTTTCTTGCAGTGAATGGGATTTAAGGCCCAAGAGAACTTTTTGCTTTTCTATATTTTTTACAAATGTATTTTATGACCTGTTTTTACTTGTCAGATGCTAGCTGAACACCAGGCAGCAAACCAATATATCAGTCTAAGGAAGTGCCTGCAGCTTTGCTTTCAGTTATGTGAGAGGTGGATTCTTTTGAATCTTAGCTACTAAAATGATCTCTGAGACTTGAGATAGCATTACCTTGGCAAAGGTAGTAACAGTTCTTTTTAAATGTTTGGTTTTCTGCTTTTTTCTGTTTCATGCTAACAAAGCAGCTTCTGCAGAGGTAGTTACTTTAGCTCATAGAATAGAAATAATGAGCCTCCAATCACAGAGTGTACTTTGCAGTAACTTTAGAAAGAATAATTCAGCACTGTTGACTTAGCTAAGAATCTTCTGCACCAGATATCAGGACTCAGTCCTAGCAAGTCTTCTGCCGTTCTTCCACACTCACATGCCCAATCCTCATCTTTACAGCAAAACGCATCAGCAGTTCTGTTTCACTCAAAAGGAAAATCTGATTGTATAAATCAGCTTGATAAGAAGTACGGTGTTATTTCATTACGTAATAAAGCTAAAAGAGTGTTGCCCATACAAATATTTCAGTACATATTTTTGAGCTAACATGACTGATTTGATGGAGTACTGTGGCACTTGAACAAACGCAGGAGAAAGATGTTACAAAGGGTGCAATTTTGACACTTGAGTTAGCATGCTTGTAGAAGAGAGGAACAAGGCTTCAGTGTCTGTTTTATGGTTTACTGAAGTTAAACCATAGATTATGTGTGTTTGTGTGTGCTCATATATATGTGTATTTTGTGTGTATAATATGTATCCAGACACTGAAAAACAGAAAGATTTTATATGCCTGCAATATCTACTGGTGTAGTAAAAATACTGGCAAACATACTTTTCAGAAGGAAAAGTTGAAAACTTGTACTTTTTATTTTTTTCATGTGTCATGGTATATATTTCTTCCTTCCCATACTTTAGATTTAGATGGTTGTTTTCCTATTTCCTTTTTTCAAAACAAATTTCATGGGGTAAATTTTGCTTCATTTTACTGGGAGTATCACTTCCTGTGCACCACAAGCACTAATGGAGTGGGAGACAGAAGCTAATAGGGAGCACAGTTGAGTATTACAATTGCTGTAATGGCTCAGGTTTCTAACAACCATGGAAATCCTCTTCAATCATATTTGCAGTTCTAATATTCAAGCATAAAAAAATTTTTACAGTATTATTTGCAAAGACAAATTTAGAGGTCATTCCTATATATAATTTCAGCATGCAAATCACTCAGAGGTTTTTAGGTAAAAAATTAGCTTGTCCAGCTGCTTTAAAGCCCAGGATTGTGATACATGTAAACACAGAGAATGTGAAAAGATGGGGAAGCACACTGAATGTCTGGGTTTCTGAAGAGTAGTTAGAAGCATTTTTAAAATGCCTTTGCATATTGATCATACATGAAGTTACATTTTGAACTGACCACTCAAGTCTGACTTAGGCTAAAATTGCACTTTCATTTTAAACCAATATTATATTTCTTTTGGGAGCATTTTAATGATTTCTGAGATTGTCACCATCATTTCTGTTCTCATAAATTGTATATATCACACAATATTCAAAATAAAAAACAGCCATTCCAAAACCTATAGATAAAGTTTACAGTTGAAATCCTAGAAGAAAGCAATAGGAGAAAGGAACAGACCTGGGAATGTGATACAGCTGAAGTTAGGTCTGGCCAGAAGCCAAAATTTTCTCTATTTGTGTTCTTAGCACATAAAAGCCAAGCTGTTTCAAAAGCACACATCTCTGAGTAGAAATGGAAGATAAATCCATTTCCAGAGCTACTGCAAACACAAGAAACAAATGCAAAACTAAGGAAAGGAAGAACCCTTCTGATACTGTTGTTACTGTTGTGTCTTACGTTTCTTGTCTGAATCTCAGATGCAGTTGCTAAAAATTAAAATAACAACTGGCCTGTTAAAGTTGGTATTCCAATGTACTTCTCAATGTTGCCTCCTAATAACAATATCAAGTTAAAAAGGCTTTCATTTACGTTGCTTATCTTATAGTTTGTGAATTTATTTGTTTTTTTGGAAACCAGTGATAAAAATAAGTTGCATATCTGATCTGATCTGTAGAAGTCTAATTGTCAGGATATTTTTGTGTCTGATTATTTCATTTGTGTTGTTCTTTGTATTCCATTGTTTAAAGTGTAAAGTTTAGCCCTAGCAAAATCTGCTGCAGTATGGGCCTCTATTTTACAAAGTGGTCTTCAGTTTTGACAGCTTTTCTCCTATGAAAGACTTATTAGGCTTGCTAAGGAATTTTGATCATGTATGTAATTAATTCAATTTCCTCTGCTTTTACTTTTGTTTACATGAGTGCATTTTCCCCTTCTCGGCATTCTTTTCCCTATTTTCTAATTCCCTTATAATTTTTCTCAGAGGCATGTATAATATTTAGTTGCTTCCAACAGCATTTTCATTTATGAATCTGTGATTTCACAGTGGAGAGAGACTCTCTCTCTTTAGGAGAAAAATTCAGGAAATTCATATTATTTCATCACTTGCTTGAAAGATTTATCTGAAGAGTTCTTAAATCAGCAGTTTATGAGAGCTTTTCTACATGGGAAGTGTTTAGTCTCTTATTTGTTTACCTTTTCTTTTTGACATACTATTAGACATAGAGCTCCTAAATGACAGGTAAACCTATTAAAAATCACCCTTGCTGTTGTAACAGCATTACTCTGTGATATCCCTAAAATAAAAGCTTTGATAGGTATATACTGAAATCTTACTGAAGGATTTAGTCAGCTCAGCTTCAATTTTAAGTTTGTCGTCCCAAAAAAAGGTTTAAATCTTTTGTCTTTGTGAGGCTTGCATGTAATTACTACTGTTATAATATAGGTGGAACATTTGGAGTGGAGGGAGGAGAGGGAAGAAACTGTTCCAACTCCAAAATTTCTCATGCAATATCAGCCTGATATATATGATCATACGAGTTGCAATATGAGTTATGGGCAAAATCCAGGCACAGAATCCTGGTCTCTCCCTGCGCCAGCTTAATGCCAGCTTGGCTAAAAGCAAATATACTGTGAACCAAATTAGTAGTAGTAGTAGTAGTATCATTTAACAAATGGCTGCAAGAAAATGCATGTTAGAGAAAAGACAGTACATTAAATGTCACGATATTAGGTTTTGCTAAAGTGACTTCACTTCCAGTTCTACTCACAAAATGATGTTGTTATAAATTTTGATCATAGCCTAATGAATGCAGGAACACAGAGTAATGGTTTGAAGGTGATTCAGATGTAGATGTCCTCTCCTTCCTTGTGCCCTGTCAAGAATATTCTCCTTTTCAAGCAGAAGTGTTTAATATCTGTCACAACTACTCTTGATAATCATTAGGGAAATCTTCAGATAAGTTGTCATATTGACAAGTCATCTCCTCTAATGCACATCTTCCAAAACCACAAAGGAATGTCTCAGCCAAAACAGAGGTGAAAAAAGAACTTGTGAAATGGGACAGTGCAAGTCCTAGGGAGTCTTCTGTACCAGTAGGAAACTACATAGTGTGACAGGTAATAAAATTTCATGCTGTAGAGGTGGCTGGTGCAAAGCTAATGCACAGCAGTGTGTCATTCTCCTCCTAACTGTGTTCAACACAAGCATGGGCTCCTTCCTGAATTAGCATGTTTAGAATCACAGCTCAGTAGTAGCACATGACAGTAAAGAGGAGATCATAAAGAGGACAGAACACTTTGAAAATTCTGTCTTTGAAAACAGAGAGAATCTATTTGTTTGAGGAAAATAAAAATTACTATTTTTATGGTCTATTTTTGAGGCTTAAGTTAACAATTTTAAAAGTCCTTGAAGAGATAAGATCTGTTTTCAAGAGAATTCCAGCTTCTAGAGGCCAAAGTATCCTTCACTTAAATGACTTTCAACCTTCTTAATGCCTAGAGCATATACAGGAATTTGAGTTTCTAAGTCACTGAGAAATTTTTGAGGCTTGAAATTTTACTAATATCCTAGAAGAAGGCAATGAAAACTAATAAAGGCAGTAGATACAGAACAGCCAAAGAGGTGGTGAACACTGAAGATGGCTCACTGTGTCAGTGACAGGAATCACTTACAAAACTGGGTTAAGTAATATTTGGCTGTTAATACAGCCAAATATGAATTCATCTATAGAGGAGTAAAGAATATAAGTAAAATTTACAGGCTGGCGGTTTATATCCTAAGAAGTAAAGATTTAAGGAAACATTTGTGAATCATCTAAATACAAGTTCTAGCACACACACACACACACACACATATATATATATATATATATATATATATATATATATATAAAGAGCTAATCTTCTCTAGAATTAGAAGATGAAATTCGCCCTCACCTTTGTATTCCCAGGACAAGGACCGTTAAATCTCTTAAGTGGTTAAAAGACGGACTGAGTACTAAAGTAATACCAGAACTCAGGCTGTTTAGTCCAACAGATGTTCATTCTTACAAGATCACTTGATTACCTTCCAGTAATACTGAGCCACATGGAGAACAAATTTAATAAGCTTTCTATTTCAGCAGCAAAGCCTATGTATTCAAGTTAGACTGATTCAGAGTGTAAGTAAAGCATAATTTTAACAGTGATAGTAATTAGTTATTAGGAAACTAAATCAAATGCTTTGATATTTATATCAAAGTGAGATTGCATATTTATTTACAATTCCAACAGAAGCGAGTTCAGGGAGGTTCTCACACTATTTTAAATACTAAATCATAAAAAAAGAGAGCTATTTTTCCTGGTTGCAAATAATCTCTTAAGTATTATTTCAGAGAATTAAATTAATTTTTACGTTATTCTAATGGACAATACATAGTAGAAGCATAAAATCAGAAGACTAGTACCAGCAGAAATTACACAACAGAGCTTAGCATCATGCTGGAAAAGATTTTGGATTGTTTAGACTGCTGTCTGTAACATTGGTGGTTAAACCAGAATCTGGGATCATTCATGAAATCCCAAAGTCTTGTGTGTGTCATTTCATGACACAGGTACCCTGTTTTGAGAAACAGAGATTGACTTTGTTACTCTGACAATGAATGGAAGAGAAAATGAGAGACTGAAGCCATTTTAGGAAATGGCTTTCTTGGGAAGCCTGTCAGAAAGAAATGGACATCTAAACTTTTAACCTGAATAATTTGAATATTTTTCCATCTCTTCCTATCAACATTAGTATGCATTCAATCTGCCAGACTCTCTTTATGAACTATGAGGAGAAACATGGTGGGGATTTACAAGGTGACAAAAGAGGATTTTAGATTTCAGTGTTAGAAGTGACTTTGGGCATGTGTAACAGTAGTGTAGGGACATTGACCCAGTCTTCTTCTCACATTCCCCAGTCAGACAGGACATGAGTGTCTGCAGCACAGAAATGAACTTTGAAATACCAGACTGAAGCCGCCTTGTGCAGGCTCAGCTGGCCATGGACTGGGGAGGGAGGTCGACTTCGTTGTTGTTAACTGTCTTGCCGGCTGATATGGAGAAATGGCTCAAGAGTCACACAGTGATGACTGATGTCATGGTCCATTTCAATCATGAATATCTGATTTCAGGGTTTTTTTAAAGGTATATTTATAGATCTTCGTGTCTAATGAAGATTTTTTAGCATTTAATAGCCCTACATTTAAGAGTATAAAAACATCATTTCTGTTGATTTCATATTCCTTTTACAAAGGACACTATCTAAAAATAGTTTTTTCACAGCAAAACTGACTTGGAAGAAATATATGTAAAAGGTAATGCTGCTTTCATAATTGGGAATTCATAACAAATCATTAATTGTTTTAAATAAGGTCTTGATAGGAGTTTCTCAGTTTTGGACATTTTTTCTAATCCTGCCTCTTGCAGCAGGGTATGAAGCTTCTCATGAATGAAGTGGCATCTTTATTGACTATGGAGTTATAAAATTAGGATAATTACAGCTCTTTCCCCCCGGTGACAGTTATTATGCCTTGAGACCTATTTCCTGAATAAGAAGCTAAAAGTGTGAGTAAAAATGTTTCAATGGGGCCCATCTCCAAATATTTTCCCATTATCTGTAATCCTCCTTCCAAAACGTCAAGTTAACACTTCATTTTGCTTTGTTTTGAAGTCAAGAGTAAAGAAGTTTCTCCATAGACACTGCAAGGAAAGATGAACTATGCTTTGCTGGCATGTCCAGTTGAGCCTAAATCCTTCCATAACTTTACTCTTCATTTCTTGGGAGAAGCCCATCCGAACTGTAAGGGAAAGATGTTCCCGTGTGCTCCCTTTCGCTCCCATTGGCCGGCCATGCAAAGAGGAAGCATTTCCCGTGGTGATATTGAATATCTAGAGCCACCAAGGGGGACACAGCTGGGCACAGAGCTTCCCTTTGACCCCAGGAGACTTTCTCCTTCCCTGGCTCTTTATTATACCCCTTCTGCTTCCTTTACCCTCAGGAAGCCAGATGTTTTTAAAGAAGAAGGGACACAGAGCTTCCAGAACACTGCGGAGACAGGCCTACCAGATTGGTGAGCACTGTTTTTGAACCACTTGGGACGGTGAGGCACGTGCATGCTCACAGGCAGGCTCGGCCAGGTGTCTGTCAGGGCAGAGCTTGGAGCACAGTTCCTGCCAGCATTGGCCTACAGGAGCAGATGGTCTGTTATTCTCTCCATTAAGTAGCACTGCCTTTTCAGTTAAGGTCTTACGCACCAGCGCACTGTAGACTTACATGGCTCCACAGCATTGCTAAAATGAAAATGTTTACATTACTCATCAGTAGGAGCAAACATCTTTATCCATCAAGGTTTTTCCCTTTTAAAAACTGAGCCAATTAGGAAAAATCCTGCTTGAAGGTAGTAGTGGAATCCAGGGAAGTCACTGCTGTGATTCTTCGGTTGTAACAGGAGTTGGACCTCAGTGATCCTCGTGGGGCCCTTCAAACTCAGGATGTTCTGTGAGTCTGGGATACTGCATACTTGGTTTTCCACTTTTCTAAAGCAAGCTAACTGAAACATTCAGAAAATCTCTAAACTATGCACTATGCATTTTTTCCAAAATACATATGCAATTATATACTATGTCTTACTTAGGGAGATTATTTAATAATATAGATTAATTTTCAGAACTTGCCCTTTAACACAGACAGGCCTAAGGAGCAGGAGTGATGACAGAGGGAGAACAAGCCACCTGTCATTTTCTCCATTAACAAACAGAAATAATGAGTTTCTATAGTTTCGTTCACGTAGAAAATAAAAATAGGTAGAAAAGGAATGAAAATCCTATCGAAGACTGTACCTGAAAACTTCACATGTGAGGATCCTCACTAGGGTAAATGGGCCCATTTTTGTAAGAAAAAGTTGGAGGATTGGGTTATAGCTTAATGTTTGCATACTGGAAAACAAAACAAATTGCTTTTCTCATGACTGAGTCAATCTACCATATCCCTGGCTTTCAAAAAACTGGTTCTTGTTTAGCAATTAGTTATTCATGCTGAAGCCAGGTTGTTATAAATCTAGGTTTTTATCATGTAATGGACTAAACCTTTAGCTATACTAAACATCCAAAAAATTTATGACAATCTGTTCTATTTAAAACATTTTAAATTAATGTGAAGAACGTGATACAGACTGTCTGCTTTATCTGAAATTACTTAGAAGATGAAATCTACCAGCAGGTGATGAACTTGGAATTCCTCATACAAGTCAGTTTACAACTCATTGCTGCTGCATAAAACCTTAAATAAGCTTTAGTCTCTTCTAGGCAGTGTGAGAGAAAGCACCAAAAGAAACCAACCCCTAGAATAAGTCTTCCTACCCAAAGCATGAGCAATAAAAAATGCTTCTGCTTCCAGAGCAGGAGAAAAGGCAATGGGCATTTTGCTATGTTTAAATCATCTTTGTGCTTGAAGGAATATGGTCCAGTGTTGTAGAGACAAATGAAGTTCTAGTTCCTTCCACTAACTAGCAGCTGTCAAAAAAATTAAGTTGCTGGTCTCAAACAGGATAAGTTTCTCAGTTCCTTCTCTTCATTTATTTCTAACACTGTAGTTTACTCTTCATGGAGAATTTTATTTTTTTTTTTTAGGAAACAAAAATCAATGCCATATTTCATTTGGTATTTCCTAAAACATAACTACTTGTTTTAGGACACAGCTGATGTCAGAGAATCTTTTTATATTGTTTCTAACCTGTGGCTTCCCAATCATTTTTGTTCTGAAGACAGACATTTTTCTGAGTGATTAAGTTATGATTCTGTAAGGGCTGGAGCTTCCTAGAGAAAACCTTAATTGTAACTGCTTCATTGTGAGGCATTGCTTTTAGGGACTGCCTTTCTACCTGTCCTAGAGACATCCAGACTGTAGATCAATAGCAGTTACACCTATTTACAGGGGTAAACAGAATTAAATAATTTTAAATTCCTTTTGAATTTATTGAAAATTTACTCTTACAGTGGAAGCTAAAGTAAAATGAAAAGGTAAGAAATTCTGTGATTACAATGCCATTTCACTATGTGTCAGATTTGGTGATATTATTTGCTAAATGTAAACAACTGGCACTAATTACATCCATCATATATTTTATTTTCAGTTGTGTCACTATAAGCCAATTCTCATTTCATGAGTGCTCTAAATGAAACAATTGCAGAACCACAGTTGCCCTTCAGACTCACCAGTGCACTGAAAAAGTGAAAACTTTTCAGTGACTCCATATTGACTCACTTCCTTTGTAAGAAGGAAGATAAAATAAAAATCTTTACCTGTGTAATCCCGTCCAATTTCTTAGAAAAACTAATGGATTTCTGGTAAGTGTACTGATAAGGTTCATTATCTTCAGCCAGCAAAAATAGCCAGGAATAGTTTTTTAATTAGTGGAAACTGGCAGTTCTCAGGCTGCTTCTTACACTCCAAGGACACACACTATACTGGATTTAGAGAGAATTAAGTGCTCAATAGTCAGTATAATGGCACAGCAACTGAAGACAGCTGTTATCAAAGCTTTGGTCTTGTTCTTTTAGCATTTTTGGAAAAAATTACAATTCACCCTGAAATGCTTGCAGCTGAATGTACACGAGCAGCAGACAAGGATGTGCTCGAGGCCCCTTCATGCAGGAAAGTGCCCACAGTGCATAAGCACCTGGCTTCTGTGCATGAGACTTTTTCCTGTAGCACTCCCATGGCTATCTGTTTTTCTGACCTCCCTGATGTTTTGTCATTCTGGCATATATATGAGTGGGAGTCTTCTGAAGCAGATCAAGGAAACAGTGGAAGAAAATCTATTATCATCCTGATATAGGAAAAAAAAACATTGAAGGCATTAGACAGCTCTCATGGTTACTTCAGCAAAAAGTTGAAGACCTCTAATTGAAGGCCTCTAACCAAAATCCCTAAAAGTTCATACATGTAACATTTATATTTGCAGCAACAATTAAAGGAACAGCAAAAAGTACCAAAGACAGATTCTTTAATATTTCTGTCAAATAGAAAAAAACTTACATAGTTATGTCAAACAAGCCAAAAGCTGCTGTAATTATTCCAGCTTTCTTCACAAGCTGGCCTATTTTCCTAGGGAGAACATACTGCATCTGTTCAGAGTGATCCAGGGAAATACCACAGAAGGTAAAAGGAAGATACATTATGAGAACATGATGAAATACACTTAAGAATTTTGAAACAAATACCGTTTCAGAAGTGTGTCCATATGTTACTACATACACCATCAAAACTGGATTTTCTTCTGCTTTCAAGAACCATACAAGTCAAAACACAGAATTCCTATTACTGTCAAATATTCGTTCATTGAATTGCATTCAGTGAAATGTATTCATCGATTTACACTCAATGTTATATTCTACAGAAGGTGGATTTTAGTTGGCTAAAAATAATGGCATCTATGCACCATTCTGCATCCTGCAAATTACTGATATGCAAAGTATTCCTCTTGGCCATGAGGTGAGAAGTGGGTGACAGACTCTGTCTTTATGCCTCGCCGCATTCATCTATTCATTTTGAAATCTGTCACCTCAGCTGAATGAGCAGTGAAAAAATGAGAGTTAATCTTAAAGGATCAAATCCATATCCCGTCTTTCCTCAAGAAGAAATATCACTGAGCTTGATGAGATCTCTGAATACAACAAGTAGACCATTTGATGAAAATTTTAATTTGGCAAATTCTTTGTTATTTTGGAGGTAGAACTAGAAGTTTAACTGGGATCTTTGCATGCAGTGGGAATTTCTAGCAGGTCTTTGTACCTCAGTTAAACCTGTTCTTCTGGAACATCTCTTTAGCAGGTAAGATACTTCCTAAGATGCAAAAGTAGTACAAACCACTGTTGCCAGTTTGTGGGAACATATGCAGAATGTGCTAAGCTCAGGGCACCTCTAGTTGCAGTTTGCAGTCAACTACTGTATTTTAGAGAGCAGCTGGACTACTTTGGTCTCTAGTGTGATTGTGTAGGATCACTGCTAAGCACTTCCATTTTCCCTGTGTGTCCAGGAATCTGTAGCTCCTCAGAATTTGTGAAGAATCATGTCTTTCAGAATATAACTGAAACACTTGAGATACTTTCAAATAAAGTAAAACAGCAGGCAAGAAAGGTTGGCCAGCTCTGCTTTGGAACTCACAATAGACACTTGTGCATGCATCTAGTGCATTATGGTGCATGTGTATCTTTCTTTATCTGTGTCCAGGATCTCTGTAAAGCACACAGGCTCAAGGTGCTGACTGTGATGGTGCATGCACACATTTTGCAAGTTACCAGAAGACCTGGGTTTACAAAAGCCCAGGCTGCTGCATAGAGAAATGCAACAACCACGAGTGTTTCTGTTAGTCACCCAGTAGCAGCAGCTGTATGTGGCAGTGGGCAGCGAGGATGGGCAGTGACTTGTCAGGTAATGAGGTTGCATTGAACGAACGAGACTGCTGTGGCAAAGAACGTGGTGGAAATGGTCCTGGAAATTAGTAATGAACTATGGGTTTTGTACTGTGACAATGGCTTGATAAGTCAGTCCTAACTAAAGGTTCTAGTCCCATTTTAACTGGGATCTCTCATTTTATTGCAGGGTAGTAGGTGATTTTTTGAACATTTGCTGTTATTTGTTTTCTATATTAAATTATAGAACTGAGCGGTTTAATTGCATGTATCAAAGTGCTGCTGTTAAGGGTTGTATCACAGAAAAAGCTGACAGATTGATAATTAATGACAGTGAAGCACAACAATAGGATCAACAAGAGTGAATTAACGTGTTGATTTCTATGTGAAAGAGAAAATTACACTGTAATTTAGGGTACTTCAGACTGGCACTTAAAACACAGAGAATTCTTTGGTCTTGACTATAATGTAGCTATTTCTTTTGAGAGTGGAAAGGAGAAAATTTACATGCCTGATGTCTATTTTAATGAGGCTTGCATCGTTTTCTTGTTCAAGCTCTTAAGCTTTCTTGTATATCTTTTCAGTTCAAAGACAGCTCAATTGACAGCTCAAGTGTTGAATAAGTTTTCCACAAACTAACTTTGATAACCAGAATTTTTCATGAATCCAGAAGGTGTTCCTGCTGTACTGCCATCCTGCAAGTCCTCTCTTCCAATCAATGAAAGCAAGAGTCAGCTGCAATGTCACACATTTACTTACTGCATTTTTGCTGCTGCCATTGTACAATAGTTACCCTCCAACCAATTTCCACATTATACTGCTCATTCTGTTCCACAAACTGAACAAGAAGGATCAGGAAACTGCGATAGTAGAGTAGACACTCTGTTTATCAGACTGACAAAATTAGCAGAGAATATAAAGATGTAGTTAAAAATACATGCACTATTTATGCAAATTACTATGCAGCTTCAAAAATGTGTGTACAATACACATAACATTTATGCAGACACAATCTGCTCCAGGTGTTGAGAGAAAGTTTGGATTTGTTCCTTATTTGTGTATATGAATAGTTTCATAAACTGTATGCAGTCCTTAAATAACAAATTTTCTTCAAGGTATTAAAAAAGATGATCAGATGTGATCTGAAACATACCTGAGTATAATGTTTTTAATAAGTTGCAGCATGTTAGAAAAGCACATTCCCTTGTGTTGCACAATGTCACTCTGACTTTGAAAATCACCAAATGAAATTGAGTAATTTTGCCATCTGGAAATTAGACTTCCCATCAAAATCTACTTTACATTGATTAAGGTATTCACCATTATATTTTAGCACCTGTTACAGTTCTGTCCATGAAGGAAAAAAATCCAAGAATAGCACTTTGACAAGATATTTTAAAGGATTTATTGCAGTAAATTAGACCATTAATCTAGCTAATCCAGTATCCTGCCCTGCTTCAGAATATAGCTTCTGATTTGTCCCTGCTCAGAGAGTGTTATTTCTCAGCTTCATGGCAATTTGTCACCTGCCTTTTAAAACAATCTTGTCATGCTATACTCAGATGCCAAAGTCATCTATTCTTTCAGAATCTAATTGTTTTCATTATTTATTCCCTTTCCTTTTATATACTTTTTCAATCTAAAGGAGCAGCTGCTCACTGTTACACAACAAATGAAACAAGAAGTAGTATCTTGTTATCTGGTTGTATCCACTCAGTGTTAATATGCAATTTGAGTAATGACTCTCTGCATTAAATCCACTAAAGGTGAGGGAAATGTTCACAGTGTTGATTGGAGACTGCAACAGGGGACTCCTGAAAGGAGTGTTTGGTGCTAATTGCAGAGTCATGGAACTACTAGTTTTAAGTACAACATAAAGTTAAGCAGACCTGAATGGCAAAAAGAGGTCTGCCAAAAATGTCCAAAAAAGAGACATTTTCTGCAACAGCAAGGGAGGGAATTCTGTCTCCTTTTTTCAAAATATAAACCAAGCTAACATAATTATTCAGTTTATTGCAACAAAATTTCTATCCCATCTTTCCTTTTGAAATAATTAAATTCATTCAGTAACTATGTTAAAGATGATATGCAGTGCTATTGCCTGGATAAGTTTTAATGATAGAATTTTTTAATGCCTTGCACTATCCAGATGGTAAAAAAAGAATTTAAAAATGCTGAAGAAAAGTATATTATACAGATCATTCTACTGGAAATTCTAAAAATGCACCAAGTCTAGTAACATACAGCTTTTTACATGACAAAATAAAAATACCTGATTGTCCAGTGGTATGCTGTCCTCATAAGGAAAGACATGAATTGTGTCCTCACCTGGTTTGAGTTTAGGCTTATTTGGAGGGGGAAGAGCATTTTTTTCCTTTGTTAAGTGATTTAATGTATATACATATACATATATATTCCATATGTAAGTAGTTGCCTTTCCATTCTATTTAACTTTAACAACAAATATATATTTGTTTGCTTTTTATTGTTCCCTCCATTATTCTCAAACCACAACTGAAAGCAAACCCACTTCATTATCCAGAATTAGCATGTCCCCAGACAGGTAGACTTGCTACCTATGAATGACTTTTAAATAATTAAACAAGATAAAATGAAACAGCCTGGAGCAAGTTCAAGATAAGGTCCTCAGCTCCATCACAACCTAATGAGAAAAATGTACTGAAAGCAACCTTAGGCTAGTGATGGTGGCATATGTCTGACTGCTGTGCCTCAGGAATGCCAATATCGACCTAGGTAATGAATATGTATTCCTTGTTGCATTCCAAGCAGCCTCACTGACAAGGATTAAAGAATACTTAGATCTTGAGAGACTTTTCCTGTTACAAACTCTATAATAATCTTAAATAATATCTTGTTACATACAGATACTACTTAGAGGATCAATATGAGACAATTGGTTTTGAAGAAGTAGCCAACAGCAGACTTGCTCCTTTCTGCTTTCCTTCAATGACTAGTGAAGACTTGTGCAGAGTTTTGGAGAAAATGATCCTGAGATTTCAGAAGGGGCAGCTGATAAAATGTCTCAGTTTTCTAAAGAACAAAGAAGTTGGTTTTGCTTGGGCCCGTTTATTTTTCTCCCAAAGAAAACAGTTTAGGCATTCTTTGTAGGCCATTAAGAGTATCCAAGATACCCAGTACCCTAAACAATAGTCATGATGGCATGCCACAGAACTGCAGCCACTATTTCCTTTTAAAAAGGGCTTGTGTATAATTCTATCCCATTGATTGCAGTCTACAGCAATCTGCCCTTCCTTCTGCTGTATCTTGTTGCCTACCTCTCACAAAGCAATCTGACCCTAGAGAGGGGTGTAATCTAGCATAAATAATAAAGTTGTGCAGGATGACTACACTGTGATGCCAAAGAACATGGTGCTTCAGTCACTGGACATTGTGGAGAAAGAGTCTTGAGTCTTTCTGCCTGTAAGTCATAACCAGGGTAGAGGATGCTGGAGGGCTCTCTGGTGAGATGAGGCATGTGCAAGGTTGCATGCACTGAGCTATTTACTCAGGGAGTGCACTCATTCTTGCATCCTAGCATCACATCATGCTAACTGCTGCTTATATTTCACTGAACCATGGGCAAAGGAAGGATGCTCAGAGGAAAGGATTTTTCTTTTTGAGACATTTGGAAACACAGAGTTTCTGCTAGTCTCTGAAAGGTCACCTAGAATTTGCATAATATTCCTAATTTTTGTGTTTTCAGCTCAAACTCCAAAATCACTGCTGTAGGTCTACTTTTGGATAAAATACAGCTCAAGCTCTCAAAGGATAGCCCTCATGCCATTTTCAGCCTGCATTCATCACCCACAATGGTGTTTTGTAGTTGCAGTGTGATATTTACCTGAGGTGCTGTATTCCAGCTGAAGGCCTTCATACAGTCACTAGCCTTATTGCCCATTCTTTCAATGGCATTCTAAGTAGGAACAGCCTCCCATGAAATCTTTCAGGATCACTGAACTGAAAACATACTGTTGAAGAAGCAATACACTCATAGCAACCGGTCAGCTTCTGGTCAGTTCACAAATGTTAAATGCAAAGTATGGATTTAATATATTGGAAATTGGTTTTGATTCCTTTGGACCTGTGTGAGGTGTACTACAGAGTTTCTCCACTGCGTGCCTTGAAGCTCTGAATTAGCATCAATGCTGCTCTTAAATATCTAATGCTTGCTTCAAAGTTTCCAGTTTAGACCTAAAATGGAAAGAAAATAGTTAGGACACTAATTTCCTTCACAGTTATACTCTTTGTAAGGAGAATATCATAGCTCCCATTGCACTGTTTCTCATGAAGGTGAATAGACCTTTTAACAGCATGGATTGTGTTTTTGCAAGCTGAAGCGGATATGTACAGGTGGCTTTGCTTCAGAGCCCTCTAACAGAGAAGAGAAACAAAGGATTTACTCCCACTCTTCAAAAGTTTGAAGTGGAGCATCATCCCCATTTTTGCACACATCAGATAAGCTTAGACAGGTAGTACTGCAGCCTGCTTGGTGGTCAGCAATTTTCATGTGCCAGGTGCCTTTATATATCCCTGTCAGTTCATCTATGTCACAATTTGTATTACTACCTATTGTGCCAATTGCATACTCTTAGGCACTTATAATAGCATTCTTCAGTCCCAGTCTAAAGTATCCCACTGTTCCTGTTGCAAACTTTAGACAGAAAGGTGCCAAACAGTCTGGTGTTCACTTAATGAGATTGCAGCTCTTGACTAGAATTGAACGGTGTGGAATCTAACGAAGGAAAAGAGCTTGTATTATTCTCTTAAAACAAGTGTGTATGTGCATCTGTATGTGTGCACACAGACTTATATTACAACTCAGAATAATTCCCTGCTGCTAATCTGCTTGCGTGTTCTTTCCTGCAGCCCAGATGATTTACTGAATGCACTGAACGAGGGCATCAGCCGTGCTGATGTGATCATTACATCAGGAGGTGTATCCATGGGGGAAAAGGTACACAACATTTAAGGTTGACTTCCTACAATATATGTAAGAATTTCAAACCAGAGTGTATTGTCCAAACTACTACTTTTGCATTAATGTTTATTAAAAATGGGCCTTACTTTTGTTGGAACACTTATGTGTGAATTACTTAAGAAAATAATCTTCAAAGCTCATTCTGTTCATTCTTGTTTCTGTAGTGTAGTTGACATAGTACAACAGAGAAGCTTTTAATTCTTGATGTGAGGGATTTATAAATGTGTCTTTATTTAAGGAATGATTTATGTAGATGAGGAAGGTGCTGGGTTAATAGCACATGAAGACAATAGACTTTATTTTTAGAGCAGGTAAAATGTAGATAGATTTAAGGTACTTTGAAAGTACTTCGAAAAGCAACCTGAATATATAAATAGTATTTTTTTTTACTCAGCACATCTGTTTCCTGAATGTGACAAAGCTCTATCTGTTACAAAAATAGTTTTATCACATTTTGCACCTGATAGTCCTACAGAGAATACATATGAGACCCAGTGAGCTGATATATTTGCCTTTTGAATCATTAACAGAATTGTTGATTTAGTTCCTGTTGATTATCCCTGTGCCAAAACCATTAAAGAAAATAGGGATACACAGATGCTGGTGGGGCATAGATGAACCTGCAGGACATTTATTAATCATGACTTATGCGAAGGAAAACTCAAATTACTTTTTGATCCCAAGCTGAATCTGTGAGCTTGGCAGGTAAAATAAACATCTTTTATAACTAACAGATACTAAAGATGGTCATTAGGAGGTGGGAAACATGAGTCCTGGTTTTGTTTACTTTTCTGAGTAGAAAGCATATCATTGGATACATACTGAAAATGGATAATTAATTAAACCAGTGCAAATAACTTTCAATTATTCCCATTGTCTCCAGTATGCCTAGAAAAATAATCAAGGACAAATACTGGTCTTTAAATTGGGATTGTGGCAACATAGTGCAGACACAATGCCACTAAGAAGTAGCTGAACTGCTGATTGGTCTTACAGACATTCAGACTATCAGCTCATTTCTCCCCAGTCAATTTGAGGCAACAGCCTAAAGTCAATAGGCTCTACATTCCACTGATGATCTGCCCTCTGATACTGAGCTTTCTGCAACTTTCTTAATTTTTAATGAAATAGCTATGAACATCCACACAGTAAACAGAAAGTAAAGGAGGGGTTAATGCATTAATAATTGAGAGTTAACACCTGGCTGAAATGAGTTGCTGCTTTCCAAGTACTTGAACACACACATGCACAAAAAAATGGGCTAACTGCCAGGGAGTTTCAGATTTACTGCTTTCAAAGAGTATCTTCACAGATGACTGCTAGGGCCCAAGTCTTTAGCCTAAACACAACAGATAAGGTACTATATCTTTAGGTACAGGAATTGTCAGTAAAGATTAAACAAGTAATTCCATCTGTTTTAATAACTGGATCAATCATGTTTGTGCAAAATCATTTAGCTTGAACTCATTCACAAACCAGTTTTTTTATTTATAAGTAATATAAAACCAACTACTGTGAATTAAACCATTAGAGCCAAGAAATTACAATAATTACAGTATCCTGGAAAACTATGATTTCTACAGTGCAGTATTGATTTCAAAAGTAGTAGGAGATCTCTTAATCTACAACTGATAGCTTTCATGGCAAAATTTAAACAACTTGATCATTTAAAGTCTTAGCTTTGAATCGTAAAGGGTTTTTTCCATCTTTGACACGGAGAATGTTTTAGTAGTAGGTATTTGTGGGGTGCTCTAAGATTCTCATGCTGCACATGTATTTAAAGGAAATATACGTTCTCCTGGAGTCAGGTTTGGCACCTAAATGAGTCTGTTCTTTACTTCTTTTGCAAAACACTTTCTTTCAAATGCTGAAAATTCCCCACTGGGCTGTAGCACTTCCAGGATATGCAAATTTTCATCTTCACTTGATACTAATTAATTGCTTTGAATGCTTAGATGATGTAAAGCCACTTTGATGTTACTTAATTTTATTTTTTTTTAATTAAACAGGACTATCTTAAACAGGTGCTGGATATTGATCTTCACGCACAGATTCACTTTGGCAGAGTTTTTATGAAACCTGGGTAAGAAATCTTTCTGCTTAGGAAGCCTCGATAGAGGCTACATTGGGCCAAATATCCTAGTGAAGTGCTTCAGTAGATTTCACTTTTCCAAATATACTATAAACCACAGAATAGATATATGAGGGAAAAGCAGCAAAATCAGTGCTCTTCAGATTAGTCATCATCTTTATGGGTGAAATTAACTGGAACAGAGATATTTTTTTTATCAGTAAGAGATATTTCTCTGATAACTGTTGCAAATCAGGTTTGGGGACTGGTGGGAAGCCAGCGTGGTATAAACATTGCCACAGCCTTCAGTGTGATCACAGTGCTCACATTGACATTACCATGAAATAACCAGGAAATATAAGGATATTAAATGGGCAGTTTGCTTAAAGAGTATCTCATTTCCCTTCAAAATTTGCATAATTTATATTCCTACAAGCAGTTCCTTGAGAGAGGTGGAATGACAGGTAATTTACAAAGCTTTGTCTAATTGGCATATTGAGCATAGTAATTTTAAAGTAAGCAGAGTCCTTTATGTGTTTAGCTTGCTTCAGAAAACTGTTTCAGCATTGCTTTTCTGTGCTGTGGCACTGCTCATCAGTGAGTCTGAAAGTGTGCTCTGCAGAGAGAATGAAAATCACACATGTTGAAAACAGAGTTCCCATTTCTCCACAGTGCAAGAGCAGAAAGATGTCTGCACCTCTGCCTGCCTCCCTATGGAGGGCAGTTTGTTTGCAAGCCGGGTCAGAATGGTCCAGCTGCCCAAGATCAAGCCCAGCTTTGCAGAATGATTCCCTCTAGCCCAGAACTGTTGTCACAGAGCAGAGCTGCAAGTGGGTGTTTGCTGTGAAAACAGACAAATACTTTCACTGTCTCTGCGTACAGTCTGGTAAAGAACTGCGTGTGGGCTTGCTGCTTGTGCTGCTCCTACCACCACCTCCTTTCCACAAAAGGAATGAGTGAGGAAAAGCTTGTTTCTTCCCGTGGTGGATGTAGCCCAAGCATGGAAATTGCTCACTGCTTCTGTCATACTGCTACAACCGATGTAGGGAAGTCCCAGAAGCAGAATCTGCACTCCAGTCTCTGCTGCTGACAAAAATGGATAACTCAATGTAGAGAATTCAGAATATTAAATTCTGGTTCTGGCTTATATGTAAGAGAACATAATTTTTTCTCCTGGTGACTCCTCTGTAGACCTGCAGCAACGAACTGTAAATAACTAGATGGAAAAACTTCAAGAAGTGGGGTTTTTCCCTTAAACGTCCCTTTTCAATTTATGCTACAAGAAAGGTATTTCTTATTGCTACCAAAACATTTGCTCATCAGTTCTTACTGAGAATGTAAGCACTCTCTTTTTCATTAGCTGTAGTGCAATAGAAAATATTGTATCTTGGGTTTTATTAACTGCACCTTAAAAGATTGTAGATTGTGGTTATTATATTGGGAAAAATCCCTTGAGTAAGTTCCAAGAGTGAAGTCAGAATTTTTTGTATGCCTGTATTTGATGTGCTTCATTAGTGCAGGGTCGTACTTGGAATTTACCATCCCTCCACTTGGTCTGAAATTTGCTGAGCTCATGTAAGGTTATCTTGTCTAACTGCATTGACAGAAGGAAGTACTGAAAGTTTCTACCAATGATGGTGCTGAAGTGTCACACAAGAATTCAGAGTTTCTAGTAAATATGAATTAGCAATTCAATTTGTTGTCCATTGGTTTGTGCACTGGTTATAATAGCTGGAGGTCTGGCACATAGTTCCCATCATGTTAGAGGCATTTTAAAACAGGAACATCAAACACTAACTTTCCCTGTAAACTAGGATATTGATGAGTCTTAACACATACAAAACGGGGTGATAATGATAAAAGTGCAGCAAATCTTCAAAGTTGTAAACTGTCAGCTGCTGACCAGGTGGAAGTGGTCAGCTCGAGATAAAGCCAAGGAAACCAGCCTTATTATTGCTGCTAGTATAGTTTCTAATGTTTGAAAGGATTTTACTAATATAAAATTATTTTTTCATGGATGAGTCCCTTCTCTTTGCCAGCCATATTCTTGAACTGTCACATTACTGTCCTCTTTGTGTAACAGTAATTGCCCTCACAGCAAATCACCAAAATCACTGAGCAGCTCTGAAAGGCAGAGAGAGCTCTTCATTGATAGACCTGGGAGTCACCTGGCTGCAGCTCTGCCCATGGTATCTGAATTTGTTCATCTGCAGACTAGCTGCTCAGAAATACTGCTTCCTTGTAGTGTTGTTGTAGAGACTGGAGTAAGAGAATTAGAGTCACCAATGTTATAAAAAATGGGAACCCTTATATGAAAAACAAACATGGCTCTGTAATTGCATAATTCCAGTATTACTTCATTGTTAATTGGCTTCTAGCATGAAGACAAGATTTAGATTTTTTGATTACTAGTTCATTTCCTTTTAGATATTTCCTCTCCAAATTTGTGTACTTAAAACTTCAGAGTTGCATAGCAAGAAAAATTATTCTGTTACCATAAAGAGAGGATTATACCTCCAGTATGGAATAACCAGCAGGTTCTAATGAACTGCTGAGAGAGAGAGATGTCCTGCTTTTTTTTATTTTCTTTTGCAAATGTTTTAAATAATACAATAATGTTCAGTCAAATTCTAATGCAGATATTAAATAACTTCCTTTTTCTATAGCCTACCAACTACTTTTGCAACTCTGGATATTGACGGCGTAAGAAAAATAATCTTTGCGCTTCCAGGTAAGATGTTTTGTGGATTACTTTTGTTGCTGTGTATAGATGTCAGACATGAAACAGAATAGTGACACTTCACAGCACCTGTGCCTGGTTTTGGCCCCTAAGGAAGGTACCTGTAAGATTTTCTCAGAAATTTCCAAAATATATGGACTTACAGGGATGTGCTAAAGAGTTCTTTTTTGTCTGTGTCCTCAGAATTTTCTGGTACAGGTCTTAGGATTTCTTCCATCCAACAATTTCCTTCTATTTTTCACAGGGGTGTTTTTTCCTACAGCTCCCTGCACCTTCACCATAAATATCCTGTGGGTGTAAGTCAGCACATCCACTCTGACATACTGAAAATGAAGACAAAAATGAGGGAATGCCAAGGAACGGATCACGGAATATTTTGGTTTAACATGCTCATGCTGTGGAACCAAAAGAGGGCAGCACGGCTGCACCACTGCTGGCTGTGTGCCCTGGGAAAGCACTTGTTTAGAATAGAGATTTCCTTATGGATTTCTGTCCTTCTAAATGAGGAGGAATTTATTTTGTTCTTATTGCTTTGGCTTTCCATGAATTTTGACTGCACAAGGAATCCTTGTTTTCTTGATAAGCTGGTGGTTTTCAGATGTATCTCTAGTGCTTCTACCCTCTCTTGCTCTAGTTGCTGCAGTACATTTTCTTACAGGGGAGAGATCAGTGGAGCATCCATCTGATTATAGTATTTTTTTCAAAACTGTTGCCTAGGGAAGTCCAGATATGTAAGACAGTGGTGTTTGACAGGTGGTCATAGACCTCTTTTGTGAGTCAGCAGAAAACATATAAATCAATAGAATTCTCCTCAGAATTTGTCCTAAAGCATTTTGCTGCTCTCTTAGGGAATTGAAAGTTATTCTTCCCTTGGTGTCTGGGAACCATTAGTCGTTAATAAAGAGCCTTGTGAGAGTAGAACCAATAACTATGACCAATTAACTCTGCTCCAGCCCCAGACAAATGTAAGCATAGGAGAAAGGTAACAGAAGAACAGAGGCAAATATTGGGGCCTGAGGAAAATGGGGCAGTTCTGGTCAGAGCAGGACCTTAGCACACATCATTCAGAGTGCAGCTTTCAACAGATGGACTTGCCACATGCTCCTTGCCACACACCTCTGCAGTCTGTACTGTATGCACATTGCATCGAAAGCTCTTTAGAGTCCTTTAAAATGAAATTGCTATAAAACATAAGTTCACTTTCAGCATTTCAGAGTAAACCAAGAGGGCATCACCACCAACTGTTCTTTGTCCTACAGGCAATCCTGTGTCAGCTGTCGTCACCTGCAATCTCTTTGTTGTTCCTGCGCTGAGGAAAATGCAGGGTATCCTGGATCCTCGGCCCACCATCATCAAAGCCAGGGTGAGAAGATTGTCCTCTATTTAAAAAGTCTCACAAGAGGTTGAAGCCCAGCTCTTTGGGCTCTGAAAGACTGTTGTGTTTGTGGAATCTGAGCCCCAGACTAGTTCTGGCAGTGGAAGGATGTTCACACAAATAGAGGCACGTTCTCAGTCTCTGTTAATGGTAATATTCAGTCCTGTAATGTTTTAGAGTTAGATTGCCATCTAATGGAGTGAGATATAGAGATGCGGAGGCAGCCATTTGCCAATCAGGCAGCAAGGATAATCTCCTGTTTAAAAAAGACATATGGTAAAAAATGCAGAGTAATCTGTGAATATCTAGAGCTGGATAGTTCTGTATTAGCAATAGAAAATACAAACTTTAAAGCCTTTTTGTTGAGTTATTTATATAAGAAACCCACATGATCCCCACCCTAAGAAATATAAATTCCTTAAACTCTTCTCACTTTTCTAATAAATCATGGATAGTGTAACTCTATTTAATATAGATTTAAGGCATGTTATTATAATGTCTTCTTCTTCTGTTTTTGATTCAAATAAAGTACCAAGGCATACATCAACTTTTGTAGTTTTCTAAGTGTCCTTGGCTATCCACTTTTCTCTTACAGCTTATCCCATGTCTCTTTTTTGCCCTTCCTCAAGCATCCAGATTTCATCTCACAGCTAAAATATTCTAAAAGAGAGAGCAATTTGCAGTGACCTTCACTTTTGCATGTATTCTCCATTATAAGCCATCGCCCGTATGTCTTTTCATTTCAAAGATTGGCCATTTTCCTTTTGTCAGAGCTAGGAGGATTTTGAATGCAAATACCATTTTTATCCTTCTGCAATGTAATCCAAAGAGACCAGGCTTTTTTTTCTAGAGAAATACTATCTGTAAACTCTCAGTAAAGGAACAGTTTTGGAATATTCCACTTAATGCACAGAGACTCCTTCAGATACTTTGATACTGTAATATCACAGTTGTATTTACTTAAATACTGCAGTCTCTTAAATACTGCAGTCTGTGCCTTCTACAGCTTTTAATCTTGCACTAGACATCATCTTACCTCAAAATGCAAGTTTTGGAAAAGACTGTTTTTAAGGAAAAACAACTGAGCAGATTATTCCATTGTCTTAGACAGTGCAATGTGAATGCATGACATGTTCATCCTTTGTTTTTTAATCCTACAGTTATCATGTGATGTAAAATTGGACCCCCGCCCAGAATATCATCGGTGCATTCTGACTTGGCATCACCAAGAACCACTACCTTGGGCACAGAGTACAGGTCAGTGCCAGTCACACAGACTGACAGACACTCTCACACAGCCCTGCCTTCCTAAAGAGGTGTCTGGGAACAACCAAGAGTGTGCACAGGTTGTTTTCATAGAACCTACTTTATGCAGGCTGATTTACTCGCACATTTGTGCCTGTGCATACACATATATTAGTACAAAATTTAGTGCTGATATGGCTTGTCAATTTAACCATTAAAACATCCTTTTGTTGAATAATCTGCCTTATACACATACGCACTACGTGTGTATGCTTGAATATGTGCATAAATTCCTTTTTTAAAACATCCACTAAGCTTACTTGCAGTCAGGCACACTTGCTTCCTTTTGCTGTTGTGCATGTTGTACACAAGTTGGGGCAGTGGTAGGAGCAATACAAATAAAAGAAGTGTGATTTTACCTGAACTGGAAAAGTAGGAAAGATAGCAGAGGCTATAGATGTCCTCTTAAAACAGAGTAAGGATTTATTAGTCATGTTTGCCACCTAGGAATACTTCTGAATACTCAGCTTCAGTTAAGGTAAATACTAGATTTGAATACTGGTTCAACTGTGTACTGCTAGAAAGCTGACTGTGACACTTTTGCAAGAGATTTAGGTCCTTCGACAATTGTCTTTTTGCTACATCCAAATTGTTCAACAAAAAGCACCATATGTGAGGCTCCACAGGGAAAATATTAGTTCAGTTCTGGGCCCTCATTGCAAGAAAGTCATTGAGGTGCTGGAGAATTTCCAGAGACAGGCAGTGAACCTGGGGAGGGGTTTGGAGAGCAAGTTCTGTGAGGAGTGGCTGAGGGAGCTGGGGGTGTTTAGCCTGGAGAAAGGAGAATCAGAGGAGATCTTATCACTCTCTACAACTACCTGAAAGGAAGTTGTAGCCAAGTGGGGGTGGCAGCAAGTGACAGGACAAGAGGAAATGGCCTCAAGCTGCACTCGTTGGGGCTCAGGTTGGACATCTGGAAGAACTTCCTCTTGAAAGGGCTGATGAACATTGGAACAGGCTGCCAAGGGAAGTGGTGGAGTCACCATCCCTGGAAGAGTTCAAGGAACAACTAACTGGACATGGCACTTAGTGCTATGGTTTAGTTGAAATGGTGCTGTTCTGTCAAAGGTTGGACTTAATGATCTTGGAGATTTTTTTTCAGCCTAAATTATTCTATTCAGAGAGAATAGAGTTAATCAAATTTATTCTAGAACAGGATATTAAAAACATTCTAGATTGTGCTGCTTTTAATGTTTGTACAAGTGGAATAGGTGTACAAATTGAAAAATAAAGTAATTTCGATAGGATTAGCAATTTACTAGGACAAGGTACATGGTACAGATAATGTGGAAGGCTGGAGAGGAAAACAAACAGAAAAGAGAATGATGGTTTTGAGAGCCAATGCAGTGACTAAATCTCCACAGAGTTCTCTGTTTCCATCCACCTTGGAACAGAAAGACCCAAGCTCCGTGAATAAGTTAGCCACATAAATATTTTCATCATAACAGCTTTTGTTTGTTGTACCGTGTTGCAGCATTTGGAACTAACTGAAGAGTGCACTGAAATTGTTCTGCCTCTCTCCTGTAGGGAATCAGATGAGCAGTCGTCTGATGAGTATGCGCAGTGCCAATGGACTGTTGATGCTACCTCCAAAGACAGAGCAGTATGTGGAGCTTCACAAGGGGGAGGTGGTGGATGTCATGGTCATTGGAAGGCTATGATGTCACCAGCAAGAGCGAAGCTTTGATGCATGTCCACATATCATTGACTGTATCCTGTAATATGCAACGGCACAGCTAGTTTTTCCGATTTGGATAAAAGTTGATCAGTATAGTCAACATCTTGAAATATATTTCAAATGGAATTTAAATAAAGACCTTTTAAAAAAAAACTTTAAAACAAATCTTAACAAAGAAATTTATTCTGATTATATCAAAGCAACTTTTTCCTTTTCTTGCAATTGCTTTGTGTGTTCAATGCTAGTTCCAATAGCGGTAGCTTTTAGTAGACAGCAGTAGGTGCCTGCAGAACTTGTGTTTTTTCTCATCTTTAAGATACAACTACTTACGCTCTTAAAACAAGGCTGTCTGCTTATTTATACTAGCGTAGACAACACTTGGATTTCCCTTATTAGTATGCTTCATAACCGCTTCACAGAGAGCTTCTGCTTGTTCTTTATCTTGTATCTCGTGTTGATGTGCACAGTGCCAAAAGCAGAGTGGCTGTGCTGGGAACCCAATGAAGCCCCGAGGTTCTCCCACCTCGCCGCGCATTCAGGGATGTCTCTTGTCCCAGCAGCCACCCAGCTCAGTACTCTTGGGCAGTAACTGGATACCTTTTATTTCAACAAACAAAAAAATTGCTTCCTTAAGTGCTGACAGCCTTTTTAACCAATACATTTAAAAATGTACAGAACTAAAAACTAAAAAAAATCAAAGACTGATCTTGTACAGATATTAGTGTTACCAGCATTCGTGTGGAAATTAAATGAGCAAAGAAATAAAACTAATGTTAAACAACTCTGTACCATAACATTTTCTGTAATGATATTGAAACTTAAATGAATAAAAAAAATCCTCAATCATTATTTAAAATTTCACCTGTTCAGCCTTGTTGTTTGAAACAAAAAAGCAGTGATTTAAGAGGGTATTTGGGGTGGGGGAAGAGTGTAGGGAGGAAGAGAAATAGTATGTCCAATCTAGGGCCTTTCCTCATGTACAGTGTCATGAGTGAACTGAAACTACAGAGTGAGCTCTGTCTCACACCTCCCAAGGGACAAAACAGAAGCAGCACTTGGAGGTTGGGTGGGGTTACAATCAGACTAATCAAATCTGGGGAATACTTATTTTCTGAATATAAATTGCATGGCATTTGCAAACAGCTCTTGTGCTGCACTGTCTGGAGTTTCATAGTGTTCTTTTTCTTTTTTTTTTTCCCCATGAGATATGGACTTTTCAGCTCCCACCAGATTGTGTATTTTGGTAGCTTCATGTTTCATCTGGGATTAAGACCATAGCAATGCCCTACAACACCTTGTTTCTTGGACTTCATGGGTAAAATGCTATTCCACCAACTCCATTTGTGAAGCCAGAGCATTTATCTATAGTATTTTTGGAAGACTAAGTCAGGGAGAACACAGAAAATTTAAATCCTGACTGCCACAGTGGACCAGAGCCATAGTTCTATGATATTTCTAGGGCATCCCTCTAGGCTGGTTTTAAAACCAAACTCAATGGCCTCCCTGTGTGGCCCATTGCAAAGGTTGAAGGCAGGTAGGCATACACTGTGTTTGGAGGCAAACCAGGGATTGATTGTTCAGAGAAACAGTAACAGAACTTGCTGATCATAATTTTTTTTGTTCTGGACTACATGTCCACATTTGTGATCTCTCTATGTAGCAGCAGGGTGGTAGCAAATTAAATTCATAGATGCCTGTTTTTACTGTACTAATAAACCACAGAAGGAAGAGAGAAGTGGTTTAACTCATCTCTGAGAAATAATGCAGAACATTGCCCATTATAAGCCAAAGCATTATTATAATGTAGTTAAGGATTATTATAGGCAGCATGTGTAATGAAAATCAGAAGTTTATAAAAGGCACCAATAACATAAAGTCTCACTAGCAATCAAGTTCAATAGTTTTAAAGGCAGTCTACTCCTTGAGTACATGCATTTGATGCATTTGGATATAGAACTTTGACATTTTCACACTCTCCCACCTCTATTTCCTCAGAAGAAATACAAATGAGGAGTCAGAGCTCAAATGAGGCTACATTATCAAGCAAAAGTTGGAGCTGACAATTAATGATTCTTATACTCTTACCTGGCAGGAAACTAAGACTAACAGGAGAGTAGATGTTGAAATACTCAAGCACAAAATTTGCCAAAACCTTTATTTTGCCTTAGCTGGCAAATTGAAGTTAATTTTTAGTATCGGGAAAAAAATAATGAAAATTGTCTGTGATTTTTGCTGGTGCTTTCTAAACATTTCTGATATACTTTTATCCCAAATAAATTCAGGAATATATTCCCAACCTAACATTTCTTTTGTGAAGGCATTTTTTACATTTCCCAAAATTACAGGTAAAAAACTCTTTGCTTGAGTGCTTTGTATCTACAGTTGCTTCTTTCTTGATTCTAAAGCCAGCTGGTGTTACTCCCATGTAAAAGGCGAAACATAAGAACTACAGGTTAGACATGGAAGAGCATTTCTGTATGTACCAAAAAAAGCAGAGACTCCTCTAGGAGAGGAGGACAATCGAAGTCACAACTATTGATGACAAAGGGTTTGCATGGGCAGAACAGCTGTTGCAGCTGGTGATCATTAAAGCAGCAATCTATAGAACAAAGTATAGTTTCCCATACCTGTATTTGGTCCATAAGTTACAATTAAGTACCTTATCCTCATGACGAAGAGCAACTACATAACCCTTCTCCTTCCTGGTGCCAGCTGGTTTCAAGAGACAAAGCACAGCATTTTCAGCATGATACTGTCAGCAGCTGGATTTCCATGTTTACTCCAAGTGAAAAAAGCCACATTGGTATTTTTTCTGTGTTTTTTATGGGGTTTTTTATTCGGTTGGGTTTTTTTCAAACTTGACTGTTTTCTAGTAAATCTATCCTAGCCTCCACTCAGAGAGATGAGTTGTCATGCTGGATTTAAAGTCAGCATTGAAATGCAGGCAAATCTTGGGTAATTTGTGGGGAGGAAAAGCCTGCACATTTTGCAAATGTTACAACCTCATGAGCTGCTGCTAGCTGCATGTTTTCTGGAAGGGCTCAGTGACTCACATTCAGCATTCAGTTAAGACTTGCTCTTTGCATTTGTGCAATATCACACACAAGCTGATAAAGTTCTTGGAATAGGAAGCCTTCAGAAGGTGATGCACAGAGGCTCAGTAGCTCTCTAGTTTTAGACTGATCTGGCTCAGAAGACTAGCTCTATCCCAGCACCATACAGCAATACCAAGCATGCTCTGTCCTCATGCAAGGACTTCTGCATTTCCATGGACCCAAGTTGTGTTTAAAAATACAAGAAACCAAGTAATTAATTTTTGCAGAGTTAATTCACAAGCAAAACTGAAACCTTATTGTACTCCACTAACTCTGAAGATTATCTGAGCATACCACAGAAGACAAAGGTATTACCCTGACCTTGATAACCAGGGATTGAAAAATAAAATTACTTCAAGAAAAGTGTAAGATAAAAGGAAAGGTAAGTGTATATATAAATATACACACACACATATATATATTAGCACACAAAAAACTGCCCCACTGGACTGACAAGGAAACATGCAAAGTGGTTTTTGTCAGTACCTGGCATTCTCCTCATGCAGATATCACTGTAGCCCAAGACAATATAACACATTAATGTGTCTGACAAGACCCTTTCTTATTTAGGTCTGTCTCTTATGGCAAAGTAACCAGTGACTTAGTAATTTTGAAATGTTGTGCTGGTTGGACCACTAAGGGGGACCCAATTTTGTGACCATGTACAGACCAGACCTTGAGCCAAGAAGCCGTCATGGACATTTTCAAGCACACCTCCCTACACTGGCAATGACTGATACTACCAGGAGAAGCTTCTATGGGACTACTTAAGATACTGCTGAGAAGGAAACAACATAAACCAGAATCATCCATGCACTGTGTGGCCTGTGCACTTTTAGATTTTTGGGTTTGGTTTTTTTTTTCAGATTGGCCCTCTGCAAAACACTGGCCAATAGTTCACACCTCCAGAGAAGTATAAATGCATGGCAAGGAGATAATTATCCAGCTTTTAAGTTTTATCCCCACCCGGTGTTTGTGGCAAAACCACCCACATTTTCACAGTGTGAAGCAGCATCTCCTCTGTTTTATTCTGAATCTGCCATCTCCTACTTCTGTTTGATGCTTCTTAGTTATTTTTTATTGGAGCAGACAAAGAGAAGTCATCCTCACTTTGCCAGCCATAATTTTATAGATAGCTATCTTCTGAATTGAATGTCCTAATCTATGTAATCTGCCCTTTGTGGTCACAGACTATATGCAAGGGTCTGTAAATTGGATGATTTCTATCACAGATTCATGGAAACATCAAGGTTGGAAAGGACCTTCAAAATCATCAAGTCCAATCACCAATGCAGCACTGTCACTGTCATCCCCAAATCACATCACCCATCCCTGTTACTCCTTTTTCACCCTCTTCAGGTTTCTGTCAGAAACAAGGAGATCAGAATTGCATACGTCTTAAAAGGCACCACTGCCTCATACTAACCACATCATGATGACTTCTGTTTGTTCTCTATTTCCTAATATTTTTCTTCTTCGGTACTTCTGACTGATATGTTTTTATGGATCTTAAAAATCTCATGCTTTATTGGTAACATTCTTATTTTCTTAAAAGAGATGACCTTAAATTCTCATGCTTTTATTGGTAGTATCCAACCTGGGAACAGTAATTATAACTACAGTTTAAGAAAATAATTTCCTCATATGAGTAACTTTACTTTCATCTGTGTTAAATTTCCTTAGCTGTTTTAACTCACTTCCACTCAATTTTGAGCAATCCCTGTGCAGTTCTTGCTCCTGGTAAATGGATATCTTCCTGGAATTTAGCTGCCTTCAGTTCAGCCTGATAATGGAGACTGCAATGATTACCTCCACTGAGGATCTGTTCTATGTTTTGTGGAAAGACCTGCTTTGGTGGTTTGACAACTATGCTGTAATATTGATACTTTACCTTATTATGCCTGATCTTTTCTTGTGGTTTCTTGCCAGCTAGACTTCTTGCTGTTGCTGACAGTCTCTTCAGCTATGCTCATTTCAGGATGCTGTTGCACTGCTTTGGAGAACTGCCAGACAGCCAAGACCATCCTCTTGTATTCATGAAGATACTGCAGAGAAAAAAAATAATTTGGCTTAATATTTTCCTATAGCTTTCTTGTATTTGAATGAAGCTGCTGGAACAGGCTTGTTCATGGTCAAGGCTGATGATCAGTCTCCAGAGATGTGGCTCTGCAGAGCTTTGTGGCTCAGGGCATGGGCTGCACTCAAGAGAATGAGCTCGGGGAGTTGTGTAGGCGAGTGAACTGGAGCCAGTGCTGATGACAGCAGGTTGGTTGTGGTGTACTGTGATGCCTGCCAGGACTTTTGTGTCAGAGCTAGGTAGCTATTCATCACTAAAGATATTGAATAATGAAAATAAAAATGGCCTGAGAGCTATTTACCTGCCGGTCTCAGGAGGGGAGAGGCACACATGCAGATGCAATGGTACTTGAGCCCATCTCACTAAAAGATAGCTGACACCATGCATCTATGACTGACTTTCTGTAATTTACTCCCTAAAGGCCAAATCCAATTAATTTGCCCAATGTGCTATGAAAAGCCAGAGAACAGACCAGAAGATAGGATTTAATGTGCTCTTGGCAGTCTGCATTGCAAAGGAGTCATGCTGCAGCTTTCTCCATTAGCTGGATTTTTGCTAAGAGGTGGTGACTAGGGTTGGATTAAAACAAAAACTAAAAACCAAAAACAAACCAACACAAAACAAAGAAAAACACACAAAAAAAAAAAAAAACCACAAAGAAAAACCTAAAATAAAAACAAACAAACAAACCCCCGCAAGCAAAACAACAATAACAAAAAGCCAAGTTAAAAGTCCTTTGTTAAGGACTGGGATAAAAAGCAGACACACTAATGATCACAAACAGGATGGTGGGTGGGCAAACTCAAATAACACTTGGCCCAAGCTTCTCCAGGCCCATCACTTGCAGGCACAGCAGAGGACACAGGTACAGGGCAGGTACATGCCCATTACGTATGACATTCAGAGACTTCTTAGCAAAGGAGAATATGTTCTTTTTACTTCTACTCCCATCTTCAAGAGCAAGTTTCTCCAGGTAAAAATTCCTTGAAATGAAAGCATTTAGCATGCTAAAGATAAAATTACTTGCAATTATTACAATTTTTCATTTTCTCTCTCAGCTCAACAGGTACTCCTCATTCAGTTATTCTCACTATTGCTTTTCTGTGTTTACTACACACATAGAGATACATTTCCCTTCTCCTGTAGACTCACTCTGCTCACATTTTAAAGGCAATAGTTCAGAAACCCAGCAACAGCAATGCTGCAGATTAGAGAAGAACAGAGATTTATGTTTTCATTTTCCTTTGTGTGGTCCTACTCCTTCCTGTAGCAGCAGCTAGAAGTGTTGTAGATAAAAAAATATTGTTCTGTGCTAATTCATTAAGGTTGTTAGCCACCAATGGCAGTTCAACCCAATCAAAATCAAAGCCAGCCCTTCCTGGGCAATCTCTCACCACTTGCAGATTCTCCTACCCTTGCAGTGTAACCATCCTCCCTGCCTGTCATCCAGCACTGGCCAAAGCCCTGCAGGACTCTGGCAACAGCCTACACCCCTACAATTCTGCATTCACAGTGTGTCCAATATAAGTGAATTTTATTTACATGCTGTACCTCAGCAGTGTTTTTCACAGGATTTCACTCCTCCCTTTGTGATAATTATGACATCCTTTAGTCTTACCTTGATTAATTAAATCTTGCATTGTTGATACACCTGCAGAATGTTAATGAGCTTTGTCTCCTTTTTCAGGGTACTCTATGATTTATTCCTACTTTATTTATCAGACCTAATTTACTACAAAGAAGGCAGCTGCCCTAACCAATCAATCCAAGAAAATAGCTCCATTACTGAATCATTTACACCAAAATAAAATTTAAAAGTAGCCTTTGATCTTTTTTACATACTGTGTCTCACATTTGGGAGGAGATTCTACTAGACATACAGAAATTTAAAGCACTGCCCTTCCTCATATTTCTTCTTAGGACATTTTTATTCTGATGCCTGTCAAAACCAAGCTCTGGCAATGGTACATAACATGTGATTTCATTATCACATTAACATACCACATTAATCATATGATTATACTTAGCAACTTATTCTTCTTGTATTTTCTCATTTTTCTTTCTGTAATTTCATGTCTCACACTAAATTACCTGGGATATTTTTCCAGTCTGTTTTAGTACAGCATTTAGCATAATCCTGGTTCAAAACCATTAACATCACAGTAATGCTAGAAAGACAGCGAATCATCAGAACAGTGTCTCTCCCATCATGTTTACACTAGGAGAAATTATTGATAATAGTACTCAAGTGGTTTCTGACCACAGCAATCAGATATCCAATGTTTTGAACTACACATAAAGAGTGATTTGCAATCATCCTTTATCTTTATTCACCTTCTTTTCCTTCTTTTTCATTTATGCATACTCCTGTTTCATTATTCCACATTCTCCTCTCTCCTCACCAGCCCAGCAGATAAGCTCTAGGGCCACCAAGCCACTATGAAATCTATTGGTAGTGTAGTCTCTGGTAGACCATATGGCAAATGTCAGCACTGATGGAGCTTTTATTTTTTTTGTTCAGGTTAATAAAAAATAGAACCCATTTGCCCACAACTGACCCAACTGTGTGATCACTGATCCCTGTGCTGTCAATCCCTGTTCACCAACGCCTAATGTGATACTGCAACACACCCATGTTCCCATAGGAAAGTATGAAAAACTTCTGGAAACTCTCACAGTGGCCATCCCACATGAAATATGTGGAACTTACCAGGTAACTTAGCATCTAGAAGTGTTAAGTATTTCTTTGAAGATTAATTAAGATTTATATTCTTTGAAGATTAATTAAGAAATACAAATGGATTTTCCATTTCCATACACTGTTTTTCTTCTTTTAAGGGTGACTTTATTAACAGACCTTGTGACCCTGAGACAAAAGCCAGCTTTACAGAGCTCATATTTACACTGGCTCTTTGTCTCACCACTATCACCATAAAGTTAGGAGAAACAAATTTAAAACACACCTTTTGGCCCCACTCCAGTAACCATTTCAGGCCAATGCTATCCATATACACATAGATTAAAAAATCACTGCTAATACATAATAAACCTTTCTCTAAATATATCAGAAGCTGACAGCTGGTAGGAAGATTGGGATATAGGACTCTCAGGAAATAAGACAGTAGAATAAAGGCAATGTAGAGACAAGAATGCAGAGAATGTGAGAAAGTAAGTAAGGGGGTTATAAAATTTCTTAGCTGATATTTTCCTGCTTCAACTATACCTACAGAGCCACCATTCTTCTCTTGTCAAAGACTGGATCCTTTACCAACTTCTGGAGATAAGCCGACCTGACATGAATGTCACCTCCTGTATGTACAGTCATTGTCACTAGTGATTCAATGTAATCAAGATCCAGAACTAGAATCTCTATTTTTCTTTACAGAATAGATGTCTTATTTTTTCCAGTCATACTTCCAGTAGACCTTTAATAGCTTGAAGTGTTGGCTGTTGCTCACTATTGACTTCTCAACTTTAATATCTTCCTTCAAACAATTCTCCATTTTGCTAAGTCATGAAAGTATGCATGAGCCCTTGTTTGCATGCATCAACCTCCTTTTTTGTCCACATGCTCTTACTGTGTGGTCTTTTTTATTGCTGGGGTTTAAGATTTAATTTTTTTTGTATTATTATATCCTACCTGTTCTCTTCCTGTTTAGGCAGAAATCTTTCTGCACATGGGAGACTTACAGGTATCCCTACCTCAACTGCTTGAAAGAAGACAGAAAGATTTTAGTAGGGATCGGTGTCAAAATCTGGATGGGCAGAGAGCAAAGATCTTATCTCTCTTATCTTTCCCAATAGGAGCAAAAACAGGAGAGTAAACACACAGAAAACATGAAAACTAGGTATGTATGTTTGGAAAATGAATCTAATACATTTAGTTTCTGCTGCTGACTTTGAAAAGTAAAATGTGTCATATTTTTGTCTTCAGAAAATACGCTATTGCAAAACATTTGCAGGTTTACTGTAGAATACAGGTTTTAGTTTCCAGACTTTGGTTTCTCAGATAGATGTTCAGGGCTTTTGAAAGACCATTTCAGCAATAACCTTTTGGGTTCACAAAGATGGGCAATCAAGCAAAAGTGCATGAATATTCAGTGACTGAAGTGCCAGTGGTCTCCTTGAATGCTGAAGGATCTGCATACAGATAGCTTTGATTTAGACTGCCAGTATGTGAAGGAATCATATAGTGTGAGGCTCACTCAATGTTTCCTTTCTGCCCAAAATCAGCAGTATGTCCTGGCACCAGAAATCTGTCTTTTCTGCGTCTCCTGCACTGCCATATGCACCCTGGCTTGCGCAGAAAAGGAGCAGATTTTTTGTCGGTGGTGTTGCACAAACTAGGCAAGTAAAAGTTAGATGGCAGAAGGAAATGAAAACTGTCTCTTATATAAGCATCTGCACCACAGCAAAGAACAAGGCTTCACCACTATCACTTCCCAAGCTACATGTACACATCAAGAGATGTGCTTGGATGTGTACTATGTTCAGATGTGTCATATATAAGTGCAGTCCATAACATTTAAATATCTCAAGTGTGCCTGCACCTGAAAACAAGGCTTATTACATAATTTACCAATATATGTTTCTACTGCAGACAGAAAAGAGATTAAAAGAGCACCTATTTCATACTCATCCTGGTAGATAATGACATTACTAGGGTAGGCTTATTTATTCCTGAGTTTGTTGGAAATGGTATAATCTTTTTTCCTGCTTTTATTAGGTCAAATACAATGAAAAGAAAAAGTGGGAAAAAATACTAGACTTCAGGTATGACAGTTTTTCTGCTATTTATTCATTTCCCTATTGCTATTCCTAATTTAATAATAGATGAGAGAAGCTGAAACTTCATGGGTTGCAAGTTCTTCAGAACAAATTTTCCTATGTACTCATTGCCAATAGATCAGCATTCGTTTGGCCATATTATTAGAAGATACCCTGTGCTTCTTCCCTGCTTGAGAATATCCTTGAGAATATAAATTAACTTAATACTCTTTGAGGGCAGCTCATGTGTAATCAGGTTCCAGTCTGGAACACTGTAAGGAACTAGTGAGTGGCAAATTCAAATTCTTGATAGTACCCATACTGTGAAGAAGAGTGAAATAGCATTCAGTATAACTGGAAATGCCAACATTATTTTCCATGGGGAAAAAAAATTTTCTAGATTCTGTTTATGAACAAAGTAGCACTTACTGCCAAGGTGGTCCCAAAGAAAATGGTTGTAGCAGTATATTTTCTGCTCAAGGTACTTCTGCTCAAGTAAGTACTGGGATGACACAAAATTTATGAAGTGCTGCTGTATAAATTTAAAATGCTGCAAAAATACAGATCAGTAAGAGTATTTTCATACTCATCAATGCACAGACTGGGTGCAGATGCTTACCATCAGTCTTCACATAAACTTACACATTAGAAGTGAAGAAGATTAAAATTGTACAATGTTGGTAAATTCATTATATGGATTTTGAGTACTCCTATACAGAGAAAAGTTGCTTATATTAACCAGAAATTATTATTTTGCTAAAAGAGGTAACAGGTATGAATGACTTCATGCCAAGATATGCTGCACACAGTAACTAATAGAATGCAATAAATTTAAGATTTAATTAGGAGTACCTCCCTCATAAGCTAAATACCACATCTGGAGGAGCATTGCACACTGCCTACAATAAAACATTTATTTGCATTCAAACAACCTGTTTGGATGCAAATAACAGGGCCATCAGAAATAACCTTATCTTTAGGAAAAATGTTAAATCCATCAAAATATAGGGATCAGATGCCAAGCAAGGAGTAATTGTTCTCATGAGAAATGACATTAATGACATATAGTCTTTCAAATTCTGAGAGCTTAATTGTTGTTAAGAAATGTATTTGCCCCAATTCCAAGTATGTCATAACCCAAGATAAGCTGACGAGACAGGACGGAAGAATTAACAAAATACTTCCACAAAGACTTTCTGCAGTGGTAAATGTGACAACAGTAACCATAAAGTTCATGACATTTGTTCTGAAGTCATTAATTTGGCAAAGCAAAACCAGAATAACTACTCTTGAGCATTGTGCTTCTCCTGACTGACTGAACAGGTAGATATGGTCCTTTAACTGCAGAAACCATGATCTCTGAGAATATCCTGTGCTGACTAAAGCTGTCACTCTGACAGACCTCGAAGAGGCAAGGTGTGGCAAAGGACTGCTGCCCCATGCAAATGGAGCTGCTATTCAGCCTCAGTTTACTGGAATCCCATCTAAAATGCTCTCAGGCAATGCTGCAAAGAATAAACAACTTCAGAGTATAGTGTTTCCCGGACTACAACAGTGGGAAGAAGGACGAATTGCCTGAATTGCAAATGTAGTAAAAAATACCTCTTAATTGCTGTGCCTGGAGCAAAGAAAAATAACTCAGCACGGATGCTTGCTGGGTTACATACCAAAACAGTCCTATCCTGAGCTGATTCAGTAGACTGGTATGCAGTGCTGGCTCACCGAGCCAATACAGTCTATCTGCTCCCGTGAAAGAAAAATTACTGCTGGGAGAATGACAGTCATTGAAGATCCTGCAAGCAGTAGAACTACCAAGCATAATGGTTTTGACTATGCTTTTTAGGAAATATTGCAAAATTGAGCAGTATTCATGTAGTATATTCCAAAGCAATTTTTGCAACTCTCTGGCAAGATGCAGCTTCATGAGAAGGTTATGGAATTGGCACTGCAGTTTATAGATTTATCCAAGGGTAATGAAGACCATCCATTTAGCTCTACACAGCTATCTGAAAAGGATTGTTCTGTTAGTATCAAAACAACATTTTCCTTCCTTAAAGGCAATTGTGTGGCTGCTATTGCTTTCTTAAAGGTATTAGGCAGACCAGCTTTGTTTATGGCATATGACACATATGCTGTAACATGACAAGAATATCATGGTGCTATCCCCCATAATTCACTATCACAAATCAAGCAGCTATGCCTCCATTACTTGATGGGTAAATGAAATCAACTGGCATTTCATAAGGAAGACATTATATTGGAATCAGCATGGACTTCTACAGAGGGACTGGATGCCATACCTGAATTACCTCTGTGCCATGAACTCCAGCTTTATAGCATGTGATGAAATGAGATAAGAAGGATTTTTCTGAGCATGGTTCTCAAAGAAAAAAAAAAAAAAGGTTGATCTCAGTTTCAGAATATTTTCAATAAAACGTACAGAATTAGGGATCCAAATAAAGCAGATTTTCAGCAACAATTTTAATGCTGGGGAACAACAGACATGCTGGCTGGCACTTAATTGCCCCAGATGTTGTTTATAATCTGCTGAAAGAAAGCTGAAAAAAACAGACGAATATTCAAGCAAAGGTTTGAAAAAGAACAATTTTGAAATTGATTCTGCCTCATGCTGTATTCAAACATCCATGTTGTTAAAGGTACAACACAGATTAGCCACAAATCTTCAGTAATTAGGGAAGAGGAGAGCTATCATACTGGGATGCACAAACTGCAAGTCTACACCAAAAAAGACTCATAAAGCATAGCATGTAAGATTATGTCAGTGAAAACTTAGAAAAAGGGAACAAGGAGAATTATGATGTTTGTCTTAAAGTATCTTGCACCTGTCCTACTGTACATCTAGTTTGCATTCAAGAGAAATATTTATTGCATTTATAGAATATGTGAACTGTAGTGTCACACTTTTGAGTGACAAAGATATAAAGCTCAAGCTTTACACTGCAGCATGATCAGATAGGAAGGTCTTGTCTTCAACATAATTACCACTTCTATGCTGCCTTTCAGGAAAGATGATTGTACCTGGGAAGAATCTAAAAACCACAAATGACTTACTTCAATAGGATTTACCACATAAGTATTTTTCTTAGGCAGCATCAACTGCTGAAACTTTTGTTGGTTCTTTTTGTTGGTTCTTCCCCTATTTTCTCACAGATCCCTGAGCTATCTCGTATGCTGTAATTTCTTCACAAACTGAGGAAAAGCAAGAATCAGCAAACAGATACAGAGAGATAAGATAATCACTAACTTAGTGGGGGAAAACAGTGGAAGAAGGATAATTTTTATTACCTCTTCTTTCTTTTCTGGATTAAAAATAGTGCCCCAAAGTGTTACACTAACAACCTCACTTCCAGTTTTTATTTGAGGCACTCATCTTCTGGGAACCATTCCTATTTCTGAGCTTCAAACCCCACATTGAGGGATGGATAGTACTCCCAGACTGAAGACGTTTCTTCTGGAGATTAACCTTTTTCTGCAGCTGAACTGCTGCTGGGTTTATGACCCTACTCATAAATATTATGAGTACCTTACTTGCAGTTGTACAATTTTTTTTATCTGAAGGATTTTAAGGAGTGGCAGAGGACACTAGAAACCAGAGAGGAAGATGTTCCAGCTACCCAGATGAAAGTGAATGCAAAATGAGGTTATCCAATAGGAAATAACCAAAAATTCTAGATGCTATCAAGGAGAAAAACGTAACTGCATTTGAATCCTTGGTATTTGTTGTCCTGAACAATGAAAAATGTTGAAATAAAATTGGATTCCTGTGTTGATTTCAAAATTTAGGGTTTCTATTGCTGGGTTATGGAGACCAAGAAATCTATTTTATTTTTCTTGCTTAATGCAGAATTTGGCTTATGGACTTTGGTGTTTTGCATGCTTCTTCAAAACATTAGATACTGAATGCAACCAGCCCTACATGCGGACTAGCGCTGCTGTTACATTCTTTCAGATGGCTGGGGCATGTGTCAAGAGCTAATCATCAAATTTGTAGCCATGAGATATCAAATTGCTGCAAATCAGACTGGAAAGCTCACTGACAGATGCTGTAATTTCCCCAGCAACACAGGGAGAATATATAGACAAAGTCTGAGCAGGCAGGAGCTCACTTTCATTCATATTCAATTACAGGTGACATTTAAATGTGATTATCCAAGATATAAGCTATCAATATCTGAAGGCCAAGGGAAAAATCTCTGTGAAGTTCTCAGAGACAGGAAGAAAAAAGTCTGTTTCAATAGATGTCAGACATGAAAGTAGAGAGATAAAAAGAAGAGAACACAATTTCTCAAAGCTGTGCAAGAATTAAAGATCAAGAAGAAAAGGGTAATCAAGATAATAAAAGAACTAACCAAACAAACAAACAGCAGAAAGGTCAAGAAAGAGACTAGAATACAGAATCTGGCATCAGGCAGACAAGAATGTCTTAGGGATTGCATAAAAAAAGTATTTTGGCAAATAAAGAGGGACAACACCAGCTTGGAAGGGGTCCAAGGGGGAGTTAGAAGAGAAAGTACATCTGCTATAGAATTGATTCTCCTGTGAGTTTAGAGATAAAGAGTTTAGAGATAAAGGGGAGGAGAGTTATGGGGCAGACAGATGGGGATTACTTCTCCAACCCACTGACATAAGCACTGGGGCCAGCGAGGCTCTTCTGACAGCACTGCTCTTTTGCAACTGTCTGTAGAACCATTCACAGACTGCAAAGCATAAATATAGTTAAACAGTGACATTAAAAGGAATTTTTCCATGATCCCTTGGTGATTTTTCATTTCCCCTCCAGAGGGCAATGGTTTCAAAGAAAACATTTTGTTCTATGTCAGGCTGATTCCTCAGCTTGAGTCTGAATTTACTTTTTCTCCTTTCTATCGATTGCAATCAGCCAGATTTAGATGGATGACAATTATATCTGCACCCTGCTGGCAAACAGTGACACCAATTCATGTCAAATTCAATTCATCAAAGATGAACATTTTCTTTGTTAAATAATATTTGTCTGTGGAGTTAATGTACCGATCTTAAAAGAAAGTTCTATAATAAATAAAGTTGCCTAAATACACTGATTCTGCAGCTGCAAGCAGGATTTAATGTTTCCATAATCCCAGATAGTAAAAACATAGAAAAAATGTTGTCTAAAATTAAAAAGTTCAAAGATCCAAGCTCACAAAAGGTATCACTTGGGTATTTCTTTTCTGTTCCTTTCTACTTAAAGATAATAACTGAGCACTTTGAACAAGACATGGAACAGAAAGCTTTATACTACTTTGGTAAGTAGTTTTCTCATTTCCTTTAAAAGCTGTCTTGGTAGATCCTCATATGAAAGATTAATCAGCTAAGACAAAACAAAGGAAGATTAAAAGCTTTGATCTTCTCAATCATCATTCCACTGTCATTCCTCATCCTCCCATTCACCTTCTTTCTCTGTATATTTTCTTTTTAATTTGAAGATTTTGTTAAATTCAAGCTAAAATGTTTATTTTCTCAGAGTAATTTTTGTGTTCTCAGCATACCACCAAACAGCACCCACAAGGCAAAATGAACAGTAAGAGCTGTCTGCCAAAGTGGTTCAAAACAGAAAGGTTATCTGGGTCTTCACAAATAATGCTGCTGATCCTATTGTGCTCTATTGTGAATCGTTTTCAGGTGTGACAACTTCTTGGCCTGACAGAGTATTTTAATCTGTTGGATAGAATTAGCCAAGCACATCTCATTCCAGCACCATTTGAATGGATTTGCCAGCTGGGTGCAGGCTAATATTAGGGTTTCTGTGATGCCTTGTGAAAGCCAGAGGGAGGAGATTGGTTACCAAAGAAACAAACAGATCTTTAAGCAGATATATCCAAGAGATATCCCAAGCTCAGTCTTAACCTGGTCTGGTAACCCCTTCTGGCAAAAAAATTAAACTTCAGCTACAGGTACAAGACAGTAAAGGATGGAAATGGAAATTCTAGACCTGATGAGAATCCTCCTTTATTTTATTCTTTATATATTAAAGAAAATTCCCTTATCTTGGTTTAAAAATGGCTGCTGGACAACATGCAAATTGGAGGCAATGAGATTTTCTGTGGAAAGGAATGTACAAATGCTATCAGCTGAAGGAAACTGTAAGCAGAATTTGTGCCTTTTTTTTGTCTGACCATCCCAACCTTGGACGTAGAAAAGAGAGTTCAACAGTGAACAGATAACCTGATCAACTTACCTACTTTTTGCAGCCATATTTCCTAGGAAAGTATGACATTTTGAAAACACCCTTTGGTTCTAAGATCCTTTGTCAAAGTGCTTTCTAAAAAAGGGTTCATGTGAACTTTCATGAACTATGTTCATATGAAGGTAAGAAGAACCACTCTTGGTGCTGCTCAGCCACAAATTACCACTGTCATGGTTTCCCTCTCTTTTTTATTTCCCAAGTAAATAATTCTGCAGTCCACAAACATCTGTATGTCCTGCAGTGCTCCAGTTGTGTTTGCTTGATGCAAAGCCCCTCATTATTGGTCAGAACAGAAATAGATGTTAATATGTTAATAGATGGTAAATGCACTTACAAGGCATTACTGCCCTGGGGAGTTTGAGCCACAACGTGGATAGGTGAAAGGCTTTCAGACTTTCCTCTGCAGGTGACTGGACAGGACATACCTTAGTGTCTTAAGCCTTTTCACACAGTAAGAAAAACCATAAGAATGTTATTTTGGGACTTCTAAAATTAATTTTTGTATCTCAGTGTTTAGAACAGATCTGAAAGAAAACATAATATAGAGGGTATGATTATAGAAATTGTGGATTTCACTGTGAAGAATGATAGCATTAAATGGCACAGATTTTTTTATGGTTTAAATGGAAGCAAGGAGAGATGGACTAAGGCAGGTATCTCTTTAGGACTTAGTTATCTAAGAAAGCCTTTCTTTACTAGTGTAGTTACAGAGAACATTTCTTCTAATGCCTTGAGCAATGATCTAGGCAGGCTAGCCTGAAAAACCAGGGAAGTAAGGTGCAGTTTGCAGCTAAAAGTCAAACTTAACTATTGCACACTGAAAAGATGTTTCCCTGTTCATGAAAAACACAGCCATGAGTATAAACAACCCGGTAAAACTACTTGTAACCTCCTGTTTTCTTCATCGTTCCAGACGGTGTGTTACGGGCACCTTTTGTGGCACAGCCTCCGAGAGGCAGAGTGGACTCTCGATGAGATTAAATACTTTTTCCCCACACAGGCTCCAGCCTGGCTGGGGTATTCAAGCTCGGGTTGAGGACGCGGCAGCAGCAGCAGCAGGCGAACGAGGGGATGCCAGGGAGGGTGGATGGAGGACAAAGGGCTCGCAGTGTCCCGGTGTGCCCCGGGCCCAGCGGAGCTGCAGCGGGCGGGGGCGGCAGCCGGAGTGGGCGAGCAGGAAGGAGCGAGAGGCCCGGCGGGCGAGCCGGCTCTGCTCGGGGCTCCCGAGGTGGTCCCGCTCGGGGGCGCACAGAAAGCCGTGGGAGAGAGACGGGAGATGACGGCGGGAATGGACTGGACTGAAATGGGCTGCCCAGGGAGGCGGTGGAGTCACCGTCCCTGAAGTGTTTAGGACTGGCCGCGGCACTCAGTGCCAGGGTCCAGCCAGGTGGTGCTCGGTCATAGGTCGGACTCGACGATCTCAGAGGTCTTTTCCAACCTACTCGATTCAGTGATTCTGCGAAGAAGGACACACAGAAGCAGTGCACGTATCACGTGTCCCCGCCACCTGAGGGCAGCCCCAACCCGACAACCCCGACCACCCCTACGCCCTCCGGGGCAGCGCCGCGCTACCCGCCTGGCCGAGGCGGCCGTGAGGCGGCCCCGCGCCTGCGCGGCGGGGCGGGGCGGTGGCGCTGGGGCGGGCGCGGGGCAGGGCCGGGCCGGGCCGGGCTGGGCGGCGGCTGCGCAGCGCTGCGGGGGCTGTGGCCGGGCGGCTCCGGGGACTGGGCGCGGGGACGCCGCGGGACGCCGGAGACTCTGAGTTCCAGCCGGCGGCCGGGCCCGGCCGGAGCGGAGCGTGTCAGCGGCGGAGAGAGACAGACGGTGAGCGGAGCGCCCCTGCCCGGCGTGCGAGCAACAGGTCCCGCCGCGGAGCCGCGAGTCTCGGCTGGCCGGAGCCTCCCCCGCGGCCACGGCGCCTCCCCCGCGGCCACGGCGCCCGCGCAGGCCCCGGGGTCCGGCCGGGCCGAGGCCGGGCGGGACGGCGGGGCATAGCCGGGCTCGGCGGCTCTCGGGGCTCGGCCCCGGCCCCCGCGCCCCGCTGGCCGTGGCCCGGGCTGTACCGCGGCCGCGGGTCCTGGGCGGGGCGGCCCCGGCCGCGGCGGCTGCAGGTGCGGGCGGCGCTGCCGGGAGCGCGGGGGCCTCCCTAGAGCGGCTCCTGCGGCTTCCCTGCCGCCCTTTGTCGGGGTGCCTCCCGGGAGCTTAGGCCCCGGAGTTGTAAGAAAACCTCCCGCACTTGGCTGCGTGCTCTTTCTGCGGACTTGTAGCGGGTTGTGTACGTGTTTAAGCAAGGGGGAGGGAGGAACTTTAGGCCCCCCTCCCGTGCACTTCTGATGCTGTGGCAGCTCTGTGTTTGGAAATTATTCCAGTGAAGTTTCTGCTTCGTATTGATTTATGAAGCTTTGCGAAGCTAAGTTAAAGCAGGTTGAACGTGAGCGACTTGCAGTGCGTTTTGCAGTCTGTAGCGCACATCCCGCTTGGAGCGGCTCCGTGTGCCCAGAGCTGTAGTGGAAATGCTCTTGCGGTGCTGCCGCTTTCCTAGCGGAGGCATCGAGCCTGTGTGGTGGGAGGGAGACGCACTACAGCCAGGCAACAAAGACAGACCGCGTGAGAAAATGAAATTAACTTGTATTTGACCTTACTGAGGGATATTTATATACAAACAAAGGCTGCCTAAAATAATAATATTGTTAGATGTCTCACATGGGACAGATCCACGAAAATAACTTCATGAGGAATATTAAAAGGGGTAAATAAGTGATATGAGGGTATTTTCTTTTAAAAATGAAGCCTCTCTTGGAATTATTTAGGCATACACTATGTCCATACCTCACTGAATAGAGCAAAATACTTTCATTCTAGATACATGATGATATATAGCTGACTGCAGTCAGGCTTCTAACAAGTGACTGGTAGTGATCTTCTATGTGTCTGCTGCTTCTTTTGCCTATGCCTTAAACAGATCTCTCTGTCCTTTTTGAGGATTGAGGTGTTTTTCATGAATTTGTAAAAAAATAAGGTATCTTTATATTGTCTTTACACATGTGAGTCTGCAAGCTTTTGGATTGGACATGTTGTCCAAATTTTCACAGTACATTATTTTTTCTTATGATCATATTAGAGCTGTTACTACACATCTGAATGCCAAACGATTTAGAGTCGGGCTGGATGATACACGTCAACTCTTTTCCAACATGCTGTGCTTAAAAAAAAAATCCAGTATTTTACACATTAAAAGCTTAAGTAATGGTTAGCATTGTAGACACTTTTAAGAAGGCATCAAAAATAGCGTTTTAAAGCAGTGCTGTAGGATGTTACATTTAATTATCATTATTGTCAATAAAGTAATAGAGGTTTAAATGTTAGTCCATGGTCACAGGACTCTTTTTAAAGTAGTTTTTCAGAGTTTACATTCTTCTAATGTGTGTCATATTACTTTGCAATGTGTGGAATAACAGTGGATGATGATGTTTTTCTGTATAGAGTTAGCTGTTGGTAAAGACTATAATTTTACTTAGTTTTTATTGAATTTCTTCTTAAAAGTTCTGGACTTAGAAGTGTGCATCAAAATATCAGTAGACTGATATATCTGGCTTAGGAATTTGCAGGAGTTACTTATGACCTTTGAGGAGTGACAAGCATCTCTCAGTACCTCAACAGTACGTGATAAAGAACTATGGAAAATGCAATGCAGAGGTTGGGATTCATACCAAGAGTTATGGATACTGAAAACTTAATGTAGTCTGAAGTTTATGTGCATCCATATATTGATCCTTGTTCATAATTACATTTATTGTAATAGATTAAATTTTCCTAATACTTCATTTGCTGCTTTAATTAGAATCTCCTGCTATACTTAAAAGTTGCAGGCTTTTAAAAAACTTACAGCATTTTTAGATGCAAATTCTATTATGTCTCTTCAAAGATTGGATCTTAACATCAGAAGTTAACTGTTTTAACTGTTTCAGCTACTTTTTTTTTTCTCAGTTTGTACTTTGAAGTGCAGTCCTTTTACAGTGTTAGGCTTTTAGAATGCTGAAGGCTAAAATTTCAAACAGTGTGCTACTTCCTAGATAGCAGGATTTGTGTTTGTATTCGTGTGCCGTGTTTAAAATTTTTAAATGTTTAACAACTGACATTTTTAAAGTACTTTTTCAGTCACTGTTGCAGAAATACTCGACATTACGGTATTTGGAAGACTAATTACTGCCTTGAACATGCATTTGAAAACCACAAGACTTTTTGTAAATTTTAATTAAATACTGCTCTATTGTTTTCATTTTATTAACGGGCAAAGAGAGGTATCTGTGTATTTGAAAACGTTAGCAGTATGTCCGTGGTAGAAAACTCGGTGGAAGCAATTTAAGTGGTGGTTTAAAATCAGGTCTGCTGGCAGAGTTGCTTTTCTGGTGCGGTTGCCTACCTTGGAGCTTTTTTCAATAGGGTGGTTCTGACAACAGGGGCACTTTATGTACACATCCTCTTTCCTTCACTCCCAATACAGCTAGACAAGCTAGACAAAACTAAGTATAGTTCAAACTAAAGTATGAAGCAGAGGAAAGAGGAAATTGTAACTAATTAAATTTATATCTGAGACTATTTTAAAGTAAGCTTTTGTTTGTTTTTTTTTAACGGGAGGTGATCAGCTCTATATGTCTGTTGGTAAAGACTTGTTTTATAATGCTGTCTAATTGCACACTAACACATAGCTGTGTGGGAAGAAAAAAATGCTGTAACTCTCAAAGGTTGCAGCAGTTAAATTAGAAAGCAAACACAGATACCATCAGTAATGCACACTTCTAAAAGGAATGCCCCACTTATGTGAAGACCTAATCTTGCACACTTCTCTTTTGGCAGAAAAAGGATGCAATGTTGCATTTCCTTAAAGAGGTGGAAATTATTTTGAGTACCTACCCAGCATATTGAGATTTGGATTCAAATCGTTCTACTCTTTAGGGGAGCTGCCAGTTCCCAAAAGGAATATCTTAACTGCCAGACCAGTGAGTGTTTGGTTTGATTCTTGAGGAGTAGTAGTCACTTAGGAAGGAAGTGAATACGTAGCCCAGGGACTTGCTTGATCAAGTACAAAATAATGATATGGATTCAGGTCTTCTTTCCTTCTTACAGACAAAGTGTTGAAAGAGTAAAGGAAAGGGATTTTTCTTGGGGGTGGTTTATTTTCCCTAGCATGGTGTGAAATTTTGAAGACTTAAGTCTCTGATCTTTATGTTCATTCTTATCTGATTCGACCGGTTCCTACTCAAGTTGAATATTAAATATCTGAACAGTACCTGTAACACTTCCTTTTCATTTTAGAGCAGGTCTTGGTTGTTTATTTGTGGGTTGTGGAGTCTAGTAGGTGGCATGGCATTTATGTTCCCTTGTGGATCTAGTTCTGCTTTGTTCTAAGACGCCAAATAATTAGATCTAGAAATGTAATTGTTTCAACATACCTGTGATTATTATCTGCTATAATAGGGCTGGTCAGTGACTTGTGTTTCCTTAAATTATTTGCCTGTTGCATCATGTATCTATTCTAGTTCTGGCAATAATTGTTTTCTTAACAACAAAAAAAAAAAAGAATAAGAAATGCTAGTAGGTTTTGTTTGAACATTTTTAATACTTGATTTTGCCTCTAGTGTTCTATTGTTAAAATTTCAGTTCTGTGGTTGGAGAAAAGGCTTGACTGTTGATACATGTGACAATACAGCTCATGGTCTTTAGAGTCTGAATTTGCTGTAATTTATCAGCATAGACAGTAAACTCCTCATGTCCTGCAGAGGTCTAACAAAAGAATAGATGTTAAACAGAAAATCTGGGAAAATATAGCTTTTCTTAAGAAATAGAAGATTGAAACCAAACCACAATTTTCATTCTTGTACCAGGATGCATCTTCTGGGGAAGCTATTTTAGGTTATGTGTGGTTATTTGGCTGTAACAGATAGTACAGAAGACTCTCAAATGTGGGAGTTTTTCTGGGGAAAAGCAGTTTAAAACCGGGAATGATTTCTGGCAAGAATATATTAGAAGTGATACGACAGTTAAGAGGTCCTGTACAAAAGGTATTAGGAGCACTGGAGTGTGGTAATAGTCAGTATGTTAGTATCTAAATCAGCCTGGGTACATGCATCAACTGAATAGTGAGTGTGAATTGGCTAGTGTGAATCAGCTTTCAAGCTCTCTAGAAAGCTGAATTCAGTAAAACCATAAACCTTTGATAACTGGGAAGTGCCAGTGCAACCTCAGCATCTGGTCTTTGACCTGGTGATGGTGCTGGGAGGTGGCTGGTATGCATTCCCAGTCTGTTTCCAAGGATAACCGTATGTTTTTAAAGTCAGGAAGGAGAGGCTGGAAGAGTGTTCATTTAGGTACCAGTAGTTTTGAGTGGAGTTCAGAGTAAAATGTGTGAGCTCAAGGGAGGACGATGTATGCTAGTACCCGAAGGAGTCAATTCTCATTTTAATAGTATATTGTGAAGAGTATGTGAGCTGTGTCATATCATGGGAGTGATTTGTGTATATTAAAGAGGAATGAAACTTTAAAGAGCTTATCTGAAGGTAGATAAAATATAACTGATGTGATGGCATGGTAAAAACACTACTGAGAGAAATTACTTAGCTTTTGAGGTTTTCTGGAGCCAAATTTTGATCTTGATTTGGGCGGCAGAGAAATCAGCAGGGTCAGCTCTCTGAATATTCAGGTAAAAACCTAAATGTTTTCTTGGATCTCAAACCTGAATATTCAAGTGTAAACCCAAGTGTTTTCTTAACTGTGGTGATCTTTACAATTAAGGTCAGTGGAGGTGGGATGTTTTGGTAATGCATTGGCTGTTAGTCACTTATTTGGAAATCACTGGTTTTTAGTGTGGCAGAGGAGAAAACTAGGGAGAGAAGCAAGTTTGTCTGCATGATGTTTGTGGTACTGAGTTAAATTCTTTACAGTCACAGATACCATGGCAACTTTTTCTTTTGAATGTGATGCCTTTGTGTATAAAGCTATGGCCTCACCTTAATATCAGATCATGCAGTGTTCCTGCAATGTTGTGGTTGAGAGCTTGTGATTGCCCTTGTTTGTCTTGTTTTATCAAATTGCCATTTACTTGTCAGCTACTGTTAATTAAGCTTAAGAGAGATGAATTATAGGTTAATTCAGTGTACCTTGGCTAAGATAATTAAAGTTGCTTTAATAGAGAAACTGTGTTATAGATAACTGCGTTGTGCATTATAGAAAATGGCAAGTCTCGTATTGGCTAAGAGAGCACGTTGCTAATTCCTCTGGTATGTCTTGTTTTTTGAATGTTCTCTCATCTCTGAAAGCAAAGCTCAAGCCTTTGGGTTAAACATCGAGATTTGAAATGGGTGAGGGTTTGTATGATATTGATTGTACTTCTTACAAATGTATATAATTGTTTTCAGAGAACTAATCTCTTCTTCCCAGTGTCTGAAAAGCTGTGTGATGTCAGGAGAGAAACTCTGGTCCTCTCTTACTGGGACAGTGTAGCATTAGTGGACATCACGTGCTTTCACAGAATTAGTTCCTGTGGGATCAAGTGGTGATGGAATTGCTTAGTGCCACTATGCAATGACATTTACATTTTGTTTGAGTGATATTAAAAGTCCTCAAATGCAAGAGAGAAAGAAATTGGTTTAAAATGAAACTGGGTACATGTATTTAAGGATGGTGATTGTTGTACAAGGGTTAAAACCAACATAAAACAAACTCTTACCATTTAATTTTGTTTCAGTAATCAAGATAAGTTCTAAATTAGTAACCTAATTACTTACAGGCAGGAATTAGCACAGTGTCTTAGTGTAAAGTGAGGTAAAAGCTGATCAGCTCAACATTGTCCTCTTGGGCTGACTGACTAAAATTACTTGCTAGCCTCACGGTATTGGTTTTGTTTTTGACAAGTGGAATAGTCTGTTTCATATTTATGTTTTTAAGAGTATAAATAACACTAAAAATCCATTTAAGCCTAAGTTCTTGTTAGATTTGTAGACTCTTTCAATGGAATTATCAATTTAATTCTTTCCTGTTCAGATAATATTAACTTAGTGTGTGTTGTGATCTTCTCTCAAGATTTTAACCATTGTCATCAACACTTCTGGTGAGGTGTGTTCCTTCAAGCTGATATAATGAAGGCCAGCTAGAAGTCTGAAGAGGCAAGTTGCTTGGCTTCAATGGAAAGAGAGCAGCAGTTTGAGGATTCTGCAGTCAGGAAGAGTCTTTTCTGCTTTTCAGCCTCCTTAGATTTCTTCTTTCTTCATTAGCTCATCAAGCAAGATGTAAATAGTAAAGACTGAAAGTGTATCCCAAGAAAAGCTAAGAACTGAAAAAGTAAATGTCACTTGTACTTCCTCCCAAAAGATAAATACTGAGGATGATTTTAAGATAACAGGTGAAAAGCTCTTCAGGTAAAGTCTGGTTATTGTTGTGTATTTTGTGGGTCATTTATTTCTTTAGGCTTTTGTTAATTTTGAAGTATGGAGAAGTCAAAATGATACGCAATGGAAAGCTATTTTTTCTTGACTGAAACAAGAGAACCCAGCACCTAATAATATATATTGAGGCAGCAGTGAAGAGTTGGTTTTGGCTTAAAGCTTATGAAGTAATTTTTAGGTTAAATGCTAATGTTTTGTGTCTATTTATTGAGACTAGTACACTTACTGCTATTAGGGATTAGTCTTAGGATCACTTTTGTAGAGTCATGATATATTGTTTTTCCATAGATCTTTCCTGATATAATGTGGACTTATATTTCTGACCATGCTTTTTTAGCTCCTTGTTCATCTTCTTGATTCTTTCCTTCTGCAGACCTTCAGACATGAGTCTGTCTGTTCTCTCTGCTTAGGGAAGATGAGCAAAACTGGGAGGGAAGCAAAGGTTCTGTGTTGGAGCACACTACTTCTCTTTCTTTTGGGAAGAAGGACAAGTTATGTTTACTTTGTCAATTCCTACATTTCCTTGGGAAGCACTTAATGAAATTTGTCCTGTAAAAATGTGGTAGGTTATCTCAGCTAGATGCTGTGCTGCACTGGGCTACAAGATTGTAAACAGCTTGGTTTGGTTTCAAAAAGGGGGAACTGAAGAACTGGAATAACTGAACAATATTAACAAAACAATACTGCAACATAATAATGTCAAAACTGTGGACTCCTTTCTGCTGAAATGTCATTGAGTCCGTTGATGGCTTAGCTTTGATCAGCAGTAGGGCCCTCTGTTATAAATTCATCTGTATTGATGAATTTATCAATGCTGAACTTGGAATCAGCATGATGTACTGGTTTGAGAAAGCAGCCTTAGAATTTAAATACCTCAGTTAAAGTTGAGATGGGATGATCTGCAGAAATTAAGTTAGACCTGTTTATGATGTACCAACATCTTTTTGAAGCCTTCTGTAGTAGGGAAGTATTAAATATTTGCATATATGTTCTTTAAAATTTAACACCTTGAGTTGCACACTTGAATTTATATATACTTTATCCCCTAAGCCAGTTTTGACCTCTGTTGGTGAAAACTTCATACAGTTTCTCCTTATGTCAATATTTTTGAAGCCTTTTCTATACAAATATTTAATGAATGCAGCTGCATACCTGAGTGGTTGGGTAGTAAATGTAGACTGGTTTGTGTTCCCTCTTAAGTGCATACTCTTGTCAAGTCTTAGAAAGATATGTAATGCTGTTCATTTGATACTATGTGTGTTAGTGCTCCCTAAAACTTACGTAGTTGGGACTTACTTTGATAATTAACATTCCATACAAATCTTTAGTTCTTGATTTCTTAAAGCTAATTTGAAATTGAACATTCAGCCTTTAAAGTACTTAACATGATGAATCATTGCCTGTTCAACTTATTTACAAATTGTTCGACAGTTCACATTGTGCTTCTGGTACTTTCTGGTGAGATTGTGTTTTTTATTCTTGGATATATTTGTGAGGATTGGCCCAGCTGATTCCTTCTACTTTAGAAGAAATTTAGATTGCAGCTACAGCTCTGGGGAATCCTAGATTTTGTGATGTCAGTTTTTGACCTTTTCCTGCTCAAGTCCTCTGCTGTAGTTCATTTGCAGAATTAACAAGTGCTTTTACTCAGTCATTATGGTTCATGGTGTGATACCTGAAGCAAACTGCCATGCCAGTCTTAGCAATGAAGTGGCTGAGGTGGCAGCACATGTTTCCCCCCTGCCAATTCTACTTTTGGGATCAGTGACTTCTGATGGCAGCAGCCTACAGCTGAGGATAGTAACTTAATCTGCTACAACAAGATTTGCTAGAGCTTGTCTATCAGCATCTTTAATTTAAGCTTGTTGTTCTTTTAGTTAAGCCTCATATTAAGTCTTATTTTTTTCTTTATTTGGAAAAAAAACCACAAGGAGAAATAATAATTGACCTTATTTTATGGTCTCTTCACAACAAATTCCATGTTAAACTTGTGACTTCTACTTTGAGAAATCCATAAGTAGCATATTATTGCTGACCATTACACTGTTTCAGGTATTGTGGATTCATATGTTGTTGTTTTAGTATATTCATGCAGGTATATTTCTGAACATTTTTTTTAGCAGGTAAACCATGCAGAAATGCACTGCATCACTTTAATGTACAGAACCACAGGGTATACAGAACTGAAAGGCAGATAATGGCAGCAGTAAAAAGTGTAAGACCTGTTACTTTAACACTGAAATGTTGTGCATGGGAGCTGTGTGAATGGGTGCTCTAAAGTTTAGAGGAATAAGAAAGTGTTAAAAGTATGTTTATGGGTTTAGCTTGCTAAAACTTAAAGTTCTCTAATAAATAGCTCTTGTTTGTGTTCAGAATTCCAGAACTTGGACTTGAAAGAGCATAGGTGCATACTTAGAATGATTTGAGTTAGTGGAGCATGAAGGTATTCATAAATCTCACTGACCTCAAATAATAGATTCTGATTTCAGTACCTAATTTGTAACATTATTTTTTTCTCTAACTCAGCATATTTTTCATCTGTGAACGATAAATAAATATATGGAAATAATACTGTTTCTTTCCATGAATTCAGAATTCATCAAGAACAAAAAGGTTATGAATGCCAGTTCTCTTGGAAGTTCTCTAGGTAAATCTGACTAAAGAGTTTTTTAATATAAAATGTGAGCTGGCTTCAGGTAGAAAATACGTCTTAGACAAGTATCTTCCAATGAATTGGTCCATTGGAAAAAGGCATGTGAAGCTTTTGGTTCAAGTTTCAAAACACCTGGAAGTGATGGACCACCTGTGGGATACATAAAACTTACCCAACCATGGAATACCCAAACCTTTCTAATTTTGCTTTATTATTTCTGCTTTGCAAAAATAAATTTTGCTATGTCAAGCATTGTAGCCTTGGTAGTGGTGGACCAAAATTCTCTGCCTGCATTGCTGAGATGATTTGCAGTCTCTGGGGACCAAAGAACTACAACTACACTCCTATACTTTAAGTGAGATATTATTAACAGAATGTCTGCTAAACAGATATGTTCTTAAGAATATAATAGTTGATTTGGTTTAAAAAGTTGTCAGTTTCTGCAGCTTTGAAGCAAAAATCACAGACTTGAAAAAAATTGAATTAATTGTTGTAAATATTGAGTGTCCTGTTGAATTAGTCTGTTTCCATTGATAATCATCAATGACTGCTGCATTGATTGTTTTGAAATTTTCAAATGGACTTATAGCCCATCCTAAACTGCATTGTAGTAAGTGTGAAAGTGACAGTTTGAAGTGACAAAACAGAAATAATGGATAACAGGTTATGTACATCCCAAAATTAGTTTGTTTCCTTAGTAGCCAAAGGTGAAAAGTAACAATAAAGTGTAGAAATTTCATCAAGACTCTGTGAAAATCACATCTATCTGCTCTGATTTGCCTCACTTATACTGTTGGTTGATTCAGCACTAAGGATTAAACCCAGTGACCAGAATTGATAGTTGGTTATTCCACGTGTAGAATCACAGAACGTGCTGATTTGGATGGGATCCAGGGATCATTGATCAGCTCCTGGCCCTGTACAGGACACCCCAAGAGTCTCACCCTGTGTCAAGAGCGTTGTCCAAATGCTGCTTGAACTCTGTCAGGCTGGTGCTGTGACCACTTCCCTAGGGAGCCTGTTCCAGTGCCCAGCCACCTTTAGGTGAAGAACCTTTTCCTAAAATTCAACCTAAACCTCCCCTGATGCAGCTTCATGCCATTTCCTTGGGTTTTTCATTGGTGACCAGAGAAGAGATCAGTACCTGCCCTTCTATGTGAACAGTGCTGCAGCTCTTACTCACGTCTTCAGAGTTTTTCCCATGTTGTTTGAAAAAGTGGCTATTGCTCCCTATGCTCTGGTTCCAGACAGGTTGGTGAAGTCACCATAGTGTTCCTGGCTTGTTCAGAAAAATATCTGGGTGTTCTTGGTCTGTTCAATTCTCCCACCTCTGAAAAATTCTCAGTATTAAATGCTTCCTTAGGGCATTTAAGAACCTGTGTTCTCACTGTGCAAAACTATAAAGGGTATTCTTCCAACCTTGCCTTTGTTTCCTGTTATCACACAGCATGCATGTAACAAGTGTTCCGAAGGGGTGCTGAAAAAGAAAGTGATGTGCAGAGCTGTTAGTGAATAACCTCTGTCTGTAAGGCTTTAAGACAATATGAGAGGAGCTGCTTTCAGGTGAGGGACTGATGCTGTTCACAGTGTATCTGCTGGGTTAGAGGTTGGGCTAACCTACTGGACTTTTCAGACAACTAATACTGCTTCACATTTCTGCTAACCTCTCACGAGGAGCTCTAAGCCACAAAGATTTGTTTTTGTTCCTTCAGAAGAATAGTACAAAACTGAGTATCTACCGTTACTTCTGGCACTTTCTTACTATGACAAACTATTTCCCAAACTGATTTTACTTGCCTTGTATATGGCATTCCAAATCTCAGTTAAAATTCTTTGCTAGAAGTATTTTCAGTCTACCAGACTTTGCCTGAAAGACCATATTCAGTAGCTTCATAATTAGACTCTTTGGTGTCTCTAAAAACAACAGTCACATCTTCTAGTGAATAAAGAAGGAATTCAAGGTTTGTGCCCAGACAAAACCTGTCACCTGGCCAGGACCCTGCAGAGCCATACTGCCTGATGGATGCACTGGTCTGCCAGGGAGGGAGCATATCTGTTTTCTGAGAGCCCTGTTCTCTATACTTGTGATTAAAATGCAGGTGCCTGAGATAATAAGTTGTCAAGAACTTGGAGTGCTTAATTAGAACAGCAGGGACAGAAATTAAATTTATCATGGTTTATTAATTTTAGGCCACTTTTGTTTGTGCTGGACCCACAAACTTCACCATGTCATTTGATTTTAGTCCTCTAAACTTGTATCTGCAGACTTCGCTGTTATGCAGTTTCCCAGGCTCTTGCTGCTTAGTGGCAGTATTGATAAAATATCTCTATTGCAATTTTTTTTTCCAGACATTATACTGAGTGGTCCTTTGAAAATTTGCTAGAAAACTGTTTTTAACTGACTTGTGGTCATGGCAGTCCTCCTCATACTCTTGCCTCTGTGGTGAAAAAAATTCACTGAGGTCCTGACATGTCTCCCCTTGACATGGGGGATGAAGGGAGCCAGCAACATGGTTCTCATAATGCTATTTAGCTGCTATAGCTGTGTGATAGCTTGAGTAAAATCATGCTCTTGTATTTGCATGTCTTTTCCAGTTCATGCAACTATTTGGTTCATTTTGTGCACTGCCCTTTGCTACTTTTGTAAGCCACTTTTTTGGTCTTAACTTTTGTCAAATAGCCTTTAATTAAAAGTTAAATAATTAACTCCTGTAGGCTGTTCCTTATCTGTACATCTCTTTGTGTATTTTTTTGTTTCATGTGTAAATCATGTCGTGTCTCTCTAATTTGCACTACTGGTCTTTAGACACTACTGGTTCTTTTAAGATGAGCAAAACCTGTTCTGGGTGTATGGTCTACTCTACAATTTAACTTTGAAAAATCTGTAATTCATCAAAAATTGCAGTCATTTTGGTGATGAAGAGAGACCACTGTTTGATATGTAGATGATCTCATGATCTCAGAGCTTTTTGCTACTGAGAATGGTAGATACCTTTCTCTTTGGTTTGTTTTCTGCCGCTTTATTCTGATAAGCTGGCTCTTGTGCATTGTGATATAAGGTAGAGAATGTCTCCGTGTTGCAGAATCATATCTTAAGTTCAAGTGGGGAAACTGGTAGGAGGAAATAGAGGATGTAACTTGATTGCTCTGAAACATGGATATACATACTTGATAAGGGATGGGTGATGTGTATTGCTACACCTTGAAGTTTTTCAGCTGTGCTGCTCCAGCACATTGAGTGAATTTACTGCTGTGAAGTCTTGAAAAAAGTATGTTTAGGAAACTGTAGTCTTCTGTTTTAGCCGGTCAAAACTCTTCAAATTGCTAGGAAAGAGAAGAACCAAATATTTGCAAACTTTACAGTGACAAATGTACATAACTGTAGCAACTGGAGTGCTTACAGCCTGTCAGATGCCATGGTTAGGTCAGGATAAACCTGCCTGTCTCCTGGGATGACTGCAGTGAAGGCCTAAAATTGGTCTGTGATGGATCTGGTGCTTCACAGTGATATTAGGTGTTCTGTCTTCTAATTTTCTGCTTTTTCCTGTTGCTCACAAGATATATGCACCAGACTGGGTGGTTATAATTTCTACATACATAACCCTTTCAGTTTACTTTTCATCACGTTTCCTATACCAGAATCAAAGAAAATATGCTTGCTTTCTATCTACTTTTCTGTCATAGAGAGAAAACACAGTTTATCTCTTCCAGTGGACCATAACTTTCACTCTTTACTGTTACCATTTGGCTGACCTCTTTGATCTGAAAATCTTTGTGTAAGACAGTGGCAGCTTCCCAAGCAGCATAGAGAAATGCTGATATTGGCCCTGAGCCCCATATCCAGTTAGTGTTCTTGGTGTCTGTTCTGTCATCTTAGCCTTGCTCCTTGACAATGGATTCTGCTTTTTATACAAGCAGGGAATTTAAAGTATTTTGACTACTGTTGGTTTGATTATTGCTGGAATGGATAATTACTCTGGCTTCTCCTTATATCATTTAGTTCCAGACTCTCCCCTTTTTTTCTCTGAATTTTTGTCCTCTACGTTTTCATTCCTTTCTCTGTTTTTTCTCAGGAAAAAACAAGATTGGTCCTCCTTAGCATTCATATTGCATACAGCTTCTGGTAGTAGTCTGGAGCAGCAATTGAAGTATGACGCCTGGTTTTGCATTAGGGCAAGACTGACAATTTTGTGTCAAAAGTGCTGAGAATATTTCCAGGTGTTCTGACTTTTATTGATGGCGTATACAATCATTTATGGTAGGTTTTTGTAATCAGTCTTTCTCAGGCTCACTTCATAATTGTAACAGTGTTTTCCAGAATGTTTCAGTATCGGAGTGCCAATTGCAGTCTTGTAGATTGACTAGTGTTAGGTTGCTGATTTGCGTCCACCTCTAGAGGAAGACGCCTCTCTGTGTGGTCTCAGCGTGAGGGCAGCGTCCAGGATCTCATTTTGCTGAAGGGTTTACAAAGTAATACTTTCACTCAAAAGTTGATACTTTTACAGTTATGTAAACATGATTTTGAGAAAGTATGCCCAGAATATTACAGTTCTTTTTATTCAAAGTATTAGTATAGTAAAGGAGTCAAAGACTAATTTATGGAAGACTTTATTATTTACCCAAAGAAAAACTGCCAAATATGTTGCTAACACTCTCAGATAAGCTTCATTAGGGAAATTTGGCTCTGAGTTCTGAATTTAATAGTAGTTTGTATTCAGTTGGATGGCATTTGTGTTCTTATGAAGCTTCAACTTTCTAACAAGTGTGTTCCAAAGGAGTCTATGCTCTGGTGGTTCTGGAATGCTTAGTGAAGACACAGTTACTTCAAGTGGCTATAAATGAGAGAGTTTACAGTTTATGTCTTTGGGATTATTTTGGGACACTGAGTTCTTACATTCTGATTCAGAAGTGCCTGATGGCCAAGCTATAAATATTGGGTAATAAAATGTTGTGATGCTTTCTTCAGAGAGATTTGTCAGGTATGTTGATGTAGTGCATATATATGTGTTTGCATCACTGGTATGTATAACTTGTACAAACTTAATCTTTAGGTATTTGTTTAAGGGGTTGGGTGTGTGATAGATTCTTTCAGGTATTCTTAATGCTTACTGCCCTTTTGTAATGCAAAGATATCCTGCATTCATCAGTTGAAAGCATTCTTACCTCTCTTCCCATTTTCTTGTTAAAAAACATCTCAGTTGCTGAGATCTGACATAAGCACCAAGAGGAAATCTTTCCTTAAGAGAAGTTTCCTTATCTTACATCCATGTTTTATTTTAACTTAGCTTAAGTTTACTTAATTTTATTTTAATTTAACTTAAATTTCATGCACACTCACTTTAGCTAAAAGTGATGTCCTAATAACTTACCTCTCTTATACTTTTCTTTTGAGAAATAGAAACTTGTTTCAGGTGACAAAGTAAAAATTTGTGAAAGATAAAGTGAGGCCAAATTAGTGAATTTTGAATTTGCACATAAAACTTGGGAGACTGACTGGCTGTTGTATTGTGATTTCCATTTTCTCTTGCTGTTAACATTTTCTTTAATATTATTAATGTTAACATTTGCTTTTCTACAGTGGGTCGTAGTAGGTAATATGAGTTTATGGAACCAGTTTCAGTTGTTAGACACTTCTGAACGTTCTAACTATGTGGCAAAGTATATGTTTATTTTAGGTTTTTGGGGGGTTGGTTTGTTGGGTTTTTAAAAATAAGTAATTGTGTATATGTTATTATAAGCAAGTGTAAAGTACAGGTTAACATACATTTCACTGTTTATCTGTTTCACTGGCAGAGAATATTAAGCATCACCGGGAATTTTTTTTTTTTTGTATGAAAACCAAAGTTCATTATTCAGCTTTAAACTCATGAGTTGGGTGGGGAAAAATGGCTTTAAAGATGCTGCCAAAGAAGGAAAACATTTTAGACCAAGTTTATAACAGTATTGTTTGAAGAGTCATCTTCAGTTTGATTAGGATAACAGTTGAGAAGATATACTTCCTTAACTTCAAATGATGTGTTGGAAGTTCATTGCATTAAAAGTTCTCTCCATCATCCTAGGCAAAGAAGGGTTTCTGCTGATTCCACTTTCCTAATTCTTCAAATTTTGTTCCTTAGCATGATTTGAGAGCTCTGAGGGGGGAATTACATCACTTACCTTGCCAGTGTTTTTCCCTGGCTTCCACAGTCATGTTTAATATCTTGGTTCAACAGCTCAGGTGACAACACAGTTTTCTGGACAGGATTATTGCACCATTAGATACTAAAAAAGTTTGCCTGGCTTCATGTAGGAGTCTTAAATTCCTGTGAATTTATCCCAAATTTCTAATGTTTTCTTAATAAAAAGAACATGGTGCTTTAACAAAGTTTCTGAAACTGAAATGATCATTCTTTGCTATAGGGAAAGCTCTGCAGTTGGTTAGGTACTTGAATTCACTTTGCAGAAGTGAGGTTGTTCCTGTCAGGATTTTATTTTGGTTTGTGTAACAGATTGCTAACATTAGGCCCAAGAGTCCACTTAGATCTAATAGGAAAGAGACAGACTGTTTTTATAAGGTACAGAAGGTCTCTAATGTTATGTCTTTTTAACCTGTGAAGTTTTCTTATGCATTTTTATTATGAAGTCTGGTAATGGAGGTTATTTACAGACCATTTGATTTTCACATCCTATAGTGAAATTTTGGTCATACTTCACATAAAACATTTTTCTGCACATTTTCAGTGTGGCCTGTGTTTTAAGTTACTGCATGGTGTACGTATGAAAAGCAGGTTTCCTTTATAGTGTGACCCAGGAATCAGCATGAGTTCCTTGGTCATGCTTGGCATTGCTCCTGCAAGTTTATGAGATCATTGTGATAAGGACTGGGAAAGGTGTTTTGTAGTTTTTGTCCATTCCTAACTGGTCATCCATATATGAATTCTGTTGTATGCCTGAGGTAGTACTTTTGTTTGTATTAGTGTTTGACCAGTAGGTGTACTGTTTAATCAGCAGGTGGTCTATTTAATATCTGCTGCAGAAAATTAAGATCAGTGTTATTGCTGTCCTTTATAAAAAGGGGGGATAAAAAGCTCTTGCTTCTGAGTTGTGGATGATACTATTTACACAAAGATAATAGAGAATACTAGTGAGTATCCTCAAGTAATGAATGTGCAGAGATGTTCAGATACTGAACTCACCATGTTAAACACTGGGGTGATTAATTTACCATTTTTATTTGGTAGGAAATATGCTCAAAAATAAATGTAAATTTTGTGGTGCTTTACACCCACAGTGTTTGAGCATGTTTTTTAAGAGAAACCAATACTTCCCTTTTAACTGCCCTGTTTACATCATCAGGAAGATATGCAAATGGTTGTAGGTGTGCGGTTGCTTTTCTGTGGTAGTTTTTTGTGGGTTTTTTTGGTGGTGTTTTTTTTTTTTTTTGACTGCTTGTTTTTTGAGGGTTTTTTTGGTAGATTTTGTCTAGGCTGTTTAGGATGAAAAGAATCAGTAGGTGTTGTTGGGATTTTTTTTGTGGGAGGTGAGGAGAACTCACAGAATATGTCCCATAAGATGCAGTCCCGTTTGGACTTGTCTCCCTGCTGCCAGGGCTAGGAGTTTGTACTTGTCTTTATTCTTACCTCTTTACCTCCTGGTCTCAAAACATGTGCTCCAGACCCTTATGCCAATCTCATCACCGTTCAGGTTATTGTGACCTGTTCTGGCATGCCAATTTGACCAGAACCAACCAAACAAAAAGATTTTGTGACATTCTGCAGTCTTGTTGAATTAAAATGATTTGGTGACAGATTTGACAGGCTTCAAAACTGTCAGAGAAGGCAGTGGCTGTACAACCCAGAACTGGAGAGCACAAGGGAGCAGTCAAGAGCAAGAGTAATGAGACTGCAGGTCTTTGGCAGCAGCAAAGTAGCACAGCTTAACAGTCCAAGGAATCATACTGACAGTCTCTTTTTTGGTTCTTGTCATAAATTCATGAACTACTGTTTGTGTTTGGAAGGCTGCAGAAGTAGGGCACACTTGAAAGCCTAGTCAGCTTTGTTCTTTTCTAGCAGTTGGCAGTTAGTTATGCACAAACATATGAATTATGTGAGTTCCCTGAAAAAATTACTGCAGTGTTTGCAAATGCTAAGTAATGTATGACTGACACAGTGTAAAGAAACTACAGTACTGCAAATTCTCAACAGTTTTTTCAGCCTGCAAAATGTTGAGTTTTGACTTTGCTGTTTGTATTCTCAGAACTGAGAAGCATCCCAGCAGATTTCATGGACCTGAATTTGGTTGAGCATAATCCTCTGGAATCTTCAACTGTCACCCATTGGTTCTTTAGAGGATACATTTGCTGTAGTTATCCATGGCATTTGTCCTGGCTGAGGAGAGTTTCTTTCTTCCATAGTAGCAAGGGCTTCTGTCATTTATGTCTAACAGGGCATTTCATCATACTAATAATACTGAAATGGCTAAAAAAATTCATACACACTCCCATGGCTTGTACACCTTGCTTACAGTTTCCTTCAGAAAAATCAACTACAGATTATGCTAATTAGACAAAGAAGATCTTATACCCATGAAGAGAAAATAGTTCTGGAAGAAAATTTTTTAAATTATGCAGCATTTTTTTAGGGATTAGCTCAGTGAAACTGTTACCACCATCTCAGATGAATTTGGGAATGAAAATCTTGTGACATTAGAGACCTGAGTAGCTAAAATAGTTTGTGCACTGGTTTTTTTTCCTATAAATAATGAGAGAAGAGCTCAAATGAAATATGTTTGTTCTGAGTTTGTGGTATGTGATTGTGAGTCCTGTGAAGCTGAGAGAATAATTGTAGTTTTGTGATTGATGTCCTGTTTTTCAGAATGTCAATTTTTAGTAGTCTCAACCTATTTTTGTGGTCAGAAAAAAAAGTCAGAAGATCCTTATCCCCTTCGCCCCCACATACCTGTGAGTAACATAGTGACACAGCTAATCAGGTTATATCATTGGGGGTCATTTAAAAAAAGCTTTTGGAATCATCCCTGACATGCATCCAGTTAATCTTGCAAAATAGAGTTGAAAAGGGAGCCTGAGGAGGATGACCACATGAAAGAAGCTAGCACATGTATCTTTGTTACATAATGTTGTAGGATTTTGCTTTATTGAACTTCCAAAGCCTATAGGCTCAATTATTCATATGATTGAGCCTATAGCTCAATCATGTAAAATTACAAGACAGTCTTGGTCCCAGTATAATCTCTGAAGACTGTTGAATTAGATAGCTAACATTTTGGCATTTTTGGCTGAAAGGTTTAGATGAATAGCTGTATTTCCATTTTCTTTAGGTGATATTTCTAAATTGAATTCAGCAGATATTGGAGTATTAAAATGAGCAAAGAAGAAGTTAGACTTTCTTTAGAGTATTGTAAATGTGGTTTAAGAATAACTTGCTGTGGAATACTAAACTAATGGCATTTTGTGTGAATTTAGGCATTAGATGAGATGTAAATTGTGGAACATTGTAACTTCAGTTTAATTTGGGGTTAATTAATTTAGCTTTGGTTCAGCCACCTCTTTGAAATGACAGTGTCACATATGTACTAGTACCCATGAACGTTTGCTCTTAATACTCTGTTTCACATAGAAGCAGTGGCAAGCATTGACATAAAAAATAACATTCTAAAAAAGATGAGGGGTTAAAATGAGACCAGAAAGCAAGAGCCTGAGCCAACAAGGACACAGTTTGAAGGGGGCTGGAGGAATCTTACTAGAAAACTAAAATAGCAGCAGTGTTTTTAATTTCAGAGGGACTATAACCACCGTTTAAAGTGAGGACAGGCATATTTACTTTTAAGACAATGAAAGCTGAAGTCTTAGCTGTGAATGTGTGATAAGAAATTACCGACTTGTTAGCATGCTTCTGGCTGTCCTGTGAGATCTGTTAACAATCCCTGGAATTCTAGGAATTTCTTTTCTCTTCATTTGTTATGCTTGAAGGTTTCTAAACATTTAAAAAACTACTCACTTAAGGTAACTCTTTTTTTTCCCATACTATTATGTCATATTTTCATTGCATCTTGTAGGCATCTGTGTTATCCACTCACATCTATATATAAAATAAAAGCGTTTTGTCACCGGGATTATGGGTGCTGAAGATCTGATTAGAACTGAGTATTCAAATGTATGCATAGTTGTAGCCTATTAATCCAAGCCCTGCTGGAATGCCGGGGTGGGATATGTGTGTGCTGTTTTGGGGTGATGTGGGCTCAGACCATTTAACGAGCTGTAGCGTTGGATTTCTGTGAGCTCTCTTTTGAAACAGCTTTGGGATTTTTTCAGGTTTTCACTAATTGCTGCAGAGACTGCCCTCTGCTGTGCTTGTCACCGCAGTTTAGGACTTGTCAGCACAGCTGTGTTGAAGCTTTATCGAGGATACAAAATATGAACAGAACCTAGAACATAAATACTATGTTACAGAATTGCTTAACTGATTCCACAACTATTTTAACTTTTTTTGTCTATCTGTGACTTCTAGCAATAAGCTTCTTGAAACTGGCTCTAGTTTGTTTCTGTTGTTATTCCCTCTCACCCTAGCTGTAAGTTTATGCTCCTCCCAATTTATCTTTCATTTGATCTAAAAAGCAGAAATTAATGATATGTAAGTAGTAGTGTTTATTTAAAACAAAGGGAATCGTGGTATATGTTTATCCTTAGTGTTTTCAACAATTGTTTCAAATCTCAGTCAACTTAGGAATTACTTTGTTTGTGTAACTGAAAAGAAAAAATGTTGATAAATGCTGTAGAAAGATGTGTTACTACTAGAGAAAGCTTTGTGTGGAGTGGTTCTGTGCTATCGTGTGTGGCTTGACCTGTGCTATCAATTTTAGCTGATTAAAGGAGCTCGCTGTTGCTATGCTAACCAGGAAAGGTTGCTGCTGGTAGAACAGGCAGCATTTGTCTTTCACAGTGAGATGGGAAGGAATTTAAATAAGCCTTGATTGTTCCTACCTTGCAGCAGTTGTATGAAGAGGGGTCTTGCATGTATTTTACTGCAAAGGTGTAGTTCCTGAAAGGAGGTCTGAGTGAGGTGGCTGCTGATTGACATGCTGTACGTGTCCTGTTGGTGCGTGTTTTTCATGGAAAACACTTTGTATCTATTTTGTAGGGAGTTGCCTCTTGTGTCTTTTGAAGTTGATACTGGAGGCCCGTTCTCGAGCTGTGACTTTTTTGATTGGTGACATTGCATTCAGAGATAAACAAGCCTAATAAAATCTGATGTCTTAAATAGACCACAGTTCTTAGATGTAATACCAATGTGATATAAAAATGTGCTTATAGTATCCCAGGTTGCCAGGCTGTGCAATTTGTTTATACCATTTATCAAACTGGAATCTAACCTTAGCATCTGAATTTTCAGTTTCATTTCAATTTCTCTGTGCTTTAATGCTGCAAATTAACATTGCTTTTGCTCTTGTTCTTTTCTAAATCACCAAAGTGACTTAGAAATTGCTAACAGTGAAAAATAATGATCAGTTTGGGGGTTTAGCCCTTTTTGTTGTTGATTCACATATCTTGCACGTTTAAGTGAGCGTGGAATGCTAAAACCTCTCGGCATGTCTGACAGCCCTTTGAAATTCACATGTTGTACTGAGTTACTGTGCTTGACAGGTGTTATAATGAACTGTTTTGAAATTATTAAAACAAGTGTCAGCTGGATATTAAAGGAAGAGTTTGCTCTCAATACTAGAGTCTATGCTAGAATATCTAGTTATAGGAAAGAATAGTTTAAATAATAATATTAGACTGAAAAAAGAAACCATGCCAGACAGTAATTTTCTTGAACATGTTGCAAAGCTAGTGTAAAGATTTTTTTCATTACAGATTTTTTTTTGTAAACTAAAGACAAGAGGTATCAGGTTGCCATAAGTTTTGTAACTTTTACTTATTTTTACAAAACATCGGTCCATTCCAGGCTATATCCATTATTTCAGGTATTATTAAGAGTCATAGGAAATATCTGTGAAGTATTTTCTGTCATAAACACTAATCTTTAATTATCATCAACTAGTGGTAGTCATTTTTATGCTGTACAACATTATTTGTGTTGTGTTTTCCTTTATGTGATTGCTTTCCAAGTTTCCTAATCTTGCAGATTCACTGAAATCCCACTGAAGAAAAAATGGTGCATAGGAGATGATGCAAGGAAAGCTGGGAATTATTTTTTATTTTCCTACACCGAGCTTCCATTTGTAGAATTATTGAAGTGTTTTACTTTGGTACTTTGTGATTTTTATGGCTTAGGTTTTGGTTGCCTAGAATCTGAAGTACTGAGTAAAAATACCAGAAGACACACTATTAATAATACACGGCAGAGATCTGTAGCATAGTTTTATGCTCATACTTTATTAGTAGTTCAGATATCGGGAAACATCTTGTATGTGATTTTAATCTACTTTTTTATCGACTTCAGCAACCTAGAATTCATCTTCCAGTTGTTTTTAATTAATATTTTAATATACCATGTCTGTTGTGGTATATGGCTTTAAGCTGATGATAAATCCTTGCACTGTGCTAATATTTAATATCTATTTCTTGTGTTTATATTAAAATTACAAATGTAGGTTGAGCTTTTATACTCTAATCTGTGCCAAAACTAATGAAATTTCACTGGAGGTAAGCAGTGAACTTCCTTGCAGTCATTCAGAATTTGCAACTTTAATGAATTTTAAAAAGGGACTTATCAGGTCTAATCATACTTCTAGCAATGAAAGAAATTTAAACACTGCTGAAATGTAACACACAACCTCAGCCTCCAGAAAATGTCATTTTTACTCTTTGGAAGTCACTGAAGCAAAGCAAATTTAATTTTACTGTACAGAATTTAGTTGTTAAAGCAATTAGGATTGCTATGCACACCAGCCACAGTCACCAGGAAGCAAATGAAAACTTAAACCACCTTACAGCACTTCTATTTCAGTCTCTGTTAGTATATATTTTATTCTAGCATCTGCCTTGCACACCAAAATCATTGCATTTATGTATGTTTATTCTTTTACAGAGTTTTTGGGGTCTGTGCTTTGTTTAGTGTATTCAGTATGTTTAAATAGATGTTAGAAGCCTGACATTGTTAGCTGTGAAGAATGAAGAATGGTGGCTTGTAAAATACAATATTTTTGAGAATAGTTAGTATAGTTACCAAAACAGTACTTGTGCTTTTTCTTTAATTTTGCTGTTATGAACTTGCATCAGAGATATTGTTTGTTTGCTGCTCATGATTATATCCCAGTCAGAATTTTATATGATGCCCAGTAGTGACCAGAATGAATGAAGTGCTGTTTTTTAGTAGCTGTACTAACATTATCAGGTTTTAGAAATCTTCCTCTGGAGGCCAGAAATGAGAGTAATCTGTGAAGAAAAGACTTTCACCTACACTCTCCAGGACTGTGTTGGTAAGACTTGTGATAGGAAGTTGAACTGAGAGAATCATAAACCTGGTTTATTTTGGAAAGCTCTACGTGTCATGTGGAAACACTAAGATTCCCCACTTAGATATCAACAGTTCAAAGCAAGATGTTCAAAGCCATGATTTAACCCCATTAAACTTTGAGCAATCAATCTGTGTAACAGACTCTTGTACAGATCTGGAAAGTACAGGAACTGCTACTACCAAGTTCCAAAGTGGAAAGGAATTCTCAATTACAAATGTTGTTATATAGATTGTACATATGAACTAGTAAAAATTTTTGTTACTGAGCAAGTCTGCAAATTTTTCTCCATAGAACTAAATGTTAATTTGGCAAAATAAGCTTCTCTTGGACTGAAAATCTGTATTATTGGATACACAATTTGCAGAGAACAGACTTGGTGTAACAACCTTGCATTATAGTTGCTGTCACAGAATTTTTAAAATTGCAAAAGAAACCTTCAGAAAGAGAAAATTAAGAGAACAGTTTCTGAAATTATTCATCTTATGACTTTTGATGCCATGCATATTAGTTAAAATAAAATTTTCTGTTCCTAGTACTTCCCTTAAACTGGATCTTATTTTTAATCTCAGCTGTGCCACACCTTCATTTGAGAACCAAATTAAAGGTTTTACCAGTGTAATATTTTACATTTTGCATCCCTTAGGACTACTGTGTAGAGGGACTTGAGAGCTGATCTGGGTTTTTTCTTTCCTTACGTGTTTATTTCATTTATTGCAGTTGGGCAATAGCATTTTCCCAAAACAGTTGGAGATGAGGATTTGTGATGTCTGATGCAGACCTGAGACAACAGGAAGGGGGACAGGGGCTTAGATTTGGAAGGGGTCACCCGTTATCAGAAGTTCTGTGATTAAAGGAAGTTGTTCAGCATTCCAGACTTGCAGCATGCTTATGCTTTTATGGATTACCAGCTCGTTATATCTAGGGTCAGGTTTTTGTGTATTTGGTTTGGTGTTTCCATAAGGTCAAATTTTATGTTGGCTCATAACATGATATTTTGTATAGTCTGAGCATGATTCATTTACTGTATTGTTTATTGCTGGTTTTAGAAGTATCTAGCTTTCTGGGACACCAGAAATACTTTTTATTTAAAACTCCAAAATTCTTAAATTGTCACTGTTTTCTGACTGTTGCTGCAAGAGAGCTCTGATTTTCTGTAGCTTTTGTTTCTTTCTTACTTGATTGACTCAGATCTTGCATACTGAAAGTAGAGATCTATTATCACAAGTGACTTAAATGTCTTGGTAGCCTGTTCAGAGAGTTTGTGTCTTGCACACAGTTTATACTGAAAATGTGAGTAGTGTTACTAAGGTTGCCTGTTATTCCAGCCTATATTTTTGTTTCTCTTGTCTTCAACTCTTCTAGTTCATGTTACTAAACTAAAGAGATTTAAATCTTATCACTCTATATACAGTTACGAGTTTTTGGTGGGCCGTTTATGTAGCTGGCACTTGAAATTTGATGGAGGATATGTAGCTAATCCCACTGTAAATATTCTTGACCAGTTTTTAAGCATTTGCCATCAACTCAATTTTCTGATAATTCTTTCTGATTAAGATTCACTAGAGAGTGTGACATCATTTAGCTTACACAATATTGAGTATAAAATTGTGTTTTACTTCTTACAGGTCCTCACACCCTGTTTTTGACTTTTTTAGTGCTGATTAAATGGATGTTATTCATTGTTTCAGCACCTGTTGGTTGTACCATATCGACTCAGGAATGTGAGTTTCCTTTCTCCTTGTCAGAGTTGAGAAGAGATGAATGTAGCTTTGAAAAGTTTCAGTGTTCAGACAAGCTATGGCCAATACAATTTGAATTTAAAAGAATTTGAATTATCTTCAATCCACAGTTAAAGTAGTGGTCTTTGCAATTTTATTGTTCCTAATGAGGCTTCGTTTTTGGGGATTGGAATTTCTGTACAGAGAATTTGCCTTTTCAGAAGGGGAAGTGCAGCTTCCTGGGGATCATTTTGCTGAATTTTTGTCCATCTTTCTCTGAAATTCACAGAACTTTTTCTTAAAGTGGTGTTTTATATAACTGTCTAAATGCTAAATTTATGTGGCTTTATTCTTTGAAAAGTTTTAAGTTGGGCAGTAACTGAAGGATTTACAGGCGCTGAGTAACTGTGGGGTACTTGCAGTGCTAGCCCCAGTACCATGCAGGTTTTGATCAGCTTTTTTTGCTTAGTTTTTTTTCTAAATGTGTGAATGCTGAGTATTGGATGTTCAGCATATCAGTGGAGTACAATTAAGTGCTTATAAGGGCAAAAAAAAAAGAATTTTTACTACCACAGAAATGCTTTAATTTAATTTTCTTATCGGTAAGATTTTAGTAATAACTATTTAGTAGCAGGGGCTAGAGAGCAAACAAGAAAGGAAATAATTTTGTTGTTGCTGTGTGCTACTCCTCATGAAAATGAAAAGCTCTACGTATTTAGAATTGCAAGCTGGCAAAAACTTGTGTAGGAGTCTCTATTGCTGCTCCTCCAGACAGAACTATAGATATTTAATTTTCAACTTAATTACAGCATAAACATCCTTCCCTTCCTCCTCCAAACGCAAACATTTGGTATAAGAATGTAGGTGATTCTGGGTTTTGGTTTTTTTGGGGTTTTTTTCTGTCTTGGTGTCTTCCAGCGTGTAATAGAACTTAGAGATATTTCAAACTATTTCCTTTCAGTAAATTAAAAAAAAAAGTGATAAAATGTAACTTGAAAAATTAAGTATATTGATGATATGGTATGCAACTGTTTGTAAATTTTATGACCTTTTAATTGGACAGATTGTGGATAACAATGACTGACAGAAAGGCAGTGTGGTATAAAACACACCGTTACATGTGCATTAATTGTAGTTATATGTTAGAGATGAGTGGCTATATTTATCAGGACACCTAAGCTCTTTAGCCTGAATCATCAGGAATAAGAAACCTGATTAAAGTGTGTGTAGTATAGTGGAATATCACAGTTGATTGTGAAGATTAATTATTATTCTCTGTCAAATCTGTATGTCTGTACTCCCACACAAGGATTTTAACTCTTGTATTTAATCCTTCCTGCTTTAATGCATACCTATGGGAAGTATTAAGAGTAGCTGCTAACCAGAATTGTCCAAACCCTTATCCTAGGACTTTATCTGTGCTTGTAATTGTGTAAGTGCAGCTCCTGTCTGCTTTAGATAGTATCTTTCAGATGAACTCTATGTCAGACCTGTCTTCTCTGAATCCAGGAAGCAATGTTTATATAAACGCCTTAATTTATAAACAATAAATGCAAATATCTTTACTGGTGTTCAGCATACTCAACCACTTAAGAATGTGTTGTTTTAAACAAGTTTTTCAAATTTAGTGTCTGTAGGATTGTAAGTGTGGTTTGTGTTGGAATTTTTAAGAATGCAAATACAAATTAAAACTTGAATGAGAACTCTCTGAAAACTGCTTATTTGCAATTGTGGTAAGTATAGAATCACCACAGTTTTCACTTGGGAATAAAAGAGATTTTATCATTAGTTTGAACAGTGCTCCTTTTCTGACATTGGTACCTGAAGTCTACCAAAATATGTGAAACAGATTTGTGAGGATTCTGTAGTTCTTAGTGGGGGAAGAACCACTATGTAAATGTGGATGGAAAGTTTCATTGTTCTGATGCCTGGGGACCTTAGGTGTTTTCTTATTTGTCTCTTATTACTCACTAATTTCTTTTTTTTGTTTTTTTGGTTTTTTTTAATATCTGTAATTAGATTTTCCTCCTGGATGCCTCTTCGAGTGTCTTGTGATGGAAGGGAAATATTTTTGAATCTATAATGGATTTTACACAGTATCGTAACACAAACTGGCCTAATAGCAGCATTTTGGTTTGAAGAGCATAAGCATAACTACAGATAATCATGACAACTTCTCATATGAATGGACATATCACAGAAGACTCTGACAATGAAGCAAAAAATGTGGATCTTGTGTGTCCCGAGGAGCCTCAGAAGCACAGAGAGATGGCTGTTGATTGCCCTGGGGACTTGGGCTCCAGGATGATGCCCATGCGGCGCAGTGCTCAGCTGGAGCGCATCCGCCAGCAGCAGGAGGACATGAGGCGCAGGCGAGAAGAGGAGGGAAGGAAACAAGAACTGGACCTTACTGCTTCCATGAGGCTAAAGAAACTAGCACAAATTCCTCCTAAAACTGGAATAGATAATCCAATATTTGACACAGAAGAAGGGATTGTTTTGGAGAGTCCTCATTACACTGTGAAAACACTAGGTAGGTAAAATGCAGTGAGTGTGCAATGGAGTAAAGATTTGTTTGATATTAATACTCTTTTAGGTCACTGAAAACCTAATTTAGCTAGTCTTTCATAAACAGATTTAAAGTCTTCTTATCCTTCAGATTTGTGGTGGTTTGGGGTATTTTTGTTTAGCCAAACATCAGGCTATGTGCCTCAGCAAGTGGCTTTTCAAAACTGATTCATTTGGGGAACAGTTAAATACCTTGTGGATAATAACTAATTCAGTCAATGTCTTTATCTTCTTAAGGCTGGGAAAAACCATGTAAGTAATACCCACTTTTATGATGCTTGATGAACTGTAGACCAGAATAAGGAATGAATAAACACAGATTGTCACTTAAAATAAAAAGTTGTTGATACTTTGAGGAGAGACATGCTAGTGCTTTTTTCCTGTTTTGTCTTGCATTATCAATTACCACCTGATTAAAATGTTGTATCAATACATCTCTTAAAGGAATGGTGTTGATAATGAAAATCTGCTTAGGCATTGAAGAAAATGTAATGTTATGCTACAATTTTTTGTTTCATAGTTGTCATTGTTTTAATTATGGTTGTTTAGAGAAAATTTCTAACCTTTCTTCCTCAGAAATAAGTATTTTAAACAAAATGTGTGACATTGGAGTGAAAAAGATGCACTGGGAATCTGTTCAGATTTCAAAATCCATACTTGTTCAGAGATCCAGTTTGCTTTAGAAAGGCGGCCTTTTTTTCTGGGCTGCACCAAAATTTCTTTTTTTTTTCTTTCATATTGGCTGGTAGTGGAGAATACAGAGTGAAAAAAATAGCTATGAAATTGCTAATTTCTTCTTTTTTACTTCATCTCTAGTATTTGTGTGCCTGAGCAGCGATTCTGCTAAAGACATGTCTCTGCTCCATAACCTCTGGTAATCCTTATTGTACAAATCCCTCTTTAGGAAAATTTAGATTGAAAGGGTCATCAGGAAGTCATCCTGTTCAACCTCCTGTGGAGAGCAGGCTCAGTTACAAACAAGGAGGGTGTACCTTTTTTAGTGCAGGGCTTGTCAGCTGAGAGATCTCTTTGCAAGAGGCAGAGTCTGTAGTAAACTTTATGAAGTGTTAGGTATTTGATTGTAAAATTCTCTCCTTAGAGGGAACACAAAGCAGAAAATACAAAACTAGATGTCAAACAGTAAAAATGTCTTCAGTTTGGAGTTGTTTAGCCACAGTGGCCAAAAGCTGTGAAGACAGCTGAAGGAATTGGAAATTGAAACTCGAGAAGGGAGGAAAGTGTGACTTGGAATTAGAAAGCTGGGACCAGGTTTCATGCTGGAGGTGCTGAGATCATGGAGGGAGGATTGGTGCAAAGCAGCTACCGATGGAAGCTGGTGGGGATGAGAAGTGAGTAATGCATCAGTCTGACACACCTGAGAGCCAGCTAGGAGCTGGTGTAGACTGAAGGTGTTTGAACAGGAGAAATAACAATAAATAAATTACTGTGATGATGATGAAGGGTGGGTTTAAAAATCTCTCAGTGGAGAATTCAGAAGGGTACTAGCTGTGGGAGAAGTTGAGGGATTGTCCAAGTATTTGTGAAAAGCTAGAAGGAGGAAATTAGTTTTGGCTCAGCAAGAATAGGAGATGCGAAATTGGTTTTGAATGGAAGTAGGATTCTTTGAATACTAGGTGTAAGAAGAGAAATGCCAGACATCAGGGACAAGAAGATTGTAGAGGTGTGTGTCTGGAAAGAGATAAATTAGGAAATAATATATGGTATGTGGTGCATCTTGAAGAGAACTTACTAGGTGACTTGGTGCACTTCCGTAATCAAAATTTGGGTCTTGTCATTTGGATCAGTAAACTTAAGATTTAAGAAGAGAGGATTTATAGTTCAGCATTCCATGAGCCAGCAGTGCCCTTGTGGCCAAGGAGGCTGATGAGATCCTGCCTTAGGAAGAGCACTGTGGCAGCAGGTCAAGGGAGGGGATCCTGCCCTTCTGCTCAGCCCTGGTAAAGCCTGACCTGGAGTGCTGTGTCCAGTTCTGGGCTCCTTAGGACAGGAGAGACAGGGAGCTCCTGGAGTGGATCCAGTGAAGTGCAACAAGAGAGCATCTCTGGGGAAAGGCTGAGGGAGCTGGGCCTGTCCAGCCTCAGGAAGAGATAACTGAGAGGGGACCTCATCAATGTCTGTGAGCATCTGAAGGGAGGGTGTCAGAGGATGGAGTCAGGCTCTTCTTGGTGGTGGCAAGCAAGAGGACAAGAGGCAATGAGCAAAAACTGATGGCAGGAAGTTTAACCTGAGCATGAGGAAGAGCTTCTTCACTCCGCAGGTGATCGAGCACTAGAATAGATTGTTGAGAGAGGCTCTGGAGCCTTCCTCACTGGAGGTACTCAAGGACTGTTGGGATGCAATCCTGTGCAGTGTGCTTTAGGATGACCCTGTTTGAGCAGAGAGATTGGACCAGACGACCCACTGTGGTCCCTTCCAACCTTACCCGCTATGGGGTTCTGTGATTAAGAGTGGTGCTTTTGATTGTAGACACCTATGATGTTGAATTCTTGCAAATATAGGAAAAAATAGTTCTAAATAAAATATGGTGGTTTTTAAACCTATATAGTCCCTAAAGAATCTATATTCAGTCACTAGTGTTGTCAAAAACAGAGTTAAAATTTAAATTCAGTGAAGTGCTTCTGCAGTAACTTGAACTGTTACAAAATTTTCTTCTACTCTTAAGCCTGTCCTTTTTCCAGTTTTTGAGTTAATCTTTCTAACATTTGTAACACAGCGTCTGGCTCTTCCCTCTTTCTACTTTTACTGTCCAGGTTAAAGTGCTTAGTCACATTCACAAATCTCTGAGATTAGTTAGGAAAAACCCCAAATAAATCTGGACAGGTGCTAGTGAATGACAGAGATGTTCAACTGTCCTTCTTTGGTATTTTTTAAAATACTGACTTCCATTTTGCTTTTGTGTGTGTGTGTTAATCCGTAGAGCTTCTCCTGAAGACACATCTTTTAAGTAAGAATATTGACCTATGTGTCTGTATTTTTAGTTTGGAAACTATTTTGTAAGTGCCAGTGTCTAATTTGGCAGATCCTTGCCAAGTCTTTAATGTTTTTATCATCATAAAAGAAAGCAGACTAGATTAAAGAAGTTGGAATTTATATATAAAAATAAAACAGGAGACTTAACCAAAAGAATGTTAAAGGGCATCTTTGTTGTCAAAACAGTATATGATTTAGACAGCTGTTTAAATGGAAGTAATAGTCTCTGCACCTAGCACATGTGCATGTAAGTATTTACTGGCTTTTTCACAGCAATATGCTTCCATAAAATGCAGACTTCTTTGGTTTTCTGTGGTTCATTCAGCTAATTCAGTTAAATGAGTAACTAACATTTCATGGAAATAAGCCTTTCATAAGTAAGCCCTTTCTGGCTACAGTGGTGATTATTTTTTAAAGCTGCCTATTTTTTGCTTTTATACCTTGGCCAAAACTTATTTATAAATATGTTATAAATAAACTTTCTGAAATACTGCTTTATCCAAAACTACTTTTCCTAACTATGTGATTTATGTTCTATTTGAAGCATTAAAGTACTAGTACCAGCACATAGATTGCTCTATAGAAAATTTTGAGAATGAAGACATTGGTGCTGAGATATAATAAATCCTATCTTCTTAAGTTTGCTCTTCTTAACTTTTTGTTTAAGGTGATAAAAAACATCTATTTTCTTTTCTTGGTTTTCTAATCTAACACGTTAAGCTGTGACTGCACATCCTCCCCTGAAGTTGCATACTTTTGCCCTGGCAGTCTTTTGATTAATGTGTATATCTCACAGTGCTCAGTCACATTCCAGCCATTTCATAGTCTAATGGAAAAAGGCTGCAGCACTTCATGTAAAAGAAGATTTGACAAAACCAGTATTTGATTGCTAATTGATCTGCAATTAAAAAATGGACTTGTTCTGCAAAAGAACCCTGACTTTTCTGTGAGTAAATGCAGATGTTGGTCTTACTGAACTTATTTTTCTTCAAGACAACCCTTTTTATAGGAAATATCTGGAGTCTTTTGTTACCTGGTGCTTTTTTGTATTGTTGGTACTTTAAAAAGACTGAAACCAACAAAACCAAACAAACAAACAAAAAAAAAAAAAGCACCAAAAAAACCCTAACCCTGCATCATAATCTCATCTGTGATATAGACTTCAGAAGCAGGAATATAGAATTAGGCATGCATAAAGCCAGGATTTGTGTGTGGTTTTTTATTAAACAAATGACTAGGAAATGGAGTGCTGCCTTTTGAGGACTACTTAACTTCACTTCTTTGAAGCATTATTTCTGTTTTATAATTGTGTTGAGGTGGGTATTTGTTTACTGTTTCGTGGTGGGGGGAAATCACTTGTTATAAAGCTTTGGTATCCAGCAGATGAAGCCTCAGTGTAGAAGGGAATTATACAGGGAAGAGAGTACTGTGGTAGTTTGTAAGAAAGGGCAGCACAGAAGGAGCTAGCAAAGGGCTAAAAAGAGAAAATATGTAAAGACATCTAGGAACAGGATGTCTTTGTTGTAGATAGAGAGTAAGATGTCTGTCTTTCTGTATGCATTTGTATCTTACATGCAACATGTATTAAGATTCTGTATGTGTATATATGTGTATGTATTTGAATTTTCAGATATGTAAGAGAGAGTTCAAAAATAATGGAGTAAAATAATTAGGAAGACATAAAAGTAGGAAGGTTCTTCTCTAATATCTCACTGCTTTTTAAATCAAATAACCTTAACAAATAGCAGAACTTTGAGTTAGTATGTTTTTTAACCAAGCAGGTGTCAGGAGCTATACAATAACATGTGCTTCACATACTTTTTGTTTTCCCTTTATGCTTGAAAGTAACACACTTCCTCAGACTTGGGAGATTGAGTTGAAGAGATACTTCAGTACTGTGCATTCTCCATTAGATGAGAATTTTGCCAGCTGACAATCTCGTGTTTAGCAAATATTCTCACTTGTGGAGTGTTCTTTAGCCTTGTCTCCAAATGGCATTTCTCCCAGTGTGATAAGCAGTATATTGTGTATACAGTTTCCTAGTGAGACATTGGCTGCCATAATTAGTGTTGTGAGTTGTACTGGATATCAGCAGTGGAATATCCTGCACATCCAGTATCCAGGCTTTCTGTGCAGCTTTTGTCCTATTGCCCTTTGTTTCCTTGGTGGTTACAGGAAGAAGTCCTTGACCTTTGGTGGGTAGGATGTTTTTAGCATGTGTGAAATGGTTTTGGAGGGGTTTTATTACTATTTTTTATTGTCCTTCAGACAGTAATGTACAAGAGTAGTAGTAGCCCTGGCTTGTTTGTTTCCATTTATAGTACAGAAGACTTAACTTGCAAACTCAGACTAGACAGACTTGTATGTAGATATGATTTGCTGGAAGTTAAAACAATTGAACTTCTTGGAAATGCATATTTTGTTAGGCTTTATGGTTTTTATGTGCCCATTTATCAACCATTTTTTATGTTGTGCTCAAAAATTTTGAGTCTAGGCTTGTGTTCAGTGTACTGATCATGTTAGTGATCAGTATCTACTGTGATTTTTCATGTTAAAAATGCAATTTAGCTGATAGTGTTCCTGATTTTATTAGCTCATAATGAATAAATGAAGGTTGCTAGAATTTTAAAATTACTCTCAAAACTGGTATTCTGGTAGCTGTATCAACTGACAGTTTTAAAATTTGGGAGTTTCTTTATTGTTCATTTTCTTTAAATACCAGGGTTCAAAAGTTCTAGCTTATTTGAATTTATTAAAATGTTAGATAGCTGACCAGCTTCTTGTGGCTGAACAGATTTTTTTTCAGATAATGTGTGAAAACATGTATGTTATTTAAGGCTCAGAACATAAATTGTTTTTTTGTCTGCTTCAGAATTTCTTACCCGGGTTTGATTCCTATTCCTTGGTTTAGGTGGTTTCTGAAGTACTTAATTTTGAGAAGTCACCTATTTAGCAGAGATTTGGTTTGACTTAAAATAATATAAAAGTCTTTGAAAAGTGCTTGTAAAGCATCAGATCAGTTCTAGAAACTCAAGAATGTAGTACATGTATAGTATTCTGCAAACATATAGAAACTGGTTATTAAAATGTTAAAATATTTTTCTGCCCAAGCAGAACTCATATTTGCGTAAGTAAAAGATGTGGACTTTCTTTTGCTGTACATAATTTCAAAACTCATAGATGTTCACAGATGGTATTTTTTCGTACTTTTTATTTTAATGTGCCAAGACTGAGCATAATTTTATGTTTACAAATTGATTGTAGTTTACTTATCTTACATTCATTCTATAAGTAAGCAATATATAGTTGAGATACATAGATTTCTACCATATATTATAGGTACACACAGAAAGGTGAACCAAGGTATCAGTGAATATTCAGTGCATCAAGATGAGCTTAGCAATAAAGTCTTACTGCTCTTACTGACTTGGAGTCTTTTTTTTTTCTTCTTCTTTGTTTACTCTTTTAATTCAGTTACGTTCTGCTTCAAAAAAGTTGGAATAACACATAACTAATAAACTTGTATAAATCACTGGTGGTTTAAAAACCAAACAGTAAAAAATTTTTTGTATAACTCTTAATATAAATATTACTTAGTTATCATTCTTGTTAACTCATATCTTATTTGTATTTTGTTATTTCTTACCTAGAAGTGGAAGAACTGTTAAATTCTCTTAAGCATATCCAGCACGTTTTGGTAGACCCTCAGAGTCAAGAGGATATCTCACTCATTTTACAGCTCGTTCAAAATAGCGATTTTCAGAATGCATTTAAGATCCACAACGCTGTCACAGTCCACATGAACAAAGCCAGCCCTCCATATCCTCTCAGCTCCAATGCACAAGAACTAGCACAAGAGGTATGTACAGTATGCATCCCTGTGACATACATGAAACCTGTAATCAGAGCTGCTGTTGAAATACATACTTGTCAAGCTTGTCTGACTGACTGAATGTTGAATATGAAAGACGTTATAATAGTCACTGATTGGAAATCTGGAAAAACCAGATACAGCAAACAGTAACCAGAAAAATATTTAGGGGGTAGGAACTCCCTCTTTAGCATGGATAGATATGTAATAGAGAAGGTACTATGTTTAAACATAGGAAAAGGGAGTGGTTGTGATAATCTAACTCCCTTTCCGTTGCTATTCTTTATTTCAAGCATTCAGGAACTGAGTTACAGCTCTGTCTTATTGTGACTCTCCTCTAACTTGAGCCATGGTTCTTAGATTAGGAGTCATCTCTGAAAATACAAGCATACTGGAAACAAGCTTTCTCCTTTAAAGTGAGCAACAGGTCCATTAATACTTAATTTCAGTACTTTTATTAGTGCTGTGATTATACTTCTTTTGGTCTGACAAATGACAGCTCTTTTATAAGATCTGATGCATTTTTTAGAAATTGTTAAAATATACTACAGGGTCACTCAGTAACTTTTGTCACAATTTTCTATGGTCTGGTGCAAGTATATATAGTGCTGAAGGGTGTCTACATCTTAAACCCATATAAATTTTGTTAACTTTGGCCTAGGTAGCTTGAATACCAACATCAGTGCAAGCCTAGCAGTGTAGTGTTCAGCAAAGCCAGATCCAGGGGCTGGATAAAAGCTCCAGCATTTAGCACCCAGCAAACCAAACTGACTCAGATGCATGGTTTGGAGTATTCCAGTATGGCAGCAGGTGGTGGGTGTTGGTGGGATTTTTGGGTTGGTTAGTTTGTTTGATTTAGGATCTGATTTTCTTTCCTCCTGAAGCATTTTTTTCAACAGCTTTTTCCACTCTCCTTTCTTTTACTAGACTTTAATCTTGTAAGCCCAGCAGCATTGTAGCAAGCTTGAAGTTCTTTTGCAGAAGAAATTACTGACTCTTGATGATGAGGAGGAACATCATTTAAATACAATCTAAAGGTGCAGGTGCTGATTAAATTTCAGCTTAGGATTTTCTTGTTTAGGTTTGTCAGTAAGACTGTGCCAAAAGCAGGTAGAAGTACTTTAGAATATCCTGTGAATCTGTGAAAACTTCTAATCAACCCACTGTAATCATATGTTTGCAGTGCATGTGAGCTTCCCTCTGGCTTGCTTATTCATCAGTCTGTAGCCTACTTCCAACTCACTGGGCTTGTTCACTGTGTCTGTGAGTCTGAAGGAGCCTTTTCAGTTACCTTCTGTTTGTAAGCTGCTCCCCCAAACATCCACTTCACATAGGCCTAGCTCAGGATTTCATTCAGATGCAGGCTAGAATTTTTGAACCTCCTTTTGTCATACAAGGTGTTACAGATGTAACCCTTAAGAAAGCTGGTTCTTTCCCTTTGTGACTATTTGCTACTTAATAGAAGTTTTCAATAAGAAAATATGCCTAGGAAAACTCTAGGTCTGTTTCCAAACTCTTGTGTTTCTCCCCATTTCTCACTCCCCCTTACCTTCCCAACATATTCTTTTCGTTTTTCAGGTGATTTGGTAAATCTTAAAATCAGAAGGTGGTGCAAAGCCAGTTTTGTGTCTCTTACCAGTCATGAATAAAGTTAAGCAAAAGGAAAATATTTCATTTATCCAAAATTTTTAAACCAACAGCATTTGATCATTATCCACAAGACTATTGCATACAAGACACATCACTGTGTTCATTTTGACTCTTCATCTCCCATCCCTGTCTTGTCCAGCCTTGAAATTCCTGAAAACTCAATATATTGCAAATGTCTGTTCCCATTTTCAGATGTAATCTAGTTTCTCAGTGACTCAGCTGCTTGTGTATTTAAGTGACTTGTATTTTGCAATATATTAAATAACGTCTTGAAATGATAGAGCCAGAAATTCAGGACAAATATTTCTGTGTCTGACAGAAGTGTCTCGAGAGGATACCTTGAAGCCTCTGTTCACATCACTTTGTACTTCCTTGTCTTGCCTACATAGAAGATCTTATGCTTGGTTTTCAGATCTTTTATTCATTTTTGAAAGGTTTCGGTATTAGTTATGTAGCAGTATGGAAGGAAATTATTTCTGCTTTAGAAAAATTGGTGGTGTTTTTGTTTTGGTTTTTTGGGTTTGTTGTTGGAGTATTTTTTAATCCTGACAATGTGTTTATATTGCATGTCTGTTTTTTCTTGTACTCTCATTTTTGGCTGTCTTTTGCTTCTTTTACCTCTAAGCATAGGCATAAGAAACTCCCCCAGAAAGCAGCTCATTTACTTACTTCAGGGTGTTTTTGAAAAGACACTTGCAAAACCCTGCTTTTAAGATACTGATAACATCTTGATGATAAAAGCCAGAAGACATTACAAGAAAGAAAAACAGCAGATACATGCATAGCATTAATTTTAAATAGCAGGTAGTGCTAGTGTGCATATTTTAGTGCACAGGTCATGAGCAACAGTGTACAGCTCTGAAACTGTTTGGAGTGTGTGCCCCAGTTTAAAGCTACAGACATGTTTTGTTTGTGGCTTTATACTGTTCAAGAGAACATCTCTTAATGGGAAAAGGCATTTTACGACACAATTGAACAATGTAGCATGAAAGAGTCTTCCTTTAAAAATAAGTAATAATTAATATTATTTAGGGTTTTTAATATTCTAGTCCTCTTTAGAAAATTCTTAAAAGTGGTAGTATACATGTAAGGTTAATTTTCCCACCAGGTCCGATAACCAGCCACTAATAACTCAAGTTTTTTCTCATCTTTTTAAGAAACTTCAGTTGCATTAAAAAGGCAGAATGAAGCACTTGATCTTAAGGAATTTATTTGAGAAAGCTTATCTTCATGTAATGGGGTGTACTCCAAATCTCAAATAAAAATAGCCGGTAAACATCAAATGCAATTAAATTGATTTTAAATCCATTTAAACTTGGCCAAGATGGGGGCATGGATTATGGGAGTAGGGTCTGAATCTTGACCTTGTAAGAATATTTGATACAGCATTCAAGACAGCTTATAACTTGGCATGTAGCAGCACATATTAAGTACCTTAAAGATGTTCCTGCTATTAAATATACTTAATAGGCTCAATTTATATAGACTATGTTCCTAAATGTTTTGGATGTGCTACTGTTTTCTTCTGCAAATCAGACAAATGAACTAGATCCATACTGTTGAGGGGATGCACTGGAAGCTCGTAAGTTCTGGTGTAAGTGCACTAGAATGTGTATGTTCCATCTGACATACACACTTGTTGTTTACTGCTCACCTGCCTGTAAACAACAACAGAATTTTGCAGCTGCAGTTAATTTCTGAATGCTTCATATCAGTCCAGCACATGCCTCCATCATACATGCCTACAGATTGTGGTGTCTGTAATGAAACCAAATGGCTAATTCAGGGGTTGGGGGGGAGGTTCTTGATCTAAAGGTAACATGATTAACAAAAAAAATTAGTCTGAAGAGTTAAGAAAATACAGGTATTGCCACATACTCAGTGTGAATCATCTGTGCTGTCTGTAGTGTGTCACTCCTGGAATGACAGACTTCTTCAAATTTCTTAGTCTGAAAAAGCTCTGGGATTTATTACCATGACTTACAAAGAACTCTGGCAAGCAGCACTATTGCTGTAATAAGTGATCTGTAGGGCAGCCTGAAGCTTTCCTAGCGCTTCATTAAATAAACAAATGAGAGTTTTATGTTTTTCTTAAAGGGAGTGGGGAATATATTAAATTTTTTAATAATCAAATTATTCAAAGCAGAAATTCAACTTGAGTAAAGGATGTTTACTGCACACAGAGTAACTGGTTGAGCCAGATTACTTTCTTTTCCACTGTCAAATTCCCAGCCTCTGACCTAGCATTCAGAAGATTGTGTTCCTTGCAAGACTTCCAAGTTGCTTTCTGAGTAGGTTTTCCTATTAAAAGATCATAAAGATTTGATAAATAAAGCTTTAAGGCTTCTTGTGGCTTCTTCGAAGCCTCTTGAAAGTTAGAGACCTTAAATAAACCTTTATGAGAAAGTCTTTTGTATAGAAGAATCTTTTCTTTCAAAACAGAGGAGAACTTGTCAGTGAGATATGTCCTTTGCTGTGTTCTGTTTGCTGTGTGACATCCTAGAATTCAGTTTAAGCCAGGTGTAATAGCTTCCCTTCTAATTTAGACATATGACTGAAGTATGGACTTTGTGAAGTTGAACTCTTTCTGTTCTCTATGATTTTAAAGAAACCACTTTAAAAAACTAGATAAATCTGGCTTCTTCTCTGACTGTTTTAAGGTACATTACATTTGCTCACCATGAGGCATGTTCTAGAGATGTCAGAAGAAAGGCTTTTGGAGATTGTGCCAAGTTTACTGCAAAGCACAGGAGCATGTTCACTGTGACACTTGTCTTGGCGATCTGAGGATCTTGCTCCATGGGCACAGTTCATTTAGTGGCTTCTCCTAGAATTTAAAAGTGTTGTGACTTGAAAGTTTTCTGTGCTGTTTTCTGGTAGCATCCAAGATAGCTGTTGGCTTTTCTGTAGCTAATTGCTGCTAATACAGATGCTTTTCTGACCTTTAGATACTGTTAGATCATACAGAAAGCAGAATTATTTTCTCTTTAAAACTTTTGGTTTCTTGTTTCTCTGATGTCACATTACCTCATCTGTAAGAGTCAAAAGCTCTTGAACAAAATGTTTTCTCTTTTTCTGAAAGCTGCTGCTCTGATTTGTATAATGTACTCTTGATGTCTTTGGATTCATTTGTGCTGTTGCACTTGTGTGCCTTTGGTCAGATGAGGCCAGAGGACAATGGCTTTGGAAAGCATCTTCAGCCTCACTTCTGTGTAAGAGCACTCCCCTGCTCTTGGCTCTCTGTATGAGCATCCCAGTATTGGCAAGAGATGATGGCAAGGCTCATTTAGTAACTGTATGAGAAGGAAAACTTATTTTGGCAGCTGAAACTGTTTGAGCAAAAATTATCCTTGTGTTAGTGTGGATCATTTTGGAAGGAGCCAGAGAAATCAGGGAGGGACCCTTTTGAAGTTTTAATTTGCGCATTTCCTGAGACGAGCTGCAGGATGCATTGCAAAACCTGTCTCAGAATCTTTGGCCTTGCTGCTGGTGGAAATAGTTTGCATAATAAGAATATGATAATCTACTTTTAAGGAAGAGGAAGGCTAGTCACATTAATAAGAAATTACTCCAATTTAAAAGCCCGGCCTAGTCTCATAAAACACGTCATTGTGACTGATTTCACTGCCATGAAATCACTAACTTTCACTGTCTAGAGTTTTTTTTGTGTGCATCTTTATGATACCTGAGCTCATTGCCAGTCTCTGATATTGACAAATCTGTGTGAGGTACTGCATACCAAGTTAGATTTGGTAGATTGTTACTGAGGCAAGATGTGCTGGGTTAGTCCTGTGATCTCATTGCGTGTTTTCCTAATGTGTACCAGATTAATTAATCAGCAGTAGTGTAACAGCTACATGGATATTCTTTGCTTTCAGTAAAATGAGTAATTGCAAGTAGGGAGTTGTGCTTGAGTAGGAGAGGGAGGATTGATAAATCACTGACTAGATTTAGTTTTACTGCTTGGTTTCTTTTTAGGTACAGAGTGTTTTGAAACCCAGCCACCATAAGGATGGACAGGAGCTTAATGCTTTGCTGAATGCCCCTCACATGCAGGTAAACAAAATGAAACTTCTAATCTAATGGATCTATTTCTTGATACTGTTTTTAGTGTAACTTATTTTTTGCCTTGGGCTGACTGGGCAAGTATGAATTTTATTCCTCAACCCTAATTTTTCTAGGATAAGGAATTTGCAATTTCCAGAAACTAATGGAACTTTTAAATGAAGTGTAGTACATGATTGTATTCAGCCCTTGCTACAGTCTATATGTATTACAGGGTGATTTACACATAAACAATGTAGCAGTAGGTCAGTGGGAACAGAGCAACACAAGCTACTTTATTTATTTGTTTTTACCTTTGGCAGTTGTTTCATGCTTACCTTTGGGTGCATAATGGAAATTTTGTCCTGGGGTGGTGGTGTAAAAGTAGTTTTCTCTGCAAAACTTATTCTGAGTCTGCAGATACATACATACTAAAAAAACCAGACATTGGTTTACTACAGATAAGATAAAAGTACAGTCACAGTTGTGTTCAAAATTGCTTTTATGTTATTTTCTATTCTGAAAGTTTTGAAAAAAAGTAGGTTCTATGTAGCTGTGATAAATGATTTTTTTTTATTGTTTGAGTCAGTTTTCAAAGTTCTATAATCTGCAGAGACCGTTGAAATTGCAGAATTTTATCTACTGTTTTGTATGCATATCGAGTGTGATATTTTCTGTAACTGAGTTGATTTTGTTTAACACTAGGCACTTCTACTGGCTCATGATAAGGTTGCAGAACAAGAAATGCAACCAGAGCCTATGACAGATGAAAAGATTTATGAGAATGTTGGCATGTATGGAGGGGAGACAGTTAAAATAGTTCGCATTGAGAAAGCTCGGGATATTCCCTTGGTAAGTACTGGTGCTTACTCAGTTGTATGTAGAGGAAGTAACCCTTTTTGTCCTTTCCAGATTGCTATGAAATGTTAGGAATTCCAATGCCAAGGTAGTGTTTAACTTGTAAACACTCTCCCTCCCTCCAAAATGAGAAACAGTCATAGACAGTAAACTTGTGTTTAACTTGAATTGGGCAGTAGCCATACTACCATGTTAAATCTGTACAACTTCTATCAGCTTGGGTTTGGATAGATCTTGGCAAGAGTCACTATCTCAAGCTTGCTGCAAGGCAGCTTAAACCTTGTGCCAACCATGTATAGTTTTTTTTTGTTGGCTGGTTTCTGATTTTGGAGTTTGTTTAGCAGTTAGCAGTTATCATCTGCTATTTGCATCTTTCAAACAAGTGTTTTCCTAAGAGTATCTTTATAAAAAAATAATGGATCTTATGGTGTAGAGCAATTAAATTGTTCAGCCTTTAGTGTAGGTTGAAGGAGTTAAGCAGTGGTTTTTTTGAACTGGAGCATTGTGTGTATGCATCCAAGCTGTTACTTGCATTCTCTTTCAGCATAGTTTTTCCACGTGCTTGGAATATATACAATAGATGGCTTTGAGTTTCATATGTGTAATAAATTCAGAATGTGTTGCTGCTACACAGGGTGCTACTGTTCGCAATGAAATGGATTCTGTTATCATCAGTCGTATAGTCAAAGGAGGTGCTGCAGAGAAGAGTGGGCTGTTGCATGAAGGGGATGAAGTTCTTGAGATCAATGGCATTGAGATCCGTGGAAAAGATGTTAATGAAGTTTTTGACTTGCTGGTGAGTTGGAACACTTCTTATTTCCTTTGCAATAAATACTCATTTCATAAGTCTTAAGCCTATTGACTCTGCTTGTCATTTTACTCATGTTTAGCTTCAGAAGTATTTTCATTCTGGTAGCTGGTGTTCATATGTGGAGGTACATTTCAAGTTTTCTTTCTGACACATAGGATGATACTGACAAGTATAATTGCTGTTACCTGCAAAAATGAAGCCTACACATGTGGAAGCGTCAGGATGTTATCTTCACATTTACTTTTAATGATTTCTAAGAAAACTTTGTTTAGCTCTGAAAAGCCATCATTTTTCATCTTTGTCTCTGATTCAGTCCACAAGTAATAAATGTGTGGCTGGTTTGTAGGTAATTTTCTTTATAGCAGTTTATATGGTGCTGGGTTTAGACTGAAACAGTGTTGATAATGCACCAGTGTTTTAGCTGTTGCTGAGCAGTGCGTGCACAGTGTCAAGGCCTTCTCTGTTTCTCACTGCTGGCTGCAGCTGGCTGGGGTGAGCAAGAGGTTGGGAGGGGACACAGCTGGGACAGCTGACCCAAATTGACCACAGTGATGTGAATGGCCATGTAATGTCAGGCTGAGCAGTAAAGTCTGGGTGGTGATTGCTTTTGCATCACTTGTTGGGTTGGAGTTTTTCCACTTCACTTATTAGACTGTTTTTACCTTCACCCATGAGATTTTTTTCTTGCATTTGGTCTTCCAGTTCTCTCCCTCACCCTGCTGGGAGAGTGGAGTGTGTTAGGAGCTGGCTGGTGCTTAAGTTGCTGGCCAGACTTAACCCACCACCAATTGTATCACATGGAACCTTTCTCTGACTAGACTTACTACTCTTTCATGCCTGGTAAAAGCAATTTGTCTAGCAGTTTACTTGCATAGACGTTTTCTTGTCTATTACACCGTTCATGACAAAATTATACTTTAGTTTAAAAGCAGCTAGGCAAGAAATCCATCAGGAATTAGTAAGTTAGAGGTACTCACTTTCAAAAAGGCACTGTGAGAAAAATGTCAAAAGCTGGCAATTACCACCAGTATTTTCTGTTGCCCAATTTCATTCCTTTCACGCTTTTCCCTGGTACCTGCTTTGGATCAGTGTCCAAGACACCCAGAACCCAACTCTGAATCTTTGGTCCAATTGCAGCAGGCAAGACCATATTGTCCAAGTGGAAACAGATAAAAATTATCTTTTGTAAGAGGTTAATTTTTGACTTTGACACAAAACATTGGAAATATCAACTAGGACTTATTTAGTAGGGAGTTTGCGAGGGGGGAAAGAGGAGAAACATATTTAGTAAATCGTCAAATTACTTAGTGGGTTTATGCTCTAGAGACAAAGCAGAATCGGGACAAAGAGGTTCAGCTGTAGGTTGTGAATTGTAGGAATAGGAGACAGCAATGTCCATAGATGAAGTTGTCTTATGGTACAGTTAGACACTGGTTTTTAATGGACAATTTCCATTTTCAGTTGGGCTTTCTTCTAAAAGTTGATGCTAAAATATTTAATCTATTTCATCCAGTGAGATCAAGTGGAAGGAAGTAGAAGCAGAAATGTGTGAGATTTGGGGGTTTTTGTTTTACTGTTTTTAAATCAATTAGAAAGATGCTTACAATTCTTTGAGAAGCCTTGAATGTCCTTTTTTTTGCATCAGATCTGAGATTTTTCATGTTCTGTGATTGTCTCCATTGCCATCTGTATTTTATAAAGCCATATTTGGCTAACTCCTGTGCTTCTGAAAAGAGTGTTTTGGAGGTGATTAACAGTAGTTCAAGTCTGGCAGTTTTGTTCTCTGCAGAGAGCTTATTCTGCTCCTGAGTAGTTCCAGCAGCCTAGGGTTAAAAAAGAAGAGGTGTAAAGCTGAATTACATTAGCATAAGAGAAAATCAATTTGCTGAAAATGAAAAATAAAATAAACACAACCTTGTGGATTTTTAGAGTATATTTTTAATGCAACAAATTTAAAATAATACTTTTTATCCTTTATATGTCATCATTTTTGTTTTGTAATCTGGAAATGAAGTTCTGAAATACTTTAGACCCCCCAAAACATTTCAAGCACAGAAGAAAGAAATTACTTCCCTCCTTAGTTTTGCCTCACTACTTCCTACTCAAATGATAATAACTACACCTGACTTTTAGCCTAGACTTTTCACATGATCACTGTGAGATTATATACATTCCTTGTGGACTGAAAATAATGGATTTTCCTTTCTTGCAGGCAGTGGAGCTTGTTCAAGTTAAATTTACTATATTTAAGCCTTTGTTCTGAATTTTCTGAGATACATGCATTTTCTTGTTTTATACAGGATAAATTGTTGTGTTAAGGTTCATAGAATGGTGTATATGACGTGAAACACCTGTAGACCGTGTCACAGGTTGTCACTTGCATTTTATCAAGATATTTTTTTATGTCTGTAAACCCATTCTGCAAGTGGAAGTATGTAAACAAAGAAGATAGAGGCAAGACATTTATTATGTTCTACTTTCTTATCAAGGATGACTACAATGTTGGTATTGAGCAATTCACATATGCAAGATTTGAGTATCTTAGCAAAATCTTTAAACAGTGTTTTTAATTCTTTAGTAGTGTTAACCGCATAAAGTCATTGTACAAATGTTTAGATTTGAAAGCACTGTTCCATTTTAACAATTCTAGACAAATTAAAATTTTTTAATATATTTTTTACATTCCAGTAGACCCACTTGTTGGTATTTTTGAACAGAACAAGAACAATTGTTCTGTTTGAACAGAACAACTATCCATTTCTCCTACGTCTCTGCTTGACAGAACAGCAGCTGCTACATTTCAAATGGAAATAGTTTATTTTCAAGAAAGCTAGGCTTTTAAAATCTGAGTATCAACACTTTGCTTTCTAGTCTTACTGAATCACTGCATCTTTGTCTGTACTATATATTTTAAACCAGCTAAGTGGTAGATGATGCACTGTTAGGAACAACATCTAATGGTAATTTTTAAAGCATTTTCTATAATGTATTATTTATTAAAATCCTTTACCTTAAGCCATATTTTGATGCTGTATATGAAGAGCCTATTTTTCCTCTCAGGCTGACATGCATGGGACTCTGACCTTCGTATTGATTCCCAGTCAGCAGAGCAAGCCACCCCCTGCGAAGGAGACAGTTGTAAGTAGCTCTACAGGTGTTCTTGCGCTTGGTGAAGAGTACTTTGTTTTACCAGTAGTGTGTTAAAAGTTCTTCTGCAGGTCCTTTACATTGTGGAACTAACCTAAAACTTAGCAATTTAAATTTATTTTACTTGTGATCAGACTAACACCTGAATTAAGTGTTGAAAATTATTAATGATCTTAAACTGAAACTCTTAGTACAATTTTAACTCAGTTTCTGAAAGAAGTTTTAAAAGTAGAACTTCCTGTGGTTCTCAAGTTCTTATTTTGAATTTCTGTATTTTGTGTGTGTCTGTATATATATAAAGTATGTATGTATGTATGTATGTATGTATGTATGAAAAAAACTTGGGTTGTCGAAATTTGAGAATATGCATTGGGAGGAAAAGGTAGAATGTTTCAAGAAAAAAATGCCCAGACATTAATGATTGGTGACAAAATACTTTACAAGTGAAACTTCACTTTAAGTCCAGCAGATGAGTTTCAGTCTGTGTGTTTATTAGGCACTTTAAGCAATCACAATATCTCTGATGATTTTTGAGTGCACAGAACTTAAATCAGTAGCTGGGGGCATTGTCTCCTACAGTGCTGAGGAAATTGCATGCTAAATTCAGCCCTTTCTGTCCAGCCTAGCATCACTGTGTCTTTTCCATTGCTAACCTAATGATTCCATTCCAGTACCTCCTGTATGCCCCAGATAAAGTTTCCATTTTGTAGAAGCTTGGAGTTTTTATATATCATAGCTCTAATGCAATCACAGGAACAGAAGTCACTGAGGTGTTTTCCCTTTTTTTAACATTTGATCTCCTGCAGATACACGTGAAAGCTCATTTTGACTACGATCCCTCTGATGACCCTTACGTGCCCTGCCGAGAGTTAGGCCTGTCTTTTCAAAAAGGAGACATACTCCATGTGATCAGTCAAGAGGATCCAAACTGGTGGCAGGCTTACAGAGATGGAGATGAAGATAATCAGCCACTGGCAGGCCTTATCCCTGGTAAATAAAGCTCTAGAAAAATGTGACGGTCAGTCAAGTTAGTTATTATAGCCACACAGGAGCAATACTCAGGTTTTCAAAGACTTGTGTACTCTTTAATATCTGTTGTCTTAAATATATCTGTGTCTTTGAACCATTTGCAACAGAGCCTACTGTTGGGCATCGCCATGTCTGGAGTTAAATGCAGAGTAAAACTTCTGCCTTCATTGCCCCTTTCAGGAGCTACTCTCCTCTTCCTTCATTCCTCCACCATGGGGACTCAGTAGATTCAGAGTTCCCTCTGCTGGCTGCAGCAGAGATGTGGGACTGCTTGCTCTCTAGAGATGGGTGCAGCTCTGAGGTTTACCTTTTCCAAATAAACCACTTGATACAATACCTATTTGTGGTCACTTTTCAGCATGTTTTCACTTAACAAAGGGCTTCAGTTACTTGTGGCAGACTTCCTTTCTCAGTGTTGAGATAGGAATAACAGGATAACAGGATTTTCAGACTGAAGTCTGTTCATAATTTTTGCATACTAATATATGTTGCAGCCTAGTTCATTAAAGACCTGCTGCTTTGTTAAACATGGTGAACAAAAGACTTTTCAAATTCCATAGAATATCACACTGTAACTTTATGAAGCTTGAATAAATTGAGTGAAACATTGATTTAAATACAGGCTAATCTATTTTAAACTGAAGTTCAAAATATTTAATATAAATAGAACACATTTGACATACAAAAATAATTAGAAAATTACATCATCTTAGTAGGGAAATGTAGTCTTTCCTGTACTTTCACTTTTCCAGGCAAAACTGTCTAGTATACAACAAATACTCTGCAAGTCTCTCTTGATGAATGTATTTCTGAAGTAATAAATCAGTTTTGCAGCAATTTTGGTTTGTCTTTTAAAATTTCTTTTGTATGTTACTTTCTACTAGAACCTTCAGACATGTGAAAGATTAGGAAAGAGTTAAATTAGTAAATCATTATGAAAAAGCATGGAAATGGTTTCTAAATGTTAATGACTCTTGTGCTTTTTTAATGCATCAAGGAAAAAGTTTTCAGCAACAAAGAGAAGCAATGAAGCAAACCATAGAAGAAGACAAGGAACCTGAAAAATCAGGTGGGATAAAAAAAAAATCTTTTGTAGCAGTGTTAATTAGTGTTACACAGAATCTTGTCATGGTGGAATTTTAGAAAAATCTCCTGGTGTGGTTTTTGTTTATTTGTAATACAAGTGGGATGATTCTTTGATATTCTTCATATAAATAAAAGTCTGAATGTAACACTTTGTTGTATAAATCACGTGGGTTTTTCACAATTATGTGTGCTGTAATTAGTATGATGTAGAGAATTTGGAAAGCCCCTTTTTTCATAAAGAACTTGATCTGCTGTGACTTGGTTGAAGTCCTTGACATTTGCTTAATACACTAAAGCATTGTAATCAATAAAAGGATATTATGCCTTCTGAAAACTGCAGAATAAATTCTCCCATTTAAAGATCCAAAACATGGGCAGAATAGGAAGATTTTTGTTGTATGGGTGTTTGATTGTCATAATTTTTATTTTGTTTAGGAAAACTCTGGTGCGCAAAGAAGAACAAAAAGAAACGGAAAAAGGTTTTATACAATGCAAATAAAAATGATGGTAAGGAACAACTTGTGTACAATGTAGGTGATTATAAACAACTATAAAAGATTGTGAAGAGAATTCAAGATATGATGTTAGAAATGCTAGCAGTAAGTTCTGTGTAAGAGCAATGCTATGTTGTGTTGTAGCATTTAGTGAAAGATGTAAAAGACATGAAAGGATTTGTAGTGTCTTTAATAAAGATCAGATAATAAGAGAAAAAAACAGATAACTTTTTAGGCATAGAAGCACTCATCATTTTACAATGATGAACCAATTTATTACAGCTTTGTAATATAATCTCACTCTGCATAATTAAACTTCATAAATGGAAACTTGACAGATTTTATAGGCTATGTTCTTACAAAAGTACTTTGGGATTGGAATGATAGTTGCTGCCTTTGGCTATAAAGTGTTACTCTTGTACTAGAAACATTTTCTGCAAAAAAAAGTTGTTTCTTGGGTTTGTGCTACTAGTTATATGAAGAGTAATAAGTAGAATTTCCCCCCCCCCCAAGAAAGGGAAAAAATTCTCATCATACTTGGGCACATGATAGTCTTTGGGCTTCTGTTGCTTTGGTGACTCAGATGCTGGGCAGAGACTCAGGAACTGTCTGAAATCTGATACTGCATGACAGGCAATACATGAAACTGGCAGTAGAGTACTTTGTGACCGTTTTATTGTTCTCTCTCAAGATTATGACAATGAGGAAATTTTGACCTACGAGGAAATGTCACTGTACCATCAGCCAGCAAATAGGAAACGTCCCATCGTTCTGATTGGCCCGCAGAACTGCGGGCAGAACGAGCTGCGGCAGAGACTGATGAATAACGAGGTGGATCGCTTTGCCACCGCCGTGCCCCGTGAGTGTGACAGCACACGGGGACCCTTGTTCCAAGCCTGGGCTGCAGACAAGTCCTGTTCTGTTGGAAATAGTCATTGGGAGCTTGGGGCTTTGGGCAGGATATATTGCGCTCTTGAAAAAAGGGAAGTTAATGCAAATCCAGTGTTACAAACACAGTATTCCAGAGGCATTATAAGACATGCATTTATATCGGTTTGAATATAATTGGAGGGAGTTACAGAAGTTCAAAAAGAAGCCAACATAAATAGGCAAAAAACTTTTAATCAAATGTCCTGCATAAATTTAAGTTTAGGTGGCTTTAGTGCCCTCCCAAACCACTTGTATTTCAGTGAATATTATATTTTTAATGTCTAATGTACCCTAGATTATGTTTACAAACCATTCAGCAATACATATTTATTGAAAAAACAACTAATACCTGTTTTCACATTCAGAACACAACTGCACAGTTAAAACTATTCTTTTTGTAGCTTACTATTTTTTTCCTCTAGTTAATGTAAAAGAGACCTCTAAATGAAGTTTGACAACTTAATTTGATCAGGGACATTTATTGTAGAAAATTAAATACACAGATTTCATGGGTATTTCCTGTGTTGGGCTGGGGAGGGCATGGGGGTTGTATTTGCATGATTAGCAATATGCCTGCTAAGAAAAGAAACTTTCTTTTTTTCGCTTCTATACATGTATCACTGTCTCAATTCCTTTTTTGTAGATACTACTCGGAGTAGGCGAGAGACTGAGGCAGCTGGCAGGGATTATCATTTCATCTCCCGACAGGCATTTGAGAGTGACATAGCTGCAGGGAAGTTCATTGAGTATGGGGAGTTTGAGAAGAACCTGTATGGAACGAGCATCGACTCCGTGCGGCAAGTCATCAACTCGGGCAAGATTTGCCTTTTAAATCTTCATACCCAGGTATGGCAAAGCTCTTGCCTGTCATGTTTTCATTGTAGAAGCTGCTGTGAGTTATCTCTCTCTCTGGTTCATAAAATGAGTGTGTTTTCAAGATCCATATTTGTGTTAATGCCAGAATGCTCAGTTGACTCTATTGAGTTCCTTGTTTGCAAATACACACATCTTTATTTGTGCTGCAGTTGACAGGGGTCTTAGTTTTCACCACCTTAAAGTATCTGGAAACCATCTAAAATTAAAAATGAATTAAAATAAAATCTTTGTCTCCATCTTCCAATTACTCTGTGATCTCTGGGGTTTTTGAAGATAGAGACGACATTGTTTGTGATTATACTTGGAAATTCCATTTCAGGAATGTTTGTGCAGTTTCCAAATGCAGTTCAGAAATGAAGTACATCACATCAACAGTACTGAAAAAAACATTTAGCTGTGACCTTTTGGTTATGAAGAGAAAAACTATGCTTGTATACCTCTATTTGGAAATTTAGTCAAACATGGTAAGAGGCTGAGCCCTGGAATGCAGCCTGTTTTCTGATACATATGATATGTATGAGGCCTGCTGCTGTTATAGATGCTGCAAAAAAAGCCCTAAAACTCAGCCATATCAGTAAGATGGGGTGGTAGTATTGAAGCTATGGTTAGTCATCAGTTAGTCATCACCAGCTGGGACCATGTGATACTGCACTAGCATAGCTCATGGGCATTGCAAAGTATGTCATGAGATGAAAATTCATAACTCTAAAAATTTAGCTGATTCTGTGGCTATAAAAATTTATCTCGAGACAAGTTGTTTATCCCAAGACAAACCTGACAAAACAAAATGCTACACATACAGTAACAATGCATCTGATGTCTTCTATTTTAATCTTTATAACACAAAAGGTTAAACTGTAGTTTTTCAAGTAATCTGTAATACTTAAAGACTCTTCTCCCTGTTCAAAGCTGATACCTTTTCTTAGAATTGTACAACAGCTAGTTCAATATAGCTAACCTTTTTATTGTTTTTGGATACCAAAAGATCTGTTCCTTCTGTTCAGTTATGAAGAATATTCTTGAAAAAAAATAAATATTTCAGTTTTATGAAGCTGAAAAATGTTGGAATATAAATAAATTGTAGGAAATGGTGTCTGAATTCTGAATGCTGTTACAGTTAATTCTATTGCTGTTAATATATTGTACAGTTATGTTTGAAGAGCGTATTGTATGTTATAGCATGTGAATAGTGCATAAATAAATGCCCTTTTCCTGGGTGGAAACTGTTAAATATGTAAACCTGTTTTTGCAGTCACTGAAAACACTACGTAACTCTGACTTGAAGCCATATATTATATTTGTTGCACCACCTTCACAAGAAAGACTTCGTGCTTTATTGGCCAAAGAAGGGAAAAATCCTAAGGTAAGGTGTCTTACACTTCTTCTGAAACCATGCTGGGTTTGGTGAACAAATAAATGCACATAAATCTCCTTCCTTGGGATGGGGTCACGGTGATGGTACTGGCAGTTAGCACTGCAGTGAACCAGTGTAGTTGTGCTCCAGGTTGGTAGGCACACAATGCTAAGGGAAGGGTTCATTCAGGATGCTCTTGCTTAATGGGATGTGAGGTATTACGCAAGGGAATGCACTGCTAATTCAGTAATCCTGGGGCACAGTGTCTGCACTGGGGTCCCTGCATTTGGGTACAAAAACATGACCTTTTATTTCAAAACTGTGGAAAACTCAGTTTTGTCCTCTAAACCTGGGAGTAATTCTAATGGAGCAAAGGATTACTGGTTTTCATTTCAGAACGTACGTGCCTTTGGAAAAGCATTTACTTGAAAATCCAAAACTCTTCAGCTAAAATTATTTTAATGCCTGATCTTGTGGGATCACTCTTCATTTTTAACCAGTCATGTCAAAGATCTGAGTTTATGAGATTATTTAGTTTCTCAGAAGTTAGTTCTACAGAATGGACTTGAAAGCCAAAGAATAAACCAGGACATCTGAAAGCTTAGAAAAGTTCCTTATCAGACTATGATATACCAAGTGCTTATTGCTCAGGCAGTGGAATAGGTTCATCATCACCTTTTTTACTGAAATCTACCCTGTAGTAATTGGCAGGTGCCCTTTGCCACCACAGTATCTTCAAAGTACTAATTGAATATAATGCAGTTCATACTAAGGGAAAACAATCTTCCCAAGATAACTCACAGTTATTCCTGACACAGCTGTTGCTCAGGTATTATAACTCACTGTGTTCTATGACTGTTGTTTTGCTCTCCTTGTTTGATGCAAGGGTGATTTATTACTTGTGTTCAAGATTTTAAAGTCCATTAAAGCCCAAGTGTTGAAACAGAAGAAATTTCCTTTTTTCCTTTCCTCCCCCTGTGTCAAATGTAATCATAGTCTTTAAATGGATGTTTCTTCCTTCATGTTTATGCCATGAAGAAAACTTTATTTGATATAAATATTGCATCTTATGTTCTGGATTTTTGTTGCAATATTCAAGGAATCCATTTGCAATAAAAAGGGGTGCATTTCTTGATGTTACACTGTGCCTATTTTCTTTCTGATTAATTGTATTGGGGTTGTATTTATTTTAATTGGGTACATGCTACCGAGTTAAGTTCCTTTCCTGATAAAGAAAAGGGTATTTCTTGCATGTATGCTCCAATGCTGCTCTGATTTTATCAAGAGTGTGTAATGACTAAGAAAAAAATCCTGAAGGCCTGAAGTTCCTTTTGAAATATCCTCCCTAGCATATTATCTCAAAAATTAAACCTGAATATTTCTTCACACAATCCAAAAATACGTTGAGAAAAATAAACACACTTTTAGAATCTAAGTGTAAGAAAAATTCTGAAATCAAAACACTTCTACTTCTGCCTTTGTATCATTTATCTACACTGCAATATTCTTGCTTTTAACATATGCCCTTCTAGCTCCCAAGTGGTGTTTTCCATATTTCTGCAATGTTATTCACCTGATGTTATGGTGATTTGGTCAACCTAAACGTGTGGCTCTCACTGCTGTGTATTGCAGTGTCACCAGTGTCAGCTGTCTCCATGGGCTGTTAGGTGTTGGTGGTGCCAGCAGAATGCTGCCTTGTTCTGCACGGGTCCAGTGTTGTGCAATGAGCAGTGCTAATCTTCCTCATTTTCTTCAGCCTGGCCAGTTATTTACTCTTTGCCACTCATAGCCCATCAGTCAAGATTGTCTTGAATGCCCTTAGCTTTCAAATATGGATCATGATTGAGTGTTCCTGTAAACTTTTCAAAAGCCAGTAGCAACACCAGGAGTGTTTGTGTAAAGAAATAGAGTTGTTCCCATTCCCTGCTGTTACTGTGGGGAAGAGGCTTACACACCTACACTAACTCTCTGTTTCTGATTGCAGCCAGAAGAGCTGAGAGAAATCATAGAGAAGACAAGGGAGATGGAACAGAACAATGGCCACTACTTTGATACAGCAATTGTGAATTCTGATCTTGATAAGGCGTATCAAGAGTTACTTCGGTTAATAAATAAGCTCGACACAGAACCCCAGTGGGTGCCCTCCACCTGGCTACGATGAGAGCAGTTCCAAGGGACAGAAGGACTTCAATCTAGTTACATTTCCAAGCAGATCATGTGTAGGTCTGCCCAATTCTAGTACAAATGCATGTGAGCTCCAGACCTCAGCGGCAGCATCCTTTGCCAGTGAAATTGCGTATTACTGAAAAATACGCTGACCAGCTTGTGAGCCAGTTTAACTGATCTAAAAGTTGTCCAGGTTTTCTTTCTCTGTGGTCTAGAAATGGAGACCATATCAGTACTAAATCTAAAGCTTTAGGTAGATTTTTTTTCTAGCAACTACTTTTATAAATCCACTTTTTTAACTTAGGATCACCCTTAGGACAAAGATTTTACGTGTGTTTGTGTGTATATGTATATATATAGTCCATGCTGTCACATAGTTATAAATATGAATGTTATTTAACACTTAACTTAATGAGTTTGTGGGACATGATGCTAGTTCAAGAGCATAATTCTACAGATCATTGGGCAGAGGAATAATCTACACATGAAAAATATCAATGAGAAACCTCTCCTGTTCAAAAAAATACACAGAATGAAGATTCTGCTCTGGTCTGGAGCTGCCCTGTGAGGCTTGAGTTATTATTTTAATTCTCAAACATTCCACTTTCTAATAGCACTGTATTGAAAAATGTGTATAATGTAAATATTTCAATCCTTGTGTCTTTTTAGTCAGACTTTTAAAATCAGATTTGACTGCACAGTAATTTTAGGTCCAATCAAAGATGACTATTATATTGAACTTCTAGATGTGATATTTTTATGGTATTTTCTTTAAAACATACCAACTGATTGGAGCTGCTGTTTTTCACAGACTTGTAGAGACAGAAAGGCAGAGGTTATATTTTTGTGAAAATATATAGTTATAAGACATGCTGCTTGAAAGTCAACTAAAATTCTCATGTTTTATAACAGAATACTGACTAATACAGACTGATGTGCTGAACATTGGAAGACAGTGGGGTTTTTTAATCTCTGCAAACGGTTCATGTTGTGGCTGTTGGACTAATGGACAACTAACTGGAATTAAAATAGCTGAATGTAGCTACTGTGTTATGAGTATTGTAATTCGCTAGCCAACTTATTGCCCTGCATTTGCTCAGTACTGCAGTGAAAATATGTGTAAAACACTGGTAACTGACTGAGCAGTCACAAGAAAGGGGAATATTTTTAATGGTTAAAACAAAAAACTTGAAATAAGGGAACACAAGGTAAGGTCTGTATCCTGATGCATTCTGCAAAGCAGGTGGGAACATCTCTGCATCCTCAGATGATTCTGCCTGTGAAGGTTTAACTACTGTGGCTGTGCATCTGCAGTGGGGCTGTTGTTACTGACACTAAATGAATAGTAGTATCTTGACTGGTTTGGGTAGCACAAAGAACCTTAACTGTGAAAATCTCTTCTAGCCATAGAGTTTCTTTGTTCCTACAGGTAAAACACTGGAGTTATGTCAATGTGTCGGTCACTCCTGTCTAATGTTGAAGGATAAAAAAGCAGTTACTGTTTTCCATTCTGTCTTGCATATATTCTTTCTTAAAATGTTAGTAGAACAAATTCACACCCATAGTTAAAGAGCTGAAAGTATAGAGCAGATATAAAGAAATTGTCAGATAACCGTCTAGGTACTGAACTAATAATCAGTACATTTTTATGTTGAAAAATTGAAGTATAGAGTGCATTCCTGTCTTGCTAGAAAGCAAAATTATTTGCTGGTTTAATTAATATATAGGGCTGAAAAGCAATTAAGCAATTAGTGGGGATATGTAGTGATGCTTCAGAAAGAAAATGGGGTGAAACTTGAGTATCTTAGTTCAAGTCAGCATTAGAAATAATATTGTGCTACTGTTGGCCTAAGGGCTGGATATTCAAAATTGTGGCTTTTTGCCTCACATTGCAGGCATGTTCTCAGTTTCATCCATAGCTTATGACAACAACAGTGTTCACGTGTATTGGAAAAATTGTATTGATTCTACCCTTTTTAAAGAAAGATTATTGTAAATGCATTAGGCTTTTGGGTATTGAATGTTTATGGACAAGGTGGAAAGCAGTAAAACATGTTGAGCAAGGTTAACCTAGCTCAGCTGTGTAGGTGCTGCTAAAATTCTGCCAGTCACAATCAGCTCAAGGTGGCTGCTGAACCCCCTTAGGTATTCGGTGTTTATAGGCAGCATCAGTCTCAGCAAATCATGCCATTAATGATATTTCATTCATGTTTGTCTCCCCAGTTTTTCAGAAATGGTGTACAGAATCTGTTTTCATACAAATGAGCTTTTGAATGTAGACTTAAAGCATATTGCTTGAAGTTGAGCTCTACTCTCCTAATTCCTGAGGCACACAGAACTCACTGACATCCATAGAGGTGCTATGAAGCTTTTAACCAGTGTTAGCTTTGTCTCCCTCCTGCTGAAAGGAAGAGCTTGAGCAGCACTGAAATATGTACCTGGCTGTCCATCTGCTGCCAGCTTTGACCTGGAACTACCTTGTGTAAGAAATGATTCTGTCTTGTTTAATGAAGAATGTGTGCTAGTTCCCTTGAGAATAACAGAAAATACATAGACATCACTGGTAGAACACTTCAGCCTTATCCCAGGCTTTGTTGTGAGTTGTATCAGACTGAAATGAGGGTATTTGCATTATTACCAGTCCTGATTTAATTAAAAATAAATGTTAAATGAATTGCATAAAGAATTTTTGAATGTAATTAAATGTGACTTTTAAAAATATTAGACGGGGCGTTCCATGCCTTAAATAATTAAGGTAACTTTACTGAGACCTGTGGTTAGCCCCACATTTTACTTTTTTACATATATCTGCACTCTCTATTTTGAGACATCACGAACTGCACACTAATGTAAAAATGTAAAATATTTCTAGATTTAAAATAAATCACTGTACAATTTTACTTCCTGTAGTGGATCTTGAGAGTCTTTTTTCTGCCACTTTGCTGAATATGTGAAACATGCTGTGACCCATCAGTGCCCTGCAGGATGTTCTGTGGACCTTCTGACACCATCCATCCTGTGGGAGAGGCAACAGGTCTGCAGAGCTCCAGTGTCTGTCTTTGAAGCTGGATCTGTATCTTACAACAGACTATGGACCTACCATTCAGCTGTGCTGTCTACAGCTACACAAGAGAAAAGAAATGGCCTTATTATTCATACAATGCTAAAATGATTTTTTAAAGGTGTTCATTTATGCCTTGCAGTTACCCTGTATCTGCAGTTAAGTGTCATGTTTAAAACAAGATACTTACGTTGAATAGACTAGACTTGTAGTACTGGAAACTATGACCCAGCATTAGTTCTGGGGCATGTGTTCAGTTTGCTGATTGCAAACCAGTGCCTTCAAGAAAAAGAACACCACCAATGTGTTCAAGGAATGACTGGACATGGCTGTGGACTGACAAGGTGGTGACAGGCCAAAGGTTGGACTTGGTGATCTTCGAGGTCTTTTACAACCTAAGTGATTCGAGGTCTTTTACAACCTAAGTGTGCTTCTGTCTTTAGGAAAACAGCTCTTCCAATTGAGCAGGGTTTAGTGACAGCCTGCTGGTCAGCCACTCTCCTGGACTCCACTGATCAACCTTGGACTTGAGAATTGCAGAAAGGATGGACTGCTGTGCATTCAACCCTGCTTGGCCTGCCAGCCTGCTGAAGCAATGAAGATTTACAGCAACATGTAGCTAGATGATTTTTTCTATGTGCTTTTGGCAGGAGGGATCCACTTCTCCACAGTTACTTATTTAAAGCACTAAAGATAACAAAATGTGGGCACAACTGTAAGAGATGTATTCTGTGTGGTTTCCATGTCAGGGAGAAAGGGTGAAGCAGAGGTTTTATTTTGAAATCAACACAACAAGCTTTTAAGATTCATCTTCTAGCAACTCGAGCCAGACACCAGGTATTGTAGCAGTTAAAATTTACACTTGTTTCTAGCACAGACAGTACACAAGTTGGCAGAACCTCTAATTAAAACCGTAGATATTTTAGGCCAATGGTAACAATCGTGCAACAAAAATATATCACAGAAGACTGTGGATTTCATCAACAGGTTAAAGAACTAGAGTTTCCTTTACAGGGATTTGACTTCAGCTGTGCCAATACTGGATCTAAGCAACTTGAACATTACTGGTTCAGCAGCAAAGAACATCATATGCATCTTCCTCCCTAAGTAACATTTTTCTCTGCTTGTACTAGGAAGGGGAGCAATTAGATGAATCTGATTAGGCAAATCCAGAGCCATCCTTCAAAAAAAAAAATACAGCTTTCAACAGTCACTCCTACTAAGTGAAGAAATAGGCTGAACATGGACTAGAAGGCTTTCCTTATAGTAAACCATCTGACCCATTTCTGCCTTCCCTCCTATGCTGTAGTCAAGTTCCCAGATTTCTAATCTCCCAGGAGAAATCCACAATCCATTCAACTCAAGACTTGGACACCAAATGAGAAGCCACATAAGTATCTTGGAGGCAATATGTCTTGAATTATATTGCAACTGGACATTCTGTATTTTGGGTCCCCTGCTCCCAGCAACTGTGCAGGGCTACTCGAAGAGAAGATCTTCATCCTTCTCTTCTGCTAAGAGATTGGCTGGCTCACTTTCCTCACCAGCAGCCCTCCGCAGCTCCCGTTCTTGATCAGACTTTTCTTTCAAGACTTTTTTCTTTTCCTGGATCTTTTTAAGCCTGTGAAGAGAAATGCAGCTTTATCTGTGAAGCAAATATGTTTTCATACAACAGGTTAGTAGCTATACCATACTACTTGAGCTTGATAAAGCTACGTGGAAAAGTTCCACAGGAAACGAAAATTCTCTAACAAATACCAAATTTGGCAAAATGGCAAAAATAAAATGTTTTTATTGCTAGCTGCTGCAATTGAAAAACTTAACCAAATTATAAATTATATTCTTGACCCTAAACACTGCATTATACTATTCTGCTTGTATTTAATCAAGTTCATTCCTCTTTCATTAATTTCAGATTTGACATTTTTGTTTCAGGTGGCCCAGAACATTGACTGTATTGGCAAAGGTGTTGTTAAAGCAGAATACCTCAGGGTACTGTATCACATCATTCCCTCTGGAAGAACAATGACAGCTATGTACAAATTAATAGAAGGGATTCATTTATAACTTTCAGACAAGCAATTGGTGAGTGCCTGGCTCTGGAAACTCCATGTGCAGTAAGAATGAGGTCATGTTTAACAATGCTTGCTTCCACATTTGGTGAACAGTTCTCTTAACTCCATTCTGAGGAATGGTCTATGTTAGGATGAGACCAGTCTAGTCTTTTGACTGTCTTTTACCTGTAGAATTCCTCTCGTTCTCGTTCGTCCAGTTCTGTGATGATATAAGAAAGTGTACGCTCGATCCTGGGAATAATCACTAAAAAAAATATAAGGAAGGTGGCACTGCTGTTAAATTAGCCAGGAAGTATCTAATGTATTGCACAGATGTTGTTTGATGTCAGTCTAGTAATCCTTTTGGCTAGGGGAAATCTATGTCTTTCATGAAAGATCATACTATTTCCTGATGGACAAGTATACAAAATATAAAAAACTCCTGACAAGCAGGCAAATTTGAATTAAAACTATGTTCTTCCATCACATTGTTTCAGAAACTTCAGTATAGCACCTTTACTCAGAATTATCCATTTAAAAAGGCCGTCATGAAAATAAATACTCAAATACAACACAATCACAAAACAAAAGACACTAAATACAGCTTTCACACCAAACTGCACAAGCTCTGTATCAGAATCATTTATTGAAAGAAGAAACCTATTACCAGCACTACCAAAATTATTTGGAAGGCTGCAGAGGAAACCTTTTCTAAGTCATATTCTCAGTGATAAGCTGCAGTTAAGGCCTGTGTGTTCAAAGAAACCAGTCTATGAAAAACTGCTGAAAAGGATGATGTGGAAACATGGACTGAAATACATTACTGTATATATGCAAAAGTTATTCAATCCAGGACATCAAAATTCAGAAAGCAACTTGAAACACTCAAAGCAAAGCACTCTGGACACTGCAGCAAAAGGAAGCACAGCCAGTGTTGGGATTACTGAAGAAATGGCAAGAAACAAATTTACAAACAAGAACATGAAGAACAAAGAATTCAGATCAAAGAAAAATACACAGGTTATTGACATAAGGACTGTTCCATCCAAAATGAAGAAGTCACCAGCCTCTTCACTGGGCACCACCATTACAGTTTTAAAGTTCATTAGAGTGATTTAATATATTTTAGTTGTCTGAAGTTTATTTTGCAAGCTATTGGAACATCTTAACACATAGAAACATCATATCTTTTGCTTCTAGTCAACAGGCTTCACCAGTTAAGTCAAAGTCACTAGCAGAGACTGCAGAATGTTTGTACAACTTTTGTCCTGTAGGTTCTTAATACAATTTCCTGATTACTTTCTCATGTTTCCCTATTCATTTATCTCTGTGTCCTCCAGTCCATTCCACTGGGCTTTTAATTTTTTTCTTTCTTGCAATATGCCTAATTGCAATGCTTTTTAGAAAGCATTCTTGAACTGGTGAGAAATTCTAACAAGAAAGAATGGCTTCATTGACCCCGCTCCTCATCTTACATAGAAACAGAAAAATGTTATGCATCCCAAATGGAAAAATACTCACCATGTTCAATTGCATTCACACGTCTGTTTGTTATTTTAATGGCTTCATCCAAAGTAATAAAGGATGTCTGATGGAATGGGATTAAATAGTTAATATATAACAAGACAAATTCAGCATTTCCATCAATTCTGTACACAAAACCAAAGAGCACTTGAAAGCCAAGTCTATAATGTAGCTTTAAAAACTATGTTCTTGATAGAAATAGAATGTTTTCTACTAATGTCACTAGCATGCTGAATACTGCACACTTGCAGTTACAAATACCAACTCTCCCAAAAAGTTTCTTCTGAGCATTAAGGAACAAGGATTGGTCTGAAGCAGTAATATGGCTAAAAAAGGTTTGTGACTTTATACAGCACTGGGACTATATTAAGCTACAAATACTGAGAGATGATACTTTCATTTTAGAAAAGTGAGAAACCAATGATCTGTTCTTTTTTAACTCTCACCAACCTGTAATGAGGCCAGTTCCACAAGCAGCTCCACAGCTTTGGCATAGTTCCTCTTCAGCTTAGCCAGCTGTTCTCCACCTCTGGCCAAGCCAGTCAGCTCATAGCCTGAAAAAAACCAAAAATTGTTACTATTGCTCTTATAGTGTTTCCTTACTAGATAAAAATTAATACTTTACACACTATAGGGATATAAAGCGCTTATCAAGTGAGAAGCTAAAGCCTTTGCCCATTAACAAATTGTCTTTTTAATGGTTTATATTGTGTAACACAGAAGTCTCAAAATCTGGAAATACAAGTCTTCTCCTCACCTGAAGAACTCACTGATTTTGGAAAGTAGAATCTCTTAGAAGTTCCTAATAATCCCTCCATGTCACAAGAGCAGGCAAAACATCAAAGGAAGTAAGTACCCCTATGCCTGTGATGTAAACTGACTTACCATTAAGACATGACAATATTTCTGTGTGAGCATGGAATGGCTGTAAGTACATAAAGACAGAAAACACTTGGGTTGTACTTACTGTCCCCTCCCTCCTGGTAATGCTCAAAAACTGGCAAAGTTACACCTGATGAGTGAAGAAAAACGCATGTAAGAGACATGAAGGGTTACAGATTTACGAAGTACAGCTCACTTTTACTCCATTTGCTTCTGATTATGTAATGGCAGAAGCTTTGTTTACAAAATATTCCTACATAGCTTGGAACAATTAAGTCATCCTGGTTCTGACATTTAACATAGAACTGCAGAATTGTGTTGAGTTTGTAGAGATCAAGACCCATGAAAAATTCACGGAAGTATTCTGGTTCATTCCATTTTATTATGTTTAGTACTATGTTCTCTTTGCTTAAGGAATATTTCAATCATTCAATCCTGATTTATCTCTCTTGTTTTCTTTATAGACAACTGTGTGGATAGACAATTGCTTGAAATTTATTTAACTTTGGGGCTTAACTCCTGATCTGTTTTCCAGTAAAGCTCTATGGAAGTTATACTTTGTCCAGAAATTCAGAAATTGACTGCAGTTTACACACATTCATTTTATTTTATGAGAGGTAAGTAACCAAATATAAAAATCTTAAGCTGTATGTGAAAAAACAACAAATTACAATTGTTCCTACAGATAGGTAAGAAAAAAAGGAGACAGTGTTTGGATACATTCCTGCCTATTTCCAAGTCTCCTCCCACAATTCCCTTATGAGTTGAAGTACTCATGGCCTGGAAAGGAGTCACCTGCTACATTGTCTTTTTTAGCTCTGATCTTGACTTGCGCTTTGTTCACATTTTGGATCACAGTGGTACTGTAAGGAAGAAAACACAGATCTTAATCAGGAAAATTGAAGTGGTTTGTTAACTCATCATTATATACAAGATAAATCAGTTATCAAATAGCTGCAAGGACCTGGAAAGTGTTGTCAGCTCAGTTCTCCTTGCAATTCATTGCAAAGTCTTCAGAGCTAACACAGAAGCTTTGAAAGAAACAGGTTTCCAGCAAAGTTTGGAAAAGATGCAGAGTCTATGAAATATAACTTTAAAAATGTCTTAGACCAAATTTACAAAGCATAGCTAAAAAAACTATCCAGTTATCTGGCAAATTATTTTAATAACATTGAGTCTAATCAACCTGTAAGATTTCTTTCACAATGAAAGAGAAGGAATTTCAAGGATTTAAATGCAAACCAATGCCACAACATTTTGTTCATTGTAGTTTCTAAGTATTTGCTCTTTCAGACCATTAATGAGTTTATTCACTCACTACCGTACTAACAAACTTGGACTTGTACAACAATCCATCTTGAAGCATTCCAAAGTAACTTAAGGTCTTCCAAGAACAGCTCCCTACAGCTAACTCCTCTGCTGAAGTCCAGTTTACTTACAGGGTGGAATCTGACTTGTTTATGGCTAAACACAGTGACTAGTTAGGACAGGAAACAGCACTATATCCATATGAAAGGGCAAAAAGACTTTTCTTCAGCAGCACACAGATTACTACTGTGTCTGATCACTTGGCTCTTCCCCATTAGTTGGAAGTACCATCAGATGAATCTTAAACACTTCCCCATGCACACCTGAATGAATCACACAGACACTCTAGACAAAACTGTAATTTATTAAAATACAATTCAAGTATCCTGCTGCAAGAGAAGGATTTGTTTCCCCTCCTGCATACAGCCCTCTCTAGCCCTAGTGAGACAAAGGTCAGTGAGGTAGCAGATAAGAACAACTGGTAAAATCACTGTGTGACTTACTGGCAGAAAAGAGCACACATCTATCCCTCAAATTCACAAGAAGGACCAAATTAAGAAATTGTCCAATACTCTGATATAAATTCTTGCTTCCCTACATTTTTGATTCCAAGCCACAAAAAGCAACACCTTCTCAAACCAAGGACAAAAAATTTTGGTCATGTTTCCACTTGGTTTAGCTTCCAACAGAGTTTTCATCATGCACGTTCTCTCTCTCCTGCTTTTACAAAACAGAATTTAGTTCATCCCCTCTACTATTATCTTTTTTTAGGTGCCTTTAAGAATTTACCTTTTTTTCCAAAAGAGAAAATAATAATTTGTTGATAGCTCTTTCCCATAGGTAGGCTATGCTCATGGAAGCCCAGCAATCCTCACCTGAAATCTCCTGCTGTGAACTTTGCCTCAGCAAGTGAAAAGGCAGCTTCTCTCATCACCTCACCCATCAGCATCTTAGTCTGTTAAAAAAAAATGCAGCAAATACAAGGCACATTGTTACTCCTTTTCCAGGATAAATAACTAGCAGCATAAGGAGAAGAAATTGAAGAGAGTGAGCAAGTCCTATATGCATAGCTTACTCTCAAACTGGAAATTCTAATTCTCAGGTGACTGGCAAAAAAAAAATTCAGCTGTTTCACATTGTAGAACTCACAGAAAAAGCAAAAGATCTGTCTTAATCATGAAATTCTATTACATGGGGGTTAAATAACAACAATAAAGTGGCTCAGCAGGGAAATACTCGTTTCACATTGTATGGAATACTATGAGACAGCTGACGTTTGTTTTCAACATACAAGTGTTTACAGCTTTGTGAAGCTGCACTCTCCTCCCACTCTGTTTTTTTCCCAATTTTTACAGATTTGTAGCCCTTGTAGCTAAAAACTATAGAGAAACACCAGCCTGTGTGTGTTAGACAATGTATAGGAAGCAATGACAGATGATGAGACCTTGTCTACAGGGTGGCAACAAAGGACCACTGCTAACCATGGACACTGCAGCAGCTGCAACTAAAACAGTACAGCTAAACCTATCTGATATGGCAGAGCAGAACAACACATAGCAGGCTCTACTGACTACCTCAGCTTTGTCATCCTTGTTACAAAAGAAGAAGCAGGACCCTGTGTTTCTTCCTAAAGGAACAAGTCCCACCTGAACAGAACTTCTGCTTGCTAGTGTACCTAGTCATGCAGGAAACATTATAGATGTGCAGGAAACATTAGAGATGTGCAGTATCCCCTCAAGCCAGATAAAGCAATAAAAATGGGACTACAGAACATTTTAACATCAATCCTAAAGTATTTGGCAGCATCATGATAGGGAACTTGGGACACAAAAGAAAGCAGAGGCTAAGACTCTCTGGAAAGAGATGAAGAACATTAACTCTTCCAAGTTTCTGTATCATTGCAGCAAAAAAAACAGAATTCTGCTCATGTGTTCTCAGTAGTCTCACTTACAAAAAACAGGTTAGCCAGAAAGTCATCCTATATTCCAGCCTATCTAATGAAGTTAGAAGAACAGGAATGTACAACAGACAGAACAGTAAAGTGAACCAAACAAAGGAAAATTCTAATTTACCTACCTCAATAATTTTCTTAAGGATCTGCCTGAATCGAAGCGTCAGAGCATCAGATTTTTTCTTCAGGAGGTTGCGACCTGTTTGGGCTCCTTTCAAACGAGCCTTCATGATGGTCTGGGCCCTGGTAAGCAGGGGAATAAAGAAAAAACATCCTGCATCATCTGAAGGGATTGGGAAAAAAGTTAGTGAAGTTTTCTGACATGCATATGACTGAAATTATGAGGGAACCATGAAACACCATTGCAGTAAAACAAGATGGCCACTTCAGGGCAGAATTTTAGATTCCCATTTAAAATCAAGGGAATTTATATTTATCTCCACCAACAATGAAAACTTGGTTATTATCTGTGAAGTCAAAGGAAAATTGACAAGACATCTTTCAGTGCTTCTATAATAGGAAATAAGAGTTTTCATTTTTCTTCATGACTTAGAAGTACCAGAAATCAAACTACTCCAAGTATCCGCTGAGACACTGGTATTGCTTTTAAGTTCTTTTACTACCATGTCATCTCCGGCAAATCAAACAAAGCAAATTCTTCATGTGATCATAACAGTTGATGCCATGTTCTGATTTTACAGAGCAAGAAGATGCAGCAGTTGTGCATTCTGGTTTCCCTTAGACTCAAATGCTGCATGGGAGATTTACAAGCTATCGAAGACAATTGAAAGCAGCAACAATTTCAAAGGGATATTAGTGAGTTAGCTGTAGCTTTCACCTTTACATCCAGTAGCACACCTAGAGGTTTCTTGTATGTAATTGGGAACTGTACTGCTTTCTACATGCAGCCACTGGGCACAAAGGACACCGCTCAAGCCAAGTTCTTACACACTTCCTCTCTGACCTTGGAAAAAGTAAGTATAATTAAGATTCTATCTACACAGTGGAATCCATTACTGGCCACATCTACTGGCATGTGATGAGAATAGCTCCATTAACATCCACCAAATATGTATAACTGAAAACCCCAAATACTTTATGAATGTTTATGATTAAAAAAAATCAGAGAGTAAAAAGGCAACTTTACTTTCCCAACAAGCAGGTGTCTGTCATCACCTTGGACTGACTTGCCTGCTCTGTTCACCACCTGCCAGAGACTGGCTGGCCTTCCAGCTCGAGCAAGATCTCACTGGCTCTGAGAGTGCAATAAACAGAGTCTTGTTTACTCTCAAGGAAACCGAGCAGCTTCTGGAATTGAAGATTTCCAGCACAGAAGAGGCTCATACCAGCAAGCCATTTTATAACAACAAAAAAACCCCAAACCAATCTAAAAAGTAAACCATGTGAAATCCTCTTCTGTCAGTTAAGATAATTAATTGTTGCAGACACAGGACATCTTTATTTTGCCTTTCTAACTTATATTCCTTTGGGAACAGCACCCACATTATTGTCTGTCACCTCATTTGAAAATGAGCTTGTAAATATTGTACATGACCACCCTCACGCCACAGTGACACATCACTTCACAAAACCAGATACCTTTCAAAAGTGATTGAAGTGTCCCCTCCTTGGACACCTAAACTGAATGAAAAAAAGCACTACCAAAGAGCAGGAGTGAGACCAGATGACTTAATGTATGCAATAATTCATTCCTGTGTATGCAATAGTAGATTTCAAAACAGAACATTTACCATGTAATGTATTAATCTTTCCATATAAACTGTTACTTTATATGTCTTGAGCTCAAACAGAGTGAATAATTATTATTTTAGGTTTTCTGTCCTTCAAGGCATCCTTTTTATTTTAAAGATTATGTGCAGGCAACCCACTTTTATGCAAGAAGATGTGAGGCAGCCTTTTACCTTAAAAGCAAAGTCTGTCTGTCCTGGAGGGTCACAAAGACAAACTGAGCAGTGTTATTAAACAGCATTTTATTCAATTGTTTGAGTTAGTTCCAATGTTGGCAGCTTTCTAATCCTTCTCAGGAGACATCTGATTTCATGACAAATAGTTTGCTGTCTGGAGCTGGAAAATAACCTGACTGTCCACTACACTGACAGCACTTTACTTCCTTAACGCTTTATGGCCAACCTCTCGTGAAGCAGTACCCGGTGTTGCAAAATTAAGGGAAGCTGTGGTTCCGTTTGTCCCTTTTTCCTACACATACATTCTAAAAATTATTCCTTTTTTAAAGTAAGGTTTGCGTAATCACATTGTTTTAAACATCACACCCGGCATCTCGGTGCCGAGCCCTGCCGGGCCCGGTGAGGACGGACAGAGCCGATGTAGAGCCTGGAAGCAGAATGTCAAGTTTAGGACCAGCGGCCCTCAGCGGCTCCGCCACGGAACCGAGGGAGCCCCGCTCGGCGGCGCAGCACAACCGGCGGACCGACTCGGAGCGCCGAGCCCCGATGAGGAGCCCTGAGCGCCCGAGAGCCGCCGCTCCCGCCGCCTCGGGCACGGCACTGAGCCCCCGCGCTCCCCCCTCGGCGCTATCCCGACCCGTCCCGGCGGACACTCACATCCGCGAGGGGAAGATCTCGATGCGGTCCTTGGCTGACATGGCTGCGGCGGGGCCGGCTCGGGCTGTCGGCGCTGTCACCGGCGGGGCCGGCTCGGGCTGTGCCGCTGTCACCGCCGGGGCCCGGACCGGCCGTCGCCGCCGCCGTCACGTGACTCGGCCCCGCCCCCGCGCGAGGCGGTGCCCGCGCGCATGGGACCGAACCCGGATGCCCGCGCGGCGCCGCTTGTGGTCACGTGTCCCCCGGGGCCGGCTGGAGGAGAGGCGATTGGCTGAGGCGGCAGCTCCGGCCGCCCGCCGCCAGAGGGCGCTCGAGGGGACCCCGGCCCCTCTCTCCGGGGCGTCTCTGCGCCTGCGCAGTGGGGCGGCAGCGGCCGGGCGCACGCGGCGGCACGAGCGGGGCCAGCGCGGGACTGCGGGGCGCGAGCGCAGCGCGGGACCCCCCGGGCCGCAGCCAGGTACGATTGCGTGCCCCGGCTCCTGCCGGGCGGCGCGCGGGGCCCGGGGCCGCGGGGAGCGGCGCCGCTCGGCGCCCGGCCCGGCGTGACGGCACTGGCGCCCGGAGCTCGGCAGCCGCGGGGCCGCCCTCCCCGGGCCTCCCGCCGGCGCCGCGCCGGAGATGGGCTCTGCCCGGCCCCCTCTCCGGGGCGATGGCAGTCGTGGGGCAGCGCCCGTGCCGGCGGCGCCGGTCACGACGGGCTCGGTTTCCGCAGACGTTGTGCGGCCGTGAGGGCCTCCCTGGTCTGAGGCGTGTCCAGCCTCTGGAAAAGATGAATTCCAGCTTCGGCGCGGTGGGCGTAGTGTCGCTCCTGGGGACCTTCCCCAGAAGGCCGAAATGAAACCCCTGTGCCTGTAGGAGAGCAGTGAAGGGCTGCGTGTGCTGAGCGGTGCTTGTCCGCTCCTGCCCGCTGTGGCTCCAGCTCGCCGCTTTGCAGTGCAGCTTTCTCCTGTACCCCAGAAGTACCGGCAGGACTGAGCAGCGCTGCATGCGGTGGGCTAGAAAGCCGAGCTGTAAAGTTTTCCTTTTTAACCTTGGAGTTGTTTGTTCAGCTTCGGCTTAGACAAAGTTTTACAAAACCTTCAGAGTGTTTATAAAGTTTTGCTAGTTTGTATTTCCCCTTCTTACAAGTTAGGAATGGAAATAAGGGTGGACATGGCCTTCTGAATTGTGTGGACATGTGTATGTAGCATTACCTTCCTACTCTGATTTTAAATTTTCTTATATCTAGGAAGCACTAGGACTGCTGTAAAGATCATGACTAAAACTTAAACATGGTGACTAAAATCTTCTGAAGGAGTGATGCCTTTGACTTGGCATCTTAGGCTCCTGCTTCTGTAGAAAATTTTCTGTTTGTGCCTTCAAGGCATAGACAACCAAACTAATGTAGTTACACATTTAAGAGCATATGGATTCATTGTCAGAAAAATAAAAATAAATAATCATTGTCAGAAAAATAAAAAATTTAAGCATTTCTTCTTACCACTACCTGATCATGAAATACTGCTTTTGCCCTTTTTTGATTTTGAATGTATAATGAAGGAATTCCCTTTTTCATGTGATTTTGTTGGGGTTTTTCACCTCCACACTAGCAGTCTGTTGTGCGGCACTTTTTTTGCCCTTTCAGTAGTTCAGGCCAGGCTAGTTCTATTCTGATTAATGCCTTTGCTTTCTTTGCTGACAGTTGGCCTCTGGAGCAGGTCTTGCAGGATTACTCTGAACATAGAGTGCCGAGTTTAAAAGTCATGGAGTCTGCTTCTCCTCAGTACTACGGAAGCTTCCATCTGCCTCTTCTTTCCTTAGCCTCACATGCTGTCTTATTATGTGCACACAAAATCCTTCATGAGCTTCTCTCCAATGTCCTCCTGCTCTTGAAGTCCAGCTGATGATCCTTGAGAGTCCCTTCCAGCTCAGCATATTCTGTAAATCTGTGAGAATGTTACACACTCACAACTTTAGATGGGTGTGAGGTGTGCAGTGCCGCCTTTCCAGCGCTTGAAGAAGCCTTTCCAGTGTGCTGTGCATAGGCAGTATGACAGGTGAAGTGGGTAATGAAGTCTGGGTAGCAAAGCCTTTTCTGCATTAATGCAAAGAAATAGCATTTTCGAAGTGGTTGTGGTAATAGTACTTGAAATACAAGTTAATTCATTATTTAATTTCTATTAAAACCTAAACACAACCTTATCCTAATTGATACTTTTCCCGCCACTGTTCCTCTCTATCATCCCCAGTCCTAGCTGGTATCTTGCCATGTTTGTAGGAGGAGGCAGTGATGTCATGTGAAATAAAAATGGTTTTTTCTGCTGGAATTCCAGAATGCCAGGACTCAGCTGTAGGTTCTACCAGCATAAATTCCCCGAGGTGGAGGATGTGGTGATGGTCAACGTTCGCTCCATTGCTGAGATGGGAGCCTATGTCAGCCTGCTGGAGTACAACAACATCGAGGGCATGATCCTCCTCAGTGAGCTGTCCAGGCGGCGCATCCGCTCCATAAACAAGCTCATCCGCATCGGCAGGAACGAGTGCGTCGTCGTCATAAGGGTCGACAAAGAGAAAGGTGTCTGGGCATGTGCTGGGCTCTGTCAAGACTGAGTTTGTAGACAGAAATGCAGATAAACCAAGCAGGTGTTTGTGGGTTTTGTCAGGGCTACTTTTTTTTGAGCATTGAAGTAAAATAGGCCATCACTGACCATACCTATGATCGTTCTTCTGTTCCTCTGTGTCCTTTGGGAATTGGGTTAATGAAAGTAAATCATGTCAGTAAAGGTTTAAGTGGCTCCTCACCAGATCAGTCACTGAACTGTAGTGAAGTGTAATTTTCTTTTGATACCTATGTAGATTTTCTAAGTCAACTGAAGAGAAGGATCATTTGCTGTAGAACTAAAAATCTAGGTGCTAAGCATTTAGTGCTTACCATCCATGCTGTTTGTTAACAAGTCTCAAACCTTGTTGATAAAGGTGGTGACAAGTACGTAATCATTGTGAATTCTTTAGACAAAAGTTAGAATTTTACAGGCAGTTTTGGTTTTTCCTGTCTTTGAAGGTTTTTAAAATGTAATTTTTATTGAAAACATTTCAGATTTTGATAATGCAGTTCCACACAATCTCTAAAATCTCTATCCAGCTATACAGCAATAATAAACACTGAGCACGTCTCCTAGAAATGTTACTGTTGGTATGACGTTTCTCAAGTTACATGCTTTTCTAGAATGCTTCTGAAATTGTCAATAACTCTGATAATAAGTAATGAATGACAGGATAAGGAAAAGCAGAGATGAAAGAGAGACAGAAATAAACTTATTGCAGATAAATCTGAAGTGAAATAAGTTTCCCAAGATCTCTAATGAAATTATACTTTTACAAGTTAATCTTGTTTTCATATTAACAGAGAAACACATCTGGAATTCCTCTAGTGGTCTTTTACTGAACTTATTGGAGAACATATAGTTTGTGAGAAATAGGTGGAGGCCTTTTATAATTTAGAAGAGAGTTCAAAAAGAATTTTTTCGTGGGCATTTCTTTCAGGCTGAGTCTGTTTTATTAGGAAACTCTTCAGAGCTAAGGTGATGAGATGCCAGCCTTGAATTAAATTGTGTTGAGCACTAAAAAAATATGCATTACATTTGCTTCTTTGTATGCTGGAATAATTTTTTTTCCCCAAACTGTGTACAGAAACATAAAAATAATAGATCACTAGTTTCTGAGATAAAATTTTCTACTCTAAGTATTTACAGTTGAAAGAATTTTGAATCATAATTTGGATCATAATTTGCTTAAATTCCTCAAGGTTTGGTCTTGTTTTTCTCTGTGGCAAAATATCAGGATACTGTAGGCAGGGGGCAAATCCTGAGCCAGAGTGTTTGTTCTTGAGTTTCTCTTGAAGGAATCAGACTTAGATTGCACAGTGGCTGACATTTTTAAAATCATCTTCCCCAACAGGTTATATTGATTTGTCAAAAAGAAGAGTTTCTCCAGAGGAGGCAATCAAATGTGAAGACAAATTCACAAAATCAAAGACTGTAAGTTGCCTTTCTGTATTTAGGCCCTGTGTATTTCAAGCTTCTTTCTTGAGCAACCAAAATGCACAGACATTAAGATAAAAGTAAAGCATTCAGGTGTTAGGCATACTTGTGATTCTCATTTATCTCTGCAAAGATACATAACCAGCTTATGTGTCCATGAGCATTACGTGGTAAGCTGCTTATTAAATAATTAATCGATCAAGAAAGGTTTCAGTTAAGAACTTGTAATGTAAATGGATATATTTAAATGATCAGAAATCCAAAAGTATGTGCAGGTTTAGCACCCTGTGGGCAACTTTTTATTGGAAAGATGTGCTGGTAGTTTCAGGCTCCCATCCTTACTGCTGTGTGGTCTTAACACTTCCAAGTAGAAATTTTTGTCTCTTTCAGTATTTGCTTTGGGGTTTTTAGCAGTCCATTGTTGCAGGTTTACAGCATCCTTCGCCACGTTGCCGAGGTCTTGGAGTACACTAAGGATGAGCAGCTGGAGAGCCTGTTCCAGAGAACTGCCTGGGTGTTTGATGACAAGTACAAAAGGCCTGGATATGGTGCTTATGATGCATTCAAGCATGCAGTCTCGTAAGGACTTCTTCTATGCTTCTAGGGGCTTATTTCAAATTGCAGACAAGTATTTCCTAAGTAGACCTGTCACCATGTTCGTTCTTTTGGCTTGTATCATTTGGTTTCTTTCCCAAAATCAGTATGAAGAATATACTGGTCAAGTAAATCTAGTAAATTTTGACATCAGTCTAATAGAGGAAGAACCTCTGGTCTTCAATTGTCTGTCAGAACTTGCCTGGTTTTAGTCCCAGACAGATTTTATCAGAAATACCTAGCTTTATGTCTGAAGGCAGTTCTACTCAGAGCTGATTGTCACTCTTCCACGTTTTTCTTTTTTTAAATGCAACAAGCTGACTTGTTACTTATCTCCACTTCTGAACTTAGGGAACAGGATCATAAACTTAGAAATGGAATTATGAACAGAAAGAGGTGGAAATTGTGATGCTAAGGAAATATGCACTGAGATAGATGGCTTTTATTTTTAAAATAGAGTCTGATATTTTAATTTGCTTTCAGAGTCGAAGTATTTGGTTTCCCTCTATGGAATTTGCTGTGAAATTGTCAGCCCTAAACTGGATTTCTCAGTGAACATTTTCAGTTTTGCTTTTCACAGCACCGAGGTGTGTGTGTGATGAGGTGAAGCTGAGCGCTAGGTGGCAGCAATAACGCTGTCAGAAGTGGCGGTGGCTCTGGGAGCCAGGGCGCTCGGTAGTGTTTAAGTAGCTGAAAACCAGCTCTGCGTTTTGGGGGAAGAAATAGCTTGTGTCCTCGCTTAGAATTGATGTGTTTTGTTTCGTATTGTCATTATGCTTTTCTAGTGATAGCAAATTCACTGCTAAAGGGAAAATCTGGACATACTGCTGTAAAAGGAATTCCAGATCACTCTTAAGTGATTAATAAATACTTAGTTAAACATCTGTATAATATAATTTTTAAAAAAAAAAAACACCTCTAGTTACACTGGCTGTTTTCAGCTGTATACTCATGAAAACTCCTGAGCACAGGCCCTTTGTTGCTCTCTTGCTATTCAGTTTGGAGCACAAACTTCAGAAGCTGTCTGTTCTCAAAAGATCTTTCCATCAGTAATGCCTTAAGATTTCTGACTGTGGTCTGCAAATTTTATTTGATCCTGTTGTGCTCCTACATAAATGTATAGCAGTTGAGTAGAACAATGTGGATATTGCTGCCTTCCTGGTTTTGCTGGATTGCTGTGTGAAGTTTAGAATTCTCACTAAAAATATGGCTTGTGATTCCTTTCTTTGTACTGAAGATTAGTGTTTTGAATTTTCACACAGCATGATGCCTATGGCAGAAATAGCACAGTATATTTACCTTCTGATCAGTAGAAATTAAATATTGGGGACCTATTGTTGGAAGCCTACCAAATGCTTTAACAGGTGGATTTAACAGGATAGTTTGGAAAGAAAGCAGAATTTGTATATACCATAAATCACTTCTGCCATACAGGTTCATATTTTGATCTGTAAAACCTGTAATGTTTCTGGGTTTTGTTTGCTTGTTTGGCCCTTCTACTCTCTATACTTAGCATACAAAAACATGAAAGTTGCTGTTTTATTAGCAGCAGAGACCAATCTCTAGTATTACCTCTGGCTTTTGTGCCATTTTATTTTGTGTTTGCCTGCTGGTGGTATTGTAGGTGATCTGGTGGGTTTTTTTCAGAAAACTGACTTTTTGTCTCTGCAGAACAGATGTTTTTGTGAGGAACTTTTTGGTTATGTTCTCTATTTCAGATAGATTTGGGGTGAATTTAATACAGCAATAGAAAATTGATGCCACTTCTTTAAAAGAGAACTGCTAATTTGTGTTGGTAAACAGCAGAGGAATTTGCTTCTGTGATCTCTGAGTTTGAAACTATGAGCTTGGGATTTAAAAAGCCTTTATCCTTGCTTTAGCTGAGAATGCAGCCAGCAGATAAATATCTGTCTGTGATCCAGATACTGCTAAAAACAAGTACCAAATAACATGGAATGAATGTGGGTTACTTTGTAGAATGACAAATATGTTGTGTTTGAATGAAATACTAAAATAATTTTAAAACTCCGGATTCATCATGGATTTGCTTTTATGTGGTATGAGTTTATTTTCGCTTTGGAGAAAATATAAAAATATCAAGAAGCTGGATAGTTGTCACATTCTATTTATCTTATTTAGAGGGAGCAAGAGAAAAGCCATTCCTTTGCTTTAAAAAAAAATTTAAATCATTCAGGTTATTCCTTCCAGGAACAAATTGAGTAAACTGCTATGTTTACCAGTAGAAAATGCTTTGAAAATAGATGTGTTCATTTTCTTGTAGTGTTTCAATGGGTTCTTAAGAAATTTCCATTTTCTTTGCCTAGTAGGTATTTAATTTAGGATTATTTGTAAGAAGTAGAATTAGTACCAGAAGTTTATGTAGTGTTGTATTGCTCTTCAGTATAAGTTCTGTAACGTTGCTTTGCTTGGCTCAGAGACCCTGCAATCCTGGACAGCCTGGATCTGACAGAGGAAGAGAGGCGGGTGTTGATTGACAACATTAACAGACGTCTCACACCACAGGCAGTCAAAATCCGAGCTGGTGAGTTCGTCCCACGTGCTCCTTGAACCTGGCTTGATCCTTGGCTTGAGAGAGTGGATCTTGCTGGAAACCATAAACTCAGTTAAAACTAATGGTTCATAATGCTGATATTTGAATGGAGCTGTTCACAATTAAGACACCTTAATCAAGGATTGCTTTCAAATTACCTGTGTGGGTTCTATCCCAAAGTGCAACGTGGTTTGGCTTTTATTTTTCCTCCCAAAGTGCAGATTCCTTGGAACACGGACTGGTTGTCATGATAGAATATGTGTTCTGTCATATTGCATTGGCACACAATGCAATATTACTATATATTATTATTATAAACTAAATATTTTATAGTTTTTACTGCATCTACAATATTCTTTTCCATTATTCAGAGTTTTACATTCATGGATTCCCTGACAGGATAATTGAACTCTGTCAGCACAGCTACAGCATGCACCTTAGTCACTTGTTCATAAACATGTGAAAATAGTATTTCTAACTATTGATTTCTAACAGGTTGATTGCAGACCATTCAGTAGAATATATCAGCTCAAGCCTAGCACATCTCTAATCTATGAGCTAGTTTGTCTCTCACTAATTTAGTGTGGCAGAAAAAGCACATGACTGCATGACTTCAGAAGACATACTTCAAAACTGTAAATCTGGCTCTACAGAACAGCCTAAAGGCACACTTGCCATTAAACAGATAGTGTAGCCAAATCACGTTTTTAACTAGATTGAGAAATTGCCTCTGCTCTGCAAGTGTAAATTGAAGAGCATTAACACTTGCTGATTACTGTGGAGAGAAGAGATAAGCCTTTTCCACTCTGAAATCTAGAAGAGTACAAAAAGTAAGGTAATGTAAAATTCCTCTACCTATTGCTTGAGACTGCCAGGAGTTAACAGAGTTCAAAAATTTGATGTAATTGCCGTGAAGAGTGCATTTACTAACATGAATAGCACTTCATCACTTTTGAAAATAAAGTTAAAGAGCATGTCTTCTTACTTCCTTCATGCTGCCTATTTAGTTCTGATGGTCTGTCATTAATTTTGTCATCAGCATAAGTGTAGAATCTTGCCATTGGCTTCTCTTCTCATCCTGAGGCTGACCGGGATGTTCCTCTGTGAATTTGTTCCTGAGAGCTCAGAATTAGCAGGTTTTTGTGAGTCACCTGGAAGTGAAACTACCTTCTTTGTGTAGCTTAGTCTTGTGCCATTGCTATGCAGGTCAAGAAAGCTTTGTCTTTACACTGGTCAGGGTATTACAGATATCAGCAGTATTAGTTTATGCCTTGATTTTCAAATACCTACAAAAGGCTATAGCTAACTAATTCTAACCATGTGTTAACCTTATAAAAATGTATTCTAATGCTCCTCAAGTGATGCCTCTGTGCCTCTGTTGTAATTGCTGATGGAATTCCATAACTTTGTGGATGTGCTCCTTTTCGCATTTCACTTTTCCTGATGTTGCATTTTCCCCGGTATTTATTGCTTTTATATCTTCATCTCCTCATGTGAAGTACATAATTATTGGTGTTGTATTTGTTGGATGAGAAGTGAGTGAATATGAGTGTATAGTTTTGTATCCTAGCTTTTCAAAGCACAAGGTAAAATGTTGCATTGTCTAAAGAATTTAAAAAGACTTACTTCAGCTTAAAAGTCAAGCAAATGTAATGCCTTCCTCGGACTTGGGAGCTACTGAGGCTCTCATTGTGGATAAACATTTGTTGCAAAAAAGATCTGTTAAAGCTTAAGTTAAGCTTTAAATATTTTGCAGCTCTTGGTAATGGTAAAATTTTATTATTTGTATTTCTCTGTCATAGATATTGAGGTGGCCTGTTATGGTTATGAAGGCATAGATGCAGTAAAAGAAGCTTTGAGAGCAGGCTTGAACTGTTCCACGGAGAACATGCCCATCAAAGTGAGTGTCAGTCTTAAATAATGGAATCAAAGGCAAAGTTTTCTGATGCCCTTAGGGACCAGTGGTGTGCAATTGCTCTGCCCCATCAAGCCCTGTGCCTCATTTCCAGCTCTTCTCCTGCAGAGCTTTAACAAACTTCCTTCAGTCACGTGCTGGCAGTCCTTCCTGTGGTTGTGCAGTGCTTTTCAAAGTTTGGGAAGCTTTATTTATTCTGTTCAATTTATTAAAGTCTAATATTGGCACAGAACATACCCACTGTTCCTCTATGCAGTCTTAACTAGGGAGCAATAAATTTTATTTTCAGGTATAAGACTGTGTAAGAAAAGGGAAGTTTGCTCCACTAACATTTGAGTGTTGGTAGAATGACTACTGTACCCAGGTCTAGTTTTTCTTCCCCATCAGTTTTTGGACGTTAAGTGAACTACTAAGTGTTTTTAAAAAAACTTGGAAGTACTTTCTCCTTTGAAAATTTCTTTTTATAATGGTCTCTTGTAACAAAAGAAGTAGTTTACTTATTCAGTCATCATAAAAAAAAGAAAACATGCGTTTTAATGCTTTTAATTTTTGGTCTAACTAGACATAATATCTTTTCCTTTGTTACTGAGTTTGCTTCTTTCCCCAATCTTTACAATGTGGTAGATTAATCTGATAGCCCCTCCTCGTTATGTGATGACTACTACTACACTGGAGAGAACTGAAGGACTGTCTGTTCTGAATCAAGCCATGGCTGTAATTAAGGAAAAAATTGAGGAGAAGAGAGGAGTCTTTAATGTGCAGATGGAGGTAAGAGCAAATTACATTCTAAAATACAACTTGCTTCCTTGCAATATTTCTAAAGTAGAGCAAGATCAGTAGTGCTACAAAAAATCTGAGCAGAAAGTTGTTAAGTTCTAAAAAAAATAAAAAAATCAGGACCTCTCTTCCTGAAATAAACAAATGGCTAGAAAATCTAATTTTCCTGGGTTTTATTGTGTGACTTCAGGACGTGTTTTATCTCTTGCTCTTTGTGTAGAATCAGAGTCTACAAATGATGTGACCTTTCTTTATGACAGTTTGCCATGTGTTGTGGTTTGGTTTTTTTCAGCCTAAGGTGGTCACTGACACAGACGAGACTGAGCTTGCAAGGCAGTTGGAAAGACTGGAGAGGGAAAATGCTGAAGTGGACGGAGATGATGATGCCGAGGAAATGGAAGCCAAAACAGAAGACTAAATGTTCTGGCATACTTAGAAGAGAGACCATATGAAAAAATTAGAAACCCCATTGCAAACACTCTGGACTAAATTATTCCAGTATTGAAAACTTCAAAAGCAAATATATGAAGTGTTTTCCTGTTTTAAAAAGACCAAAATGTAAAAGGCTCTTCTAAGTAACATTTGGTGCAGCAACTTACACAAATTGATCCCTTTGAAAGGAAGGTGCCTAGTCAAATTCAAGACCCAGATCTAGCCAGACAGAGTTTGCAGCCCCATACTTAACACTTTCATACATAACAGTTCCTAATTGGTGGTTACAGCTCAGTGCATCTGTTCATGATCTTTCCTGGGAGCAGCAAAACCAAGCAAGTGGAACAGTTCTGTCCAGAATGTATTTGAGCAAGTATTCAATAAATTTCTGGGCTATGTAACTCCAAGGTTTTGGGTTTTTTCCTCCTCTTCTGTCATATGACCTAGAGTGGTGTGAATATAAAACCTGGAACAGTATGATCAATGGGTGGCTTCTCTTTGACATTGAAAGGGCTTTCTTTTGTTTGCTTTAAATCAAGCTGAGAAATGAGTGGAACAAAATGTTTTACATTAATGTTTTCCTTGCAAGTTTGTTGGTGCAGACATGTTTAAATTAGCATTTCCTTTGTTTATCATCTGCATTTAGGGACCGAGAACTTGAAAACTTTGAAAATAGCTTGTTTCCATTCCAATAAATATAGCTAATAAATGAAAAACTACTTATAGTTGCACTTTGCTCTGATGGATGAATATAGCAGGAGCTTTAATGAACTTACATAGTTCAAAATGGGCAGCCACTGTCTGTGAGCTCACTGCAACATGACCTTCAGTTCTGCCTACCCTGTATCCCATTTACACTGAACTGAGATAACTCACTCTAAAAAAAAACTGTTTATCTTCCCTGAAGAAGAGAAACAAGATGTGTTTTCTAAACTGGAGTTAAAAAAAAAAAGAATTTTCTTTTCCTGTTTTCCTTCTCAGTGGGAATTGAGGGAAAATAGTTGTGCTTTTTAAGTAATCTTTCCAACTTGCTAAATTTCTAAATGTGTTGCTATTTATTTTCTCATTGCCACATCCCATACTGCCCATTTCTTTTTCTTAATACATTGTTACACTAGAGGGAAAATGCATGAAGAATGAGGCCTTGAGCCTTAACTAGACATTCTTATGATTGCCATGGTACAAACTATTTGCTTGCTACGTGGTGTTGCCACAAAAGGCATTCTAAAAGGGCATACATATTGCAGTGTGTTGTTCTTCCATGCTGGGGTATCAGAGAAGTTCATGTGTACCCAACTCTGGTACAAAGCAAAGCCAAAAAAGGGTAAACACCTTTCAGTCTTTACAGATTGTTGGGAAATACTTGAATGTGCAAATTCACAAAATGAAGAAAAAATATTTTAAATAATTTTCTCAAATTGTCTTTTCAGCAGCTGTGTGTGACAGCCTTCCAGCTGTGTCCATTCACTAAAATAGTGATTTGACTTCTGTTAAACACAATAGATGGGTACTTGGAGTAAACAACAAAGTATTTTAAAACCATCACCATGTGATCTCCGTGCCATAATAATTCTGTAAAGGAAGAAGCTCTGATAAGTGAGCCATGCATGCTGCAAGGAAGGAAGGAGTGCAATGAAGGGATTATACTTAGCATAATCTGTGAGAGCTGTTTTGCTGTGTTAATTGGTGAGCATTGTTTCTGTCAGTAACTTAGCAGTTTAAATTTCTACAGTAGCTACCAGAGCATTTTTTAATTAGAGCTGGAATGTGCTGGTGGGTACAAGTCTGAGTCCTGAGTTCTGGGTGCCTGAAAAAAATGACCAAAATGGTGAGGATGATATCAAAGCAGGTTCAGATAAATGCATTCCAATCTCTTGTCATCCTGGCAGGAAAGAAAACCAGGTTCTCCCAATTTATTCTCTTGAGCATATTTCAGCCAAGAATAAATAAAAGACACGAGACAACCTTTTAGATCCTTCTCATGCATTGCAGGAGCAGGAAGGAGGAGGAATAAGATGTGTTTTGGAGGCCTGTTAGTGAGGGAGTACTGGGGACTTGCTGTGCTCCACCACTTAAAGATCTTAGGAGCTGCTGAGCTGATGCCTTGTCTCATCCTGGCTCTTTCTCCATTTGTGAAACTGCCTTTGCTTACCAAGTGCTTCAAATAAGGGGTCTCTGTTGAGTTGCTAAATCCAGGCAGCACATTCCTGCTGTTCCTTAGCTACTGTGCTGTTTGCACAATTGTAATCACAATGCCAACACCTCCACTTGCACCTAACAGTCAGTGGAAGGGGACAGGAATACCTGTGATAGGGCTCAGCCTGATGTGTTCATTGCAAGGATCTCAGTTTGACTTTCCTACCTCAGTTTGATTTTCTAAGTTTGATAGATTGGAAACAGTTGTACTATCTGATAAGTATTTAATGCAAAAATCAAACCCAAACGGGTATACTGGCTCAGGTCTGGTAACACACAGCCCAGTATCCCATTTCTAATGAGGGAAAACAGTGGTTTCCTAAAAAGGGGTTCCCTGCTTCCTTGGGGTTGTGGTTTGTCTGGTTTTTTAATACAGTGACAATTCCTTGCTGTTTTCTCTCTGATTTTGGCTCATAGATTTTTTCTTTAGGTGCAGTGGACCTGGTGTGTTGCTCTTCATAGCAGAACCTGCACTTTGATTTTTAAGAGTGTAGACAATGAAACAACTGTTTCCAAATACTTCCACCTTTCTCCAGTTAATTTTAAAATCGCTGTTATGTCAGAATACTATTGAATGCTTGTTGTCTTTCACTTCTATCTAGAAATGTTTCATCATGCTTTATTTTGATGTGGTTTGTTTTCATAATATTTCATCCCTTATTCACTAAAGGAACTAATTTGGGAGTGCTGCACTGGAGGGCAAAGTCCTGAGAAACTGCTTTGAAAACTGTGGTGTCTGTAGTGCCCCAGTGCTGTGTGTGACATGATGATACACGCTGGGTGCAGCAGAGCATGAGACGGGGCTTTCCTTTGGGCAGGCTCCCTGAATCAGCTGTGGGAGACTTCTTGAAGGACTGAGTGGGAGGTGCCAGCTGAAACAGCACAGCCTGCACTCAGAACTGTGGGGCTGCTTCTCCCTCCCCTGAATGCCTGAGTGGCATCCTGTGGTCTTGAAGGCGACTCTTTCTGGCCATCCCATTCCAAATTCTATAGCATATAAAGAATTTGGGAGTCACTTCAAAGGCAAGAAATTGTCAAGCACTCAACTGTTCTTTTTTTGTTACAATACTACACTGATGTGGAAAGCACTCTAAAATGGGACCCTACCTGAGGAAATGGGTGCTCTTCTCTGCAGTGAGTTTTAAGGCCCGCAGAAGATGTGATGTAGAGCTCCCTAAGTTTATCCAGATCAAAGCATGTCCTTTTCCACTGGAAGGGTTCAATGCCAGAACCTGCGTTCCCAGCCCCTGCATGAATCAGACAGCTCAGATCTACTGACTCATTTTATACTGCCTGACCCTGAAAGATCTGTGTTTACTCAGCCTCAGGGAGCAGTACAGGGGCAGTTTTTCAACCTTGATTAACTACAGAATGAGACAGAGAGGAAGGGGTGTGTCTATCATAAATATCCAAAGTACTGAAGAAATACTTCTGAGTCGAAGTATTGAAGGAAGTGAAGGCTCTATATAAGTAGTTGATAGAAAACCTGTTATTTAATGACCAGCTGAATCAAGGTTTGTTTCACCTTTCACCAGCAGTTTGACAATAGAATTCTTTGTTGCTAATGTTAATTTTGCCAAGATCTGTCTGCAGGGTTGTGGGTGGTCTGCATGCTGGAGAAAAGGAGCTTGTCAGATCTTCAGTGAGGACTGCTTATGGAGCAATTCTGAGATCACTGTCTGAGCCAGAGCCCCCTGCAAGCTTCTACCTGTCCTCCCTAGCATGAAATAGCACCTTGACTAAATTGCCTGCAGTAACAAGCTGAACAATGTGAAGTCAAACCTCAAATACCAAACTGTGGAGTACTGTATTGAAGCTGGTTATATAAAGAGTGCATGTCCAGGAAATGCATGCAGCAGTAATGTCTCTTGTGAACCTGGACTTGAGTTTTTGGGGGTTTTTTCCCCTCCAGTGTAATTCTGATGTACAAAACATGGTGAGCTGATTTTTTTTTTTTCTGGCTTTATCAGGGTTTTTTTCCCCAAGATTCTGTTTCTGAATATATATATATTACAGAGATGGAGATTATTTTTTCAATTAACAAAATACATTTGGTTTGGTTAATTTTCTTTTTTTAAGGCTACAGTTATATTTTTTAAAACTACAAAATTTTCCATTGATAACTTTGAAAATAGTATATACCAGCAGCAAAAGTACTTTTCCAAGTGTTCTGTTACTGTACTTTAGGTGGACTGAAGAGCAAACATACTGGGATATGACTTACTGAGCCTGTTGCCTGGTAGCTGCCTGCCTTTTCCCAAGAGTCAAAAGGGGTACAGTAGGAGCTACACAGGTAACTTCTGCTTTTGAAATCTCAGCCAGCATGTTTTCTCTTTATATAGAATCAATCTTCTAACTTCCAGCAGTGTTTAGTCACCCACTGTATTCTTAAGGCCTCTGCAGGACTCTTCTCTGCGTTGTCTCCAGCACAATTTTGGTTTCAAATCTTCAGCGTCGTGCTATTCCTAGCTAAAAGTTATAAAAATGTATAAAGAAATTACTTGTTTGTTCCTTTTCCTTAGTGCATGAAAGTGTGCCCCTTGATATTGGAGTCACTTAGTCTTACTTGACCTCCGGACTCTTAACATAGCAACGAGTGCTTTTGTTTATTTGCTATACCCTACCTTGTATGTCTTATCACAGCCCACAGCTCTGCCCACATTCATCACCCTAATTTTAGTGAGAGTCATGGAATGCTGACAGTACAGCAAAGGCTGTTATTTCAGAACAGCAGCACTCTCTGAAATATTACTTCATATTAAACAGATTTTTCACAGCGGCTAAAGTCTTCAGAAATACAACAAACATCTGAGATTGCCTTTAGACACAAAAGGCAGTCTGTTTCAAGGCATTCAGGAGGTACAAGAGGTCACTGCAGTGTTCAAGGATCAGGCTGCTTTTACTGAAAGCCTGCTTATGTAGAGATTTAGAATATTAGACTGAGAACCTTGGTTTACATACGAAGGGGTCACTGAAAGTAGAGTGGACTCTTAGGTGCTTTGGAGCTTCTTTCGGAAAATAAATTTTCAGCAAAAAGTTACTGTAAGATTTGTGAAAATCTTGTAATCATAATATCCTGAATGTTACACTTACAAGTTGTGCTAATCTGTGGAACTCCTGAGAGGTGGGTTTGTTAGATGAGAAATTTCAGGTGGTAGTTGTTTAGTCTGAAGTTTTGAGGAATGCGGTTTTAAAATTCTGCTTCCCCCTCCCATGCAATACCTGATTTGTTATTTTCTAGCTGTTTATTTTGGCCAGCCCGCTCGGTGGTGGTTTTTTGCTTTACTAAATTATGTGAAATTCTTTCAAGATCCCTTTTAGACATCCCTTTGTTTTACTTCCCCGAGGGCAGGTAAAACATCAGAGCCAGCTCGCTGTTTAACTAATATCTCACAGGTAGGGAGGGAGGGAAAAAACCAGGAGAGGGAGAGTGCGTCACATTGGAGGAGGGGAGCAAAGAAAAATGAGCTTTCTTAAACAAATCCTGTGCAGAGGGACAGGCTGCCAGGGCTCAGGCGATTCTCGGCGGGGGCTCTGCTCTGTTCCCTGCCGGCCACGATGGAGGAAGAAGCTGGAGTGCTGAAGGAGGGCTTCCTGGTCAAACGGGTGAGTGCTCTGTTCCCCTCCGGGCGGCTCCGCTCCGACACGAAGCAGCTCCTGAGCAGGGAGCGGGGCGAGCCCGCGGCGCGCTGGGTCGGGGGCTCCTGCCGCTGCTCCTGGGAAAGGAGCTCCTCCAGCCTTGTGCAGGTGCCTCCCAGGGGAGCTGCGTGACCCGCGGCTGTCCCCTACCCCCGCAAGCTTCCCTGCGCTGGCATTTCTGCGGAGGAAGGTGAATTAGCCATCAGGATTGATGCCTCAGGTGTTGGAAAGCCAGTACGGCTGCACCTCACACACCTGTGTGCTCAGGGAGCACCCGCGGCAGCAGGGGAGCCACCATGGCAGGATGGAGAGAAGGAGAAGTTTTGGGTGGGTTAGAATAGATTGTGCCTTCTTCAGTGACGTGTCCGTGCAGAGCTTCCCATTTCATGTAAGAGAATAGAGAAACGACCCCTTTTTTTGATCCCCTTTTTGAAGGGGATCAAAGCAATGCAAACTTTTGAAATAACTTATTTTTTCCACTCTCCTCAAGTAGTGCTGTTAGAAAATTCTAGCCAAAATGTGGCGAAAAGAGCTGAAAGATTTCAACCTTCCCAATACTTCTCCCTGTAGGACCGAGTCAACCATTGCTGGAACACAAGGAGGCAATTTAGCAAGGGGCATTAACTGCTTTTAGTACCAAGAATCTGTCTCAATGATTAATATGGTCCTCGATTTCATAGAAAAGAATGTGATTGAGAGGTTTGTTCAAAGCTTTGCCACGCCTAGGGAAATGCTTTTGTGCAGTACGTGGCAATGTTTCTGGTGCTAACATGAAGGTAATCCTGGTCAGGAGTTTTCCTGGCAGGGCTCCCGGCCAGACACTGGCCAAGTGAAGCTCTGTGTGGAAAAGGGGCTGTTCTCCATCCTGCCTTCTGCAGCAAGGGCAGAGATCCCAGCTGCCAGTCTCCTCTCTGGGCTGCAGCCGTGCTCTGGCTCTTAAGTGGCTGCTGAATTCAAATGGGAAGCCGAGGCACCAAGTGAGTGAGAGGAATGGGTGATTGGCAGCACACGGAGCTGTGACTGCCGGTCTGTACAACATCACCCAAATACACAGCTTGGCAGGAAGGAGAGCACAAAGGGGACAACTAAAGCAAACTGGGGGACAAGGGAACCAGGGATCCACAGAGAAAAAAGGAGAAAGGGATGGGATCAGGTAATGAAAACAGGGTTTTCATAAGAAGAGAACAGAAGAAAGGAGATTATCTAAAGGCATTATAAATGGCAGAATTATGTACTGTAATGCACTATAAATATAAAGTGAATGTGTGCAATTAGGTAAAGATAAATTTTAAAAGGTAAGACAACCTCCTGAGAAAAGAGAACATTTTCCAGAAACAAAGAATAGAGCCATAGCAAAGAACATACAGGAAAAATGGCCAAGTAACTTTACAACAGGTGAAAAAAAAAACCTGAGGAACACAAAGGGAAGGAGAGAACAAACCTGAGGTAGATAAATTGTATTTAGTATAGACTAGAAAACATTGGATCTACAGTGCCCTGGATTTTAGAGACCTATTACTCCACCTTTACTTGGAGATTGCCGGGTTTCCCCTTTATTTACAGAGAGCTAATGAGCTTTGATTCATGCCATAACTGGACCTTACATGTTTCTTTCTTCTAGCCATGCCCACCCTATCCCAGGTGTCAGAGCTTCCTTTACCCCCTGCTTTGCCTGCTGGCTGTAACGCTCCATCCCCTGTAGAAACACAAATCAGCTTCTTGCACAGCCAAGCTGGACCAGACACCATCAGACAGGACTAAGCCTGCCTGTGCCAGCCCTCACTGGCTTTGCTGTCCTTTAACCAGAATAAAGAGAGCTGGAGGCTGTTTACAGAGGAAAAATAGGAAGATTTGTCTGTATTATATAATCCATGAGGCATTCGACAGCAGCCTTCATTCAGTCTTTTGTCATCAAAAAGCATATTTCCTTTACAGGAACCAGTAGCACAGGGAATGTTTTAGCCCAGGAAGTTGGAGACAGATGGGGCTGAAATGAATTTCTCATTATCAGTAAGGGGGAGATGTGAGGAAAAGCCAATTCACCCAGCAAAGATCTTGCAAAACCACTTGGCACCTGGAGCCACATCAAAATGAAAAAGACAGCACTCAAGGTCACCAGAGAGGAGGAACTGGTTGCCAAGAGCCCTCACACATTTTGGATTTAGCCTATGCTGTCAGCAGACAGGTGTGAACCTACATCAGCTCTTTGGGATAATTCCTGTGAGCTTTTACAAGAAACAATTTGTGCCAGCAAAGTTCACCAGGCTGAAGAAAGAGCACAGCACTTTTTTATCCCTCTATGATTTTATGGTGATGGAGCTGTGCTATTTTGTTACTTAAAATATGTGTATTTCAGGGAGAACAGGACTCACAATGACTTCTTGTGCTTTTATTTCATACAAGAAGCCAAGAAGAAAATGTGGCCATTTCTCAGTGCTTGTGGTACAATCAGTTATGTGGATTTCTGCCCCTGCAGGGACACGTTGTTCGGAACTGGAAAGTGAGATGGTTCGTTCTGCTCCAGGATAAGCTGCTGTATTACAAAATTGAAGGAGGCAAGAAGGAGCCTTCTCCAAAGGGCAGGATCCTTCTGGATGGCTGCACTATCACTTGTCCATGCCTGGAATATGAGAACAGACCGGTATGACTGGAAAAATGTATCTCTTCTCTATGTCACTCATTTTCTAACTTTTTCCTATCTTTTCCTCTCCTCCTGGCTTTGACTACTTCAACCATACCACTGGGGTGCTTCCAGAATTAGGCCCAGCCAAATGCAAGCTGCCACTAGCAGTGTAACCAGGACAAGCACTGAACTCCCTCAGCGTGTGCCCAAATGTGAGTCAGCTATTAACAAAAACACAACCCCAACCACTTCTCCTGTACACATAGTGAGGAGAAAAAAATGTAAGTGCATCAGCCCAACAGTGTGTGGAGAGAGGACATGAACACCCCTATAGAACCTGAGGAGGGTGGGGAAAAAAGGGAATATCACCTGTGGTAGTTGCCTTAAAGCCTGGGTACACATTGGGTGCTCCTAAGCAGCCAGATCAGACTCCTTTTTCCTTCAGCAATGGGATATTGCTGCTGTAGAAAGTTTTCAGCAAGAAGACTCTGGAAGAAAACGTTCCTCCTGTGTTTTTCTGCTCTCCTATAGGTAGCAGCAATGCATATTTCCTCTGTGTGGGGTATCTGTGTGGTCTGCTCTCCAGGAACTCCATCCATGTACACCATGTCTATAACTGAAAACCAAGGGATTTGAGGGGGATAGAAGAGCCAAAAAACCCACAAAAAACCCAAAACAAAACAAAATACCCCTGACCAAACAGAAAACTCCCACAAACAACAACAAAAAACCCACCAAAAACAACCCACATTTGTGCCTGCCATCCTTCTGAACAAGAATTGCTCTGAACTGCTCAGGTGGGATGCACTGTCAGACTTACTTGTGTCACTTGGGCCAATGCTAAAGAAGCAAATTGCAAGAGAAGCAAAATAGCTAAATGATGTTATTGCTTTGTCCTTCTTTCTCCACAGCTACTCATCAAACTAAAGACAAAAACCAATACAGACTATTTCCTTGAATGTTGCTCCAGGGAGGAACGTGACTCTTGGGCTCTGGACATCACTGGAGCTATTCATGCTGGTCATCCAGTACAGGTACAAGAACTTCACAGAATGAAGAACTCTTTCAAACTGCTAGAAAATATCAGCCTCCAGTAAGTGTATATTTTTCTTGCTGAAAACTTTCTCCTTCTGTTGTTGCTGTGGTTTGCAAAGTGCCCGAGTTGATGGATGGGGAGGGCCAAGGGAAGCTCCTTTCTGCACAGATCCGCTCCTGTGTGGCCATGAACCCCTGAACTGGCTGCCCTAGGTTTGCACAGGGAATGTGCTTTTTCCTGGCCATCATCTTTTGGGAGTATGTGGATTCTGCACAGGCACCTCACTGCTGGCTTGAAGACCTTCCTGGTCAGCAGCAAATGTTCTCCCTGGGGAGATGTACTACCTCAAAGGATGTAATATCAGGGAAGCACCACGTGGTGCTTTGTGCCCTGTTGAGTTTTCAAAGCTGGTATCTGGAATCCAGACTAGGACTTTAGAGTGACTCATCTTAAACAACAGGAAATGGACACTGATTAAGAAACAGAAGATTTACGTTAATTTGATTTGTGTTGAACAGGTAAATCGGGCTGACTATGCATCAGTTTGCAGTGCTCTGAATTGAAAGATACTTTGTGAGGCATCTTGTTTAGTGCTGCTATTGGGAGAACAAAGTTTTCCTGGAATGTACTTAGGACAGTGCTTCTGGGGGAGTACCTAGAATACCTCCCATCTTTATGTGGGCAATCATGAGGACACCCCTGGCACTGACAGAAAGTATACAGCTATTTCTGCCTCTCTTTTTCATCTGCTGATGTTGTGCTGTGCTCTCATTTGCAGCAATATAGTGGAGAGAATGTATGACAGCAGCACTGGAATTAAGCTGACCCGCAATTTGGATCAAGGCAACAGATACAAAGAGACCTTCACAGGTACATCTGGCAGGCAAAGACCTGCCTCAGTATATATCAGAGCCACCTCACATCTGTTATGCCACATTGCAGGGACAAGGGAGATACTGCACTGCCTTCATAGTGGGATAAGCTCTGTCCCAGTGGAACCTGGCAGTGCAGCCAAGCTCTCCAACACCTTTCTCTCTTGCTCTTTGGATGTATGGAAGCATACTTAGAACCCCAGACTTTTGGTCAACTTTGCACTTCTCTGACAATCTTTGGGATGGTGCCAAAATGTTTCTACTAGTGAAAGCCTGCGTGGCAGGAGACCATCTGCCTACCCTCAGAAGAGCACACTGTCTTGGTATGAGAGCTGCCTTTCTTCCTGCAGGTTCTGCCCTGGTGGACTGGCTCATCTCCAACAGCTTTGCTGTGTCACGATTCGAGGCCGTCACCTTGGCGTCCATGCTGATGGATGAGAACTTCCTCAGGCCCGTGGGAGTCCGCAGCACCGAGGCCACTCGCTCCAGTGACCCCTCTGAGAAGTTCCTCGACGACTCCACTGCTCTGTACATGTTTGTGAGTGATGCAGCTCCCACACAGGCACCTCCTCTCCCTTGTCACACGCTCGGTTTGGGGTACCGGTGCACAGCATGCAACCAAAGGCAAATGTGCAGGCTCAGGAAGTAAATCTGCAGAAGGAGCAGCTCTAGTCTTTTAGTAGTACTAAAACTGGCACTTTTGCTGGAGCCAAATAGCTATGTGGATATGGAGGGATCTACAAATTACATAATTGGGCATTAAAAGAGGTGTGTCCCTGGAGTGCAGCGCTGTGTCTGTGGGCATTGCAGGCAGTGCTGTGGCTGTGCTACAGCTCAAGGCCACAGCACTTATACCCAGCATGTATAGATGTACAACTGTAATTTGTTGCCTGTGGATCTTGGTCCTACAAGGCTGAGCAGCAGAGCTATGGAGGAGAATTTACTCAGGAAATATAAGCTGAAAATAGCTAAGGAAAATAAAATGCAGAATTTTCTACTTAAAAGTCTGTTTAGATGAAAAACAAAAGTGGAACTGTCTTTTCCCTATTTGCAGGCTGAGAGCAGTAAGAAAAATACTAGTTCCAAGGAAGAGGTCCATTTCAACATCTCTGAATTTAGTGGCACAATTGTGAAGCAAGGATTCTTAGTGAAACAGGTAAGCATAGTCTTGGAACCTGCCCCAGAACACAAGGAACAGTAGAGCTCTTAGGGTTTCTTAGAGAGTAAATGTGACTTGTACAATGATGGCTGGACAGATGTGCCCAGCAGAACTAACTTGCCTGTCAGTACTTGAGCTCTTGCAGTTAAGAGTATCCAGTTATAAAGGAGTGAGCTATGGAACTTGCTCAGGCAGGATTAATTGGATATTCTGTACATATTGAGCATATACTGAAAGGTACAAAACAGCATCAAAACCAGAAGTACCACACAAACTCCAAATCCTACCAGAGGTGTTACATCCACTTCCAAGCAGAGCCACCAGTGCTTTGGTTTAACCTATCCCATCCAGGTGGTGTCAACAGTGAGGATGTGTTGCTGGCCACAGACAAATTTCAAAGCTGAGTAGCTTGACCTTTGTATGAAGTGGACATTTGCCTGTGGGCAATCATCATGTACACATGGGTGCTTTGGTGGTGGTGAAACATGTTTTTGGGCACAAGTATCTGCTGGTAATAACTGTTTCCAAGATCTGACCCTTGGTCTGCAAAATGTAGTTTCCAACACTTGCTGTGAACAAGATGAGGGTAAATCACTCTTTCAAAGCATAACACAGCCACTTGCAGAAGGAATCCTACCTGCACTGCATGGCCCCACTCTTACTCTGAAGCCTTGTACCCAGAGCCCCACCCTTAACGTTGTGCAAACTGGATGACCAACTGCTTCCCAAGTCAACCCTCCCTCCTTCAGCTGCCAGGGCTCCATGAGGGTTGGCAGGGTGCTGCAGGATCCCCACAGGCTGCCAGGGCAGTCTCCAGCAGCACAGGACACGAGAGCTGCCCAGGAGCCCCTGCCCATGGGCAGCAGCGGCCAGGGACAGCCCCCAGCAGCCCCAGCCCCGGGCTGGCCCAGATCCCAGCACCAAACCTCCAGGAGAGGGGATGTTCCCAGGGCCTGGCACAGGCCTGGCAGCAGTGACAGGGCTGTGGTGAAAGAGTAAAGAGCTGCAAAAGGACCTGACACAACCCCTTTGTGTCACACAGCATGGGGTCTTAATCTGAAACCCATATTTAATCGGAAATGAAAAGCAGGAATGAGGGATATAACCATTTGTTCCTGTCACTCTGCTTTCTTAGTTCTCAGCACAGGGAAGGAAGAGATGAAGGAATTGTCAATATATGAAGAAGAAAGATAAGCAGAAGGTCATGGGAATTACCAAGATGTTAGAAAATATTTTTCTCTGTTGGGTCCAAACCCTCTTGTTTTGGTATTTATGTCTCCCCTTCAGCTTGTAGGAAAATGGTCATTTCACAAGGTAGTAATTTTAATTCTTCCATTTTGCAGGGGCACAAGAGGAAAAACTGGAAGGTGAGAAAATTTGTTTTGAGAGCTGATCCTGCTTTCTTGCACTACTATGATCCCACCAAGGTACGTGAGTGGGAAGTTACCATCCCCAGAAATCCTTTTAGAAACATTTTAGTGAAGACACAGTTACACTGTAAATGTTTCTGTCACTCTGGGTTCCTCGATCCGTTTCCAGGAATTAGATTTCTCTGGCCTCACCCTACGAGGTTGTCCTTGTAGGACTTTGCAGCCCTACATTTTCTGTCCTTTTTCCCAGTGAGATTCCTTTTCCTTAGCTGGGCAGCAGCTTCCTGTTCTTGGGATTGCTCTCTTGCTGCACCCTCGCACTCTGGGACCATGGTCCTGCAGGCTTTCTTCCTGGGTTGTGATCTTTCTGGGCTGAAATCCTACTGTTTGAGGATCATACTGGTTCTGAGATTTTTTACAACCTTATTCCAGCACTGAATAGGGTCTTCTTAATGCCAAAGTATGTAGAAAATTTCTACTACTCAGTTTTAAACTTTCTCATGAAAAGTAGAATTTATGTTCATTAATATAATAATCAATGTGAGCAACTCAGATACTTAGGGTACCACAAAGCCAAACAGGATTGCAAGAAGAACATGTATAGAAATGCTTTATGTGACTTTTAAAGCTAATAGAAATGACATATCAGTGAAAAGAGTTTATGGAGCCAGTTCATTTTTTGTTTCCTGTTCCTACATGGGTTTGGGGGATTTTTTTCACTGCAAATTGTCCTTGTAAGGCTATAAGCTAAAACTGCAGAACCTGCAGGCAAGAAACAAGAGTGCCAGCCAACTAGGGAAAAGAACCAGATTTTCCCCATACAGTCTCAGTGCAAAGCAGCAAGCTAAATACTTACAGAAATATATATAATTCAGTATGTTGTTATTGATAAAACCATACGTACATTTGAAGTGTGATTGCCTACATTTTTGCTTTTAATGGATGTACACCATGGCTAGCTACATTAGAGAAACATCTGGGACTGAAAAAATATAGTAATGCCTTTAACTACATGTTCTAATTGATTTCTCTTGTGACATAGGTGTTTCGTGCCTAGAAAAACCGCTATTATGTCTCCAACTTCATAAAAGTGATGCATGTGCTCTGGGAAATGATGATGTTTTCCAGCTAGGCCTTGTTTCCTTTCTCTTTGCAGGAAGATAACAAGCCAGTAGGTGGATTCTCTCTTCGTGGCTGTCTTGTCTCAGCTCTGGAGGACAATGGAGTCCCAGCAGGTGAGCACAAGCCTCTGAACTGTCACACATTTATATATATGCTGTAGCAACACATTCTTTGGGTATGGGTTTGTATATATGGCTGCTCGTATGCACAGGTGGGCTGACTTTCCATTTCCCTTTGCAAGCAAAGGAAGAGCCATGTCACAAGTCCCTGTACTGCTGGGTAGTCCACAAAGCCCTATCCAACCTGGCCTTGAACACTTCCAGGGGTTTTGAAGAGGGACATCAAAGACACAAAAGCTTTGGATGTCTTATCCATAATAAAAAGGAAAGAATTGATTCCCTAATTTATGAAATTCAAATTCTTATGAAGCTTCATATCTGCCAGAAAGATTTTCTCTGTGCACCCTCCTGACATGTTGGGGTTTTTTTTCTCTGCAGGAGTGAAGGGCAATGTGCAAGGCAACCTTTTCAAAATCATCACCAAAAATGACATTCATTACTACATCCAGGCCAGCTCCAAGGCAGAGCGAGTGCAGTGGATTGAGGCAATCAAGCCGCTGACATGAGCAATGTGGACTCCATGCCAAATGACAAACCACATTTATGACCAACTTCCTGCTCATGTTGTCCAGGAGTGTTGTTTTTCCCTTGATAGTCAATGTTCATTATTTGAATCACCATAACACCTACCAGGTCCTAGGAGACCATGCAGACCAAATCATGTAGATCCAGAATTTCCTCCCCTTGAATTTACCATCTAAGCAAGAGACCAAAACAGGTGGACACAGACAAATGGGGCTTTACGAAGAAACGTCAAGATATTCCAAGATGGAAGAAAAGGATCTTTTGTGCAAGTATTCAGTCTACGTCTGACAGATCCAGGTAGTGCTTTATCTTAAAGCAGAATTGTCTTGCTCCTTCCCCCTTTATAAAGGGGCTCATAAACTTAGTTAAGACTGAAATATCTAAGTCATGGAAGGTGCTGGTGGCTGAGGCTGCCTTTCTCGGCATACCACACGAATCTTGTGCTAAGTCTCAGCCCAGCTGCCAGGATAATATGCATTGCAAAACAAACAAGGGGTCTGTCTGTCTGTCCATCCATCTGCTCTACTTTTTAGTTCTCTGTTAGACTGGAAAAGAACAAAAATCTTGCTCCTCACCCATATAGATTACTCTTATGCTGGCAATGTCCCACATCAGAATAGGATCCTGAGTATCAAAGCAGATCAGTGGAAGTTCCAGACAATTTCTGGTGCTGAATATATTGGAAGAAATGCCTCATCCATAAAAGCAATTATCCTTCTGATAATTACCATAAGTCCATTTATGTTGGAGCACCATTTGGACAGAGAATTATAGTAGCAGTCCTCACTTTTGCTTTTTCTATCTTAAGTCATTATTTTTCCATTATTTGTCTACTAAACTTGTCTTTGGTATAATTAAATATTAAAAAGACAAACAAACAAAAGACCCCCATGCATTTGAATATCCTGTGCTTTTTCTCAGAGGTCAGTTTGAGTATATGAAAAATAATGGTTTAATACACTATAATTTTAGATTTATATATAAACTGAGACACTAGAAGGTAAAGTGGAATGTAGGAAATTCTTCAAACACCCAATCAGCCTGCTGATACACTATTTCCATAAAGTTTCTTGTTTTTTCTGAGTACCTGTATCTGACAGCCAGATTTTGCAGAGCATTCAAAAAGGCAGCATGCTCAATATCTTCCCTGAGGTCATAGAGGAATTTGATAATCCTCTATCCACAGATTCGTTTCTGTACAGATGTTTTGTTCTCTGAGTTCTGTACTAGAAAGAAGTCCCTTCATCACCAAAGGCAGAATATGATACATGCTTTTTATTTATTAGAATAGCCATGCATTTAGGATTTTCCTCAAAAGCCACAGCAATGAAATAACACTGCATGCATTCAAATACTTAAGAGAGCTCATAAAGAAGTTTGCCAGCAAAGGTGCAGCTTTAATCATATGCAAGAACAAGAATGGGCAGTGCAGTTTCAACTGCAGACACCATTTCCTAGGGCTGATCCAGAGAAGACTCTGAAATCCACAGCTGTCAAAACCTTTCAATTCTGGAAAAGCTGCCTGGAAGAGACAGGGTAAGGCAGGTAAGGCATTTATTGCTCTCTGCTGGAAGGCACAGATGTTTTTGTGCTGACTGAGCAGAGCTTCCAAGAAAAGCAATTCCCTCCTGATAATGTGAGCCTTGCTGGGGCCCATCAGACTCCCTAATTCATTTATAAGAAAATCTCCTCTTTTCTCAGACCCACCACCTACATAATGCCCAGTTCTAGTCACAACAGCCACCCAACCACAGAGGACTGAGCTCTGCCTCCTGGCATGCCTGAGGGAGTAAGGAGCCATAAGGATGTGAGATACTGCATAACATAATAAATCTTGCAGTTTGGGAGTGTTTCAGCCAGAAGTGTTTCTCAGCAAAGGCTTTGAGATTTATTCAGACCAGCCATAGCTCTGCAATTGCTGTGAGTATGTATGGGGGGGGGAAAGTGTGTATCTCAAACACATCAGCGAATTAAAAAGATACAGTTCCCACTCCCCAGAATCAGTCAGGGGAAAAAGACAAAACATGTCTGAGGCAAGAGAAAGTACATCTTCCTCTGTCCTCTGGTGATATCTTGGTCTCCTTTTTTCAAGCCACTTTGGTAAGCTTGATGTCCCCTGAGATCCGCAAAGCTTTCACCAAGTTGAGAGGCTGAACGCGGTGAGTGAAGTCACAGAGCTGCCGTCCATCCAGCAAGACTCGTATTTGCTGGTGTTCACATAAGAGTTCCATCTGCGGTGGAAAAGGACAGGGAAGGGTGTTAGAGATCAGCAGCAGGGCTGATTTCAACAGCATGGACTTAGAACTAAATGTTATGGATAGCAAAGCACAAAGTCTACCAGTTCTTCTGAAATGCCCCTGATAAATAACCTACCCTCTCCTGAGATGATACTGAGAGCTCCAGTGGGTACTCCAACTGCGACTAGAGAAAGGGATGCCTCTTTCCCATCAGGGCTTGAACTGTTGCCGTCTGTGCCACACTAGACTAGTTAACCTGCCAGCCTCAGTGGCTGGCTGTTTGTGGCCATATACACAGCCTTCAGCTTTTCTCCCCTCCTTTTCTCTACCTATTCATAGTACCTGAAAAATTACCTTGAATGTGTCGCCTGCTGTAAATGGAAAGTAGGGAATAGTCTTCTCTTCTCTTCCCCATTTCCCAGCAATTCGTGCATTTCGAGTGATGGATTTCTCACTGAAGTTAACTGTGAATAACAGCCCAACATCTTTGTTGGCATCCACTGGATCACAGAGCAGGGTCACTGAAAAGCTGAAAAAAGATCTATTAAATGACTGGAACTTTCAGAAATATGAAAGGACATAGTGAACATGGCAGATGCTTATAGAGACTAGAGACAGCTGTTGTTTCCATGTCAGACTGAAACACAGCACTTCTACAAGCTTAGAAGCTGGAGAAAGGCATGAGACCCAGCTGGTGTTTTTTTCCTGCCCCAGTGTCCAGTAGAATGCTAGTGATTTCTGATGTTGCTTTCCCTCTGTCTTGACTGAAATCAAACCCTTCAACATGCACTCATTTATGTCCTAAAAGAGGTTATGGCATACTCTTCACCAGTGGAAGCAGTGGAGCTGATAGCTGTAGATGCAAAAACAGTGTAATGACGAGCAGAGTTGCTGTTATCCAGATAAAAGACAGCAATGAACCTCCACCTCCTGTGCCTACACTGATTTTTAAATGGTGTTGATTCCAACCCCCCACAGACAACCAAGATTCAGGTTGAGAATTCTCTTTCTGAAGGAGAAATGCAACTTTTGTGTTCCCTCCAGTTCACATTAGACAAGGGGAAGGAGTAGAAAATCTGGTCAGGGCAGTCAGAAAGGCCAAACAGTGAACTCCTCCCTGACCTTGTAATCTTAGTCTGAATGCATGAAAGTTAAATAAGTCCATAAATTGTTAATTTGTTTGATTCTCTTCCTTCAAAGAGCACATACCTCCAAGAAAGTGTCTGAATTTAGAAGACAGGTAGGAGGAGCATGTGTAACAGGGTGAAGCCCCCAGCAGTCCCTTCACCTACCTCTTGGGTTTGGAGTGTACCATGCCTATGACTGTGAGCTTCATGGTTGGTCTCAGGCCACCTTTAATCTCACCAACATACTGCTCCACCTGCAGGGAACAGTGAAAATGGCTTCAGTGGGTCATGCTTTGGGTAAACCAGCTTTAACAGCTGCTTTGATCACCTGATATAACTTGGGTTTATTTTTATATGTACAAAAGAACTCAAAAGTATTTCCATCTCAAAGTACTTCTTGCACTCTGATGACACAATAAATCTGGTAACAGCATTCCAGTTGCTCTGGTCACAGCAGATGAGCAGCTTTGTGGCAGCATGATGTGTGGTGCAGACTCTGCTTGAACCTTCTCTGTCCGCCACCTCAAATTTGCTACCAGATTTTGGTGGGCTGACTTGGCTCCATTAGGCCTCACACGAGGCCAGGCAGGCTCTGTCCCCCACTGTAAAAGCAGTGCAGATGCTGCCCTGCCACTGCATGTTGCCCACATCCCCACGGGCAATCCCAGTCCTTTTGTGGCAGTCACTTTGAAAAGTCACACTTTTTCAGAGGCAAAAAAAAGGCTTCTTGGTGGATCTGCTTTTGTTCACAGAGACCTGTAGTTGCAAGCTGCACCCAAAGATCTGAGCTACATTTGCTTTTCCCAAGAAATTCTCTAACAGCTTTGATGGTCAGTAGAGGAATTAATACAGGCCATAGCTGACATGGAAATATTAAAGAGAGAGACCTTGGAAACAATTGATAGGGATGTTTTGAGGCTTCATTTTCAGAAATGGCTATAAATGCAAATGTCAGAATACTACAGTGCAGCATGTAATCACTCCCCATGCAGATTCACTTAGAAAGAAGCTGCTGTAAAACACTAAATGTTATTAGCAGCTTGCGTAACACTGATAATATTCCAAGGCAAGGCACAACAGACCCTGTTTGAGATAAAAAGAGCTTTATCATTCCAGTGTTCCAAGGTAAAAATTCAGGCAGTTTTGCTAGAAGACCTGCACAATATATGCATGCAAATTCAAGATAAAAAATTGTTTTTCCTGTACCTCATTTCCTAATTTTATTATTCTAGTTGTGTCTTCTGCTAAGATGAACTTATACGATTTATTTTCCCCCTTAAATATTCCCATCCAGCTACCTTTAGAGCTTCACAGATATATTAATAAACCTTTAATTCCTAACAAGGTCAATATCAGAAGAATAATTTTAAAATTTACCTTCATAAATGACAGCAGTACTACTAATTGTTAATGATGTAAATTTACTCTTGCAGGATTGTACAGGTGACTCCAGCAAGTATGTTTCGAACTTTGTAACAAAAGAAATGCATCAAGCACTTGACATGTCTTACATAAGGAAACTGCTTGTCAAGTAAAGAATCTGACTGTAGGGAGATACTTTAAACTGGATAAAGCAATTAGAAAGCAGGTAATAAGCATCAAAGATCTCAGGATAAATGAAGTTCATGCTCATAAAGGTCTCATGTCCCACTAGAGCTTCTTCCTTGCCTGGAGACAAGATACAAAATACTCCCCCAAATTGAAAGTGCACATAGCAAAATTGTTTGTGCAGAGGTGCACCATAGTAAGTACCATCACTAAAGGCACAGGGTATCAGAACAGAGCGGATGACAACCACATGGTCTCAAGAGTTACAGCTCATCCAGTGTGGTTGGAGAAAATTCGGAGGCGTGACTGCCCACACACCATTTATGTGTGGACACCTAGTCAACTGTACAGGTGAGAAACTCTCGGGAAGATGTAGGAAGCAAAGGTAGAAACTCCTGCAAGCTTCTTGCAGAGTTTATGGGTGGGTCCCAGCAAATGCACATGGGCACAGCTCCCATCCCGTATTTTCCATTCAGGAGCCCTGGGGACTGACTTAGTCACTTACTTTGGCACACCTCTCCTCTGTCATCACCGCTCTCCCTCCTACACTTGCCTCGCCGCTGCAGTCCCCGGAGCAGTTTTTGTTTTGCGTGTCAGGACAAAAGCAAACAAAAAGCCCTGAATAAAGGGAGGATGTTGAGGGGGGGTCTTATCTCTGCCAAACACTGCCTGGACGCCACCCAGCCCAGCAGCTGAGTCACTCCCGCTGCGGCCGGTGCCGTGAGGGGCAGGCTCGCAAATGGCGCGGTGCGAGGGCAGGGGGACGCCCGGGGAGCGGCACCGGGAGCTGTGCCTGCACATCTCATACGAGTGTCGAACATTCCGGGCCAGGGGGCACAACCTACCCGTAACATACTCTGGTCTACATATGCATACTTGAATATGTAATACATTCAAACCCCAGTTCATTTATTTATTGATACCGCCACTCTCCTCTCTCAAATGCATAACTATATATGTATATATACATATATATGTCGTTATATACAATTTACAGCCTTATACATACACCTACCTGTTGGTCTGTATACCCCATGTTGCGTACATATATAATTGCATGTATGTATAGGGGTGTGTATATATATATGTATGTATGTATATGTGTACCAGAGTGAAGTGTATGTACAGGGTCATACAGCTGTACAGGGAGTACCTGTACTCCCACACACACGTGTACATGCACCTCTGCGGCTGTGTGTGGGTGTATTTACGATTAAACCCGCACCCACAGCCGCCCGCACCAACCCTGAGCCTGAGCTGCTCCCGCCCCCTCACGGACCCCGCGTCCGCATGGGGGCGGAGCTTCTGGCGAGAGCCAATCAGAGCCTCGTGAGGCACCAACAAGGGGCGGAGCCGGCAGGTGGGGGCGGAAACGGGGCGTGGTTACTGGGGGCGGGGCTTGCCCTGCCCGGGCTCTCTCGGCGGCGTCAGGCGCCCCAACCAAACATGGCGGTTTATTTACATTCCGCCCCGGCTCGGCCAATGGGCGGGCGCCTTGCCCGCGTGCCTGGCCGGCGGTACGGTCAGCTGAGGCGGCGCCCAAGATGGCGGCGGGGAGGGGTGGCGGTGCCGGGGCGGTGCCGTAGAGCCGAGCGCCGCCGGGGCCGCGCCGTGCCCCGCCGTGCCCCGCCAGGGAGCGCGGCATCGCCCTCGTGTGTGTCACCCCGGCCCGGGTCATCCCGTCGTCCCGGGAAGATGCATTCTTTTGGGAACGAAGAGGCGGATTCTCTGCAGCGTCTTTTCGGGTTTTTCTGTGAGTGCGTACGGCGCGGGCACTGGGAGCTTGCCCAGGCCTGCGTGCCCCAGCTGAGCCGGTGGCACGGGGACGGCCCCGCGAAGGTGGAGGCGATTCTTCAGGCTCTGGTAGCTTGTCCCGTGGCGGTAAGGTAGGTGAGGTACTGCTCTGGTTCCGTGGACTTGAATGTGAAATGGGGAGGAGCAGTTGGCTTGGTGTTGGCTGTCGGAGACAGGTAGAGTCAGGGAAGTAGCACTTTAGAGCTGAGGTGTCTTGTGATGCTGTTGTCTGAACTTGGATGTCTTATCACTGACCAAGAACTTAGCAGGCTGCCCATCCCACCGGGATAACGAGTTGTGTTCATTTACCTAGCTGATATGGTGATTGATTCAAGCTTAAAACTACTTGGGAGCATTTCAGAACTGATTTTGTTAGATTTTACCGAGGGAAAGGGACCATCTCTTGAAATTACGTTTCTTTGACGCTGAGCTTCGGTTAGTTTAGAAATGGAACCACCAAGATCAGTGGTGAAGTTATTTAAAATGTTATCTTGTTTCCAACTCATGAAAAATCTCCTAATTTCTTAAACTGCAATTCCCAGAATTCCCAATTATGCAATTCCCAATTATGCTGTTGATTTCTTGTTTCTCTCACACTGTATTTTGGAATGGCATCCATTTTACTCAATCCCAGTTACTTTTTATCTCTTACTTTTTATTTTTTCAGTTAGGTGTATGTGAAGGGTGACTTTTTAGCGATTCAGGGAACATTGGTAAGCCCCCTGTCTGATCAGATGATCATATTTCTTCACATTAAAGTTTGCATAACATTTCAGTAAGGGCTCTAAGAGACAATTTACGCTGACAGCAGCTGAAGGAGTCTGGAGGAAGGTGTGCTCGTGGTTAGATGAATATTGCCAACAACCACTGAGACATAGGAATTTTCAGTCTTTTGATCTTTAATAGCTGGGTTATCACATTTGAAGGCTTTAGTTAGTAGTGCTGAGATTTTTAAATGACAGGAAACAATATTGTGCTTTCTCCTTTTCCTGGTCCCTTTGACAGTACTGAATGTGTTCCCAGCTGTGTAGGGTTTGGAATGCTGAAGTACTGCAGGATGTGAAATGCTGATGGAAATTAGAAGGACTCTTTGTTTAATTGCTTCATTTTTAATTTGAATATAGAGCTGCATTTGGGTGCTGTGGCCTAAAATTTCGCTTCATTTTTTTGGTAGAAATAGACAGAACAGGAAATAGCAGTGTTTGGCAAGTGGTCACATTTCAACGAAATCTGCTGAAGTGCTCAAAGAGAGCAGTGCAGACTGAACTTTGGACCAGATCTAGATTCTTTGTTTTGAGGAACTATGCTAGTAGTATTTGGTGTATCTAAAAGCAGTTTTTTGCACAGCAGAAGTCACTGAGTTGATGTGCAAGAACACCAACATTCTGGTTTCTCTGCATTGTTTTCCTTTTTCTTTGGCTACTTACTTGTCTTTGTTTTTATCTCACTCAAAGAAATACAAAATCAAAATGTTCTCTGACGGTGTTTCCGTGGATCTTGGATATGGAGACAACCTTGTATAATCCCCTGTATATGCCCCTTGCTTTTGTAGATGGGGACAGAATTCTAGCCCATCGAGAGCTGCGTGGCTTTGGCTTCTTGTGCTGGAAAAATGGCTTGCCATGAATCAGGTACAGAAACATCTTCATGATTCCAAATGCACTTTATAGCTGACTTCCAAGTCCAGAATGTCTCCCTAGTTGCTTATTTAAACGTAGGCTTTCCCATGTTTCATGGAATTAAGTTCTTAAGGTATCTGGAGACATGCACTGCTTTTGCATTTAACAAATTTATCAAGAAAGAACTGTAATATTCACACTGAAGAAAAACTAGCTGTTTTTTTAAAAGATATTCAAAGTTAACATTTTAGCTTTTCACATTCATGTAAATGAAAATCAGGAGTGCATCAACTTCTGCATTTGTGCAGCACCTCTCTTACAGTAAAGATTAAATAGCTCGGGCATCAGACAATTCTTTATAAGCTTTAGATGGAGAGGGGTGTGCATACTTTTTTTAAAATGTAATTTGTCCTTGGCACTACTTGGACTTGCGTTTTTTCTTTCCATTCTGAGGATATGATGGTTTTGTGATTCTTGATGAGATCTGTTCCCAAATGTGTGGATAAATAAAATCAACTGGTGTGAGAGCAGAACCTGACTGGAATAGCCTTTAATTGAGGACTAGATTCCTTCAGAGAGATATTTCAGTCTGCCTCAAAGTGTTAATTAAATAGTTATGATTATGTTTATATGCTAATGTAAATAGAAGTTTTATTGACTAATATATTTCCCATTCTTATATGGTCTCAGAAAACTGTTCCAGTTGCTCTTCGGAAAGAAACAGAATTTTTGTTGTTCTTAGAAGAGCTACAGAAAGATGTCTCTGAGGAAGTCCTAAAGGTGAGCTGCTTCTGTGTTCTATTTCTTCTTGTTCTGCAGTATGCCCAGCTTCATCAGATCGAAGTGAATGTTTCCTGCTAACTGCCTGAGATGTTAATGTGTTATTAATCTTCTAGGCAACTGAGAGAGAGTGTAATTCAGATTCCTTTGTGAAGTTAATCTGTGCCTGCAAGTGATTTCTCTGGCTCGAGTGGAGGCTGCAGGCAGGCAAGGAACAGGTTTTTCTACGTGCCTTTTTTAACACACATCAGTCCTGACTGCAGCTGCTTGCCACAGCCTTCAGTCCATAGACACCTGTAATAATCATAAACCTACAACCCACAGAGAGCCCAAATAAACTGTAGTCAGTAAGCACATTTTAAATGTATGGGTATTTTCTTTTTCTTTCTTCGGAGATCTTAATTTTCATCTCCTATGCACCCCTTTTCCCCCTTCTGGAAGTTTTTGGATGCTCTGCTATTACTGCTGACGTTGCCTAGGGTATGACATGTGTTCTGAGGTCCAGGATCCACTTTCTATTATTAATTAAAATATGCAGGCTGATTTATTTGAGAAGTATGTGGAAATGTGCAAAGATGGATTTATATCAAAAGCAAGTAGAGAGCAGAATATCAGCAAAGTTGCTATCTATAGAACTGTCCTGATTCGATGTTGGTTACAACAGATTTGGATCTGATGTGGTGTGTGAAATGTCATAAGGTGTTGCTTCTAGTTCTACAGATTGTAACTCCTTTAAGATACTCTTTTTTGGTTTGTCTGTATTTTAAGAGGAAAATGAACTTACTATATTCAGGGGCTATTTCAGCTTAGCAAAAGTTGTTCAGTATTTCACTAAGGATACAGAATTAGCAATTACAGGATGAAAGCAAGCAAAGTATACTTGAATGTTGATTAAAATAAATCTGCTTGAAGTCTGTTAGTGAATAATGAAGTCTGTGCATGTTGCCATCTCACCTCTGAGGTCATGAATGATTCCACCATTGTTGCACTATCCACCAGTGTTGCATAGAAGCTATCCACCAGTGTTGCATAGAAACATGAGATTCAACAATCTCATATCTTTGTCACAATTTCTGTCAGAGGCATGTTGGTAGGTAGAGTACCTTTTGATCCAGCAAATAATATTAAAAAAAAGGTATTGTGGTCTTGTTTTCTGTTCTCATTCTTTGTGCACTCCATCCACCTCTCCCCTGTGTAATCTCTGAGGTGTCTCTTTGAGGCAAGGACAGCACTCACATAATTCTCGGAATGCCAAAAGTACTTCTTGAGTGCTATTCAACTGGCTTGTCCCTCACCTTCCCAACTCTTATTGGGTGGGTTAATTGAGTGTTTTTGTTTGTTTGTTTTCCCCTTGCCAGTTCTGAAATTGTAGGTTTGCTTCTGATAGGTAGAAAAATTATTGTTGCTTAAGTCTATGAGATTGCTTCTGAATCTTTTGGTCAGTTTTAATCAGATTTTAAAAATTGATGAGGACGATGTAGTTGATAGATAGATGGTACAAATCTGGAAAAGTAGGAGACAAAAACCCCACACATCATTATGCTCTTAAAGAACTATCAAGATACAGTTACACTAGGATATTGCTTAGAGGTAGAGTATGGCAGTGCTTCAGCCATCCCCTAGGGACTGCTGTGGTTCCTTGCTTGTATATGGTCTTTATAGTGTACTCGTGTTTTACAGGATTCTTTGTATTTTGTTACATATTGAGGCATATCCACTCTTCTAGGAAAGATATTGGACAGAGTGAACCGTTATTAGTGGATTTCTTTAGTAGTATGGTGTTTCCAAATTGATTTATCTGCTTGCTTTCAAGTTTCTTCTATTTTTTTAAATAATTAATTTCATATATTAATGTGGTCTAAAAGGCTTATTCTTTTATTATTTTCCTACCAGGAACTGTTTGAAGCATTTGAGTGCACACACAGCAAGCCCATCACAGAGAGCAAAAGAAGAGATGACTGTTCTCACAAATTCAGTTTGGATGTTGTTTCAGCTCTCCGGAAGCTTTTGCTGCGGGCTCCCCAGAGGGCAAAAGCCCTGCTGGAGTTCTTCCAGGGGGAGCAAAGCACACCCTGCTCCTCACTCCAGCAGTATCACTCTCTGAAAAACATCTTTGTCGAGTTCCTTTGTGACTCCTTGAAATCTCTGCAGAGGCTTCAGAGCAGCTCTGAGCTTTCAGCTGAGCTAGATCAAAGAGAACTAGTAGATACAATTTATGCTGCTCTCAGTATAGTGACTTTTGAGGTGGAGCATCAAGCAGATGAAATAAAGCACCTATTCAGGGAGCTCTTGGATGTATGCTGGGCTGAGGGGAGCCCTCTGAGGGAAGAGAAGCTACTAAACTGTATGTTGAGGAAACAGAGCCATGGCCTGCTAAGCCTCTATAGCAATGTTGTCACAGAAAGAACAAGAGAAAAGTTTTTGTTGTCAAAATCAATACAAAAAGGTTTGTTTCACTTTTTGCTTTGTACTAATCTCCTGTTTACCAAAACTGTTAAGGTATTAAACAGACAAGTAGTCAAGACTGGTTCTCTCCCCTAATTTCTGCAGTCTCTGCTATGTTTTGTGATCAATTCCTTTACCACACCTTGTTGTGTTCTATTTTAATCTGCTCAGCATTTCTCTTGATGAAAATCTTGCTTGTAACTTGAAGTTTGATACTCCATATATATACCATATATATACAGTTTTTATTTGTTCACCTCCAGCTCAGGGATGTCTGTGTTGGAGTATGTTCCATTTCTGGCCAGTAGCAGTTCAGTCACTTCAGTAATCCCAAAATGTTCAAACCCCTTAATATTGAAAAAGAAAACTGATGAAAGTGGAAGGAGCTGTGGAGAAGGGTGATACCCCAGCAGCAGGGAAGATGCACTGTGATACCTGCTCACTTGCCAGAGCCCAGCTGTTAGTTTTGTACCAGCCATGGCTTCACAGCCTCTGTCTAGCTGCCTGTGGCTGGTGCATTTAGTTGTAACTCAAATCATCCTGATGGGTCCCTTCCAGCTCAGCATATTCTGCGATTCTTTGAGGATCTCAGCTGAAGCTGAATGGCAAGTGATGCCCATGGCCTTGTCAGTGAAGTAGCAAGGAGGGAAAAGCTAGAATGCCTACTTTTTTTGCTCACCTCTGTTCACTGTGGTGTAAGTCAGTGGGGTTTCTATCCTCACTTCTCCTTTCACTCAGGGATGGCTGAAGGGAAGCTCAGGCTGGTGTGGCAGACTCTAGAAATTCTGATAATAACTAGAGTTAGTGCTTCCTCGTGGGGAAAGAGCAATGGAGATCCACATACCTTCACTCTCACTGGGAGTAGTTTGGGTCTCACTTTGCACAGATCTGAGAAGTTCCAGTGCTGGACAAGTCTGCTAAAGCCCTGCGGAGTAGTGCAGTGTCCCAAGCACAAGTGAGAATTCATGCAGCTCAGAGATAAGGGTGTGCTTGACAAAAGGAAGTCAGTGTGACCTGAGCTGGTGCAAACAACCTGTGTGCTGACCAAGCTTTTGCTATGTTAATGATTGTCAGTACAGTTTTTCTGGTTTTCTGTCTGACCTGTCAAATTTCTTTGCTTGGTCTTCCTGTTACCCAGTAGTAACATGTAACAGCTGGTTAGTGAATGAGGAAATACTGAGTGTTTCTCGGTTTAAAATAACAGCAATTATGCTTCTCTCAGAGGTACCCCTCTCTACTGGAAGGTAATCTTGTTGTGATGTTTTTAGGTTCATCTGAGCAGCTGGATACAGAGCAAACTGTGATGAGGTTGTTCTCAGATCCCAAAGAAGCTCCTTCTTGGAAGACAGCCTATTTCTACTGCTTGAGCAGCAGCAAGCACTTTCTGGAACAGATTCTGGTACAGCCATAAAATCATTAACAGGGAAACCCAATGGAGGCTAAAGTCAGTCCCTGTGTTGAACATATCTCAGTGGTGCACAGAAGCATTTTTTATTCAAATAATGTTTGCCAGGGGTGATGACTAATACTCCCCTACTTCCAGCAGTGCAATAAAACTGCTGGTGAGATTTTTGGAAAAGCTTATCTGCATGCAGATTGACGATTAAATCTTCAGGGTTTAAGTCTCATTTTCTGCTTGTAGTTTTGTTGGATGCAAGATTTACCTCATGACCTTGAACTTGTTGCTTTCTAATGCTGGTAGACTTGGGGCATAGAGAATAGTTTACACGGTAAAATTTGTGGTGCAAACAGTCTGCTATGAATTAATTGTTTTATGTAGGTACATGGATAGAAGAAATAGATACAGGCAGATGGTCACTGTTAAAAGTGTGAGGTTTTAAGGTTGAGCATGTTTCAACTTTTGCATAATGTGCTTGTAGAAGTCCTTTTCATTATGCCCTTGGCAGAAATGTAATAAATAGAAGGAATGCCAAGATAGTATGGAGTGGAATGTGAATTGGTTTTGCAGTAAGCATTTTAAAAACCAGTGTTTTTTTCCCTCATGACATCTTTACTAATGAGTATGCTGATGGCCTGGACAATATAAGTTTAGGGAGGTTCTGGGTGCAGAACTTCACTATTTTAGTGAAGCTGATACTGAAATGGCTACTTCCTTACATAGTCTGCCACGCGTTATGGGTCTCCACATTTTGGAAAAATTAATACTTCTTTCTTTTATTTTCTAGGTGACTGCATTAGCTTTACTAAAAAGAGAAGACTACTTGGGCCTGAAGAGCTTGTTGAGGAGAGAATTCAACCCTCTTAGCCGCCTCCTGGTGTTGTTAGGATGGACTCATTGTCAAAGCTTGGAATCAGCAAAAGCATTGCTATGGACTCTACACAAAACTCAGGTAAATCAGCAGAAAGCAAGTGGTAGTCTCCCAGTCTGAGTCTAAATAATGCAATTTGTTTGCAAAAACAAGTAAAACCAGGGAGTTTTCAGTGAGAATGTCAGTCTTCCTCAAGATGGAATTGAAAAAGCTAAGATATTACAGTTGTGTGCAGGTAACATTATGTAGGGACACTTGCCTTTTTTCTGATTTCTTGGCTGTGAAGACAGCATCACTGCAAAGGAGACTCTGAAAGTTTCGCTTGCATAAACTCATAAACAGCCTCTGCTGTTAACATCAGCAGCATAAGGAGAAAAGACAGCAATGGTTGTTGATTAGTTTTGAAAAGAGCTGGGGCATCTTTCTTTCATATTATTTCCGTCAGTGAGTCATCCCTGGGTAGTGACTAGTTCAGGCCTAAGTTTAGCATCAGGGTGGCTTGGAAATTCCCCATACTCATTCTCAAAGCAAAATGATAAATGACAAGAGCTGTGAGTGAAAGATCCACCTTGTTTGGGAACAGTCTTCATCTGTGCAAAAGAAATGGGGCTCTGAAGGTATAGTTGCACTTAGATGATGCCTGCTGGCTGGCTTGGCTGTCAGAGGTGGGGAGGTGAGGAGCCTTGTACTGCTGGGTCACAGTGCAGACCTAAGCTGGTGTTGCCTTAAGGGAGTTACTCTCTTGGTAATACACCAAAAGTCTATCCCGTAGCTTCTGCAAAGTTAAACTCTTAGCAGGCAGTCATCTGTAGTAGAAAAGCAAGTGGGAAAGAAGAATGACCATCTGCTACCCAGTATGGCATCTTTCAAGTACATGATTAGTTCTAGAGATTCCCTTTAGACTGTTACTAAGAAGCATTAATTTGCGTTTTATAAGCTTTTCTTGAGCAGGGGTGTAGCCACCTTTCTGTGATCTGTAGATGTGTCAAGGTGAGGCTGACTGACTTTTATGTTCTGTCAGAATAGCCCTCCTTTGCTGCCTTTAATAAATCTGGTAGTTTTCTGTATTTGAAATTTATTACTTGGTAAAGTCTTGCAAACAAATGTGTGAGAAATGATTCTGCTGTCTGACTGGGGGATTTGTTGTAATGAGATTCTGTTTTTTTGTCTTTCCATTTAGGATCTGTGCAATGATTCAGTATTGAAAGATTTTTGTGATGGGCTGTGGAGTCACGTGGAAGTTCTTGAATGGTGCATGCAGCAAAATAGGTAAAATGATCAGAAGGACTTTTTCCAAACTGTGCTGCCAAATCTACCTGTGAAGTCAGCTTACACATGCAAATAGAGAAGGTGTTATTTTCTTGGCTAATCATGTAATAGTGACTGTATATACAAGCTCCTGAAATATCTCATGGGTTGCAGTTATACTCTTTGTTTCTCTTTTTAATTGCAGTAGTTTGGTTCAATCAGAATTAGAGTGGGAGTTAAATCTTTAAACATGGCTGAGACTTAAATCTGTGTCATCTCTTTGTTCTCTCTTGTAGTATTACTGTCCCAAGGAAGGTTCTGTTGCAACACTTGCACAATCTGGATTGCCACACTGCGGTGTATTCTCTGCATCATCTCACCAATCTTCTGGCACTGAATGAAGATGATGTTATTGAACTTCTTCAGAAAGTTCCTGCCAGAGACCAGCAGATGCAGGGTAAATGTGTAGGGTTGTGAGAACACAAAAAACTCACAATCTCTTGAGTATGTATGTTCAGGATTTCTGCCAGGATTTGTTTTCTTGACCTGCTTCTGTAATTGTGGAAGACACCAGTTACTAGTTTTGTGGAAGAACTCTAGAGAGCATGTGGAAACTATTTTAGAAACCTTTTGGGGAGTAAATTATCTTTCAAGAAGGAGTTGTGAGATCTCTTTGATCTCACAAGGACAGATGTCTGAAAGAGCTTTTTCAAGATGGTAACAAGACTTGGCGCATGCTCATGATACATGCTGCTCATTGTAACTTCTGTGCTATGTAACACCTTTAGTTTGTATTTCATTGCTCTTTAATCGAAAAATCAAAGAGCAAAACCAGATGAAATTGACAATATCTTGTACTATAACATCTTAATTTTTGAAAGAGATAAAAACTGGGTTTTTAAAATTCTGATATTAACTGTTACCAAATTTAAATTTACTATTTAAATCAGTGAGACTTAGCTACAGCCTGTGTTTACATTGCTCCTGCCTCACTTCTCTCATGTTCCAGTTGGGTGCCTAAAATACCTGCAACAGCTAAACACATCAGATCACTGGATATGATCAAGTGACTGGCTTTGGTCACACCTTTGATTGCATCCTGTGTCCAGGTTCAGCTGCTGCAATTTTAAAGCTGTTTTCTGATGGGTCCTCTTAATAATGATTACTAAGCTCCATTTTCCTGTGTGCACGAGAACCTAAGAAGCTGCAGTATTTGTTTTCTAAATATTGCTTTTACGTTTGTGAATTTGGACATGTGTAATTGCAACCCGAGTTGCATGGAGAGCTCTCAGTGATGGATCTTGCACAGATTTTTCCAGATTACCTAGTGGGAAGCAGGTTTCCCTCCTTCCATATCATGTTGTTGTGATGTTGATTTCTATTCCTACTACTACAGGTTTTGGTGTTAAAACTATCATGACACTTGTCTTGAATAATCTTAAAAGATGTAGGAATTAAAACTCTATATAGATCCTTATTTTCAATGTCCTGCTTTCTGAAATTGTTTTGTTGTTGCTGGTATTGTGGGTTTTTTTAAACAGTTCTTACATTTGAATTATTTTCTGCTTAAATTCTGTCAAAGCCTTTCAAAAGCAGGAAGAGGGAGTCCCATCATATCTTCTGGGAGCTGCATGACTGTAGCAAAAGAACTCTAGCTGCAGTTTCTCTTCTTTTTTTCATGTCACAATAATTTATAGAAATAATTATTGGAAGACAAATCCTCTTTCTCTTTTCAATCCAGCAATTATTGCAGAATTCAGATCATTCTATAAAAACACAGCTTAGTAGAATCTCCTTTAAAATTCTATTTTGAGCTGTAAAGGGAGAGAGGAGTCATAAACTTTGGTTTTGTCAGATATAATGATGTTAACAGGCCTTTTCTTCCCATCACCCCACATGCTTCCCCTTCTCCCCCTTCTTTTTAGTATGTATCTGTCAGCTGCAGTAGTGAAACCAGGGTAGTGGCAAGCAGTTGAGTTTAGGCTGTGCAAAACATTGGTTTTGATCAGTCATGGTGAACAGCAATTTCCTCATGAGTTACAGTATTCAAAAAGAAGGTGTTAGTATTTGTGGCATAGGAAAAACCAGTGCTGTTAGTTAAAGGATTGTTCTTCAGTATTGGTTCAAGGAAAGCCTTAAGTAAAGGAGGAGGATTGGTTTAGGTACAAACACTGACACAGACTCAACTCACTGCATCCAAGGTTTTCCACATGTGAGGCAAAAGTGTATTAAACTTACTTTTGATTACCAGTATCTGTTATAGTATCTCCAGCTAACTATTTCTCTTTTCCAGAGTATTGTGTTTATCAAATCTCTAGCTTTACCTGCCTGACGTCCTCTTAAGGCAGTGGTATTGGGAGGTATTTAGGTATTTACATATTAGTGTAGAGCTTCTGGGCAACAGTAGAATTTCAGTGGCCATGTGGGTTCTTCAGAGGATTCAGATGTGGATGTCTCCTCAGTTCCATCTGCTCTCTACATTTCATTTTCCATCACTGTCACTGTTTAGAATGGCAGTGATAGGGAATAACTGTTTCCAGCTGTTTGTGCTCTCAGTCCTTTTGCTTTGGCTGTTCTGTAGTTCAGAAAAGTTCAGACTAGTGCTTTTCTCTGCAGTTGTGCTCAAACTTTGTGGAGGACAGTGCTGAAATAGTTTTTAGGTTAGGTAGTTCTGTTCAGTTACAGAATTTGGATGTGGACATTGTCAGTACATCGTGCTTTCTACCTATACTTTGTTTAAAAAACGACAACTTGGCAAATGCTTTTCCTGCTTGAGAGCAGGTAGAGACACAATTCATTACTTGTATGAGAATACAGGACAGTGGATTCCAAGCACTAATTTAACACTGTGTGTGGTTGTCAGGGCTTTTTTTTCTTTCTTTGTTGTGGGGTTCTTTTAACCTTTTTACAGTAGATTAATAATTCATCTACTGTCAGCATAACAGAATATATGACACTATATTGTGTTCCTGGGTGAAGGGGATGATGATGTGATTTTTACAATTTGAAGCTGTCCTATTCTCTTGTACTCGGAAGGGATCATGTCTTGGCACGTGATACCTTTCCTCAGAAAAAACCCAAAGGGGAAGAGAAGTGTCTGCAGTACTGCTCTAGTTTGCATTTATCATAAATGTGTGAAGGAAACTGTGGGATTGACTTCTTCTTTAGTCAGTTGCAGATTGTGTTTGATCTATTGTGTCAGCCACTGTGAATCAACCATGGTATCTATTTATTAGTACAAATCTGAAGAAGTGGTGGGACTCTATTCCTACTATAGTCATAGCCATACATTGTTTCTCTACTCATCTGCTGTGTACTATAGCACAGAATTCTAAGATGCTGAAATGAAGCAGGATTTGCCCCTCTGTTACAAATGCAGCAATACAGCTCAACCACACACTGCTAATGAGAGTCATTGTGAGGGATTTTGGTCATTCTATGCTGTAGTCAGGTTCTGCTACACAAGTTCACAGTAAATTTCATTTTTAGAAGGGGATCCAGACCGACTTTTCTGTGCCCATCTGTTGTGGGTTGTGTTGTTTGGGCTTTTTTTCCAAAAGTAACGGTGAGATAGATCAAAGCTGAGACAAAAACAGCACTGGGGAAGAAAGACTGGATAACTATTGCTGTGCAGGAACTGCAGGAGAAAATGAACTTGTTTTCTTGTTTACCTCCTACCCCCTCACCACCCTGGTTTCACTCCACAGCAGCCACGCTCCCTAACACCCTGAGTCAGCAGCGCAACCTGGCCCTCTTCAGAGCCTTCTGTGCCATGAAGTATGCAATCTATGCTCTCTGTGTGAATTCACACAGGCATGCCAGGTGCAAGGATTGTGTACACAGCCTTCTTGGTGATGTCCCTGAGGATGCAACTTCTGGAGAACCAGCAGGTGATTGGCCTCCTTTCTCAGGTTCAGTAATGTGTGCTTTTCTATGCAGTTGCTGGGCTCTGAATTATCACTTGGTATGGGGATAATGTTGCACCTTGTGTACATATGGTATTTTATTCAGTGGGCTATGGATGCTTTCCAAGCAAGTATAATGGTATTTCTTGGAGGTGTTATTATATTTAGTAATAATAGATATTAATAAGCTACCAGCCTTGCTTTAAAACATTTAAGGCAATTGTACAAAAAATATAGTGCTAAAAGGAAGTGATACTAGATATAGGATCATAGTGACAGATAATTTAGAAGAGCTTATGATTTCCCAGAGCTGAAACTGATTTAATGGCTAGAATTGGTGGAATCTGAATTTGCACATTGTTGAACAGAGCCGTAATGGGCATTGCTCAGGAGGAGGAGGCGCACACTGCCTTTCTAAATGTAAAATGTTGGACATGTATCTTCTTGGTTTTTGGAGGAATGACTGGGTCTGAGCAACTGGATTAGTTCCCCTTCTGGGATTTTCTTAAGAGGCACAAGTTGGAGCAAGGAATCCATGGAATGAAAAATGTAGAATAAATGTTCTTTATTTTTGTTTTTAATTGTACAGATTGCTCTACAGTATTTCCTCAGTACATTGCAAAGTGTCAGCAGTTCTTAAGGAGTGTTCCCATTCCTCTGCGCCTGGAGGTTTTGGAGAATATTTTCTCCTTGCTTTTCATTTCCTATAATGACCTCTATACTGACACTCCTCTACCTGAGGACTATGCAGAGGATGAAGACCTTGACAAGAAGGGTGCTGCTCTGAGCGTCGAAGGCAGTGACAGTCGGCGGTCCTCCACCACGCAAAGTCCACAACACCTAACAGAGGCTGAAAAAAAATCAGAGAAGTCTCTGCTGGCTGCACAAACACTTCACACAGATACCCGAGATCTTTGTGACTCTGTGTTAGATGGCAAAAGCTGTGAAACCTCTAAGCCAAGCTGCCTGGATCTGAAACACTTCACCAGTGGTGTTACTGGATTTTTAGTGGATGATGTGGCCATGGAGGCCTTCCTCACATTGCTTCTCAACCACTTGGAAGACATCCAGAGTTCTCTCCCGTGGGACTCCAGTAATGTGCTTCGTGAAGAGCTGGAGCTTGTTGAGTGCTTGAATCTTTCTGCAAGCAGAGATGCCTTTGGAAGTCGCGTGTTACAGTTTTCCAAATACCTTTCTGAAGCTCACTGGCGATACAAGGTGGTGATGAGTAACAGAAATGCAGGTAGGCTTTGTATTTGGCACTTTCTCATATGTTACAGCTGTCCAGACAGTGATCTCAAGGCTAAATTCCGTGAGCATCTCACTGAGGGAGCATATTTTGGCAGATACTGAGAGTGTGACCTACCTGGAAACACCTGGTGCTTGCACCATTTTCCAACAGAAGTGATCTCTATTCTAATCAGAAAGTTTGGGTCATTTTCTCATTTCCCTCCCCTTTGTGGATGCACTGCTTCTGTTTGCCTTTGTCCCACCCCTTTGTCACAAATCACACTGCAATGATATGAAGGGACATGGTGATGTTGGATCCAGTGCAAGCCAAATAGTCTCAGCTTGTTCATGGGCAGTGTTGATTTAGCCTAGTCTGGAAACATGTTAGGAAAATGTGTCAGAGGAGGTTGTATTATTCTGGATGATTGTTGATGTAGCTTGAACAGCACATTCAGGAACCTGTTTCTCACCCTTCTCAGCCCATAACTTGCTGGCCTTGCTGCTATGAGGTTTGGTCTTGTATCATGTGTAGCTTATTGTGTATGTCAGACTATGTAAGCTCCATGTCCCAAGAAAGACTTTGCAGTCTGGACCTTAAATATTGCAAGTTTCCAAACTTGTGTTCAACTGTTTGTCAAGTCTCCCTCTATAAAGCTACTTGGTAATGTTTTTTTTTAAATATTTCACAGAACATCAGCTTGCAGCATCCAGGAGATATTGCTCTTTAATCAGGTGCTCCAGCTTGAAGAAACGAAGTAGATATCGGAGGTACAAGACAGGTGGGTTGAAAAAGTGTCTTGGAGAAGGCACTTCTGAAATGTGTATAGTTTTCCTGTGCTCATGGCTGAATGCAATTACATTTCATGGCCTAGGAGTAGAGAACTAGATTTATTTCCTTTAGTTTTCTTAGTGGTTTGAAGTGTCTGTCCAGTTCCACTTGGATTGTTTTCTAAAGCTCATCTGCACAAATAACTTCCTTCCAAGAAGAATAAATTCTTTCAATCAAGTCTGATTTGGGGCAGGGGAGAACTTCAACTACAGTACTAATTTTTCCCGTTCTCCCCTATGTCCCATGACTGTTCAGTATATTTTCATTCCTGTTGTGGTATTACCTAGGATGTGAATTAACAGGAGTCTGTGGCATACATTGGCAGCCTTAGGAGAAAGCTGTGTTCCTCACCGTTTTTCTATTTAGCCTTTGAAAAGCATGTCTGGTTTTGGAGTGGCATTTTCCAAAACAACAAGCTTCGAAGTATCTGATGTGAGTCATTGATGGGCCACCCAGCATAGTCTCTAAGCCTAGCATTTTCTTCAAATCAGCAGTTTTTGCCTTATCATAGATGTCAGTGGTGGCTCATTTACAAGATGCTCTTGAAGATCTCTTGAGGTTGCTTAATCTGTTATTGGCAGTAAGTTTTAATAAAAGTGCATTTAATGTGCTGATTTTGATTTTTTCCATTTTAGATGGGAAGGAAGGAGCATCCAGTCCATCACTAGAAAGCACAAGTAGCGAGCTAAGCACCAGTACCTCAGGTAATAAGCCACAAAAGTAGTATTTCTTTGTCTTTTCAATGTGCATGATGAAGAATTTGCTTGAGTAGTTAATGTGAATTACTGCTGTGTGCAGGACAGAATTCTATCCTTTCGCTTCTCAGAGCTCCCATTTGTGGATCACTCTTTTGTAGTCAGAATAACATGTATCTTTGTCTGGAATAAGAGAATTAGATTTTTCTTGGTATCTTTGGCTTGCAGGAAACAGTATGCAAGCAATGTAGTGGTCTGCAAATCATCAAAAAAGCTAATGAACTGATATTCATGTAAGCTAAGACATGCTTAGGCATGCTGGAATGATCTAATAGGTCAGATGCTTTAGACTTTTCCCTTTGTCCATACTGGACCAGTGCCTGTGTGCACATTATGTAGCTCCTGAAAAGTGTTACACAGGGATGAGATACAAACTGCAAATTCTGACCAAATAGTGAAATGTTATGAGAATTTTTAACAGGACGTTTATGTTGACTTCTTTACCCTAAAACTTGCTTGCAACTCTGCTCCTATATTTTTGTGTTAAATATGTGAAATGCTGTTATCTGCTAGGTGGCTTGGTGAAATGTGTTTTCCCTAATAGTATAATGAAGAATTCTGTCTTGCAGAGGGAAGTACCAGTAGTGTGTCTGGCTTGAGTGATTTGGAAAGCAGGGCAAGACCACGTCAGCAGAGCTCCCTCATTCCTATGATGCTTTCCCCACCAGAATCACTGTTAGTTTCTTGTGTTTTGAGAGGGAACTTTGTGGAAGCCCACCAGGTAAATAACTTGCATGTATTTCAATTTTTGAATGAAATTGCTGCTTCTTCTGCGTTTAGCAAACATAGGGCTTCCAAGTGAAAGAAACACTTCAGAAGCAGAAGCAAGTGGAAGGAACAAAGATATTCCAAACCAACATCCCATTGCAGGGTTTTTCTGCCTTGTTATGTGAAAATGTTTTCTCTACACCTGAGTTCTCAAAGCATGCAAATGTTTGATGAGAGCTAGTCAAGCATAGTGTTTCATCTGACTGAAGAATAGAGAGATCATGTGAAGTCTCGTGAGGAAGCAGCTTTATTTGAACTGCTTTATTTAATCCGTTTTTCAAAACCATGGCACTCTTCCACTTGTAACCCTGGTAGAAACATGCAGAGGTGTTCCTTGCCCAGAGCAGTGATTGTTTTCATTTGAAGGAGGTATGTTTTGAGACTAAATTTGTAGTATTGAAAACAGGCAGAAAGACTTGCAAATTGACAGTCCGCATATTTGTGATTCTTTGCTCCCTCACAGCTGTGCATACCTTTCTCTGTGTGGCTTTTGAGCTGATGCTCTGAAAAAATATCTTGAGGTGCATCAACGAGTGGATCTTCTGTCAAAATTGTGACCTGGCTGAGTTTTGGATAGCCATACTGGAGGAGTTCATGTCACTTAAACATTGCATTAACATCACATTACTATTCAGCCAATTAGTTCTGTTTGACTCCAGGCATGCCACTTCATCTTCTCCCTAATTACAGGGCCAAAGGAGCATTTTGTTTTCCTTTGTTGCCTTGATTTTCAGTATCACCAGTAATAAAGCATTCAAGCTTGGTTTGTATTCTCTTGTTGGTTTCTTAGTAGGTTGGTTGATTTTTGGTTGTTGGTTTCATGCACAGCTCTGCCTAGCTACTTTGTGTTTAAATTTTGAGAAGGTATTCCTTGCTGAATAAGAATTTATTTGAAATAGTCTGCTTTGGAGGCAAACTTGATAGATATCTCTCATTACATAGTATATTGAAATTGTGGAGAGTCATTCTGAAAGATGTGGGTTATGAAAATTAATTCAGCCCTAATCCTGCAACAAATAATAGGGTAAGCTTTGTAATAATAATTGGAAAACATCTCTGAGGGTCTTTTTTTCCAGGCACTTAAAACTCTTTAGGATAAAACTGCACCATTTCAGCGTGTTGTGTCTGTGGAGATGTTTTTCAGTTAAAGTATTTGTTTTATTCCTTTGTCTCCTCCAAAGCCCCCCACTCCCCCCCAAGCTACTTGATCTTTGAAAACTTCATTTGATTACATCCGTTGTTGTACATCTATTTAATTTCATCTGTTGTTACTTTTGAAAGGTGGCTTTGATGTTTAATCTGGAGACTTCCCCTTGCTATGGTGAGTTGGTTTTCATGGAGCGTTACCAAGAGGCAGTACGAGAAATGGCGAGAGTGGAGCACAATATTGAGAATCAAGCATCAGATGGCACTGGAGGCATCAGGAAATCTGGCAGTGGCCGTTCCACACTGCAAGCTATTGGGAATGCAGCAGCAGCTGGTAAGGACTGGGCTTTTTGAGTTCTCACAAAGGGCTGGGGAGAAGTAAAAAAAGAAGAAGAAAGCAACTTGAATAATGTCAAAATGAGTGTAGTGTTTGTTCAGAAGGGTAAGTGGTGGTTCTCTGAGTTAGAAAGAGACTATAAATGCTGAAAATTTGCTGTTGATGCTCGATTAGCTGCATCCATTCTACAGTAGTTGATTGGTCCATGAAGCAGGCCACATATGGAATTATTTTCTTTCAGGATTAAAAAATAGTTAACCCATTACAGGATCTGATCTAATTATGCTGTTAACCAGTGTTTGTGTGTTTTTGATGACACCTGTAGGTATGGTATTTTATTCCATCTCGGATGTTACTGATAAATTGCTTGCAACCTCTGGAAGTCTTGCTCCTGCTCTTCAAGAAAACTTCTGGATCAGAAACATCCAGCTGGAGCATACTGATCCTCTGCGAGAAGTCCTTGAGGACCTCAGTCCTTCAGCAATGGCAGCATTTGACCTAGCTTGTACTCAGTGCCGTCTCTGGAAGACATGCAAACAGCTTCTGGAGACAGCAGAAAGGAGACTCTACAGCAGCCTTGAAACTCGGGGTAGGCTTTTGATTTTTTTGTTTATCAGCATGGGCCGGGGAACAGAAAATGCCTCTCTGTGCTGTGTTGTTTGTGCTAACACCCAAGCCTTAATTAAATCTCATTTTGTACTTTGATCTTAGTGTCTCTTTTTTCCACTCCTAAGTTTGATTTTCTCTCCCTTTGCACGATTACTGTTCCAGGCCACCGACCTGACTTTGTTCTACTGTACTCTGAAGGTGTCAAGGGTTTTCCAGCAGTTCTCCAGCAAATAAGTAAAATTCTCAACTATTCCTGCACATCACAAGGTCAATCCAGACCAGGTAGTGTGCTTTGCTGATAAGGCTTTCTGTTGAAATGTGCCTAAATCAAATTCTTGTCTTCTGTTGCAGTGTAAATTTGAACTTTCCATGTTTTGGTTTAGTATTTATAACAGAAAAGGCAAGGGCAATGTGACCTGAGCTCAATTCTGAATAATCTGAAATGGTCTGGTTTTTTATATTATCATACACTTCTGGTTTTGTGGGCCTTCTATGCAAAAGAATACATGTGTCTTTGTTACAGTTGTTGTTTTTTTCTCCCTCTTTGTAGAGGTGTCTGATGAGAAAGTAGCGAGTCATTTTCGATGCAGTATTGTAGACCTTCTGCAAGCTTGCTACCCAGCCTTGACTGAAGAAAGTATTACTAATGAAATTGTTTTATCACAAAACCTGGATCATATCCTAAAAGCACTGACATGTGTTGAACGTTCTGTGGGTGAGTTATTTTTGTGAACATAAAGACTGATTGATGTATGGATCTAAATTTTTGCTTTGGCCTTTCCAGGCAGCTATAAATCCAGTAGTAATGCTCTTTGACATATGCACAAATATATATTTTAAAAATCATAAATCAAAGGGTAAAATTTAGCTGTAATTTTTATATTTGTTTTCACAGCTAAAATTATGAATTTGTCAGAGTCATTATTTGTTCTATTTCTATGCAGTCCTAGCAAGGAATTCTTTAAGTATATTTTAGAGCGGCACCTTATAGATAATTTGGTGTATTCTTGCTTTTTTATTTTTTTATTTTTTAAGTAACTAAATGGAGATAAACCTTCAAAACCTTTGTAATATCATAATACCTTCCAGTTTTCATAGGATTGTCATAAAACGTCTCATCTTTTCCACAGCTGCTTTTTCTTACAGCTCTCTTCATTATATAGTACTGGTGTTTCTCTACTAGTCACCAAATTTCTAAATGGCTTTTTGGTGTTCTTAAAATATTTAATGAGCAAAAGTTTAGGAGAGCTCTAAGAGCTAAATGTTATGGAACTCAAGGATTGGTCAGCACCTGTGTTTTAGAATTGATGTTAATGACACAGAGCTAGATATATTTTAGGTCTCCCTTAATATAGTTCTAACTTCTCAGAGCTGTGGTTATCAATTTAGATGTACTATAGTTTTATTCTGCTGTGAAAATTTCTCTTGGTTTCAATTGAATTATAATGCTAACAGTAAAAATGTCCCTTGCTTTGAGGGAGCAAGGGAATTTATTAAATTATAATGTTTATACTGAGATCAATAATTGCAGAGAGGAAATGAAACGAAAGCATTTCTCTCTCTTTCTCCCCCACCCCCCTGCCTTCTTTCTTCTTGACATTTCATCCTTGAATCTTGTCTGTTCTCTTAAACCAGACTCTAAAGGGAGCCTGCTTGGCACCTTGGTGGAGCAGGGCTCTCTCAAGCCCATGGAGCTGGAGAAGCACCTTGTTTGTAACCAAACACAGCTCCTGCTGAGAACTCTTGACCAGCACAGCCAAAGCGTGCGAGAGAGCAGCACACAGACAAACTTTGTGAAGGCCTTCCTTGACTACATCACTACTCTGGCTGCTGTGGTGTTACGGAGCTTGAATGCAGAGCTAGGTAAGGGCTTTCTGCTGGGAACTCTGAGCCTGACTGGAGATACTCACACTGTGTAGGCTGGCCAAATTCTGGATAGTAGTTGTGCAAAAACAGTTCCTTGCCAGATGTACCTACTACCTGTGCTTTTGATTTCAACTGATTATTACTTTTTTTCCCCTTTTATTTCATAACACCTATGCCACCCACAGCTCACATGGAGATAGTTGATGTCAGTGGGAAAATGAGAGCAGAAGTGCTAACTACTGACCCAGACTCTGCACTCCACTTAGAGTGGAGACAAAACAAACAGCCCTTGAAATCCAAAAATTCCTAGCACTGCCCCTGTAAGGCGAGATTGATTTTTGCATCCAGTAGATCAGCATGCTGTATAACTTACAGCTCCCTTAGAGGCAGCAGGCACTCTGCTGCTCCACAAGGGTAAGAAAAGAGTGTGTATAAGACCATGCAGAGGTAACCAGGCAGAAGTTTTTTATAGAGTCAGCAGGTGATGGTCCATGAAAGGAATGTACCATCAGCACATAAAGCTGTCAGAACAGCAGAACAATTCACCGTGCTTAGAGTAAAACTGCTTATCTGTGACAGTGTTCACAGGGGTCTTATGTTGAGGGAAGAGACGGAGATCTGACTCTGTGTTCAGAAGGCTTGATTTATTATTTTATGATATATATTACACTAAAACTATACTAAAAGATTAGAAGAAAAAGTTTCATCAGAAGGCTAGGCTAAGAATAGAAAAGAAAAGACTGATAGCAAAGGCAGCTGTCTCAGACTCTCTGAGCTAGCTGGGCTGTGATTGGCCATTAATTATAAACATCCAAGATGGGCCAATCAAAGCTCTACCTGTTGCATTCCACAGCAGCAGATAACCATTGTTTCCATTTTGTTCCTGAGGCCTCTCAGCTTCTCAGGAGGAAAAATCCTAAGGAAAGGATTTTTCATGAAAAGATGTCTGCAACACTTATCCATGTTTTCAAGTTGACACTAATTGAGCTGCAGTAAGGGCAAATACCACACTACTGATTTCAGGGAGTACCTACCCAAGAGGATAAGAAAAAAGAGCAGAGGTCTGTTTGCAGACATGCTGGTTCAGCTCAGATCACTGTCATGCCAGCTGTAGCTTCTGTATGGACGTGATTGAGTCCTCACTGAGTAACTGCCAAAGCCAAAAATTGCACAAAAATATTCAAGGGCTGGGTGAGTTTGGGGGAAATGTTGTTGTGGCGGAAGATGAAAGGAAAAGGTGAACTTAGGAGAATGTGTCCAAAGTTATTTGCTGTAACTCAGTAGTGGATACAAATGCTTTCCAGCAGTAGTGCCCGGGTTTCACTGCTTTATAAAAGTACCTGTACGCCTGTGAGTTCCCTCTGCCCTTGCTGACTGACTTAAATAGAGCACCAGTCTACATCCAGAGACTCATCAGGAAATAATTCTGCATGTTTTCTACTTCTCACTACAAGTACATATTTTGTTGAAAGTTTATGAAGTAGAGTTGCTAAACTGTTTGAACGTAGATCTTGCATAAGGGATGAAGAATCTCTACTGTACCTGTTTTGGTAATACGTCCGACATAATATTGCCAGAATTGAGAGGTATAGCATAATCACAAATGCCTTGCAATTTACTCTGGATTTTACCATTCTAATGTGAATTTAGAACTCTGTGAATTTAGTCAAAGGGGTTTAGACTCAGGGCCTTAAAATTTATATTCCTGAAATAAAAGTTGGTTAGTGTATTCAGCTAATGTGTTTGTATTATAATAAATATTCTGGTGTTTTTTTCCCTAAGATGTATCTGCAGAAGTGAAAGTGGGAAACCCATTTATACTGTTACAGCAGAGTCCAACTCAGCTGCTTTCCCAGCTTGTTTTTGAGAGACAAGTTCATCCTGACAGGTCAGTGCTTTTTCAGATTATGTACTCCAGTAGGTTATTTTGGTATTGGTGACTTTTACCTCAGCCATTATTAGGTTCTTTGGCCACTTACCACAGGTGGTACAGCTGTGTCCCACCAGCTGATCACTTGATGCTGCAGGGATTGGTGTGCAGGGAGGAGCTTAGTCAGTGCCTTCTCCAGCCTGAAGATTTTTGACTGGGAGAACAGTGGCTCCATATTTTTAACAATTACTATCTGTTATGAAATGAGAGTGGAATTATGTGGATTTTTTTAACTGTGTGACAGTTCAGAGGAGTGCACTTGTAGCTTGTCAATGTAATACAATAAAGTAGGCTAGTAGGTTTTGGTAAGAATACTGGGCATTGTCTTGCCCTTGCAGGTAAACTGGATAATCTAACTCCTTCTACTGCAACTACTAAATTAGGTTGGCATGGAAACTGTCTGATTTGATAAGGTAGCTTTTTTAAAAGATGAGGTAGCTTTTAAAAAGATGAGTGCTAATGGTGAACTATTTTAGTAGCTTGCAGTTAGCTAAAAGTCAATGTTTGAGGAGTAAGTTCCTTTTCTATAAAGGAATGACAGCCTAAGCTCAGAGTTAAAATAGTATATGTAATCTCCTTGTGTATGTACCTGTGAAGAATATTAGGGGGCTTGTGTTCTTAAAGCATTTAGAAGATTTATGAAAATACCTAATTATAAAGTACCTTTTATATGTGCTGGGTAATCTGGTTCTGTTTTCAATCCTACAGACTTTCTTCTCTCTTGGCTAAAGAAGGGTTGAACCTGAATGTGCAACAAGTCATTGTTAACTCTTGTTGTGAACCACTGTCCTTGTGCAGTGCAAGGCAAAACAGCCAGGCAAAGTCTCTTCTGATCAACATCAGCAATTTGACACAGCAGTGTGCCTGCCACTGCCTGCCAGATGTTGAAATACCTATTCACAATTCTGCAGTGACCTCTGAGGATATCTCCACTCAGGCCTCATCCTCTCTGAATGAGTTGAGCCAGCACACACTGACTGCCTCCTCCCTGGACTTCCTGAAGTCTCAGTCGAAGCTGATGGCTACAGTGGCATGTCTAAGTGCATCTAATACACAGAAAATTCACAAATCAGGTTTGTCTTGGATGGAATTTCGAGGCAAACGAGAAGTGCCCTTAGGCTTGGAGCAAATTTCCAGGGAGTGTGAGGCATTGTTGAAGGAGTTCCCAATATTGGAACGATTTCTTCTTGCTATGTTTGAGCCACTTTGGAATCAAGAGGAAGGTAACAGTTTGGCTGCTGTCTTCTCTGGCAAGGCATACATGTCTCTGGTGCTCCTGGGGTTACATTCCACCACAGCTGTTAAAGTGTTAACGGGAGTCTTTGAACAAGCTCTTGCGGCCAAGGACTGGGACAGAGCTCTGAAGGTCTTGGATCTGTACTGTCAGGATGTGGAGGAAGTGGTCAGTGTGAAGGATGCTGTGCTGAGTTGTGCAGCTGCTGAAGGTGAGAAGGATTAATTCAGGCTTTTTTCCTCAACCCTTTCTTTTTTAATAAAGAAGGCAGCCTGAATAGAAATGCAGAAACTAAAGTAGTGGTCCTTGGGCAAATCCAGAGATGGAAATAAATAATTTTCCTTTCTTCATCCTGAATTTGCTTTCTCTGATGGTGTAGTTTCTGTTTCACAAATGTGCAAATCATGACCAATTTAGTACAAGAGAACTGGAGTGCATCTGTTTTTTTATTTTTACGTGAAGAGCTGAATACATCAGGACACAGTAATCATTGTATTGTTAATGGAACATCTCTTACAGCAGTGTCATTGTTATGCATGGATGATGTGATCTGTGAAAGGTGCCTTTTGGAGACTGAATAGTCAGTACCTCGTGCTAACTTTGGACATTTCCCAAAAAATTTGATGCTTGGGATAACTCTTGCAATGATTTTTCAGCCCTGTCAGTGTTTCTTTTGTTGATGTGATCCAGCTAGGATAAGGATTTTTTTTTTATTTTATTTTCTGAATTATAGAAACTGAATTTCAAAATTGTGTTTTGTTTCCTCCACAGATAAGGATGGTTGGCAATACTTGTTCCCTGTAAAAAATGCAGTGTTGAGAAGTAGCCTGGCCCTGCGCTGCCTGGACAAGTGGCCCCTTGATGCCTGTTTGGAAATTCTAGCTTACTGCATTTCTGATCTGGGCATACCTCATGAACTAAAAGCCAATCTGCAGGGCAGGAAGAAAGAACTTCAGGTTTATCAAAAGGTACAAGGTCATTCTTCAAGTAACCAGTGAGATGAAATAGGCAGCAGGAAGCAAATATTGGTTGCCCACTGAGAAACTTTCACCCTTGGTTCTGTTTTGGTCACGAGAGCTTTTCAAGTCTTTTATCCAAAACAGGTCATGTGAAGTACTATAGTATCCAGTTAACACTCAGCTTTCATCCTTCACAACTTTCCCACTCACCTGTTAACATTCTGGTCTGCCAACATGTTTCGATACAAACATTTTTGTGAATCTGATTGTTTTGCAAAATATTTGCCATTCTATGCAAATTCTAGAGCCTCTGGAAGCTGTCTGTGGCAGTTAATCGTTTTACAAGTTTGAGAAATGCAGATGGTGTACAAGACTAGTGGTCCAAGGGGCAAGTTTGTATTGCAGTCAGTTCTAACTGCAGTGTAGTGCAGAAAGCCTGAAATCAGACAGGCTGGCCTGGAGTTCAGCACAGACTGAAAAGCCAGACAGCAAAATAAGGAGCCATCCCTGCTGATTTCTGTCTGGTGGGAATTCTGCTAACTGACAGCTCATTTGTCTCTCTGTTAGTGCCAGCAATGTCTGCAGTAAATGTGTACTTTTACATCCATAATTATTACCATCTAATCTTTCAGAAACCTTCCCTTATAAATGTGCTTTGTAGACTCATATCTGTGAAAACTGTGGGGATTTTTTTTGAGTGCAAGGGCGTTACATCATCCCTGAAAAGGTCTAAATGTGGTCTGCTTTTTGACTTTCTTGTCAAAGATTTTGATGTGATGAGCTCAGCTGTTTTCTTACGCTATTGATTGAGATAAATTGAGATTCTATAATTTATGCTACTCAATATTAACTTTTTCAGATTTTGAATGTGCAGAATGAACCATTGTGGAATGACTGGCAGGATCTCAAAAAAGCCTGCTCTGATGATCCTCAGACTGTCATGAATATCATTCTGAAAGCAAAGGTTAGGCATCATCATCATGAATTTCGTTGAATTAGAATGCATTAAACTTCAAGTAAATAAATTCATTGAAATGGCCTCTTAAAACAATGATCAGTGGAGATTATATTGGGAGGAAGGATTCCTTTACTCAGCTCTGTGCTACAGAAACAAATAGAGATCTTTGCTTAGTATCAAGATTTACATGTAATTAATAATTCTTAAGTTTTAGTTTAAACTCTTACTCTGAGATATAACCTGTTCTTTTCTTTTACAATTTTGAAGATTTTAAAGTAGCATAACTTTGGTCAAAAAACAGTTGTGATTATTAGAGAAATGCTAATATTGTAAATCTGGCTGGCTTTAAGTGTCTTTCTGAAAACTAGCTTGTTTACTGTAAGGTAAACAAGGTATTTTAAATGTAGACTGTGACTGATTAAATTGGCTATCATCTTCCTTTGTCAGTGTAATTATTATTATTTTTATCTGGGAGAGGAGTCTAAGCTACAGAATCTCTTGATCAGAACTGTGGGAGAAGCAACTGTATCAGGAAGAGTAGAGTTTGTCCTTTTGATTTTACTTCTTTTTGAATTCTTTTTGAAGGATTATGAATTGTGTGAGGAATGGGAACACTTGTACCCTGTCCCAAGAGAAGACTTGATCAACCTTCACCGTGAGCACCTTCTCCACTTACTGGAGATGGGAGACATGGAAAAGGCATTGCAGGTAATAGCAAGATGTTCTCAGTCTCATATTCGTAGATCAAATAAGTTGACAGCTGTTTTGCCTACCTTCACTGTGTGTGTTTTCATGGTCTTTTTGGTTCCACCCTCAAGAGATGTTATTTGCTTAGATAAGCTTTTAGGATCCCAACTCTCCCCTGTTATGCTTAAGTAAAAATCCAGCTTGGCAATTTAGTTCTTGGACCTAATAGCATAAATGTCACTTTCATGGAAATACAAGGCTCCTTTCATTTGAAAAATCATAATGAAGCATGTCAGTGCTGCTTAAGCAGAAGAATCAGAAGTGAAGCTAATAGCATGAATCAGTCAGCTGTGCCCATATTAGTGGTGTGAACATTTTTGGTTTTAATATTGGTGGAGCTGTCACTTAAAAAGTGAATTAATTTATTTGCTAGAACACTGTAATAAATTGTTGTGGACAGAACGCTGCCTTCCAGGAATGTTGTAGTGTGTCACTGTGTTTTGTTTGGTTTTGTAGCTTTTACAAAGAATTGAAGACCCTGGTGTTTGCCTTGCCATCAGTGAGCAGTCACTGGACCAGCATCCGAACTTGGCAGCCTCTCACTTCCTGGCTGATTACCTCACAGCTCACTTCTATGCCAGTCTGACAGCGGCACGCCGGAATGAAATCCAGGCACTCTATATAGGATCCAAGGTCAGGAAAACCCCTGCCTTGAGGGATTAACAGCAATAAAGAACTGTATAAGTAATTCTGTCATGCATAGTATTTTTGTAATATAAAAAGCCTGTAGGTTTTACCAGAGCATTCTCACCGCACCAGGTCTAAGATCCTGAGTCTCATGATCCAAAGGAAAGTTAGAGATGGCTTAAAGCTTCTCTTTCCTTTCTCCATTTTTGCAATTCCATACTATGAACAAAGCAGTCTTGGGTTTGAGCTGTGGAGAGTGGATTTACACACAGGCTGAAAGAGGAGAGGGTGAAATAAAATAAAATTGTGGAGTTTATCAGAAAAGTTGCTATCTTTGTCCCAAGTGAAGAAGGAAGTATCCTCAACTTACTGTCTGTATCAGTAACACCAGGTGTCCTACGTATGCTCACCCATATGGTAGTTTCTCCCGAGTGCCTTCCAGAGGTGGAGAGTATCACTTCTCTTTCTGGATGGCCTCTGCCTTTACAGAAGTCACACAGGTTCTGTGCTCAGCCTGGGAACAGATGCATTAATCAGCAGATAACCTCAGTTGAATGCATTACATGTAAATAAAGTGCAGTGCTTTTGGTAATGTCTGTTTTGGTGTAGGGCTGTAAACAGCAGCTTGCTCCAGTGTGTGCCACAACAGTGTTTTGCTGGGCTGCCTATTTCTTGTTCCTTCTGAAGATATGACTTAGTTTGAAAAACATCCATATTAACTGTCCATTTAGAGGAGAATTGCTCTTATTTTCTCCTCGTAACATTTCCTCAAATGATAGAAGGATAAGGATTGGGTTAATATGCTTTTTATGAGTTTATTTTAATAAGAGAATGTGCTGTACTCTGCTGCAACATAGTTGTCACAAGGTCACAGGTTTCACTCTTCCATATTCTCTGAAATAAGGCAGTGTTTCATAGAATGGAAAGTGGAAGCTAAGTGATTCTGCAAATCCTGTCAGTAGTTCTGTAACAGAAGTAGGAATTGGTCTGAGAAGTCCCACCCCCTTTTTTTGACCTCCACTTGTCATTCCATTCTCTGCATAAATTATTGCTGTAGTTTCTTGGCTTTAATCTCACAGAAACACATATTTAAAGGTGTGTGATTTTATGATACATTTTTTTCCTTGTATCTCAGGTGCTGCTGACTCTGCCTGAGGTCTCCCGTGTTAACTACTTCCACCTCTCCTCAAGGCCACTGCTCATGCTGGAACAGCTCCTCATGAACATGAAGGTGGACTGGGTAGCTGTAGCTGTGCAGACACTGCACCAGCTCTTGGCTGGGCAGGAAATTGGTATTACTGTAGAAGACATTGACAGTTTGCTTTCCAAGTATGCAGAAAAAGCTCTCAACTTCCCTTTCACATTAAAGGAAAAGCGATCAGGTAACTGTCTGTCAGAATGCTGGTTTTCATTTGGGAAAGAAGGGCCAAAATCATCCCAGAATAATTTCAGCAATCATGCCATAATGTTTTTTAGATGTGTGCCTCCAGTCTCCCTCTAGCCCAGAACATGTTCTTAAAGTCTTTGCCTTTCTTGTAAATAGATGTTTTCAAGGACCAAGAGCTCCAAAAGTTTCTCAGACTTTTCTCTGTTGTTCCTTATTGAAGTTTCTTTTCTTGTGTAATACTGATCAGTTCTATTTTACTCCTATTTAACACAAAGTCACTTACAACTTAAGCACTTCTAAGGCCTGCAGCCAACTACATCTGCCCTCAAGTAATATGGGGATTTAGTCTTCTGTAGTATTTCCTCCTGCCAGAGTCCTATTCCTTTTTCATATAGAAAGCTTCTAGACTCATAGTTCTGTTTAACAGTCTTGTTACAGTTTTCCTCTCTAGCTTGCCAATCCCTTCTCATCCATGTTGTCTTTGAGTCTTGTGCACTTGGCTTCTTTTAAGGTTTTAGAACTGGAACAGCAGAGGGTGCTGCAGATCCATTCCAATGCTTTTGTGTCGTTGTATTAAAAAAAACGGGGTTCTGTACCTATCTATCTGTATTTATACCTGCTGATATGGTACCAGTTTACATTATGCCAGTTCCCAAGTTTTGGCTTCATTTTGTGATTTAAAGATGCAGCTCTTTCTAACATAAAAGCATCAGACTTAACTATCTCTTCATGCCAAACAGTCTCTAACTTTGCAAGTATGCATTTTCCTTCCACCTCAATGTGAAGCATTTAATATTAGCGATGAACATCTTGTATTAACCAATTGTTTTCACATCTCTGCTGTATTGTTCCTATAGCTGTCATTACTCCCTTGCTTTGATAAGGATCCCTTTCTTTGTTTTTTTGGTAATTGAGTTTTATACAGTTTTGCATTAATTGCTGTGGATTAATTTGCATGCAAAACATAGCCCTGTTTTGTGCTGACCTTACATACTCCTGTGAATGGATTCCTCTAATCTTCTTGAAAACAGGGAGATGTATTCACCAGTATTGTTCTCTGTTTTTTTTTTTTTCTCCTCTTCTTTCTTCTCTTTGTCCTAGATTCTCTGATACGTATTCAGGAAAGTCTCAATCAGGTATTGGAGTGTGAAGCATTGTCTAAATCAGGATCATCAGAACTATCTCCTGTCAGCTTTACTGGTAAGGTTAAGGCCTTGGTGCCTCTTGGGGTTTAAAGAGTCAAACCCCAAGAGTTAAACCTCCTGGGGTTAACCTCAGCAGCAACCACAGCTGCTTGATCATTCCCTTGTCAGCCCCTTCACAGGTGGGATGTAGAGGAGATTTGGAAAAGGGTACAACTTGGGGGTTGAGGTAAGGACAGTTTATTAACTGAAATCAAGTAAAATATAGTAATAATGATGATGAAAAGGGAGATAAGAAAAATAGAAAAAAAGAACAAAACCCAAGAAAAACGAATGCTGTATACTACAATTGCTCACCACCTGCTGACCAGTGCCCAACCCATTCTCCTGTGTGGATCAACCCTGCCAGCCACTTTCTCCCAGTTCATTCCCTGGGTATGCCATTCTACAGTCCTTGAAGTTTTTTTCCCTAAGATTGCTGTTGTGACCTGAGGAAAATAACACACCTTGTATTGTCTGAGAGGTTCTACTCCCAGTCCTCAGATACATAAAAAATGGAAACTAGTTAATTTAAGCCAGAACAACTGGAGAATATTTGTAGCTAAGAAACAACAAGAAACTCTTCTGCAGGTTCTATTCAGTAACTCATGCAAGACGTGCAGAGTCTGTGTGTTCTCTCAGGGAAAGACCAACAGAATATCTTCAGACCTCCAAGAGTGATGATTTTAGCAAGTAATGGGCCTGGACTAGAGCTGCAGAACAATATCCTGATCTGCAGTTTAGGGTGTCTGAACTATTTCCTGCTTCTGTATCCTGAAATGATGACTCTTCTTGCTTACATCAAGTGACAGCAGTGTTTTGGATTGGGCTGTGTACCTCTTCAGTTTTTTTCTTATAATGATCAGTCTAATATCTCTGTCCTGTTAAAAAACTGGAATGCTCGGTGCTTTAATGTTTGTTTGCATTGAATGAGAATGAGTTAGCTTTAGTGAAATGGAAATTTTTATTCTTCTTTAGTTTAATATGCATGTACACAGAAGATGGCTTGCAGGGCTGCAGGGATATGTTGAACTTTTTAATTAACCTGTGTAACTGACTCACATCATATAAACTAATAGCCTATCTAATACTGTAGCCATTCAATGAGTATTTCATTGTTGGGGTTAAGATGCCAAAGGCAGCACTTAAATTCCTGCCTCTGTGAACTGATTTCCCCACAGCAGATTGAGAAGGTGACTAGAATAGGGAGGGCTAGGCTGTTGCTGGCCATGCCACATCTCCCCTGAGATAACAAAGGAAACTCCCAGTCTTCAGGAATGTCAGCACTGGGTATACTTAAGATTCTGTTTTATCTTGTGTTACTTTTTGGTATCCAAAACATTTTTTCTTCTTCCTCCACGTCTCTGCTTGTGATACAAAAGCAGATGTTGACACATTGTCTTACACCTCTCTAACTGTTGTGGGAAAAGTCTCTTAATAAGTACATTCTCTTGCTTGTTAGCATTGAAGTACTGTAAGTTTACCATTTTAGTTTACAGCATATATATTCCTTATACAATGTTACTCTGCCATGCCTAGCTGAAAGGTAATGGTAGTAGTCATCTTGTGAGGCAGAAAGATCTTACAGCCTCATTGAGTCTGTAGTGTTTTCTGGTACTTGAGACTCTATTAAACAGCTTAAATCCCATTCCCATATTTTTCTTGGCCTGGCTCATTTTCAGGTGTAACCATATCTGCAAGTCCCAGAGACAGAAGTCTGCCACAGAACTTGTTTCCTCAAGAATTTGTGCCTCCTGAGAAGCCACCACCCAAGCAGCAATGGATACCTGATGACACTGAAACAATATGTATGGTTTGCAAAACTGAACGCTTTACTATGGTAAGGAGAAAAAATGAAGTACAGACATTCCTAGAACTGTGACCTTAATATGAGCACTTCCTCATAGTCTGTTTCCTGAGAGACCTGAGCTACTTGAGCAGGTTTGTATGCATCACCATGGGTCCAACAAGATTGCCAGTCCTTTGGTATTTAACCTCTGGTTTTTATTTAGAGTGGTTGAGGAGACTGGGAACAGATAGCTCCTTGCAGAGATCTGTGAAGTGATAGAGCCTAAAGAGGAAATCTGGTCATCAGAGAGAGGACAATTATGGGATCTCAAAAATGTGTAACACCAGCAGTATTAATATTCCAGAAGGCTGTCTAATTGACTCTGCTGGCAAGAGATAACATAATCACTGTATGATTCAGATTATGAGTATAGAAAATGAAATCTTTTCTCTTGGTTACACTTTTTCTAAATACTATTGTTTCACAGAGTATTTGAGAACTGCATGGGTGCTCTAAGGGAGAACATTAATTTTTAGTTTTGCAGGTGTGCTGGCAGTCTGCTATCTTCTGCTGCTTAGAAACAGTACAGTTTTCTCAAAAGTGTATCTGCTGCTTTTAAATTTGGAAATTTCTTCAATGGCATTAGGAAAAACAGTCTAGAGCTTTTTACCTTTTCCAGGACATGATCTAATTAGCTTTGTGATCAAAACTGGGATAATTTAAGTAATAGAAAGCCCAAGGCTGCTGCAAACGTATTTTAAATACTGGCCTCTGGGTTTGGGGTTTGATTTTTTTTCTTTGGTATGCTTTCTTCAAAAAGGAATTTTAACAGGGAGAATCTATCACTGTATAAATCTGAAAGCTTTGTCCTGCATAGTGTTTTCTCTCTTCAGATGGAATAAGTTAACTCACGAGTAGAGAGAGACCAGGAGGGGACTTCAGTAAGTTCTCTTTGTGGCTCATCCATGACCTCTTGTGCTCAGTTTAACAGGCGCCATCACTGCAGGCGCTGTGGCAGGCTGGTCTGCAGCTCTTGCTCCACCAAGAAAATGGAAATAGAAGCTTGCAGAGAAAATCTGTCTCGTGTGTGTGATCAATGCTATAGCTACTGCAACAGAGAAAACGTGCCTGGCTCGGTGCAAGACACAAGCATGTAAGTCCTTCTGTCCTAGTTCTCCTCAGTTTTCAGCAGAATGCAGGAATGGAATGAGAGAGACATAAGCCTTTGGATTTATCTGGGTGATGTAACATCAGCCATTTGGCCTCCAGCTGTTGGGATTTTCAGGTTTGGTAGGTGTGGGAATGTTCCTTATGCTTCACTTTTCTTTTCACGTTGGATAGAACATTGGAGGGCCAGGCAACAAATTCTTTAGTTCTTTAAGTATCAATAATTCTTTAAGTATCAATTAATCACTCACCTAAGAATTGAATGCTTTGATGCAAAACATAGCACAAATTGCTACAGTGTGACTAAGTTCCTTGCAGTATACTCAATTTCTGGATTGATATTGCATGTTGACTAGCTTTGCTGAACATATCAGTGTTTCCATAATCCCTTGATTATGGCTCCCTGAACCCTGGGAGTTAAAAAGCAAGTTTCTGATTAGGTAGGCTTTGAAACTGCTTTTAATAAAAGGGACAGCTGTGATGACAGATTTTCATAATGTGGTTGCTTTCACCTGAGAATTGGACTGAAATTCATTGTGCATACACAGGCTAGCTGGTGAAAAGTTCAGCTGAAAAGAGTTTTACTCTCTGTGACCTTGAGCAGGCTTGAAAGGGTCACAGAGAGTAAGATTTCCAGCCATGCTTTCATTTCCCCTTTTCCTGTCGAGCCTGCGGATAGCAGTATCTGTTATGGCAGTATCAGCAGGCTTCCTAGAAAAGGAGCGAATCTGTGCAGCTCTGAAGAGGAACCTGTAGTCACTTGCAGCTGAACAGATTGTGTCAGAATGTTGCTTACATTGCTAGATTAGGCTAGCAGCACTCAACACTGTACTTGAATGCCACCTGCCAGGTTTGAATTAATTCTCTGGGGTTTTTTTATACTCACCCTGTTTGTATATCAAACCCAACTAAATCTTAAGGGCAGTGACTTGGATACCAAAGACTTCATTTTAGCTCTGGCATGTCCTGATACTGGGCAGTTCTTGTTCTGTGTCTGCTTTTTTATGATGTGTGCAACAGTGCTGTTCCCACAGAAGGTCATAAGAGCCAATTACTTGGTGCAGTTGAAATACAGCAATACAAAGGCAGAATATTAGATTTCCAAGCAGCAGGATTAGAGGCAGGGCAGTGTGTTGGAAAGGACAGGTAGGGATATGTGTTGGATTTTTACAAAGCAGTGTTCTGAGGAGGGTAGCCGTATTGATGTCTGCCTTCAAAGCATGTTTCCCCCAATATGCTGGAGTAGGCATGATGGTTCTTTCTGTCATTTCATTACAGCAGAAAAGAAGATCAGGACCAAGAGGAAGGTAAGGAATGGGATAATGTTGAACCTCAGCTTTTTAAAGTGCCTAATCAGCAGTTAGATACTGGAAACTGACACACCTAGTTGCAGCTAAAGGGTGATGAAAATTTCAATTACAAAATATCACTGAAGGTTTTTGCATGTGCGGGCTGAAATTGAGCATTTCAAACTTCTGTGAATGGAAATTGAGATTTAGGAGAGCTATCTGAGCCAATATTGAATGCGTTGGATGGGTGTTATAGAAAGGAACTGAAAAAGAGTTGGAGAACGCACTTTTCATTCTAGAAACAGTGAGAGGCAATGGTGTGAGTAGGAATTAATCAGCTCACTACAGAGCAGTGCTGAGGGATCCTCTTTTTATTAACCATGACAGTACAATTCTGAGTAGCACTGCAGTGTGCTGGGGGTTTTTTACCCCGTGCTGCCAAGAGGTAGCACAGCATGAAGCCTCTCTCGTGGGTCTGGTTGTGTCCTGAGTTCCATCTCCTGTATTGATTGTGTGAAAATAGTAATTGCATTTTGGCGCCTCAGTTTCCAAATCTAATATCTTAAGCTTCAGGAATAATAGCAACATTTAATTGACTTTTTCTCTGCCATTTTTCCTCAGGAGGTATTTACTGGTTTTGGTGTTTTGGGTGATTGCAAAATTTTCGTACACTGATGTGAAATTCTGTCAGAACAAGACACAGTTAGTTGAAGTGCTTGTAACAGTAGCCTGAAACATGGTGCAAAATTTGCATTTGTGTAATAACAAAGCAAATAATTTTTTTTCTTATTTGTTCCTTTTTAAAGTATGATGAGCTATTTGAGAATTTTTTCCCCTGCTGATGGAAATTTGCTTTACTGCTACCTTTGTTTCAAGACTGAAACAGCTGAAATGTAGCTTTTGTGTGGCATTGCTGCACATCACTGGGCCTATGTCATCTATTCAATAAGAGCGGATAAGAACAATATGAAAATCCTCAGATTTAAGAGGGAAGAGTTTTATTTTGCTTTTCTAAATTATCTAGGGGGACTGTGAAGAAGGCTTATCAAATGTTTTCTAGCCTAGTTTATTTGTGCCAATTCAGTTTCCAGTTCACCTTGGAAAAGTGCGGGGGCGGGGGGTGTTGGGTTTTGCTTTACTTTAGTTGCTTTGGGTTTTTTTAAATTCACCCTACAGTTTTAGAGTCACTCAACACTCTAAAAAGGGATGTGAACTAAATGAGTACGTTTTGAGACTTTCTAAATTTTTTTCCCAGAGAAAGCTGATCCGGGGAAAGAGTAGCAAATGATCATTATTCTCCATTTCTTGGCATTGCGAGATTGGCCATTGTGTTTTTGGAATCAAAAACTTGATCATGAAGTTAAGGGCTTGTGTGCTGTCAGCTACACCCGGATGACAGGCAGTATTTCATTTATAACTCTTCTGGGTTAAAGTTTCAAAAAATGTATTTCCTTAATCTGGAGGAAAGAAAACTACTTTTCACAGAAATTATATTTCTTGAATAATTTGGTCAGAACTCCAGTTTTCTGCAGTGCTATTTTATTAGAAAATTTAACATTAGGAGTTAGGTCTTCTTAAAATCATTTGGCCTAAAGCTCATGGACTCCATGGGCAAATCACCTGAATTTTGAAAAGAACATAGAGGTGGTTAAGTCAATCTACCCTTTCTTTTACAACTGTTTTTTATTTTCCCCTTCAAACTGAAACCCACAGCTCTCATATTTCCAGTTCCTTCCTGCTCAGAAATATTTAATAAATTGCCTAAGGGGAGGCTAAAGAGGGAAGGCTGCTGTGCTTGATGCCCAGTAGCATAAGAGTTAAAAAATAATTTGAAAATATGTTACTGGAACCAGTTTTTGGTAACAGTGACAGTAAGTTTAGGTATGATGTGGCAGCCTGCTGAGGGAAGGAAATGTTTCTGTGGTGTGTGCTGGACATGTGATTCTGGCAGGAAGTGGCACAGTGAGAGGACTATAGATGACTATTTTTTGAGAGATAGGAATGTTCTGCATTATGTGTCCTTAGCTGGGTTTGTTGCTTCTTGTGCAATGATTTTACCTGGTGTTTTATTTTTTGCTGTAGAAACTTCTAATAATGAATATTCCACAGTGGTACGAATACCCAAGGCAACTGATCTTGAATGGATTTTTTCCCTGAATGAGGAGGAGAATGAAATTGTACGCAGAGAATTTTATTATGAGCAGGTGAGGTCATGAGAGAGTCCAATATAAGCGGTTCACTGGAGAGCTACCTCAATACCTATATTTGCCTGTCTTTCCTCAAATTGTCAGGCTCCCAGCTCTTCCTTGTGTATTGCCATCCTTAGCCTGCACAGTGACAGCATAGTGTGTGGCCACCAACTGATAGAACACTGCTGCAAGTTGTCCCAAGGGCTCACTAATCCTGAGGTGGATGCTGGACTCCTCATGGACATCATGAAACAATTGCTCTTCAGTGCTAAAATGATGTTTGTAAAAGCTGGAAGGAGCCAGGACCTAGCTCTCTGTGACAGGTGACTCTAATCAGATATTCACTAGGATATATTGTGGTACTGTCAAGAGCATTATCTTTTTTTCATTGAGGAGTGGAGGTGGAAGGGTTACTTTGTGTTTGTACTGTGGACCAGTCTAAATGAGAATTTCATAATGCAGGAATTATGGGAAAGTTTTTATAGGAGAAGTTCAAGTAATATCACTTCTTAACAATTACTGAGAGAATTCTCTGACTAGGAAGAAATTATTCACAAAGATGGGTACATATCTTTCTTATGCTGTTGTGTATCTGCTTTCAATCTGTATTTTAATACAGGATTTTAAACCTGTGCTTCCTGAGAATGAACATTTTACACTTCACGTTTTGTCCTACAGAGCTTGAGGTGGCAGGTGTGATAGATGAATTTCACATGTTTTGCTGGCATCTTCAGTCTGTGTGTTACACTGAACATGGCAAAGAAAGCCCAAACAATAACAAACACTCTGAAGGGATTGTATGATGGCTAGAGAAACATGGTGTACTGGTGATTAGAAACCACTGTCCTAAGAGTTGTCTCTGCATAATGTTCTTCAATGTACAGTAATGGTGAGAGTGCATGTGTTTGTTTAACCTCTAGCTACATCAGCAAAGTGGATGTGTTGAATATTTTGGTTGCTGCTGCCTACCGTCCAGTGCCATCTTTGGATCAGATCCTTCTCCCAGCAGCAGTAACAAGATTGAGAAATCAGCTTTTGGAAGCAGAGTACTATCAACTAGCTATAGAGGTAACACCGGTGGAGGGATGTCAGTGTTAATTCTTCTGTAGTGGCTTTTGTTTTCCTCCCTTCTGACTTAAGGTGGATGTGATGTGGGAAATGGACAATATTTAAGCAGTTACAAACTCAGATTAAGTTACTAAACATGGAAGAAATAATTTTCTGAAGAATGGAAAAAATTTCTGAGACAGAAAAGTCCTGCTGTGGAGCAGCTGCAGAAGGGAAGGATAAGCAGCTTTGTTTTCTGGTAGAGTTAAGATTGGAATGGACTAACTGCAAGGAAGTCATTAAATGGGGGAATCTTGCAGCCAGTAGAAGGTGTGAGACACCCTTTGTGGCAGGACTTTATCTGAAGCTTGAATGTTAGATTCTATTTGTCTGTAATCTGACAGCAGACACTGGTAAGGCAATGATTTCCAAGTAAATGGTTTCCCAACCATTTACTTGGAAATCAGCAATGTTGGCAAATCCATACCTCAGAGCTCATCTCATGTGCTTTATCATCATCTAATCCTGCTCCCAGGATTTTGTAAGCCTCTCTTTTTTGGCATTGCACTGTGTTAAATACAGGATTATGATACTACAAATAGTATTAAGATTTGTTAAGCAGTAATAAACAGCAAAAATAGATGACCTATTTGAATAGAAATAGTTCTTGTTTAAAAGCAACTAAAAGAGCTTTAGGTCTACGAAAGAAAATCAGGAGTAAATTTTATCAGCAAAGTTGTGTGAAATAAAAAATATCTTGGCAGTTCATGAAGCCAAGATATTCTGTTACATTTTGCCCTCTGTTGCCTTTTTTAAAACCACAAATTTGATGAATTCTGCTCTGTAAAAATCACCTGCTTTAGAAAAGCTGATGGGAAAATGTCCTGGTTTAGAACTCACAACTGAAATTTCCCAGATAAACAGTAGTTTAAACTTATACAATTTTTACAAGTTCGCATTTGTAGATCATGGGTGTTTTGGTAGTTGGCTTGTTGTGCCAGTAATATGGAAATTATCAACATGGGTTTTTTGGATGGTTTTTCAGTTGTTTGTTTTTAATGGGAAATGTGCTCTAGGATGGGAAAGGTCAGAATCACAGACTGTGTGATAAGCCATTTTTCCTATTTGCTGTACTGAGGCTGTGTTGTAATATTAACAAATGATTTTGAATTTAGGTTTCTACAAAATCTGGATTGGATCCAGGTGGAGCATGGCATGCCTGGGGCATGGCTTGCCTTAAAGCTGGAAATTTAACTTCAGCAAGAGAGAAGTTTAACCGATGTTTAAAGCCACCCATGGATCTGAACCAGCTGAACCATGGTTCAAGGCTGGTCCAGGATGTGATACAGTACCTGGAGTCCACAGTGAAGCCTGTACTCATCACAGTAAGAATCTTAAGAAATTATAGTTTAGTATACACCTTATAGGAATGCATGTTGCAATAGCAGATGATAGGGTGTTTATTTTCCTTCTTTATCATGATTGTGTATTGCAAACTAAATATTGCTGAGAAATTTGTTAGCTGTTTCATCACAGTGAAGTGGTGCCTGAGAAATCATAGATTTTATAGCAATTTGGGATATACCTTGTGGAGGGAAAATAAGTTGTACTGGATAATGTACTATTCCTACAGTCTAAGGAAGGTAAACTCAATTCCAGCAGTATTTTGTGATGCTGCAGTGATGCAATTTTCTACTGAAACTCTGGTAACTTTATAAAAGTTCAAAGACTTTAAAATGCTTTCCCACTCCTCTCATCAAAAACCACTACTACATGGTTTGGAATTCTGTTTAGGTACCAAAAAATTACTTTTTGTACTAAATAACTGCAGAATCATGATGATGAACGACCAAGTACATATTTTAGGACAAAAAAAAGCCTCTTTGAACTGGGTTGTTGAACAGCATAACAGAAATGCTTCAGGGCTGAGGGACAAGATCTACCTGAGAAGATTTTTTCTTGCTGATCACCTGTCATTGGTTCTCTGTGTTAATGGTAGGATGATGATTACTTTGCCACATTGAGGGAACTTGAAGCAACACTGAGAACAAGAAGTCTGTCTGTGGAGGTGATGTGTGAGGGGAAGATTCAACACAACAGCTATTACCAGGAGTGCTTGTTCTATTTACACAGTTACGGCACCAATCTGGCAATAATAAGCTTTTACATGAGGCATGACTGTATGAGAGAAGCACTGCTTCACTTGTTAAATAAGGTGAGTAGTTAAATTTTCATCACCAAAACGGAAATTTGGAAAACAGCAGTGAGCATCATGCAGTGTTCTGGTGGCTTTCTGCACAGGAGTTTGCCGAGGTCCTGAAGTGCTGTTATAGAAACTATCCAGTGACTGACAGGAATTCAATGAGACAGAAGAGCAACACTGATCCTTGCAGATCTAAAAAGAGCATGTAGTTTTGGTTCTTTTTATAGAGGTCCTGCATCAAGAGCTCTTTGTCTTTTTTTCTACAAAGTTGAAAATGTGGGACTATTGTCATAGAGTTCAGAAGAGAGAAGGAAAATTTTGAATTCCAGAGTGCAGATAACATTAGACACTACTCCCTATCCCGTGCCTCTGTCTCGTGGTATTGTTTGTTGAATCAGATCACCCATGTTTGCACTTCTGTAACCATTAGGAGTATAAGGAATACAGAGGACAGAAGTGTAGAGGACCCAAAATGTGGTTTCCAGCTCTCCCTTAAGGAAATTGCATAATATAAGAGGACTTAAGTATCTCTGGAATAAACAGTTCTCTTGTGCTAAACTACAATTACATCTAGAAGTTATTCCAGGTTCTAACCAAAACATTAAGGGTGCTTCTTAGGAGATGTGAATCCATTATATCTCACCAGCTTGTGAGAGTGTGGTGTTTCCTTTTCTAAGTTGCTATGCTTGTGTTTGAATTACTGATTATTTTTTTATTATTTGAAATAACTCTTACTGAGAATGTGCAACTTGAAACACCAACTTCCATTGTCTTTATCTGGTTATGAGGTTTGTTAATAGAAAATTAAGTTGCCTTATCTGCTCTGCTTCTTTCACTGTACCATCAGTCATTCTAACATCTTACAGTCATCTGCATATTGAATTACCTTTTTAAATTTATCCTTTACATCAGTTTAAATCTGCTTTTAAAGAAAAGTTGCATATTTTTACGATGTAGGTGAGATAATTTAACCTGTTAAGTAGCAGACTTGGAAAATACTCTAGACAGACAATTTGATGTGGAAGTTATGGACAAGGAACTGGTAGTAATCATACAAACCAGAGAGGAGGGTTGGTTCCCCTAAAGCTGTAACGTACTAAACTTCTGACTAAATATTTTGCAATTGCTGTTTGGAGACATTTTATGTGTACAGACTTTGTCACTTGTTCCTTACTCTGAGATTTAAAAAAAATTCTAAAATTTCATATCAAGCCTTTAAAACATTTGTGGTGGCCCTGATGACACACATTAATGTTACTGTGGAAAGAAGCACATGTGAAGCTGCACTTGCAAGACCACAGTCAAGAGGTCAGGGGGAGTAAATATCCCTTCAGGTCACTGCTTGTGAGGTTTCATCTGAGCAGCTGTGCTCGGTCCTGGGTTCCCATGTACACAACAGACACTGTGGAAGTGAAGCAAGTCTAATTGAAGGCCACCAGAGCATCTAGGGGCCTGAAACACCTGATATTTGAGGAGAGTGATGGAGCTAGGTTTTTCCTGCTGGAAGAAATGGCAAGAGAAGATCTGTGTGTGCTGTTTTCAGCTAGCAAGTAGGTGATTATGGCAAAAATAGAGCCATGCTTATCTCCTATGTGCCCAGTAAAAGGTAAGAGACAGTGGACACAATTGGGAGCAAGGGAAATTCCAATTGGATATAAAGAAAAAGGCTTGGGGTTTGTTTGTGGGGGGCGGTTTTTATGCCTGTATTTGGACACAGAACCAGGGCCACAGGGAGGTTGTTGAATCACTCTACTTTGTCATGCTCAGAACTTGACTGGACAGGTCTAGAGCAGCATGACCTAACTTGGAAGTCATTCTTTGAGTGGGGTTTTGAACAAAATAACCCCCAGAAATCCCTTCCAGTGTCAATTATTTATTAATTTTATTATCTCTGTCACTTAATATGCCTTTATATTACATAAGGAAAATAAACTACAGTGGCTTTGCTTCAAGCAACTTTCTGTTTGTGTAGGAATCCCCATCAGAAGTGTTTATTGAAGGGATCTTCATTCCAAGTTATGAAAGTGGAAAGCTGCATATGTTGGAGAACTTGTTGGAAACCATTGATCCAGGATTGGAAAGCTGGGGAGTCTATTTGATTGCAGCCTGCAAATACTTGCAAAGAAAGAACTATTACCATATTCTGTATGAACTGCAACAGTTCATGAAGGTAAGTTGAGGGACAGTGCCATCTCTTTCAATGAAATGCTGAATACCATCACACTTTTGGTTATTTGCTTTGGTCCAAACCTGCATGCTGGATAAGTATATTTTTGCTTCTTTACAATCTTAGAAAACATAGAAGGGCCTGAGCCTTACTAAAGCTGACGTGACCCATGTCATGGTTCTGGCACATTGTATGAAAGAAAGCAGAGCTCTGCCTGCTCTGTGTGAGCCCCTCTGTGCAGTGATCTCTGAAGGTGGGGTCCTGTGCTCCCTCTTAGTGCTGAGCGCGTTTCTTCCAGGATCACGTCCGTGCTGCCATGACCTGCATTAGATTTTTCACTCATGGAGCAAAGTCTTACACTGAACTTGGAGGAAAACAGATGTGGCTTCTAAAGATCAAGGACCATCTCAAAGTCTATCTGCAGGAGGTCTCAAGAAGTTCAGGAAGGAAAAAAATGGCATTCACTTTTCGGAAGAAAATGTCTGCTACGGATGTGTCAAGGTATTTATAAACAAGAAGCTAAGTTTTAGGAGAGGTGAAATTCAGGCTTTAGACTTTATGGCTTTTATTAGTTTCATTTAAGTTGCCTTTAGCTGACACTTACTGGTTGTCCTTGACCCAAAACTGCTTTTATGTAGTTACAAGTGTAGGATTCCCATCACTTTTTCTCCCAAAAATCCAAACCAGGAGATGGGCAGTTGTTTCTACTAAAAATCTCTATGTGTATCAGACTACCCTCCTTCAATTTAAACAACCAAACAGGAGCCCTACAATGCATAGACAATTATACATCTTTCCACAAGCTGTTTTTCTTTCTTTTTCTCTTCCTTTTCTCTCCAAAAAGCAAGCGGCTTTGTAGTGCTTCACTGTCTGCTGGGGTTAACTCAAAACACTGCACTATGTACAAGTTATAGGTGCCAGAAATAACTGGTTTTCTGTATTCAAAAGTCAAAGTGTAAATTTAGCCTGATCTCTCTTGTACTTGGGGTTTTATATCTTAGTTTTCTTAGGGGCTTTTTTCTTTCTTTCTTTTAATCTAGACTCTTAACTTAAACTGGAGGGGTGTGTGTGTGATGAGGTGAAAAAGGAGGAACAGATGTTTATTTGGGGATCCAGTTTCTCTGGCTCACTTCTTTGAAATAATGTGAATAATTGCTCATCTTCAGCTTGTGATGTATGTTAAATGCACAGATCTGAAAAGTAATATTGCTGCAGACTTGTACAATGAACAAAGTCAAAAAGCAACTAAAATAATTTTTCATAAGTATGTCTTCTTTTGAAAGATATTGAAGAAATTAGTTCATATAAATAATAATTGACACTTTCTCTACTACAAAATGAAGTCAGAATTTTTTCACTATCTAGGCACATCAATACAGTTGATCTGCAGATGGAAGTAACAAAATTCCTGCATCAGTGTGAGAGCTCAGGAGCCTCTCAAATGACAGACTCCTCCTTACCCACACTCTTTGGAAACAATAACATGAAAATGGATGTTGCTTGCAAGGTACTAATTGCTATTTTAAACACAGCTCTATTTTTCCTTAACAATACAAACTTGTAATGCAGGTTGAAGCATTTGATGGTTGAAGCAGTTTCTTGTATTTTTTTGGGCAGGTTACTTATGATGAATGCAACCCATCATTTATGAAAAAATAATGTTTTTCCTCAGAGTAGCAGAGAACATGTGAGAACTTGTTCTCATGAGGAGCTCATCTCCTCAAAGTTCAAATTTTCATGGGCAGAGCATCCAAAATACAAATAGTAGTATTCCTTTTGTCTGTGCACCCCATTATATTTGCAAGTGAGGCAAATAATTCAGTAACTTTAATCATTCTTAAGTTTGGCTCATCTCCATCTGTAAATTGCCTAATGTCCCTTAGGGGAAGCAGTGTGTGACAATAGACCCTATAATTTGCTGTACTTCTTGGGGTGGTGCTGTTTTCTGTTAAGTAATGCATTTTATTTTTGCCTCTGGGCAAAAGCTGGATTTGCATTAATGTTATTTAACCGTACATAGTGAAAAAGGAATGTGCATTCCCAGACTTGTCTATGCCTCTCTTTTCAGGTCATATTGGAAGGCAAAAACATTGAGGAGGGGTTTGGGATTGCATTTAGAGTTCTTCAGGTATGGAAAAACTTGATATAACAAGCAATATTAATGCAAAGTAACTCCTGAAAGCAGCAATTATTTAAACAAAAGCTTGTCCCCCCACCTGCAAATGTATTTTAATCCCCTCAAAAGCAAAACTTTTAAAGAAAAAAGTCACAAGTTTAAGTCTTACATGTCCATGTATTTGTGGAAGCTTGATAATGAAATTAAGATGCTGTTTCTGCAGGACATTTCCAGAGTAATTTGATCCTACAAAGGAGTGAAGTACAGCTTTTCCTTTGCTGTGCACCTTGTTCAGTGCCTGAACTCTGGCAAGCCACAGTCACAGATGTGTGTAGAGACCTCTCACGTGGTGCCTCTCTGCAGTTCATGACAGTCATGCAAAGACAGTGAATAAATGAGGCCAGGGCTCACTCTGTTCTATTCTCCTGATTTGAGAGCAAAATTAATTAACCGGGAACTCTGGCTGGGGACCTCTCATTCCTCATGTCTGGGTAGAAATATCAGTCAGCATAGCTCACGAGCCTCTAAACTCTTCTGAGTGTTTCTCATCCATATCGTCCCAGACAGCAGAGCAGGGCACTTTTAGACAGAGGTGGCACACTGAAAGAGTATTTATGAATGTGGCAGGCCCTGCTCCTTCTTTCAGGTCAGGATGTACAAGACAGAACTCCTGTTTGCAGGGAGATGGAGAGCCTTAGAAAAACAGCACTTCTGAGCAGCAGCAGCCACTGCCTCCAGTAAAAGTGGAGCAGTGAGTCCAGTTGCCTATCACTTCCATTTCCATCCTTTTTTTTCTTTACTTACTCATTGCAGGATCAGTTCACAGCTTTTATCATCTCTTCCCTCATGGTCAATTGCCTCCTGTTTGGGGTATTCAAAGGGTGGCTGTTGGTGGGGAGGCTGGAAAAATATACTGGGAATGTGCTAAGTGAGGGAGAGGTGCGTAGGGATCTAGGAAAGAGCTTTTGCCAGAAGAAATAAAACTGATTTTTTGCCACTCCTGAAAAGAAGGCATTAACAGCACTCTTGTTCTTGAGTGATTTTTACAAGTCTGGTTATAAAAAAACCTTTTAAGTCAACCTGGAGCAGTGGTGAGTGGAAAACCAGAGGCTCCCAAAACAGCTTTGAGTTTTTGGAGCGTGGTGTGGTATTTTGTCCTGAGGAGACTGTCTCAGTTGTGTAGACTCCCTCTGAGCAAACCTGCTGAGAACATTCACTGTGTTGCTCTGATGTTCCAACTACCTCTAGGACTTCCAGCTGGAGGCTACAGAAGTGTACAGCAGAGTGGCCAAGCAGCTGGTGAAGCAGCAGAAATACAGTGAGATCCAGCAGCTCCTGAAGTGTGTCAATGAGTCTGGAGTGGCAGCAAAAAATGATGGGGATAACATTATTCTAAACTGTCTGAATGAGTTCAGAAACATTCCTGCTGAGGTAATTCTGTCCTGCATTGTGTCTTTTTTGAAGTAAAAAGGATATAGACCATACAGGCTGCAGGGAAGTCTGGTGCCTCTATGCTCTTTCAGTGAGTCCTTCAGATGCTCTGGCTCCTTGCTGTGGGCATAGCTGCAGGGTGGGAGTGCATGGCTTGCCTTGTACAAGATACTCTGAGAGGAAGCCATAAGTGGCTGTAGCACTCTCCTACCCAGCACTTCCCAAATGGATACCTGTGGGGGATACAGAACATTTGCTTCACAAGGTCCTGTCAAATGCTGCAGAAGTGTTCCCTTCAGTGAGGCCTTCCTGGCTAACACAGAGCAAACTCCTGCCTCCATAGGAACCAATTTTGTGGTTCCCTTTGCCTGCCACAGTGTTTTTTCCACCCCAGTGAAGGAAGGAGATGCACTCTGCTAGTTCTATTAATCAGATTAGGGGATGCTGTCCACTCTTTGGGTCAGGGTGGGCCATGGGGTAATCCCTGCTGGGATGGGGGGAACCTACAAATTCATTTCATGCAACACAAGCCATGTCCAGGAGAGACTCATAGCATTCTCTAGGGATACCCGCCAGAGATGGCAGGCAGGAAAAGCTGTGAGGAAGGGGAAGACTTGGAATTTGTATTTTTTTGTATTTTCTACATCTGCAACTCTTGCAGCTGGGACAGTCTAAGCACCTGCTGTCATCTCAGCAGCCCTGCCTGTCCACAGGGGTTTGATCCCTGATGGGGTAGAGTTTTTCAGACTAGTATCACTTTAAATGTGAACACCTTTTCCCTTCTTTGGATACAGGATCTCGATAATCTGATTCAGGATATGGACAGTGATGAAAACAAGGTAAGTTAAGTAGCAAGAGCTAAACAGCCCAGTCTTGGTCTGTAGCTTACAGGCTCTTTTTCACTGTCTTCTCTCTCATCCTCATGCAAATATGATTTTTGTAGGCTACTACCTAGATTGTAGAAATCACAGTGAATTCCTCAAGGCCATGGTAATGTGTAAAGCTGTGACATAGAGGTGTCAGTTGAGACTATTCCTATTAGTTCCCTGAGAGCCCTCAGAGCGAGGGCTGGACATTTATTAGAGTGGGAGGAAAAGTATTTCAGAAAGGCAGATTGGTGAGTTTATTGGTTTGTTATTCAACTTCTCACATAGGTGCTTGCAGGTTTCTAGTAATAGCAGGCAGTTGATGATGACCACTTCAGCTTTTTGTTTCAGGATTGTACTATTTCCATGGTGATTGAGAGTTAAATGATAAAACTTCTCCAGCTTCTGATAGACTTTTTCTCTTAGAAGAGATGAAGCCTAAACTAATTTATCTTTGTTGGCTTTCATACCAGGCAGCCAAACCAACGGAGAACTGTAGATCCTTGTTTATAGAAGTGGCCATGACTCAGCATTTGGGGATTGTTGTAGATACTGAGTGGCAGTGGCATAGCTGGGAGTAAAATCTAAAGAGTTTTCACAGTCCTCTGTCTGCTCTGAATGGCAGACTCACTGTTCTAGGCAGATTGAAAAATGGGCTTTTAATTCTGCTTTTCTGTAATATCTATCGCTGAAAGATGGGAGTTGTTCTAGAACCAGCAGTGGAAGAAATGACAGATTCAGACACTTTGCTGTGAGGATACTGTAATTTATGCATGAGATGGGATTCCTGAGAGTAATTTCATGGTCATAGAGTAAAGGAGTGTCTACAAGACACAAACTTAATAAAATACACCTGTTTGCCCATTTCTTTCCCTGGGATCTGCTTCGTGCCATGCTGTGTTTGGTAATGTGGTGCTACTGCCTTGCATGACAGGCCTGTAAAGTGGGTATTTCCCTGGGGTCCTTGTTGAGCTTGCCCAGTGAGCTAGCTCAGCTCTCTGAGCAGGCTGTGGTGTCAGATCCAGGCGTACCTGCTGTGCAACAAGCTGCGCTCGGCGTACCTGGTGTCGGTGCGGCAGGAGCGGGCGCGCGCCGTGCAGCTGGTGCAGCGCGTGCGGCAGCTGGCCGACAGCAGCGGCGACCACGTCGTCACGGCCATCTGCGCCCAGTGGCTCTCCGTGCACCAGCCCAAGGGCAGGACCCGGCTCCCCCAGGGCACCAGGAAGTGATGTGCCACTGGCACCAGCCGTCCTGCTGGAGGAGAAGGCTTCAGGACAGCTCAGAGGCGTCTGCTTCCGCAGCCTCTAGGTACAGTGGAACTCTGTTGGCTGATGGTGGCAGATGGATGTCGCTCATGTGCCTCTGGTGGAAGGAAGGGAACTAAATTACAAGTGCCAGTCCTGTATTCTCACAAACAGTCACTACCTCAGGGTGTTTTTTGGCTCTCTTTTTGATGGGGGGAGGGGGGGCAGTTTCAAACTGAACAAGCAAGGACTGAGGTGTATGGAAGAGAGCACTTCTGTTTCTGGCTTTAGTTTTTGGGTTTTGTTGGCTTTTAATTTTTGGGGGGGTTGATATTTTTTGAAAAGCACTGGACTTATATTAATATATGTTTTATTTTTAATCCAGAAAACATATGTAGAGAGGACAGAAAAATTTTATCAACTCATTGTAGCCTAGAGTATAAAATTTTTGTGATGTTTCCTGAAAAGTTTTCAAAATTGGAGAATTCTTCTGTTTCAAAGACTAAAACTCAGATTTTTTTTAAGCCTCTAGACAAATCATTGCTACTTCTTTTTTATCCCCCCCACCCCCAGTATAGTGTACCCATTTTTTTTAGTTTGTTTGATAAGGTAGGAACTGATTCTTTTGGCAGATTTGAACTTACCAGTCACACTGTGTTTTGTGTGCCATAGATGTGGCACTTGGGCTAGTGCCAACTAAATGAATGAAGTTATAAAGGGCATGTGCTGTAAGGGAAGTACAAAGGGAAAATAAGCCTTTAAAATAGCTGAAAAATCATGTGCCTCTTTCTTTACTGCAGTAATACCCAATAAATCATTGTGCTGCAGCTTTATGACTGAATAGTTGACAGTAAACTTCCACAGTTTTTCATCAGGTGTGGCAAAGAATAATGACAGAGCAAGCTGTGGCAAAATTAAACAGGTGGTCTGTATCCCTTTCACATAGGGATGTATTTATTTATTTATTACCAGAATAATTTGTCCCTGTGAAGTACAATAGAACATGGAACTGGACATGCCCTGTATTGATGGGTTTTGCTCTGGAAGTGCAAGTTGATTGGTTTTATGAAAGAAAAGCAGCAATCTCTGTGCAATGTCTGTGTTCAGGGATGCTGAAAAAAAGTAGCTGCTTCTCTGCAGCTAGTATTGGGACATGACAAACTGGCAAAAATGTGTTAGAAAGTAGTAGGACTGTCAAAAAAAAGAAGAACAAAACATGGCATTCCCCAAGTTTGTGTTTGCTGTTTACATGTATTTCAGCACAAGAAGTAGGAAAACTAATTCACTTTTTTATTAAAAAGTTGTTTACATCAAAAAACCAACAGGTTTTCTGAAGTGTAATGTAATTGTAAATAGTTTTAGTACATAAAATAATTGAGACTATGAAGTTAAGAATTTTGCACTATCCCCAAGCTCACTATAATGAAAGAACAGACTTCCATGGTGTTGGAAAGGATTTAGTCCATCTTCTTCAGGGTTTCAAAAGCTGACACAAACACTTTGGAGGTGCTCTGCTCTGCTCACTAGAGCAGAAATGACCACATACAGCTTTCAGAATCTCCTGACCACAGATTTGCATTATCTCATTAGTGAGCAGTACTAATGAAAGCTTTTGTTTCCCTGGCCAGACTGACCTAGCTTTCCATCAGCTTACAGCCATCAGGCTAATCCTAGAACGTGACACTACCTATGGCTTCAGTCATTTTTAAATCTCTGATTATGGGGAGGAGATTTTACTGTGTGTGGGTATCCAGATCTGCATTGCTGTACTGTTCCTGTTCTGCTCACGTTCCTTCAGCTGCAGAGAGCACCGAGAGTGGAGTTTGCCGTGCAGACCTGTCAGTTCCCTACCTGCCTTTCTTCCTGACCTCTTTGCACTGTACTTGATGCACTTTATATAGTGTTTGGTGTAATTTGATGTTCTTAACCTGGAATTGTAGGGATCTTTCTTGTACCAGCAGAACTGGAATTTTGACCCTGATTAATTACATTGTGTCATAAATTGTGCAATTATCAAGGGGCTTTGAATTTTTGAGCAGGAAGAAGGGATTGAATACTGCCAGTTTAAGAGAATTTCTCTGTTACTGACCAAGGTTTGTTTACAACTAAAACAAAAATAAAGTATTATGACTGTTAATGTATTTTCAGTTTATTTTTTATCCCAACACAGCTGGGGTTCTCTTTCTAGACCTGCATTTTGCTTTTGGCTATGCTTAGTGGAGTAATTAGAAGGGGGTGGTAATTGTTGTATCATGCCAAATTTACATGTTACTGAGTATCCTCAGCATTTAGATCGACTGGAATGTCACATCTTTAGAAGTCCCCCAGAAGCTAGGTAGCCTAGGTAGTTCAGCCTCATGCATGTACTCAGTAATCCTCTTTAGGGAGCTCTGCAAGTTAATCTAACTCTCCCTTACAAGCCTCCCTTTGAGACAGCTAAATGAGCTTTAGTTTCCTCATTTTTTAGAGATCAGCTGAGAAGTATAAATTACTTGCTCAAGGTCAAAGAGAGTGGATGTATGTCTATGGAAATGTTTATTTAATATGTCTTATGTTAAATCTACAATTAGAGTTTTTGAGAAGTGCATTGACCTGCAAGGGCAAAAGCATTTAACACCAGAGACACTTTTCTGCTTTTTTAAAAAATGGTTTCTCTTGCTCCTGACGCCGCTTTCAAGATCAAAGAATGACACACAGAAAGCAAGCTGAGGCTCCAGTGGTAGGTAACATTCTACTGCTACATTATAGTTGTGGATTTAGCATCATTGGGATGCAGCACAAAAGAGGGAGGGGGGGAAAAAAAGTAGAGTGACTGGGAGAAACACAAAGGAACTTTTAAAATGCTACCTGGACTGAATTCTCTACATTAGTGAGGCAGGTGCATGTAACAGCAACACCAAGTAAACTGATTCAGCATTTCTGAGAGAAGATACAGGGTCCAGTTGTAAAAGGAAAATGGTTTTATTTAGTATTGCTCAGAGGTAGCACAGGACTCATCTGCATAGACAGCATCCAGACAGGAAGAATTAAAATTAGCATTGGTTTTCCACAACTGGCAGTTGGTCACAGTGGCAGGTTCATATGCAAGTCCAAAAACTTCTAGGCATTTTTTCAGAAGCAGAAGATAATCCTATGAGCTGTGGCACTTGGTTTCTGACTGCTTAACTCTTTCAGAAATAATCTCTGATCACGGATTGCACTCCAGCAGGTTGCACTCACATAGCACTGGGGTTCCAAGGGAGCAGTCCCAGAGCTGTGTGGCCTGAGGCAGCTGCTGGGTGGAAGTGCAAGCTGTGTGGTCCTGCAGGGGCAGGCAGGCAGCCTTGGCTGGCAGCCAGGCACTGCCTGCCCATAGCTGCTGGGCAGACAAACACAAGCATTTCTGTGCAAGCCTTACCTTCCTGTCCTGGGGCCAGCTTGACCATAATACCAAGATAGTCCTGCCTCCCGCTTCAGCTATTTAGCTCTAGGAGGTTTGGTGTCATTTAAAGCTAAAGTCTCAGCTGAAGTTGTTTAATATTTTTTAACATGGTTGAGATGTTCCTTGTTCATTCTGCTCTATTTTCTAGGTTCTAAAGTCATTTAAAGTGCAGCGGGGGGGTTTACTGTGACAACTTTTACATCATCTTTGTTCAATGTTTCATGAGAGAGATGCTGATTTTTTTAATAACTTGTCTGTGCACGATTGCAGCCCTCTTGCAGCTTTTAACCTCTAAGTCACCTGAACCAAAGCCTGGATTCTTAGAAGGTTTGCCAACCCCCAATAAACCTACTGCAATCAGTGGGTATTTAGGGCCATGATACCTCAGTGGCTAGGGTCCAGCTTCTTACAGAGCATGCAGAGAAAGTGATTCCATGTAAAAAAAATTACCTAGTGCTTGGCACAAAAATGCCAGGACCTGTTTTTGTGTGCTAAAGAGTATTGCATAACTTTCCAGAAAATTTAATATCCCAAAGTATTTTTGCTCTGCCAGTTCAAAGGGTAGGAACTGAAAGTAATCTCATAGTTCAGAGTCATACTAAACTCATAAGTTTAGAGTCCTACCTTATTACTATTGCTGTTAGGGAAAAAAACAACCAACATTTATTTGAAGTAATGCCTTGTTACTTCATAATCTAAACCTAAGACTGCAACCTCCCTTTCTATTCTAAAGCCAGAGAACCACAGCCTCGAGCTGCTGTGTGAGATAACAAGCAGGTTGCTCCCTGCATTAGTGCTCTAATTCTCCATCTAGGAAGAGGGACTGATTGCTTACAAATCTCAATCCTTAAGTGTAATATTGCAGAAATTCAACTTATGTTGTGCCCGCAGAGCCATCCTTAGGGCAGCTGAAGTATCAGTGTTGTACTCTTGAGGTCTCTCAGCAGTGCTGTTCCCTGGAGAAGCTTTGCTGGGCCCAGCCAGGGACACTGTTGGTGCAGCTCAGTCCCACTGGATGCCAAGGAGCTCACAGCTCACGCTCCAGAGCTTCTTTGCCGTCTCATCATCCCGACCACGTGGAGATACGTACGCTGGCTGGCAATCACTGTAAGAAAAACGTTCTTTTCATTCTTTCAAGTCTAACATCTCCATCTGCATTAGTACACTGAAATGTCTGTGTTAAGATTAGGGAGTTGCTCTCTATCAGCTTAATTCAAGACTAGTTCAAGAACGGTGGGAGCTGTCCAGCAAATGAGCAAGGGTTGGTGCTAAGCCACCACGAGAAAGATTTCTTTCCAACTAGCTAGGGAAGAATCTCTCCCAATGGCACCAAGAATTGGCAAGCAAATGTAGCTCTATCTGTTGTCTCAACTCTTAAAAGAAACCTCACTGGTGTGCATTCTCATTAATACCACTAAAAAGGCATATAGACTCCAACCAAGCTCTTCAGGAGCACATTTCCTAAAAAACACTGCAAAAAAGTTACTCAAACAGCCCTTCATTCTAAACTATTTATCCCACTGTATACCCAATAATAACACTGTAATAACCATGTATGGTTACCCCCTTTCCATTATCATTTGAACTGTGCTCCTTTCTTCTCAGCTCCTCCAATCAGAAAGCATTCAGTCTGGAAAAGAGGTCCTGTGTTCTCAACTATAATGCTGCAATAACTTGGGAGTTTAAGAGCACAGAAGAAATGGCATCTTGTAAGGTTTCCATTCAGCTCAGTGTTTATAGATGGAGTATTTAATATGCCTGAAATGACTGTGGACTCCCGCCTGTCTCATGACTGTGGCATGAATTTTTTTTTCTTAATGTCTACACTTGTGTTTTATAGTCTATGGCCTGGAAAGTAAAAAGGATTCTAGGCTAGTAAATTGTGAATTAGTGTTGAAGCTTCTCATTTCCCACCAGGTCCAAAACTCCCATTTTTCAATGAGTTTAAATTCCACCAGTTTTCTGTACTTTGGGACATCAATGCTACATTTTTATCCCAAGACAGGCAGTCAGGGAAGACTTAAGATGTCTATTTATACATTCAGGTCTGATTAAGATGGTACTAACTCCCAAATGAAGATCAGGCAATGATGTCATTACAGAGACTAATCTGATCACAAATCACAAGAAGAAAGCTCTGCAAAGACACAATGGCTCCAACAGCATCCATGTGAGGGAGGAGAAAAAACCCACGACTTTTTGTATTTGTTCCCAAAAAACAGTATTGTCACAGTGCTCTACATGCAGTGGGAAGCTGGCAGACATATCTGTGGGAATCTGTTCAAATAGCAGTCTTCAAATATAGAATGATGATGACTTGAAACTGCTCTGGGCTGTGGTTTTGGTGATGGGAAAAGAAGAACAATGTAGGGTCCTGGAATGAGTCAAAGAAGTAAAAAAATAACAGGTTTTGTAATGGGAGCTAAACAAGAGCATTTCCATGACAGTGTGACAAACAGCCCAGCAAGAGTCCCTCCCAGCTGGTAGGTCTATCACACTGGAGGATAAAGTTATTTGGTCACATGCCAGACCTGAAAATCTCTGTCTCCGCAGCTCCATCAGCTCTCCCAGCTCCCTGAGAGCACAGGCCCTTCTGCTCCAGTGGTGTAAAACTACGAAGGGAAATGAAGTGTCTTCCCAGCATTGACTGAAGTGACCTAAGTAACTACACAGTTCTACTGAAAAGTGATTTTCCCAAGTGTTAGGCAGGTCAGCATTAGAGCTCTGAGTGTGTGACAGCCATTCCTGCACTTTGAGTACATTAGTACATTAATTGTACATCAATTGAGTACATTGAGTACATTAATATTTCTGGCACTACAGGACATGCTATTGCATGAAGTGTTGCACAGGTCAGGTGTTTCTTCTAACATGATTGCAACAGACCTGAAAGGGGTAATGCTCTATTTGTCACCCTCAGTCTTACCAGACAGCCTCTTACCTGGTCCCTTCTTAATGAACAATGACAGTAAGTCCCACATTCCTCAGCCAGCAAAGCTGCCTTCCACAGAGTATCACTTCATCAGCTTGCACCCACCTGAAATACTGTCCTGTCACAGACTCCAGCTCCTCAGCTACTGCACAGTAGATACTGGTCTGAGCTCCTTCACAAGGTGTCTTCAAGAAGAAGGAGAATATCTTCCACAGCCAGGTCATTACAGACGAGTGCCGAACCAGATCTGAGTACACAGACCCGGGATGGAGAGCGTTTGCTGTGACTTTAGTGCCTATGGCAAAATAAAACAGTCCAAGACAAATGGATCAAAGTGTCTTTAAAAGAAGGGTAATATACTCCTCAATTCTACCTGTAGATAATCTATAACTTAGAGGAGGAGTCTTTTAAGTAGCCTTAGATACAGAGAATAAGTGCAGTCCTCTGTAGTTACTGCATGCTGGATGTGATGGATACACTTGACCTCTTAGCCAAATCAGCAGTAGTTTGGTACAGGCTCCAAAGAAAGTTCAGGTGTGAGCTGTAAATGGGCCAGAACTCCTCTAGAAAATCCACAGAAGCCAGTGAGTATCAGTGCACATGCATTGGAACACCCATCAGGCAGTTCACACAAGTAGCACACGGCTTTTCCAATACTCTTTCATCCAGGAACAAATGTGGATGCACTGAGTCTCATGTACCTTTCCCACTGTATATAATTTGAATACAAGCCAACCACTCCATTCCATAAATATTACAGCCTAAGTAAGCCTTCTCTGAGCTCTCCCTGCTAGGAGATTTGACTGCAGGGTGACAGTCTTCCCTTCAGCTGGCTCACCTCTCAAGGCAGAGACCTTTTACCAAGAGCAAAGTTTTGGATGAGCCCAGCTGAACCTCAGCTCAAGCTGCAACTGGACTGCAAAGCAGGTAACTCGCCTGGAGCAGAGATGCCTCTCAACATTTGAGATTTCTTACCTGAGACTGAGAGCCTTCCTTAAGCAAGGCAGAGAGGCCCTTTGCTTGCAACAAATCCTTGGTAAGTGACTGCTGAATTAATACTGAGGAAACATTACTAGTCCATGTAGCTACTCAATAATAATTATTATAAACTTTGTGTAGATCATTTCATTACATATAAATTGTCCAAGTCTGAGACTCAAACTGGACCTAGGCTTCCTAAGGGGTTCAAAAAGCATGGGGCTCCAAGCTGAGCCTCGTGATTCAACAGGAGGGTCTTCCTTACACAGTGTGTTTCCAGTCCTGTGTGAATCATTCTAACTTAATTCTAAATCAGTTTTCCTTTGTATGTGTCTTTCATGTAAGTAACAGAGTGAACTTTGCCATCCTACTTTGTTAAGTCACCCTTTTATGACATCAGGTTAAAAACACTTTTGTTAATACCTTTGATGGTGATTCTTGAAGCAGTTTAAATCATTCATCCATGGCACTGGAGCATCCCCTGCTCCCTTCTAAACACAGGAGTCATTCTGTGCCTTCTGCAAAACAAAGTGCTGGGGGGCCTGGGTGCTAAACCAGCAGCAGTTTCCATCAGGCTTTTGAGAACACCTGCCTCTTTTACCTTACTTTAATAGTAATTTCCTGGGGAAGACACTGCTTCTGTTGTAGTAAATAAATACTACTTCAGTTTATGAACAGGACTGAATGACAGATGTTGTAACTTACAAGGTACTGTCTAATCTTATGCTTGTTCTACGGCCCACCAACCTTTAAGGCAGCTGAGTGTGCATCACGTTTTCTGTTGGAGACTGCAGCTGTGGCTCTGTTTCCAGCTTCCACAACTGTCTGCAGGGATGCAGCTAGTATTTGACAAGCACCACAGAAAAATGAGACAAATTCAACTGTGGCAAGATGCTGAACTCCTCTACCCTGTTGTTGTAAAGACAATCTGTGTTGCAAGTCTCCTAGTTCCACAGCCAGGAGCTATTTTCTTCCTGCAAAGAGCTCTCAGTGACATTTGCCTCAAACCATGCAATTTCTGCACAGATGATTTGCAGCCCTTTCTCCAACCCACCCTCCCCATGCACGGTGCTCGGAAAGCCAAGCAGACAAAGGCCCCTGCTGCCTCTGGCACTTGCCTTGCAGGCGCCGGGCCAGCTCGCGGGTGAAGAGCACGTTGGCCAGCTTGCTGTGGCAGTAGGCCAGGCCGCGATTGTAGCTCTTCTCCCCCTGCAGGTCGTGGAAGCGGATGCGGCCGCCGTGGTGAGCCAGGGAGGACACGTTCACGATGCGGGCGGGGGCACACTGCTTCAGACGCTCCAGCAACAGGAAGGTCAAGAGAAAATGACCTAGGGGGAGACAAAAGGTCATCCCCTACTTGCTTATACGTGGTATCTTGCTGCTGCCCTCATTTCAAGTCCAGGAAAATGAAAATTTCTGTTAAATTCCCCTGAATTAACATCAACACATTTTTGGGGCCTTCAAGTTGTGCTCCTCATCTTCAAAAAGCTGGAGCTGTCATACATTTCAAAATGTCCCAGGTAACACGTACAGATACTTAAACTGGATCTCTGATATGCAAATACACCACATTGCATCTCCAGAACTCTTGACTCTAGCCCTCCATCCCTCCTGTAAAAGGAAGAATGAGGAAGAGAAAATCTGACAGCAGGATTTTCCTTTGGCATTTTGCAACAGATATCCATGTTAGAAGATGATCTTTAAGGGCAATTCTAACCCAAACCATATGACGATTCTATGATTCCATATTGAGTGCAAACATGATTCCACTGGCCTTACCGAGATGATTGACTCCCAGCTGCATCTCAAAGCCATCAGCAGTCTTGGAGTAAGGGCATAACATTACCCCAGCATTATTAATGAGAATATGGAGCTCCTTCTCCTCTGTAAGAAACAACAGACATCCTTAAATGAGGAAACAGAGAATGCAGACAAGAAAGTAGCACAAGTCACCCCTTGCTGTCTGACTTGCAGCCACATCACCTTAAAAAAAGGATATATCTCCTACCATAAAGTAGCCCATGGCCTCTGGCCAGCCCCTGCCACGAACCCCAATACCCAAGAGGTACAGAGACAAGCCGGGCAGGGATTTGGCAATGGTTAGAAAAACAGACAGCAGTCCTTAGGAAACATTCTCACTAAAAAGAAGAATCTAGAGACTGTACCTGCTAGAAATCTCTCAGCAAACTCCCGGATGGACTTAGTATCAGCCAAGTCCAGTTTTTTTGCAATGACTTCCTGGTTCCCTGTCTCGGCTCGGATTTCACTGGCTGCAGCTTCTGCCTTTGCTGTGTCTCTGCAGGCAATAATTACCCTTGCACCTGCAAGGAGGGGAGGGGGAACAACAGGAGCAGGAACTGAGATCACTGAAGCACACTGGATCTTCCAGGCTACAACAAGCAGGCTGACATGCCCAGCAATTACAAACAATATCTTGTTTCTCTAGGGAACTAGCATCAGTCAGGGGGGTGGCTGGAAGAGACAAAGCCTTTCTCACTCAAATGTGAGATGATTTCAGACCAGGCAAATGCACATCTTAAGTGCCTCTGTCCATGTTCTCCCACGTTAGGAGTGCATACAACAACACTGGTATGATAGGGTTGTTATCTGCCTCTATAATGGGAACATCAAGCCAGGAGCACATGAAGGTGATGGATTCCAGCCAGAGTAATTTCTAAATGGATTGTGAACAGGTAGTTTAATCTTCTTATGAGTTAGCCAAATAACATTTACATCAAATTAGCTTGAAATATAACTAAAGCACATAGTGGTGGACCTATGGCATTTCCCAACTTCATACAAGCAGAGTGCAGGAACTTCCCCAGTCCTCTCAAATCAGTTGCAATGCAATGCATTTTCATGTCCCCAGAGCACATTTTGGAGTCCAAGCAATGAAAACAGTTGAGGAACTGGGAACTTGCACCTCAGTGGTTACAGCCTCTGAAGGAACAGCACTTGGGTTCATCTGCAGTAACTCTGGAATCCAGTTTACTTCAATATAAGCCTATAACATCTTCCTTAGGTCCAGAAAAGGGGCTACTGACACAAGGCACAGCCGCTCCGGCTGCAGAGGGATGCCTGCACTTGCCTCTTCGTGCGAGGTCTCTGGCGGTCTCCTTCCCGATGCCTGTGTTGGCTCCTGTGATTATCACCACCTTCCCCTCAAGCCTTGCTGTCGACTTACACCGTCCTCCAGCGACATAGCGCCTGCAAGAGGGGAGGCACCAGTCACTTCTGCCTCCTCAGCGGGCCCCGTGCGGGGCTGAGCACCCAGAACCTGGGGGTTCGCATCAACACTCGGGCTCACCGCTGCGCCCCGGGCCCAGGGAGTCACGCGCGCCCCCACCTGAAGCGGCTGCTCACGACCCTGTCGCGACCGGGACACCGGCACCGCGCCCCCCAATCCCCCGCGCTTTCCCGAGCGCGGCCCCGCCCCGTCCGCGCGTCAAGTGGGGCCACGACTCCCATTGGCTGCTGCCGCGCGGCCCGGGGCCCTTCGGCCAATGGGCTGCGCCGCCGCACCCTGAGGAGAACGCGGGCCACGCCCCCTGCCGCGCCTCCGGAGCGCGCCGGTGCCGGGACGGAGCCCCGGGGAGCGCGGCGGGAGGCGCCGGGGATGAGCGAGCCCCGCAGCGCGGCAGTGTCACCGGGGCGCTGGAGCTGGACAGGCCGGAATAGCTCCGACCCCAGCGCGGGCTGCAGAACGAGATTCCCGCTATTCGCGTTCGCGCCACACGCACACAGACACACACGGGCGCCGCTCTGCGGGGCTGAACATACGCAAAGGGCAGGGTCTGCGCTCGGTAAGACGCACCTGATGTAGGGCGCTGCCACGAAAAGAAAGACGGGGACGGAGACGGCGGCGCCCAGCGCGGCTTCCCAGCAGTTGAGCATCGCTGCCGCCAGCTACCCACGCACCGCCAGCGCACGGCTCCCGGCAGCCCTCGCCCGCCCCTTTGGATCCGCCCCCGCCCCTCCCGCCTCGGCCTCGCCCACAGCGGCGCCGCCACACCTCCACTGCCGGGCCGCGCCCCGCCGGGAGCACCTGCGGGTACGGCAGCAGCCCGCTGCTTGTACTCCGACCTGGGTCCCTCGAAACCTTTGGAAACGTGCTCCTCAATTAGGGAGCCGGGAAATGTCTGCAGACACAGCGCAGCGGCGGCTGTCGGCAGTGGCGTTTGAAATACACTAAAAATGTTTGAAGCACATTTTTACAATTCCACGCCGAGGTTCATGTCATTAACCCTGGTAAGGGGCATGCAACCATGTACACGTGGGTGGGCGCCCAGGCCTGGGAGCAGCGCGGCGGCGGTGGGTCACGCCAGTACCGGGGAGCCCCGGGGCCGCACCGGCGCTGCCGGCCTGGGGCGCTCCGTGGTGGCGGCGGACGAGCGCCCCCGCGCGGAGCCGGCATGGCCGCCTGGCTGGGACTACAGCTCCCAGCAGGCAGTGCGCGAGCCGGCCCCGGCGGCGGAAGCGCCGGCCGGGACAGGGCCGGGGGCTGTGGGACCATGGCGGGCCGAGGATCCGCGTCCTCGGAGCACCTGGAGCGGCTGCACGAGATCTTCCGCGGGCTGCACGGAGACCTGCGGGCCATCCCCGAGCGGCTGCGGGGCAGCGCGGCCGGTGAGGCGGGAAGGAGGAGTGGACGTCCCTCGGGGCACGGGCGGGGCCGCGGTCCCTCCGCCCGGGGCTGCCCCGCCGGCTGCGGGGCCGCGGCAGCAGTGCTGGGGTGCTTCTTATTAAACAGGAGTGTTCGAGCAGCTGGAGGGCAGCATCCCTTCAAGGCTTTGTGGGGGCCTTTGCAGCTGTGGGGATTGGGGACAGCGCTCTGGTAGGCGCTTGCAGGGAGGGGGCGGGTGGCTCTGCCGTGTGGTGTTTTAGCTGCTGCCGTGGCCTGGTGGCTTTGCAGGTGTGTGGCTTCACTGCCCTGGAGCTCCTCTGCTCTGGCAGATTTCAGCTGCGCTGGCAAGCAGTGCCGTGCTAGGTTCACAGCATCAGTCTCTGAGGAGGAGTTGTTATTTGGATGCTATTCCACGCTGTTTCTATTTGAACTGGAGAACAGGAGCTCAGGGGTGACCTCGTCGCTGTCCAGAGCCACTGAAAGAAGGCGCAGCCAGGTGCGGCTCGGCCTCTCCTCCGGGCACAGCGACAGGACAAGGGTCTGTCAGTCTTAAGCTGCACTAGGAGGAGTTAAAGCTGGACATTAGGGAGAATTTCTTCACTGAATGGGTGATTAGACACTGGAATGAGCTGCCCAGGGAGGTGGTCGAGTACCCGTCCCCGTTCCCCCCTCGTGGAGGCGTTTAAGGAAATACTGGATGTGGCACTCAGTGCCGTGGTCTGGGTGACAAGGTGCTTTTAGGTCAGGTTGGACTTGATGACTGCAAAGGAGTTTTCCAGCCTAATTGATTCTGTGGTTCTGTAACAATTGCAGCACTTTGGGGGTTTGGGGTTCTTGTCCCCACTTTTCTTAATTTGCTGTGTTGGATTCACATTTAAAACCTCATTGGCAGAAATAGAAGCAGTTTTTATTGTCAGAACTCCCCAGAAGCATCTGTAGATTTCCTGGAGAATGTTTGCACTTTAAATGACTGTTTTAAAAGTCTGGTGTGTGCACTATGTACTCACAAAATAGAAAAAACCTATCATTCTTGGTTTTGCAGGTATTCTTTATACCACAGCAGTGGGTAAACTGCTCTAACAGAACACTCCTCTGTAAGGATCTGTGCTTCTGATTCAGTCCCTGATGCTTGGCAATGTTCTGAGAACCAGAAAGGGAAGCAGTGCCACAAGGAGAATTTTGCCAGTGTCATTCAATGCTTCTGATTGAACCCTTCCCCCGAGAATTGTAATCCACAATCCACGGCTGCCATGAGCTGCTGCAGTTCAGGTTTTGTACCCCAGTGATGGGCAGGGGCTGTCAGCCACGCTCTGCTGTGGTGTTCATTCTCCCACAGTTGGTCAGTTTTCTGTAAAGTCATAAGGACAGTTTGTTCAGAAAATACCAGTCTGCACAGAGCATGAAACACTTAATGTCCTGTTCTTACCTGGCTTTCTATGTAATAATGAGTCAAATTCAGGGTCACAGTCCTTGTCATCAGCATTTCCAGGAAGTTTGGTACAAGAAAGGGGTTGAAACCTGCAAATGACAACTTGCAAACCTGACTTAATTTCAGTAGTGGTCAACAAGGATAAAAAACTTAAAAGAAGCAATACCTTTTCTGGTAGAAATCCTTATTTTCCTGTAGAAATAAGCATGATCAGTTCTTGGTGAAGAAAAACTTTGTCAGGTCTCCTTGACACTGTGGTACACCTGAGCAATGAAGTCTAAGCCGTGGGCTTAAATGGAGTATTTAGAGGCAGCTGGTTTTGCAATACCTGGGATTTTTTTCAATAGATTTTAAATATTTGCAAGTTGAATTTGCTAAAGAATATTAATACAACTGTTATATTCTGTAATTATTTTTTTGCTGCAAAAATCCTGGCTCTATTTTTTGAAAGCGTTTCTAAGCGAGTTTAATATTTGGGAATTTGTCTGTCTAGTAGAGTCATTCCACTCTCCTAATGTTCTTTGTTTGCTTCTTGTACTTAGGAGGAGGGGAATATATATTTATTTTTTGAGTTACCTGATCCTGAAATATTCAGGAGGTGATAGAAGAGACCTTGGAATACTCTTTTAAGACAATTCACATGCTCCAAAAGCAAAACAAAACTTGTAGTCCTTGGGACGTCTTTGAGGGGAAGAGGTTTGGAAATGCTGTTTCACTCTATGTAAACAAGATGACAAAGGGGAAACAGCCTGGATATGTTGCAAATCATGTATTTTCCTCTACATGAATTCAGTTAGCTGTACTTTCCAACTGAATCTCTTGGTAAGAGATTGGAAATAAATGTGTTAAAGGTTGATGAGCATGTGGGTAATGCTGCCGTGGCACAGGCACTGCTGCAGTGTTTGGAGTTCTGTCCTTGTGCTTTGAGTTGTGGTTCAATGCACAGCGACGCCAGGGGAACCTCTCAGTGTATCCCGGTGTTTCTGGATTCCAGCCACATTGCTGGATTTCTTGCTGGCCTGTAAACAAAAAGGTCTCAAGCTATTGCTGCTTGGCTTACCTAAACCATTCCATGACTCTATGCCTTTTGGAAGCTGGCATTCCTTTGGCTGCAAGCTCATAAGTGCAGCATCTTATTAGTGTGCACAGGAGAAACAAAGCAGGGAAATGCTGCTTCTCCAGATCTGTGATGGGTTTCCATGACTTTGAAACAACAACGTGAGTGTAAGAGGGCACTGCTTGAATCACATTAGTGAAATGACCTGTATGAAACAAATTACTGACTTCCAAAGGCTGTTTTTCCACAGTTCATGTCCACGATTTCTCTTGTAACCCAGCTGCACAAACAATGGCATCAGCACAAATGTATATGGTGGCAAATCATGGAGGAGGTTGAGGAGAGTGTATGTAAGAACCTCTTTAGTCAGCATTTCCTCCTGAGTAAATTGGGATGTGAAACAGCATTTCCTGATACCAGCTGATGTGTATTAACAGTCATCATGTAGCTTAGTCTGTAATAATTCTGTGTGCTATGTGAGACCACAGCTACTTCCTTAGAAGATGGGTTTTAGTTCTGTCTTAAGTTCTCCACAGTTGAAATTCTGGGCTTAATCTGAATTTGAACTGAGCAGGAAAGCCTACAGCTTAGGTGTGTTGTATATGTGAGAGGAGCTATATACCAATGATCTGAACAGGCCAAGTTTTTTCTTATCTTTTGTTGAGATCTCAGTGGTTTAAAAGCTGCATCTTTTGCAGATGACTGTGCTTACCAAAAGGCATTATCAAGTGAGTTTTTTTACTGCAATGATGTTTTTATAATGTTGTGTGTAATTTTGTCTTTAATCAAGTTGGAGGAGTTTTACCAAGATGGCAGTCTACATTTTCTTTTGCCTAGAATTTTAAGACTGAATAATACTCTTTGGAGAGAGGTGAATTAAGCTAGGTGCATAGTTATCAGATTTCTGATAGAATTTGGTTTTGTTTGCAGTAGTCTACAACAGTCCTCTGGTGTTCATCTTCAGTGCTTTTGCAAAAGATTGCAGAACATGTGGTTTTGCTCAGTTGAGATAAGGAAAGTTTTGGATTTAGACTTTCATTTATGGTGGATGTTAGAGAGATATGATAGTTTTTTAACACATGAAAAATAACAGGCCTTAAGGTTTTGTTTAAAAATCGAGTAACAGCAGTGAAACCCATTCTTTGGTCTCCAAAGCCCTAGGAACACAGATCTGGCTAAAGTGCTGTCTCAAACAACGGAAATGTCCAGTGTTGTTGGCTGATTCATGTCATTCCACAAGAGGGAAGTGTTTGGGCTTTAGTCTGTGAACCTGAGGGGATACCTTGGTGGCATCTTTTATCTCAGAGAACTCTGGAATGCTTATCCTGTGTACTTAGCTACTTTATGACCACGGGAATGCAGAGTGCCAGATCTGGCAGGACCTTCAGGTTTCGCTTGGGAATGTGGATTGACCTGATGTTCTGTTCAAATCCAAATTGTAGTTTCAGCCTTCAGTAATCTTGCCAAGTGTTTCCAAAAAATAAGAAATATATTTATGAGTTCTTTACCAATGTGTCTTCTTTGCAGTTCTTTCAACATGCAATTCTGTCAGTAGACATTGAAAGACAGTAGGTCAGAAAAATATTGGAACAATTACTTCTTTTGTCTAGCAGAGGCAGTGTTCAGCATTTGGAAGAGCGATTTCTGCTCTCTTTCCCCACTCCCATCTGAAAAGTTGTCATAAGAACAAGCTGTTCCCATTTGAGATAAATTTTGACCTGGGGCTCTGCAGCCAGCTTCCTTGTCTGTGGCAGCTTCCTTGTTTTTAATGGATTAAGTTGGAGTTCTGTTGTCATTTCTGTATAGTTTATCTGACATACTGCTTTTACTTTCCCAGAGGAGAAGAAGAAACTGGTTCGAGAATTCGATGAGAAGCAGCGTGAAGCCAGCGAGACGGTGAGTGTGGGGTTTCTGCCTTCCTGAGGGCTGGAAGACTGCTGCCTTAAAAAGGACAGCACTTGCAAATGTTACCTTTTTATGGATCCTGTTCTGGCAGGCAGGAGTTTAACTTTTTTACTGTTTGAGAATTGATCTGATAGGTGTGTCTGTGTTTGTTAAGACAGTTGTGTATACTCATATGTTACAAAAATATAGACACATATTCTTACATCTTTTTTGAGGGGTTTTTGAATGCTCAGTTTTGATAACTGCTTTCACTTTGTTGAAGAAGGTAGAGCAGTGGAGGTGCAATTAAAATTGTTAGAGGTTTTAGGGCAGGCATGTAGAGAATCTGCTGCCTGGAGTGTTTTATTGCACTGCTGTCTTTTTTCATGTTGGTCTTAGCCTGTCTGATCTTTCTGTAGTAGTGTAAAGGCTTTCTGGACAGCAGGTGATATGGAACAGCACCAGAAAAGCCATGTGATTTGTCTTTTAAAACAAGACATTATGAATTAAGCTTTCTTTTCATATTTCCCTGTGCAGTTTGTTAGGTTGTGTTTTAGTCACAGCTGAACATGATGCATTATTCCCCTAACTTACTGGGGTTTATTGACTGGTACCTCTAGGTGGTGATGTATGAGATGTGGAGCTGCCTCTGTGAGAGCTCATGGTGGCATACAGCTTTAAGCATTTTGAATTTGTTACAGCTGTCACCAGAAGTTGATGTGAAAATTCATGCATCCTGAGTCTTGGGGCTTGCAGATTGTAACTCAGGTTGCCAAGCCTGAATGTTCAGAGCCTGAATTTAGTGCTGTGCCTACCCATGCAATAGATCTGAATGAGGAGATGGCTGAGGTACTCAGCATCTTGTTTACCTCAGTCTTCAATGGTATCCTCTTTTCCCACATCTCTTGGGTTAATGGACTGCCATGCCAGGACCATGGGAGCAAATTCCTTCCTTTAGGGGATGACCAGGTTCATGAGCACATGAGAAACCTGAACATACTAAATCTATGGGATCTGATGAGATGCATCACAGAGTCCCGAGGGAATTGGCTGATGTAGTTGCTAAGCTACTGTCCATGGCATTTGAAAAAGTCAAAGCAGTCAGGTGGAGTCCCAGGTGATGCTCCACCAGGGTGATGTCCCTGGATGCCCTATTCCTGGAAGTATTCAGCTTGGTCTAGTGGAAGGTGCCCTTACCCATGGCAGGAGTGTTGGAACGAGGTGGTCTTTAAGGTCTCTTCCATCCCAAACCATACTATGATTCTGTCTCTTTGCACAGATGTAATAGAAAGCTGATACCCATCCTATAAATGCTTAAACGATAAGAAAGTGAGAATTGCAAATTTTGAAATTTAGAGTGATGTTTTAGGGAACGAAAATCAAGCATTTAAGCTTGAGAATTTTTTTTCATTGCAGTGCTGTGTATGTGAAAATACACATGGGCTCAACAGCATTGGGTAGCGTGGTGTACTCAATACTAGATGGAGTGTGGGGTTTAGGGTTATCCCTCTCAGCCAGTCCAAAACAAATGTGAATCCTTTCATCTGGTGCTGAGTTTTGAGTATGGCTGCTGCTAAGCATGGATTTGGTGCTTTAAAGAATAAATATCTTTTGTTTGCTTTCTTTTGTTGAAGCTGCGGGAAATGGAGGAAGAGCTGAAGTATGCTCCTGTGCCTTTCCGCAACCAAATGATGAGCAAAATCCGAGCCTACAGAAGAGACCTGTCCATGTTCCAGAGGGATATGAGAAGCACAGATTTGGGGTTGGGCCGTGGAAACCAAGGCGATACAAAATATGGGATCTTTGCCACAGAAAATGAACAGAGTGTAAGGATTAGATGTAAATTTGATCTGACCGTGCTGTGATCGTGCAGGAGCATTACCGCAGATGCATTGCTTACAGTGCTTCTACTTTAGGCTACCTCTGTGCTTTTATAAGTCCCTGTATATCTCTCTGCATGTAACATGAGTATCTCAGGGAGAAGAACACCTGGAACTCAGAGGAGAGTTTTTGTGTTTAAAACAAAGATAGGCATGTAATCAAAATGGAACTCATTGAAAGACACGTGGTTAGTAATTTGCGCAACATTCTGTACCAAAACTCTTCGTTTATTCATTGCACAGGTTTCCCTTCCTACAGGAGGGAAAACACAGAAGTGATGCTTCTTAATGAAAAAAAGGTTAACTCACCTAGTTCTAATCTCCAAAACTAGCAAAGCATGAATCATGCATTGTATAGGTTCTTTGGTAGAATTATCTTTTAAGCAATCTTAGTGTAAATAATTTCAAGAAAATATAAGGATTTTTTTCTCTAGCACTTTTTTCACTATTGTCTTGCTGCTACAATGCAAAAAGTACACCAATTTCTTGTTTACCAGATAGGCTTAGAGATATCTGAGCTAGTGAGACTGAGTCTCCTTATTGTCTTCAAAGTGCTGTCATCTGTATGGAGGTGGGCTTTTCATTTTTCTGCTTTAGATGAGGCCAGTTTTGAGGGGGGTTCTTTGTTTAGTATTTCCTTCTGCTGCAGCTTGGGAAATTTTTGCATTTGATTCCTCTTGACTGATTACTCTAAAACCTGAGAGCAGGGTGATAACACTTTATTTTGAGCTACCTTCTGACCCCAAGGTCGGCAAACATTCCTTATACTCTAAACCAGGCTACTGGCTTGAAAAGAGGATCTTTGTTACTTAGCTGTCCATCTGTTAGTGCTGTTTGTTCCTAATCCTTTTGACTGTAAACTCGTAAAGATTTCCCTGGCAACCAACTGTGAAGGCTGACTTCAGATGTGAATGGAAGTAAAAGTTAGCATCTGGAAAAGAAAGGTACTATTTTTATGTAAATGTTCTTTGATGGAAAAGTAAATTGTTACAAAGACAGCTTTTTGGAACTGTTTTAACTCTTCAGTGCTGTATCCTTTTTAGAGATTTAACCAGATTTGGTCATAATCTTACAAGGTGAACAAGGCTCGGCCAAAATTAACCAGGCTGCATCAGTTAACGTAAGGAGTGTGTACAGCTAATACAAATGGATGGCCTATGGAGTCACATCCTAACTTTTTAATGTCACAAGCCTAGTACTTCTGTCTCTGTGCTCAATAGTTAAGCATCCATTATTTTTCAGACTAACCTGCAGTCGCAGAGGGTGCTGCTGCTCCAGGGCACAGACAGTCTGAACCGAGCCAGCGAGAGCATCGAGCGCTCGCAGCGCATCGCTGCCGAGACCGACCAGATCGGCACGGATATCATCGAGGAGCTCGGCGAGCAGCGCGAGCAGCTGGAGCGCACCAAGAGCAGGGTGAGCAGCAGACTGGGCATGGCTCAGAAACAGTCTGCTCTTACTTGGTGGCAACTCTGTGCCACCAGTTACTCTCAGGGACCTTCCAAGGCATAGTCATCCGATTGGATAGCTCTACAGACCAAATTCAGGCTGCCACATTGCTATTTGTTCTCATAAAAGACAAGTAATTGCTGTAGAAGGGTTCAAAGCATGGTGGTAAAATGTCTGCTACTGTGTCTGTGCAAAATGGGAGATTAGACCTATAGATTTGCTAGAAAAAATAGCATTACTGAAAAAATTGCAGATCATAAGGAGTTGTCTTGTGACTAGACTACTAGTTAAAGTAAAGATTTTGGAAACAGTTAGCAAGTTTTTGTAACTAAATTAAATTTAGTAGAAGAGTAATTACTTAATTACTAGCTTTCCAATATTTGCAGGGAGGGAGAAAATGCCCAACAACGTGTCTGTTCCTCATCCTTGGTTCAAGAAGCTCCGCTTCTGATGTGAAAGCTTCAAAAACTAGTTCACTTGTTTTGTTTATGCACGTATGCAAAACTGACAGTTTGATTTTTGAACTAACAAACTGATGGGATTTTCTGTGTGTGCAAGGGATCCCGAGTGCAAAGCTTTTAGGTGAGTGACTTCAGGGGACACTGAGTTTGGCAAATAAGCTCACTCAGCCAAAGCAAAAAGCATACCCCTGCTTTTGGGAGTTCTTTCTACTCATTGCAGCAAAGTCTGTAGCTTTTTTGTTTAAGTAGTTTTGTAATTTCAGTCAGAATTTGATTTGTCCTGTTCCAAAATTTGAGTTAGAAAGCAGGAAAGGAAATTGATCTAAAGATTGGTAGGTACAGTTTTTGTCCTTCAACTGATAAAAAGTATTACAGTCCTTCAGGCATCACTGTCTCTCAACAGATTATTCACAGAAGCATAAAATTGTTTAGATTGGAAAAGGCCTCAAAGATCAGGGAGTCCAACTGTTAACCCATCACTGCTGTGTTCATCACTAAACAGGGTCTGTGACTTTTATTGTGAGCCTCTTAGGCAATGAATTGTGGAATTGTGTGAATCACACATTCCAGCTGGAAGCAGACTTTATTCTTACTTGTGCTTTCATAGTGAAGATTGGAAATTTACTAAGCTCCCAATGGACTTGATAGTTTTCTTCCTCAGCTTTGTCCAGTCCACCTCAGAGCAAAGAAACATACAAGCAGCTTTGCAGTTGTGGGCAATGTGTTAAACTACAGAGGAATTGTGCAGGCAGGTCTCTGTGATATAAGTGACCTGGCTTACCCTTCACTTCCTTAGAATGTTTGGAAATGGAATAGTGAAATCTTACCTGGAGAACAGTGGCCATGCATCATGAATTGTCTGTGAAGCAGCAGCTTCTTTAGTTTTCTATAACTTCACTTAATTGCATGTTTCTTAATTGCTGGGTATGCTGGGCAGTTCATTGCTGGGCAATACAAAGCTGAAATGGATTAGATTATCCATTAACAGCCCAGAGCCTGTACCCACTGGGTCACTTAGACCTCTGAGTGCAACACAGTTCTTTCTTTAACAGAACTTGAGCAGCATTTCAAACACTTTGATATGCACTGGGGTTAACACATCAGTATCACTCTCTTCTGGTGTTAACAGAAATGAAACTTAATGAAAGAAGTTAATACCACTTTTCTGATATTTGTATATTAATTAAAGAGGCAGAAAGTGGTCTCAGGTTGCATGTCTTTGTATGTATCTAAGGGAAAGTATAGAGAAAAGTCTTAATTTCTCCTTAGAAAAGAGGCAATTCTTCCAGCTGCTGTTGTGAGTAGAAAACAGTGCTGTGTCTCAATTTTGAGAGGACATGGTCATCCTGTCCTGTAATTCATTGCAGCATTTCAACACCAGCTGTTTTCACATGCATCTTCCCAGAGTTGATGTGTGTTTATTTAACTGACAAGTAACTTGTGTCTCTCCTCAGTTGGTGAACACCAGTGAGAACTTGAGCAAGAGTCGCAAGATTCTGCGCTCGATGTCCCGGAGGTGAGTGGTGTGCAGGCTGTTGAACAGCACTGACTGTGTGCTGTTTGGTCAGGGGGGTGTGGGGTCTTTACCCATCCAAACCATGGTGAGGACAGAAGCAAGTTACAGTGACTTGCTCGTGGTGCCTTCAGATGCCCCTCATTGAGGCTGGGAAAGGCTGTGCCGTAAATCACTGCAGCACTGGGTGGGTTAGATGCCTGATGACACAGACTAATCTGTTTAACCCACACCAATGCCCTAGAGCAGTTAGTCCTAGGCTGGCCCATGAAACACTCTTCAGCTGAACCATGAAATACTCTTGAGCTGGACCATGTATGATTTTGATGGCTAAAACCTTGGTTTCTTAAGTGGATTTGCAGTTTAGCTATATTGTTTAATTAGCCTTAAAAACCCAGTTCATAGATTGTATTGCCAGCAGGTACTTATCTCCTCATAACCTTTCCTTTATGCCTATTGCCAAAGGAAGTTGTGATAACTGTCTAGTTTTCAGTAGTAAAAGTACTTTATTATTTTGAGATTTTAGTTTTCATTCAGCAATATCGTTCCAAGTCAAAGCACCACCATGAGGGTTTTTAGCACAGGACTTCAGGTATTGTTTTCCTCTTTGCTTGACTGAAGGAGCAGGCACATATAGGGCAAGGATCTGCCTTCTGTGGAACAGGGAAGAGGAACAGAACTGCTACTGCTGAAACAGGAGATTCAAACAGGATTTCCAGGAAAACAGGAGGAGTGAACTATTGAGTTTGGCCCTTTCTGCTCGTTAAGAGCTTTTTGAAAAGCACAGTGTGGTCTCGCTGAAACAGGGAAGATGGGGATCTAGATCTAGAATATGCTTTCATAACAAGCTAAAAAAACCCAAAAAACCTTGGATTTTTATTTTTAAACTCTAGAATAACCACAAATAAGTTGCTGCTGTCAATTATCATCATCCTGGAACTGGCCATCCTAGGAGGTGTGGTCTACTACAAGTTCTTTCGCAAGAAATGAACCTTCATGATCAAAATGAGCTTTTCCATTGATGAGGAAGAGGATGGGCTGTCTGCTCCCTTTGACTGTCTGAGGGTTGAACTGAGTCATGAGACAGCACATTCAACTGAAACTGTACTGACACTTGAAAGACAGAGAATGGGAGTAAAAAGAAAGAGGCTTGAACTACTGGTAAGATTAATAAGAAGGTAATAAATATTTTATTGTCTCATTTTGTATATACTTAACTAAATGAATAAATCTTGCTATGTAATAAAGTAGCCACTGATCAATGGAAAAGCTAGTTTATTTAAAAACTGAGATGTTAACAGTATTTGCCAAGTGTTGACAATCTATCCACTCAAGTGCCTCAGCAGAGCTCTGTAGTGTCCAATATATCCAGCATGGGTTCTTAAATCCTCACTTGCTCTTCACTGTCAGATTCATCTGGAGAGCTGGGTGTTGGGAGTTCATCAAAAGTGGTGTGTGCTCCTTCCCTTGTCTGCCCAAAGCACGTCGCTATCACATCGACTGCAAGGCGAGCAGTTGCTTTCACTGCCTCTTGAGAAGCTCCCAGCAGTGGATTGACTTCAACCATGTCTACAGCTGAAAGCATTCCTGTGAAAATGATTGGCAGCTTTGTTACTCTGACAAAGGGTACAGTCTTCTGCACGGTTTTGTTTGCAGCCTTTTATTCATTGTAGCAAGTCTGGTATTTGGGTTTGTGGCCTGCTCTACCCCTTAGACAAGTAAGATTGGCACTCAAGGGATGAAGTTCGTTCTCAGATGCAAATTTGTGTTTTGAATTTGGTTCTCTTACATTGTCACTACCTCACTCATTCGTGCTTTCAGCATTCAGGAAAAACATTTGATGTTCCATACACATTTATGAGAGGAGCATTTTTTCTCCTAGTCCAAAAATGAGGGTAGTCTCACCTCATACTCTTTTGCTATCCTGTTCATGAGTCTATAGACTATTGTCTGGTTGGGATTTTTTTAACCTTCTTTTACTGCAAATAATATTGTTTAAACATATTAAATAAAAACTTGATGGTAATAAGATGAAAAGTCCTCATATATTGAATCAACTGCAGTATATTTTATGAAAGCTTGATTTGTTAGTCTTGAATCCTAGAATGGAACTTCAAACTATTTAAATTGTTTGCACCCATTTTTGTATTCCAGATGCCCATTTTCACATCTCTCCTCATGTGTTTAGGATTAGGGAACAGTATTACACATTTTTGACATTAGCTTTGTATTTTCTTTTGCTAAGCTGAAGCTGTTGATGGTTAAGATGCTTCCAACACCAAGGGAATTGCCAGTCATAGGAATTCTTTTTCCCTTACTGAAGGCTGAATTGACTTTGCAGGCACCTTTGCTTTGACTACATTTGCTATCTGTTTATACCACAAAAACATAACCAGTATGAGCTGTGGGTAGTTTGTCCTGTCCTCGCTTAGCCCCGTAGTGCTGGTGCTCCTACCTGTGCTGTGTATTTCCTCTGTGATGTACATGCCTTCTCTGTAAGTTAATCCACCTAGAACAGGAGTCCCCGTTGCTGGAGCCAGGGAGGGATCAAAAGCATCAATGTCAAAACTCAGGTGAATTGGTCTCTGTCTCCTGGGATGGAATAAAACAAGAAAAGCAATCTTAGAGCCTTTAAATGTTTTCTATGTGCATTTCTTACTGTCTAGGCTAATCAGCAAAGTAGCATCAAGCTCCTTGAACCATGTCTCATATACATTAAAAAAGCATCTACTCAGTGAGGATTCGGTTGAAAATAAGTACTTTAGTTCAAACCATCTTAACTGGTATTTGTCATCTCAGTGGGATGAGGTAGAGAAGTGTGTGATACAATCCAGCCTTTTCTGCTTTTGTACAGAAAGCCAGGGTGAAGGCTGAAACACTGATGTGCATGGCAGCTAGGATGGAGGAAGCACTGAGCTCAAGGATTTCACTGACAGTTCATCAAGATGAGCGTTTTTCAGGTCAATACTTAAAGGCTGTATCCAAACCCTGCCATGTAGCCTAACTGCTCAAGCAGTAAACCTAAAATGTCAGTTACTTACTATGTCATCTGCAGCTGATGACAGCTTAATAAACTGGACACTGTCACTCACATGAATTATTTAAGTGGCATACTGCATACTTCCAACTGCGGAGAAGCATTTGGATTACTGTGTTCTTTACTTGGCACAGTTGCAGCGAGGAAGGGTGAGCACACCTTTAGGAAACAGCAGCATGCAGCACAGGTTCTAACCTGTGGCAGAGATTACCCCTTCTAAGTGACCCTCTCCCAGCTGTATTTTTAAAAGTGTAACGTGTATCCTCTTGAGTTGATTCAAACATGTTGTCAAACTGCAGAAAATGCAGAATTACTTAACAGAACCAAGCAGTATAAAACAGAGCCACAACTGTAGTGAGTGGTAACCTGTCTCAGCCATCTGCCAGACATGGTGAAATGGCTCCAGTGCTGAGGCTTCCCTGTACACTGGGCACTGTCACAGTTCTGTACAGCCCCCCTACATCAAGAGACTTCACTTCAATAACTTTCAGGAAAGCAGATGTTCAACAAGGGTAGTTTAAATTAGATAATAGTTCATTACCTGCCCATCAGTCGTTCAAAGGTTCTTTCCATAACTTTCCGAATTCCAAGGTGATCAATATCCCTCATGGAAAAATACTGGATGTCAAAGTTCTTCAAAATATAGCTGTGAAAATAATTTTTTTAAAACCATTATTACTGGTTTAAGCTGAAATCTAGCAACCCTTATGGATGTGATTTCAAGCTTATTAATTCAGCCTTTACAAAAATAGTTTAATCTAAACCAACTTACTGCTCAGCAGGATCCAGATCCCTCAAACCAATGTACACAATATCAGATGCTGAAAGGCAGGGCTTTAGCCAGGAAAAGCCAGGAAGTTGTGGTACCTGCAGGCAAAGGTTTGGTATTAGGTCAGTTTAATGACATACTTAACAAAATGCTATTTGATGCTTCCCTGAAAACTTTGTATTGATTTATAGCACCCTTTCTCTCTCTAAATAGAGAAACTTCTGCACTTGACAGTTTGGCTGATGTAATCAGTCCTTACCTTCATTCCTATGCTCAACTGAGGTAAAATGATATGACTTTATCTGAGTTGAATGTCAGTGGATGAAGTTTTTAACTCTTCCACATTTTCCAGTTTGAAGAGGAGGGTTAGGGTTAGGGTTAGGTCTTTGCCAGCTTTGGTAATTCAGCAGTCATGGTATAGAATTATAAAACCTTTTGGTTAGTAACACTTGCTAATTTTAAGAGTGATATAAATTATATTTCTCAAATTTCTCTTCTTCTCCCAGCTCTGAAAATGGCTACAGCCAACACAGATGTCAAGTAGCTAGAAGGTTTTGTTTCCCTCTTAGACTTTCAATTACTAATTATTCTAAGTATAATATTAGATGTTTTTAAAGGTGATCACATCCATAGCTACATTTAATTACATTGGGTTAAATTAGCACAGATTATAAAAGGGATAAATGAATTGGAGACCACTAGGAAAAATAAATTCAGGTTTCAAAAATGAATTACAAAAAATTCATCATCACCACATCATAAACTATGCATAGTAACAACATAATGGCATAACATTGTCAGATACTCTAGTACGAATGATTCAGTAGATTTAATATTGCAATTTCAATTATAGATCTTTCTTTGTAAATAAATACAATTGAATGTGTTAACTGCCTTTGACAGGTTCTTTGCATTGTTCCCATGGGAAAGGAGTTGCTGATAGAAAAGCCAGAGGGGCAGCCATTTTCATGGGAAGGTGTTAATAGCAGTTTGTGAGTTTGGATGGTTCCAGGAGCCCTGAAGCAGTCAGGAAAGGAGGATGATAATTTTTTTAGTCCCATTATCAACTCAGGTGCTGTATTGGATGAGAGTTAGAGGGTGAGCCATATGCAGTTCTGCACACATGATGGTTTGCTCCAGAGAGTCAGAGGGGTATTAGCCAGACAAATCATTGTCAAAGGCACATCCTCCTACTGCCAAAGAGCTGTTTAAAAATTCACAGTTGTAGAAGCCTCGTGGTACCAGCAGGACTGGTGTTAGTTTTCCTCCCTCTAAACAGGAATACAATAGGGTAAGAAAGCCCCCCAGAATAAGTACACATTTAGAAAGCCCCCTGAGTGAATGCACACACAGCCAGGCCTTGTCTGAGCTGCTTCTGCAGAGGCATCCAGACTGCTGCAGTTGAGGAGGGCTTGTGACAAGATCCCATGACCAGCACCATGCCTGAGCAGCTTGCCAATAAGCATAACCTAATCTTATTCTTTCTTCACTACTGCTGCTTGCAAGAAAGGCCTGCTCCCCCACTGACCCCAGAAAGCTTACAGGTATTCTTTTAGCATGTCAAAAAATCCCAATAATTGTAAAAAATTACTGCTTTTCTGTGCTGCTCAAGAATTGGAACCCAGCAGACCAATATCTGCTCCTTCCCCAGCTATTACAGAACTTTAGTTTTGTTCTGTTTCCACCAAGCCATAAACTGTTCACCTTAAGTGAGCTTTAAAATTCACAAAATTTTCTCTTTCTCTTCTTATTTCCATTGAGAAAGTGTGTACAGGTGCCAAAAAGGAAAAAATATCACCCCCTCTAACTTATGGGCAAAAAAGTAGAAATACAGTAACCTTTTACATTAACCTTTTCATGTGCAGGGGGTGTTCCAGAAAGCCCCATTAGTTTTGCATTACTTTGGGAAGTCCAAAACATTTGTAGAGAGCACATAAGAATGACTAGAAAGAGTAAAGTATAAAGCACCAGATGACTCTATTGACTTGTGGATGGAAATAATTCAAAAGAATTTGCAGGAGAAAAAGCAGAACTTTATGAGATGACTGCAGTATTGCCATGCTGAACAGGAACTGATGCAGTGGTATCTTCAGTAGCCAAACAGCAGCAACACAGCACCCCAAATTTGTCAGAGAAGTGAGAAAATTAGGAGTAAATACTAGCAATGCTGCCAAAATAATGCAGTCAGGTTTCCTGCAGCTCCAGCATCCATTCTCAAGATGCAGTTGCTGATCCTGCTCTCTCTCTCTCCAGCCTAAGCTGCAGCAGAAGAAGATTGTTGTATCAGAGTTCTACTGCACAGGGGCTGCAGCTCCCTGCCACAGCCCACAGCTAAGCCAGCAGGGTACTTCAGCCTTAGGCCAACCTAATGTTCAGCATCTTGACAGCAGCAGAAACAAGCCATGCACACTCCATGTGCCCCAGGAAACAGCTCTTATTTTGAAAATCTGGCCTCTTTCCAAGAAAAAGGCTCTCTCTTTAAAAGATCACTGCAAGCAGTTCCAGCTGTTTTGATTTGTAATATTTACAGTGGAGCCAACACCAGAGTAGCCAGTTAGGAAAGATCATAGAGGAACAGCCCCTGTCAGCCCCCAAGGTTGTCAAAACATGGAAGAGCCAAACTAAGCAGAAGCAGCATGTGAGGTGTGCAGGAGCCAGCTGCTCCTGGAGGTGAGCTCAGCTGGGCTTTCACAGGCTGGGCTCAGGGGAGGTTCTTGCTCAGCCTCAGCAACAACGCCCTCAATGACTCAGGAGCAGCACCAGAGTCACTGTGCAGCCCACAGGGTGCAAACACAAAGAAAAGCTTTTTCTCATGGTGTCTCTAAGTGTGTCTGTATCTGGGTTTGCGTGTGTTTGTGGCACTTGTATTTAGGTGTGCACGTATGTGCATGTACACACACAGTAATAGATACTTTTCCTTGTATTCGGATAGAAAAGATCTGCATGTGCAGCAGGTAAGAAAGAACCTCACATCAGCAAAGGTGAGCAATGCTCTGAGGTTGCCATGTAGGGTAACTACAATCAGGATACTCACTTTATCTTGGAGCTCCCGTAGGAGAAATGAGAGGGGCTGTCCATGGAGGCTCCCAGACTGAGTTGTGAGAGGGGTGTTGATATCAGCATGTGCATCCACCCAGATCACCCCGAGGTGTGGGTGCTGCCGTGCATGGCCGCTGACAGACCCAAGTGCCAGGCTGCAAGTACAGTAACAAAGTCTTTAGTCACCATTTCTCCTTCACAACAACTACAAGGACAAAGGGGAGTCTCTGAGCTTCAGTCAGCCGTGTTGGTACATTTTCACACATCAGACATCTGTGACAATCAAGGGAGCATCCCATACAAACTGCATGGCATGCCACTGCTGTGATTCCAGGAGGCCAAGTAACTACAGGGCTACAGTAATAGATGAGCCACAGCTCTCTGCTGTCACCCTTCCCACACACTCAATCTTCGCCTGCTCTGGGTACAAATGCTCCAGAAAATCGAGCCTTTTTTTATTCTACTCATGACGCCTTCCCCCACAATTCCTTCTTACATGCCCTACCATCTTCAACCAATTCTCAGACCAAAGGTTAGTGAAAAAGAGGAAAAAGATTCATTGTTGTAAGATCTATTGCAAAATTGTCTGTGTGTAGGCATTACAAACCTGTCCTAAGACACATTGGGCAAAAGAGACACGTCACTAAACACTGCGCAATAAAGAAACTGAGCAGTTCCTCTGAAGGAACCCGATGACACAAACTTTCCCAAAGAGGAAAACCTCAGTTGTGTGTCTACACAACTGATCACAGACCAGTCTGGAGCTAAGAAGTACTGTCTGAGAAGGTCAGGTTCTTGCAGCTGTCCTCTATGTTCCATCCTTAAAGCCCATCCCTAAGGTATTGCCAAGGAACGACCCATGAGCTGTTCCCCAAGTCCCCTTGTTTCTTAAATTACATTCTTGCACTCCAAGTGTTGACCTGCAGCATGAACCACTAATTGTTTTTAGGTCAGCTCACCTGTGATCACCTCCCAAAGTCACACATCTGTGTCCAGCAGCTACTGCTCTGCTCACTGCATCAGCCAGCATCTGGGTGGCCAAGCCCACCGAGCGTGGGTACAAAACCAGGTTGTTGTACAGCTCATCGTTGGGAACTTGAGTGAAATTCAAATCTCCAAAGTCGTGCACTTGGCATCCTGGCAACACAGCAACAAAAGGAGAGAGTGACTTATTTAAATGCCTTCCCAGGGAAATGCTCAAAATCAGTTGGGCATGTATGAAAGGAACAGTGGGAAAGGCATGCATCCGTTTGGCTATTTGCATGGGATGCAATGTCACAGCATTACAAATTAGAAAGTTTAAGACAACATTATAAGCTTAAGCTTAAGACAGCTTAAATTTAGCAATGAGCTATGCGAATCATAAAAAGTCACTTAGAAAAAGCTTGGATTTTTAAAAAATTATTTCATGATAAATTCTAACATGAAAAATTATAGTCTGCATTACCATCTTCCTTCTCATTTAGACAGACTGTATATAGCCTCAAATAAGCTCAACTGCTTAAAGATTCCAAGGATTACACATTTCACTAACTATAGCTACAGTTATTTTACATTTTCAAGGTCCCCAAAAATCCTGGCACAAAACTGCCAAGTAACAAATAATATAATTTTCTTACAGTACTTCCAGGCAACTCAATTGGAGAATCCACTAGAGCTTTATTAGGAGAACCTGCCCATTTCCTCAACACAAGATATTCTAGAAGGCATTTTAATTCTGGGACTTTGATCCCCAAACTCTTTGAGAGCCTTTCATTGTCAGTTACTGATTGGCTGTTGAACCGGAGAACATTCTGGGTGTCACACAGCCTTTCCTCTCAGAGACTCTCAGTTTGAGACAGGCCTCTCACTGCAGGCTCTGATGAGGGCAGTAAAGGCCCCAAGCTATTTACAGCTACAGGAACAGTGGCTTAATAAGACCACCCTGAATATCAATCATGCCTGTCCCCTTCACTCCTCAGAAACACCAGGCTGTTTGCAGTTCAAAGCATCCAGGCCAGAGGTGACATTTGCCCTTAGCCATCCTGTGCTTAATGGGGCAATTTGAAAAATTTAAGACAAGTCAACATGAAGAAACAGCCTTGGGGCTCTGGGTTCCTGCTTAATTTCCACTAAGCCATTAGTCAAATGTCTAGGAAGCTGGCTCTGTGAATTTGCTTGGTGGATATTGCATAAAAGCTTACTTAAGAAATACATGACATTTTTATTTTAAAAGGACTTCTAACTGGTGACATGAATGAAGGACATTTTATTGAGTCACTTGTGCAGATTTTGTGCTGGGAAGTAGGCAAGCATACATTTCAGAGCAGGGACAGAGGTGGGCAGATATTGGGCTATTTGCAAATGAACAATGTCAGCTGAGCACAGCTGTTCCAGGAAGGATTGCATAGATGTCCCAGCAACTCAGATAACACATTCTCTGCAGTGACTTAAAGCAGTAAGCAGGACCATGACACACCACTGCCAGCTTTTCAGAAGGCAGCACGGGTACCCAACTGCTTTTTTTTCCTCCCACAGACAATACCTAATTAAGCAACAGGATGAAGGCTCTGGAATTTTGAGCCCATTTTGTTCAGATTTGAATGTGCTATCTGATCTCTGACCACTACATTTTCTACCCCCTGTTTATTCTAGTGCTGTGCAGAAGCAGAAAAAAGTGAGTTCCAAGACGTTCAGAAAATGTTACAAGTTGTTTTTTTAATTTGCGTCATCCTGCAAGGCTACTTCTCCCACATGGGCACACTGCTACACGTTTCAGTATTTCAAACTTTGATTAAAGTACTTGAGCATGCCTGGGACCAAGCTTTGGAAGCAAGACTCCAATGGGTATCAAGACCTTTTGGAGAGACTCTGGTACAAGGGGATAATGCCTTTGATCCAATACCTCTGATGTGCGTATGAAATAAATCTGCAGTTGGGAGCCATGTGCAGTGAGTTACACATTGCAGGACAACACATTTTACAGTGTGATGGAAGAAATTATACAACTTGGGTTTTGTTCTCTCCTACAGGACATACAAGCACATGACAGTATTTTATCCATTAAAGGATGAAAAACAACTTCGTTTAATGCTATCACAAAGCTCCACCTTCAGACTAGTACAAAGCAAAGATCCAGCTATGCCATCATTCCTTGCACTGACTGATTCCTTGAAGGAATGAGTTAAAATTCTCCAGGTTATGCTCAAGGCAGGCCACACGTGGCAGATTTGAGCAAGTGTGTTTAGAGAAGTAGCAAGTGTTTAGTAGTTTCTGCTTTACCCTGCCCACCTCCAAGATCCCATTGTAGAGCAAAAAGACTTGGTTCAGCTTCTGAATAAAAGACCCCATTTGTTTCTCAGGATCACATCAGGCTTATATAGCTTAACACTTTTGTGTTATTATTTTTGTGTTATTGCAGAATTCTGCAATCTTGTCTACTTTTTGAACACATGGTACTCGTAATTCCCTCTAATTGTTTTTATCTGTTAAAGATGATAGATGTCTTCAGTTTTTGTTACCATCTTCTAAAGTTCAGTTAGGGTCCATGAACCTTGAAGCAGTTTATTTTCTCAGCTTTGTGCATCCCTTGTCTCCAAGCCCACTGCACTTACGTGCTTGCAGAGGACAGCTCAGGTTTCCCAAGGTGATAAGGAATGTTTTCAGCCAGCTATCTTATTAATCTCAGAAGTACATGCTAATCCAATACTCAAGCATTAATATCTTCTCTTACTGTTATTTCTTTTAACGGTGCCTAGTGTTTGGAAAACTGGGATTTAATGACCTTAGGGCAAAGGGAAAGCTTAGTGAATAGACAGTGCACAGAGAATGAAAGTCACAGTACTTAGATATCCCAAAGTGTGGGAAGTCCACAGTTTGTACACAGTTTTTCAAATGACCAGATACTAGAGATTAAATCAACATGCACATTTGTCTTAATGATACTGAAAAAAGAAAAACAGTTCAATAAATCAGTAACTACTTCAATAATTTGACATAGCTTCTATTTGGAATCTCAGCTATTAGACTATAACTTAAAGATCTGAATTGTTTTCCATTTCATCTGCCTGCTTGCACATAGATTTAAGTTTATTTCTTAAATCAAAGCTCCCTCGACTACATTATTTGTGCACAGAAACTGCTCATGGATAGACATGCTGTACTGCTGTGCAATCTGGGGGATTTTGCTGTTATTTGGCCATTAGTGAAAGATTTTTCAATCTACCTCACCAAGCAATGTCCATTTACTTTCTTTGCTAGCTGGGACACTCTTTGTTTTATACAGATACTAATACTTAAAAACAGAACAGCTTTTCAAATCAGCACCAAAAGTTAACATCAAGAATATATGGAGCCTTTTAAAAGGCAGCAGATTCAGGTTCTGAAAGGCAGAAAACGCTATGGGCAGACAGGAAAGCCAGCTTCCTTACACTCATTAGAAAGCACAGCATCCACACCATTTGTCACTGAAGCAGGTCAGGTCTAGCCAGGATTAAAGTTCTTTTAAATGGAAACACACCATAAGTACCATACAGTACTTAAGGAGGAAGAAGCACAAACATTTTGCTAGTAATGTAAGAACATAAAACTAAATGTGATCAAAAGTCTTTTGTTCACAATTTCGAGCCCTACCAGAAATTACTTTCAAATGAAAAATATATTATGTCTGACTCATTAGTCAATTATCAACAGTGCAGGAAATTTATAGCAACCAAATACATACAAGTCAGATCCACCAACACCCTTGTTCTAGCAGAGATCCCTTTTTGAAATGAGGTAAACAAAAAAGCAGGTCTGAGTAATCTATTTGTGTTACAGAAGCTTGAAAGAGATCCAAAGGAGATAAAGGTGTCAGTCTGAGCAGGAGCCCAGAGTGCAGTTACATAACCCACACTGCACATGCACAGCAGCCTGCCACAAAGCACAGCCAGCTCAGAGTGCAATCCTCAGGGCTTCAATGCCCCCTCTGTCATCAGGGGTGCTGGGGACACATTTCAGCCAAAAAATTAATACATTAGCTTGAAATGGTTTGCACACTAGGTCATTCCCGGGTTAATTTCTTTTGACCAGAACAGGTTAGGGAAAGATCACAGAGGCATTCAACCTGCAGTAAGCTGTCATTTATCCAGCCTGCACAGCCAGAACCTTACTTGTATCAGGTAGAACAAATCTTCATTATTCCTACTCAGGAGCCTTAGACTTTAAATAAAAATTTTTTAAAAAAAGAAAAAAAAAATCACACACAGAAAAAAACTCACCAAAAACAAAACAAAACCCCAAAACATCAACCAACCAAAAAAAAAAAAAAAAAAAAAGAAACAAAAACAACCTTACACCACCAAACAAAGAAACACCAACAAATTGAGTGTATACCTGAAAAAGCTTCCTTGCATGCCTTTTCAAATAAGCTGTTGATGTATCAGTCATGCTCAACTCAGTTATTTTGCCATTAGTGAATGATTTGATAATCTTTCACTGGGGACATAACACATCTTTCAGCAAGCTGTATGACACGTCTGAAGTTCACTTCCTATCATAAGCAAAATATACACAGTAGCCAGCAGTTACTACAGAAATTTTCCTGCATAGATTTAGAGAACTGTCCTCTGTAAAAACAGGCAGCTCACGTCAGGTGGCATTTCACTGGAAAACATCTGGGCAGCAGCACAGAAAGCCTCCCCCCATCCTCCTCCAGCAGGAAATGGCACCAGCAACAGAAGCAGCAAACTTGCCAGTAGGAGATTCAGCTCTGCAGAGCCAGGCTGTTGGCTGACATTGCCCCATGGCACATTCACATAAATATAACAGCTCTGCAAGGCAGCAGATGGGAATTGGAACAAAAGCACAAGGAACATGGGATAGGACTGATCTCCCAACACTGCTGGTTTACACTGGGCATTTCTGAACTGGACTTAAAAAAACCCCAAAACCTAAATTAGTGGGAAAAGTGAATCCTCTCCTGGATGAACTACTGTCAAAGGAATCTGGAAACCCTACAGTTACTGGACCTTCTTTCATACTATGTTATATACAAAGTTGCTCACATGCAAGCATCGCTCCTGCAAACTGTTTTCTCAGCTATAGCACCATTTACTAAACCACCACAAACACATAAAGGCCTTTTAGGATGCAATGACTATTATGAAAAATGTTTATAGGCAAACTTAACATTTTACTTCACATGAATGAAACCAGGTTACTATCCTTCTTTGCAGTATATACCCATTAGCTTATGGTGGGGACTTTGTAATCCTTTCTGAGAGACACTGTCAAAATGTGTCTCACAACAGCAAACAAATTATTCAATTCATTATGACCAATGCATTCTGAAGATTTTTTTTTTTAAGGCAGTTTTAACCCTCCAGAATTATCCAGGGCGTGTGTGCATTACAACTACACAAAGTGCATGCTTTCATTTTACATGAATAGGAAATTAGGCTAGCAAGGTTCCCACTGCAAGTGACAGACTTCTGCAGCCTAATTTAGTCATAACCTGCTTGCTAGGAACTTCATTGCACAGCATCTACTTCTCTTTAAACTGAACAGGTATCTGCTAGAAGAGCTATAGCTATATACCAGGTTATATATAGGTATATATATAGGTTGGATACACAGTTGATGGCCCAACAGATACCTCTCAGCTCTAAAATCTCACATCCTAAAAGGAAAGTTCTTGCATGAGCAGTTCCCATCCTTTTATTTGAAATTTTGAAAGGTCTGGTTTAAGACAAAGTTTCTGTAGCTGTAAATATTAAAAAAAAATTCATCTCCTACAAAAGCAACAAGCAAACCCAATTCCAACTGCTGCCCCAAGTCTGTAGTCAAGATGTCCCTTGCATAAAGGGAACCAAAAATTATTTTTCCAACCCCAAATCAAGCGGCCACCTCATTTCCTTTGAAAATGGCTTATAACTTTAATCTCTGATGAAATTCAGTGCAGTTGACCTTGAAAGGTCTTCAGAAACGTCACTCTGAGGTGTTGGGAAACATTTGCACTGTGGCTTGCATCAGAGAGACGGGTGCAGCTCTTGCGTGTGCCACAGCACCACCAAGCCCTGCACATGTTCTAATTCCCTTCAAATAAGCTTAACCCAGGCACAGCTCCTGACAGCACCACAATGGGGCCCTCACAGCCAGGAGCATCACACTGCCAAAAGAGCTTTCCTCAACAATAAGCACCTTGTGCTTTAGATTGTTACAAAAGTAAACAGTTACACTGCATTCCTTAACCCAGGCAGGTAACACCTGAGAGGAAGGGAGAGTAAAATATATTAGAGATTACTGAAATCCTCTTCTTCCCTCTTAACCAGCTGGGAGAAACTAACATCTGACCACTTCTTCGTATACAAATGAAATCTGGTGGGTTGTTGGTCTGTAGGTTTTTGGGTTTTTTGGTATTTATTTTTTTTTTTTATTTCAGTGCTTCATTCCCTGCTTTTCAGCAGGTGGTGTTAAATAGAAATTTCCACCTTTCATCCAAAACCAGTCCTCCATACCATATTCACATAAGCATACACCTGCCATAGGTCTCTTGGTCTTGCGAGTCCACAACAAGACACATGATTAAAGTTTCAAATGAAAAAGTAGTAATAGATCATGTGTACTGTAAAGCAGATCAAAATCCAACTCATTACCTAATTTTCCCTCTGTCACCTCCCTTTGTGCATCCCCCCTAATAACTCCACTCCTCCAACAGAATTAATAGTAAAAAAAATTAAACCAGAATGTAATCTAAATGTACTCCAATCCAAAGAGAATTATATAGGTGTAGAAATTCAGCTAAGTCATGTATTAAAACTAATTTTATAATATGAAAGTATCTAGGATAAAGGGAATCACTATAAATAAAAAAAAAAAAAAACCAAGAGCTCTGTTCATTGGTCCTTCACCCTAGTCTCCCTTTATTTAAAGATCAGGAAGAAATAATTCAGGTTTTTCTGATCTTCACCAGCCTAGCTTTATTTTTAAAGGTATTTAAACTAAGCTGACACACAGAACAATTACCCCAAATTCACAAAGATTCTTTTAAAGCCAATTTCATAGAGTGCAACCTCGAGTATGCACCAGCCAAATGGGAGACAAAAACAAACATCCAATCAATGGATGGCTGACAAAGCTTTTCATTCCAAAGCAGACTGTGTGCTCCATCAGCATGGGGAAGGGAATATCAGAATCACCTGACTGCAAGGACTGCTCTGACTCTATTTTCAGTGTTGGCATTTTTCTCCTGGCTTCCAAGGCTACCTGTACTCATGCAAACATGGAAGGTACAGCACTCAAAAGGCAAAAGTGCAGCTGCTGAGCAGAGCTGAGCACAGCAGAGCACACTCCCCAGGGAGCTCAGCCTCCCCTGCTCAAGGCAAGACAGCCAACGAGCTCTGCTGGGAAGATGCAACCTGAACACTGCCTTAGTGAGGCCTCCTCAAAGCAGCTCTGCTCCAAAACCCCAGCAGGGCTCCTTCTGCCTGCCAGCTCACCAGAGGCAGCTCCTGGCTGCCTTCCCCCACAGAGTAGAGCAGCACCCGCCCTTGATGCATCCTGACAAGTGGCATCATTTCAAGGACTCATTGCAAACGCCAGGTACAATCAGCCCCTTTGGCTGTGCTTTGATTTCTGACAAACCACTGGTCTTTGAAGGTAACCAATCATGGCTAATCCACATTTGAGAGATAAACAAGAATAGCAGAGTCCCATGGATCTTTATCTCTGTATAAACAAAAAGAGGTAATTAAGTCTGGTTCCAGAAATAAGTTGCAGTGCTACATAAGTATGTTGTACTGATATTAAACAGAACTGTTTGGGCATGCTTGTGTCTAAGGGAAAGGAAGGAGAAGAGGACTGCCATTTACCCATTTAGTTTCAGGGGAAAAGGAGGGGGAGAGGGTGTTCCTGGATTAAAAAAATGCATTCCTATTTCTACTTTGTAGAGAAGAAGCTGTTAGTCTGACCTCTTTGTGTTATATCTAAACTGATTTTTGGTCCTGAGGATGTTCCTAGCACATGAATACTTAGCTTTGACAGTACTAGCACCAGATGTGATCAGAAATAAAAACAGATGAACAGTAGCATTTCTTACCTCAACAATGCAGAGATTTAACTAAATAACATGCTGCTTAAATGCCAGCAGTTATTTAGAATTTTGCCTGTCTCCCACTTCATCAACAGCAGAAAACATAACTCAAAAAAAGCCAGATCTTGGGGTTATCGGTACAACAAATTGAGTTTATTGGAATTCTAGAGATTAGAGATATTTGACTGGCTGTACTAATGTCTTTACAAGTTTAAGTTTAAAATACTGAGTTGTGAAGAGAAACAACTGAGGTAAAAGCTAGTGCAAAACAAAGCTAGAATCCAAGAATCCATTCCTGACAGATCTTGTTTCTAACATGTAAATCCAATTTCAGTCCAAATACAGGGCAAGCAGAATGGTACAGTTTGTCAAATTCTTCAGGGATACAGGCAACTTTTTAAACACATTTACTGGATGGACTGATGAACATTATGTTCCCAACAATGCAGCCGCAACTCTTGCCAGTCCAAATCTGCTGAATCCCAGCACCTATACTTATTTATGCATAATTGGTGCATAACTAAAAAACTGTTTATCTTACTTCTAAACTCTTTACTGAAGATGATTTAGGTGGACAAAAAAAGGGAGATATGTAGAAGCAGCTGCCTCATGATTTATTAACAGTGATACTAACCATATGAGCTGTCTTGGTGAAGAAGCAAAGTTGAATTGCTATTTCTGGCAGCAGATGTCAACAGGAGTCCAATGGATTTGGGCAAAGCAGTAGTGTAACTCCAGAGACACAGGGATTAACGGCTCCACTCCTCTTTTAGAGGAGGTTACTCCTTTCTGAGTCACTACACTGACCTCATGAAGCCTATGACTGAGGAATTTTTCCAGTCCAACAGAAGAATGGTGATATGATGCTCATTCTCTCTGACACGTGCACCTCTCCTCTGTGTGTAAGCCACGTGTCTCTGCAGTTCACCAGCTTGTCAAGGCAGCAACTCAGATCAAAACTTTGCTAATCAATCCTACACTAACCCAAATCCAAGCCTGACTAAGGTCAGCAACCCAGCTGCATGCAGCTCTAAATAAAGACCAAAAAAATGTAATTCAGCAATCAACAACAGTCAACACACAAGAATGAATACTTGGGAAGGAATTTTACACTAAAGTTGTTCCTGTGCCAGCAGCAGCACAGATGCTCTAAGTCACCTCACAGGCTACAGTAAGAAACAGTAGCTCTCTATTAAGTATAAAACTGAGTAAGGCCTTTCTCTCCTCAAGTAAAAAGATTAGGCAAAACTCTGGATTGAAGTTGGATCAGATTCTCTGCCTAATCTGCAGCAAACAGGAGAGGCCCAAGAAATTCTCACTTTAAAAAACTTCGTATTTTGCACCTTCAGCAGCTTATGTATCTGCCACCTATATCCCCCACTCCTAGCCAAAAAAAGTCCAAAAGCCACCACATACTGCACCCATTTCTGTTTGCTGTTAGAGCAACACACAGACCTACATGCTTTACACCCTTTTCTCTCCCAGGCCAAGGAGCTGGGGGCCTCTGTTTTCACATGGCACTTTTACTTCTTTGGCAACATGTCCTTTCAGCTGATAATATTTTAGTTTCCCTTAGGAAAGGAAGCAAAGCCAAAAGACAAACATCTCCAAGGTGAATAAAAATCCCCACAGGCAGAGTAAATTATACTTTAATTTAGTCCTGCTAGGCTTACACACCCACTGCTTTTGGCTTGGGACTCCTGCTACAGTAACTCTGAGTACCCCTTGAGCTAGTACCAACAGGTAACTGTGATCTCTCTGCTCCTGACAAGGGAAAAAAAAGTCAGATTGGTGGCTCAGATTCATCTCTGACACTTTGGTACAGACTAGCAACAACACCTGCCTCCGTGCTCCCTCTTCGGATTTCAGCCTAAGCATAAACAAGCAGTTCACAGGCAGTCATTGACTGAGGCAGCTAAGAAATTACTGTACCATGTAAGTATGGTCACAGAATCTGCCAAGGGAGGGATTCCCCCAAAAAATAGAAATTGGAATCGCAGCTCAGAACACTGCAATAGGACTATGAAAGAACAGAAATTAGGATAGGGTCAAAGGAATAATAAAATTCCACCACCCTCACCCCCCCAAAATGCACCAGACAGTGAAAGCAAAGTGGAAACAAAAGTTTAGTGTTCTCACTCTTTCTGATGTGGCTGGAGCACTATCAACAGAAGTCACTAAATAAGGCAGAAAAACATGTGAAGAGCCATGTGGCTGCTTCTTATTCAAAGCAACACACAGTATATGCATCTTACTACCCAAATGCTGCCTTTTGGAGAACCCTCCAGAGCACCTTCATTTTTTACAGCATGAGATGAACTTGAATTACAAATGGAAAATGAATAAATCAAAACTTAAAATAAATAAACTTTAACATTTCAGGCAAAGAGAAGAGTCTGATCACCAGAAATCTCCTCCATGTGAAAGGCAGCGAGGGCAATTTTCAGAGTTACTGTTAATGCAGAGGAATACTGCTTCTTTCCCCCATCTGTGCTTCTTTAGATGGCCCAGAATCTAGCCTCACTCTTGTACTGGGAAGCATCATTCCACATTTCATACTTGGTTTCAAACTGGTAATGACAAGGAAAATCAAGTTTATAGCATTTTTTCATCTCCAAGCAGGCAATGGGGTCATGTAACAAACACTTTCTATATGCACTCACATACACAGACCCTGTGGTCACAAATGCTTCAGAACAGCATCCAGTACAGATGAAGAAGCCCTGTGTCTTAGACAATTGATATTTATTTTTAAAGGAGAAACCTGGTCTGCTGCAATACAATTTGCCTGTTCCTGGAAAACAATCAAGAATCCCTCAAAATCATTAACTCCTATAATAAAACAGATAAATAGACTGTCCAAATTAATAATTAGACTCATACTATGGCTCCATTCATACTGTGGTCTTCTTAAAAGTATGAGCAGAAGATTCCTAGTGTTAGACAGACGGAGAAAGCAGCTAAATTTTACTGCCAGTTCAGCATACCACAGGACTCCAAACAATGGCACTATTACAGTACTGCAGCCAAAGCTATCCTGGCATCCCAGAGAAGAAAAACAAGCAGCCCACATATAAAAACAATAATTTGTTAAGTTTCCATGAACAACAAATGTGTACGGTGCAAAAGGCTACATGGCAGCATCCTCCTCCATCCAGCACCCTCCCCTCAAGCAGGCTGTCCTTGCACTGCAAACCCCTCCTCTGGGCGTGCTGGTGACTGTCATTGTTGCAGCATGGGCCCTCACAGCAGAACCTGTTCTTAAAAGGGCTGCAGAGATTTAGGCAGCAATAGAAATCAACACCACCTTAAAAAACAAACCAACCCCACCCCATGGAAGAACACACCAGCAATAGGAAACTGCAACTGCAGAAGGAAGAGCCTCTAAAAACTGTAAGGGAACAGCAAGAAGGTATCTCCATGTGCATAACTGACTGATGAGTAAACAACTCATAAGAAATTGAGCAGTGAAAGTATTTGTTTAAATTAGTTTACCTGGCTTCATTTCCACCCCCACAACATTTTGATGCTGGAATCCAGAAAGGGCTCAAATTTCCCTTTCTACCTTCTTCAAGCTCCTATTGAAGTGAGCTTGTGTCAGGCAAACGAGAGGGCTTCCTCTTCTAGTTTTAAATTTTGTTGGGTTTTGTGGGTTTGGAGTTTTCATCAAAGAATTCTTACAAAGTGGAAACATTAGCTCTGAACCACTTGAAAGAGAACTCCAAGCCTTAAAGTATAAAATTCTGTCACTGATACAAAATAATCTGCTGCCTACAGGCTTATTGAGAAGAGCATCCTCCTTTCAAGCCTAGCAATTTGCAAGTTTCAAATAAACTTTAGGCTCAGTAACTATTCCAGTACAAAGCTCTTTTTGATGTCCACTGACACATTTGCTGAGGTTATAGCGCTTGCTCACTAGAATTTAAGTACTGCCAACGACAGCAAGTATCTGTACTTTGCTCAAAACAAGTGAGAAAAAGAGTATCTACTCATTTGGCTGCCAACTGGGACTTTTCAGCTTGTGAATCATAAGATATGCAGGATATGCCTACAGGGCTGCACAGAACAATTGTTTCTGTTTTGAAGAGTTCTTAAATTCAGAATAAAATTGCTGGAGGGTTACTAGGCAATTATCTCTCTAATCCCCACTGACACTAACCACCCAGGGAGCAGATATTGGTTCTTTCTGTGGTCCATCCCCGCAATCCATCCTCATCACACCATTTTCAGTAACACTCTTTAGATTAAAGATTCTCCAAGACACAGTTAAGCTTTACAAGTTTCTATCCCTTGTGTCCTGTTTCTAATAACTGTGGTAAAGCTTTCTGCAGGTCTCAGCTTGCAGAAGTAATAGATGTGAGAAGCTGAATCACAATTAAGTCCATGGATTTGCTTGCACAAAAAGACCAGAAACGGCCAGTTCACAGGGTGGTATTTGCAAGCGTTTTCAAAGACTTCACACAAGACCTCATACATAAAACTGAGGACTTCTCCAGAAAATTCTGAATTTCATCACCTAGAAGCATACGAATCTTTCAGGAACAACCTGGTAACAAACGCAGAAGGGAATAAAAAAGAAAAGGCAAAGCGCACAGCGTGTGATACGCCGAGGATCACAGTTACTTGTCGGGATGCCATAGGCGCACACAGCGCTGCAAAGCGCCTCTCGCTTCCCCGGCTCAGCACGGGAGCAGCCCACGCTCCGTGTGCCGGTGCGGCGCTCGCTGCGCGTCCCGCTGTTGCGGGCAGCCGGGACCACCGGCCGCTCTTTGTTCCGGGACCCCCGCAGGGCCCCGTGTGGCTCCTCCCGTGCGGAATGCGGCGAGCCTGTCCCCGCCGGCACCTCCGCACGGCTGCGGGCATCGCCGGTGCGCTCCGTGGGTCCCGGCAGGCAGGAGCCGTCTGCCCCCGCCGCAGGGAGCGGCTGAGTCACGCTGCCCCGAGAGGCGAGAGGGCGATGCGGGCAGCCCCGCAGCCCCGCCGCCACCCCCGCCCGCCGCGCAGTGCTCACCGAGCCCGGCCAGCCGCTCCACCAGCCCCGCGGCGCGGAGGGTAGCGGGGCCGTGGTCCACTCCTCCCCGTTTCTGCGAGACAAAGAGAGGAGAACGCGTCAGACAGCGCTGCCGGCAGCCAGGTGCGCAAGCCCCGCCGGGGAGCGGGAGCAGGGCGACCGCGGCACCCGGCGCCCCCCGCGATGCCCACCTGGCCCCTGGAGAGCGGGGCTCCCACCAGCGCCACGGAGTGCGCCCGGCGGCGCGGCGGGAGCGCGGTGAGGGGCCGGCTGAGGGGCCGAGCGCGGAGCAGGCGGGCGAGGGGCTCGCGCAGGGCCATGGCGGGGCGATGCTGATGCTGTTGCGGCCGCGCGCCGCCCGCGCCCCGCTCTCTTCAGCGCTCCGCCCCGCCCCCCGCGCGCCGCCGCCCCGCCCCTCGCGCCCCCGCGCCCCCGGCCAACGGCAGCGCGCGCGCACGGAGGTGTGTCCCGCCCCCCACCCCCCGCGCGCGGCCCCGCCCCGCTCCCCTCACGGCCGCCCGGGGTTTTTCCACTGCGGCCGCCTCGGGCTCCCGCCGGTGCGGCAGCGCTGCCGGGCCCCCCGGGGCCGCCGCACCACCGCAGGCCGAGGGCAGCCGCTGTCGCACCCGCCCCGCCTGGACACAGGAGACGAACAGCACCTCAGCCGGGCTCCCTGGCTGGCCACAGCGAGCTCGGGAGCCTCCGTGCGGGAGCGCTGCCCCCTGGCTTCGCTGGAGAAACACGGGTGACGCTCATCACCTGATGGCCTTGATAAAGCACTGAACGACCACCTGTCCAGCACATCGTGGCTTGAGACGATTCTCAGAGGTCTCCAGCTGTTCGAGGCACATTTGAAGGATGATTAACAAATGAGTTAAAAACAAAGTCCCCATCTTTCCCTTCTGTGAAAGGCAAGATGACTCCCACTGTCGAATGTGCAGTCTTTCTGTAGAAGCTTGAAAGACAAGCTTATAGTTCATGACATGACAGAGCACAAAAATGGTTAAACAGGGAGTTGCCAGTGACACACACAAAAAAATCCAAGCAGTTTTGCTTTTTCCTCTTAAGATTTCCAAGTTCTCCCGTCTCTATGTCAGTAGCTCCCCCATGCCTTGTGAATGTGAATTATTGTTAACACTCCTCCAGGAGCTCACGTTTCGTTCTGTCCTGTTTACTGACCTGGCTGTTCATAGTGCTTTTACCTCTTCTACCTCCTACTCTGATTTTTCTTTCCCTTTCTTCCTGTCCCCACCTCTGAAGCTCTCATACCAGCTGTCATAACTCATGTTTATTTACTTCAGTCCTTCTCACCTGCCATTTCAAACCTTTCTTCCCTCTTTAAAAAGCCGGTTTTCAATTTATTGGGTTTTTGTCCTTTTTTACTTCATTGATGAACTTCTTTCATCCTCTTTTGAACTTCAGTATTTTTTTCTCCATTTCTGCAGTTCATTGTCTGCGGTTACTTTTTTCCCCTTCAGCCCATCCGTCCACCCGGTCTCTTGTGTCATAGTGAGATCCTGGACGTACTGCACAAGATTGCCCACGGATGGCAGCCATCAGCCACTCGTCCAGGCAAAGCCAAGACCTTGGTAGTGATTCTCTGATGCCCCTTGGTTTTTCAGTCTCTTAAGACTCCTTTGCTGCCCCTGTGAGAACAAATTAACAGGTTTTTTATATATATAGTATCCACCCAAGAGCTCTGACAATACCATGAATTAAGTAAATTGCTCACAGAAAGATGGCAACTGCGATTAAAGCTAACGCTCAAAAACTGTGGTAGAAGGGGAAAAAAATAAAAATGCCAAAGAAATCAGAATGGCAGTTTGAAAGCCACAGAGCTGTAGTTTTGTATTACTGCCATGTAAGTCACATGAAGTAATAACTGAAATGCCTTAAAGGGAACACAGTACAAAGACTCATCAAGTCTCTATGCAAAGCCAAGTCTCCAATTTACCATGTATTTAGATGGCAAACGACCAGAAAACTCTGCTTTAAACCTTGGGAAAAAAATCTAAAGACCTTGTAGCTAAGTGTGGTACAGATGAGAAAATACATTTATGGAGTTGCAGATGGTAAGGACAAAGGGGGGAAAGACAACCTTCTCGAGGAGAGGAGGTTGCATGGAGAGCTCATAGAAACTTTCCAGTATCTAAAGGGGGCCTTCTGGGAAGCCAGAGAGAGACTTTTCATCAGGAATTGTAGCGATAGGACAAGGAGTAATGGAAAAAGGGGAAATTTAGGTTAGATATGAGAAATTTTTTCCTTTGTGTGTGCTGAGACACTGGACCAGGTTGCCCAAGGAAGTTGTGAATGCCCCAACCCTGGCAGTGTTCAAAGCAAGGCTGGATAAGGCCTTGAGCAACTTGGTCTAGTGTGAGGTGTCCCTTTCCAAGGCGGGTGGTGTAAAACTAGATTCTCTTTAAGGTTCATTCCAACCCCTTATCAGTCTGTGATTCCATGAAAACCTCCGTCTCTTCATCACGGCAAGAGACACGTGCAGCACCACTAACCCGTGTGCCCTTTAAAACTCATACTCCATAAACAGAGGGAGCAAGCAATGAATTGTCAGCATGTGCAAACCGCAGAAAGCGCTGATGTCATCGGGATTAAGGACGGACGCCGGGCGAGGTACAACAAGCGGGCACTGGCAGCACCACCCTGCGGCCCGGGCGGCCCGCAGCGAGCGGAGCCGGGAGCCGAGAGCCGGCCGTCGGCTCAGGCTCCTCCCGCGGGAGGCCGGCCGGCCCGGGCCCCGCCTGCCCGGCATGGCGGAGGAGCGGCGCTTTCTCTCGGCCTCCGGGGTGCCGATCGCGCTGCGGCGCCGCCAGCACAGCGCGTCGTGCCGGGAGCTGGCGGTGCGCGGCCCCCGCCTGCAGCTGCGCTCGCTCAGCGCCGCCACCTCCGCCGTCTGGCTGGCGGCCTACGGGCTCTTCGCGCTCTGCGAGGTACCGGCCCCGCCGCGGCTCGGGCCCGGCCCGGCTGCGCCCCTCAGCCCCTGTCCGCTGTCGCAGCGGGGCCCCGCGGGAGTCCCGTGGGCTGGGCAGCCTTGGCTAGGGGCGCCCGGGGCAGGGAGGGCGGCCGCAGCCCGTGGGAAGGCGCTCAGCGCCGCTCCGGGCGAGCCGGTGGGGTGTGCTGGCAAAGGGAGAGCTGTGCCAGCCTCAGGGCCGCGGGCTGCCACCCGCTTACCCGGTGTCTTCTCGGGTGCCTCTTGGTTTGTAGCCTCTTAGACAGATAGGGTAGATTTATGTCTGCGTGCTGAGTGATGCCTGGCACATACTTGTGAGTCCAAATAAAACGTGCTCACTTGGAGAGATGAGTTGTGAGAATCTGAAATTAAGGAGGAATTGAAGAAGGTGAATGGTTTTTAATCTCCAAAAGGATTTTTTCTGAGCGACTTAGCACTGCACCATGAATGTCATCAGTTTTCACAGCTGAGGCGGAAAGACGTTTGCAGTACAGATTTAAAAATTTGCTGATGTTTAAACTAATGCTTTTGGATTTATCAAAAACTGGACCCAGATCAGTTATGTCCAGACTGAATTCAGTAGCTTAACCAAAGAAGCTGGTCACTGTGACCCATGCTTTGACTGTTGCACATCCATTTTTTTCAGTAATCTTTCCTAAGAAATGAAGATAGAGATTGCATTATAAGTCAGTTGTCAGGAGTCAGACTGGAATAGATGGCTCATGTCTGAGTTTCATTTTTCATGAAAGCATACACTGGGTTACCACCCACTGCCTTCCTGCTTGCCTTTACACACACTCCTGCAGCCTACATGCAAGTGACTGCAATTCTTCCTTTTGCCAGGAAATCGGGTCTGAAAGTCTCTCTCTTTGTGGATTTCACTATTTGTACTTCATGACTGTTTTTTTCCCCTGTAATAGCAAACTTTTGGAGAAGTCCTGTATACTTCCTGAAGCCATGGCTTCTTAACTCACATGGTGGTACAGGCTCAGCTTGAATGGTGGGGCTGTGCAGTTCTTTAGGAAGTGTTTGTTATAACTCTCATTAGTGGGTAAATGGCCTGGAGTTCTCTAAAACCTGTACCAGAAACAGATGGTAGGTTTTGGACCTTTAGAATTTATTACCAGGTCTTCAGATGACTTACTGGGGACTACAGTGTCATCAGTTATATGTTAAAATGTAACAGCAGTCCCAGGATTGCAGCATGCAAAAGACATTGATCCTTAGAAAAAGTACAGGATAAAGCAGATTTTCTTTGCATTGGTATTTAAGGCAAAAAGAGGCTGAGGTTTGAACAAGTTTAGACTGGCAGTTCATAGTAAGAAAACCACCAGGGCAGTGTTTATCCTGAAGGAGAGTTCCTCCACTGTGAAAATCCACCCTTGGTTCCTGTAAACATTTCACAACACTTTTTTGTCAGTGACATCATCTTTAGAATTTGGCATAATGCACTCTCATTGACACAAGTGGCTTGTTTGGATTGAGATTTCTGCATTGAACTTGGAAGGAAATAGAATTTTCTTGCAATTATTAGTTTCAGCTCCCACTTCTTTTAGTGCATACTGCAAAGACTGATTTAAACTTCACTACATATATATCAGCCAGTCAGGTGAATAAAATGACTCTACCTAAGTAAAAATGCTTTGCACCTGTAGCTTTAATATACAATTTACTGTGCAATTTTACTTTCTCTAAAGCTGTGTTAAAGTAATTGTAGTACCAGAGCTCTGCCTTTTCTTGGCTTGTGTTACAGAACAGCTTGGTGCTCTCTGCTGCCATCTTCATCACGCTGATTGGCCTGATCATCTACCTGCACTTCGTGAAGATTGACCAGGAATCCCTGCTGGTCATCGGCTCACTCGGCATTCAGGTGACTTCAGCCTATGCCTCAGGGAAAGAGAGCACAACCTTCATTGAGATGGGGCAAGTGAAGGATGTGGTTATCAATGAAGCCATCCATATGGTAATCATACTAAGTCTGTCTTCTTGTGTCTGGGCACACTCACAGCCAGTGTATTTTCATGAGCATGATTTACCAGAGCAATTAAACACAGCACCATCCATTGATTTACTAGCATCAGGAGGTTTATTTCAGATTTTTCTCCTTACTCTGTCATCTCTCACCTTCAAAGGAGAACTCAAACCAAACAAATAACCTCAAAAAGCCAAATCCATCCCTTGGATAATGCCACTGGCATTGAGCTAGTGGGTTTAGTTCTTTCTATTATGCTGTTCTTACAAATCCTGATGTCCAGCTCCATATGTAATCAGGATGGAGATGAGAAGCTATGACAACACAAACAATCGTTTTTCCTGTTGCCTGGGTTTTCTAGAAAGCTCCTGTAGAAAAGCAGACCTTACCCTTCCAGCTAGAGTGTCTTCTTTTCAGGTTAAAAACTTAATAGAAAAAAATAGGCAAAATTATTTCTTTATTGAGTGAAAGCTATTGATAAAAATTTGTAGACTTGACTGTGACCTGGCAGGATTTGCCTTCAGCCCAGTGAGTTGAAACAGATCCTATTCCTGTGCTAACTCCAGGCGGTTTGATAGCACTTTTATATTCCAGTGACTTTTGTCTGTTTGTCTTGTAGCAAAAAGTTATCTACTACCTGTGTATCCTCCTCCAGGACCCTGAAGATCCTCAGGGAGTGTCTGAGGTTGTGCCACTCTTTCAGGTGAGTTTGACTGAATGGTGGAGAGATCCAGATGGTAGTCTCTGTGTGTGCATCAGTTGTCTGAGCATACTTTTTTTCTGCTACAGTAGCTGGTGACAGTTGCCTTTCTCTGGCTGGGCCGTCAGGGTGGGTGGCACTTGAAGTCTCACAGAACTACTTAGTGGGGATGGGTTTTTTCATTTGCTCTCCATTCAAACAGCAGGGAGTTGTGTCAATCTGAACCCAGCCAGGAGTTTGCATGAACTAAAAGTCTTTGGCTCCCACAGGGTGCTGAGGACTTGTAGAGCTTTCTGTGCAGTCCTGTGCTCAGTTACCACCGTAACTCTGGCAATGTGCTGCAGTTGATTTTTCCCTTAGCTCTGTGTACCAAAAGTTCTCATAAATCCTCCTTGGCGTTGGAAGGACGTCCCCTGCCTGCCCTGCTGACAAAGATCATGGTACAAGCAGTGACCAATTTGTTTAATGTATCATAACTTGTTTGTGTTGCCATTACCTCGTCTCCCCTCTCTCTTCTCTCGCTAACATATTCTGACTGTTCATAATCCCATTTTTGGAATGGATTTGCTTTGTGTGTGTTCATGCCTAACACAACAGTGCCCTTATCCATGAGGGGTGGTAAGCAGCACAGAGGTACCTCACTTCTTAGACTGCTGAGCTGTAGAGCCCTCTCTGTCCTTAATTCACCTGCTGCTGGTGACTGTTTTGTAATCTGCCAACACTTTGTGACTGTATACAGTCAGTCTGAATACTTAGGAGTATAAATAGTCTATTCCATTTACACTTTCTGCTAACTCAGTCCCACAATTGTAAAGATCTTTAGTAACAGTAATATAAATTAGATATTTAGTAACAGTAATATAAATTAGATATTTCACATATAAACAAGGGGAAAAGTAGATTTGCTGGAAATCAACAACTACTAAATTCCAGATAGCTGCATTCAAGTACCTGATATTAGTTAGATATGTTGCTTTCCATGTCTGCCTGGCATCTGTATTGCTGTATTGTTTCTCTTTTTTTTTTTTTTTTTTACCATTCAACTCTGACCAGCTTTGTTTTAATGGAAATGCCTTAGCACTGGTAGAGTTGACTCCAGCAGCATAGGAGGTATGGAACTCTTCCATTTTGAAATGCAGTGCCTGTCTGTAATTATTTTAACATGCAAGTTAGTATGTTAGTTTTGAAGGAGCAATGATTAGTACCTTTATTGTGTCTCCTTCACTGGGTTTCTCTAAGTTATGGCAGCCTTCAAAAATACAATTTCTTGTGTCACTCAGCCCAGGAGCCTCACTGCACTGATTTGACCTTTTGTTCTCTCAAGCAACTCTTGCAAGGAGGCATTTGATGGACTTCACACAGTAATGCTGTTGTGGGAGCTCAAAAGTCATAGGATCATAGGGACTGTGGGACCGTGAAACTTTCACTTCCTTGCTGGTTTTAAGCTGGTCCAGGTTAGAATTGCTGAAAAATCATTGTACTTTGATCACTGTTTGCTGTTTGGGTAAAATTAATTGGCGTTTCAGTTCAGAGCCTGATTCTCTGTTGTTTGACTTCTAGAGCTCCAAGCCACGACTAGACTGCTTGATAGAAGTGTACAAAAGTTGTCAAGAGATCCTGGAGCAGAGGAAGACAGCTCCACAATCAAGTGAAATAAAATAGCTGAAAAAAAGACAGCAAACTTTCAGCAGGACTCAGAGGGACACATAGAAAAGCAAGAAAATCTGCCCCATTAGCAGAAATTTTTAGGCTCAGACAAAAGAAGCTTTTTCTTGCCTCTCCAGAAAAGAATTATGGGGAAATAGGGCAAAGGGAGACAAGAAAATGCATCCACTTTTTACTGTTTCATGCATCTGAAAATTATGCTAAAATTAGAAAATAACCTTGCTGGACTGCCATAAGTATGCATGTTTTGTTTTTTATTTAACCCTTTATTTGAAAATCACACTCTAAATACCAAAGCTGATGTGTGGGATCAGATAGTAACTTCCTGAAGACAGGAGAATTTCAGAAGGACAAAACCAGAAAATTAAACTGTTGCATTCAGTTATGTTTAATGGAATAAACATAAAAGAGATCTGAAGACTGACCTCTTCAGGGATCTGCTTGAAGGAGTCCCATGTGATGGGATCCCTAGAGGGAAGAGAGATCTGAGAAAGCTGATTGATAGTCAAGGATCATTTCTTCTGAGATCAAGAACAGTCCATCCAAATGAGCAGGAAGTGGAGCAGAAATACTAGGAAGCCTGCATGGATGAGCAAGCTGTTTCTGGCAATGCTTGAACACAAAAGGGAAGTGTACAGAGGGTGGAATTAGGGACAGGTGATGTGGGAGGAATATAGCAACACTGTTCAAGATGCAGTTAGAAAAGCTAAAGCCCAGCTGGCGATGAATCAGTTGAAGGATGTCAAAGGCAACAAGAATGGTTTCAGTAAGTGCTTAACTGTCAAAAGGAGCACAGGGAAAATGTGAACCCATTGCTGAATGGGACAGGGCCTGTTGACATGGGACATGGAAAGGATGTGGCATTTAAAGGGCCACATGAGTTACTCTCAGAATATGAGGCACATGTGTTGTTGAAAATGATGGTAATGACAACGTGAATAAAGTTTTATTAATCTGTGCTCTTTGCAGTAACTCAAGGTTTGGAAATTCTTCTTTGTTGATAAGCTAAAAGTTACTGTAACACTTAACTGGTATTTTTCTCTCTATATTCCACAACTCCTTAGTAATATTAATGAGGTGACTGAAGTGTCAAAAGCTAAACCCACTTGGCAGGGGCCTGGATTCATGCTTATTTTGCATACAATGCTGTACCATGCTTGTCCACATAATCTGTAAATGAACACTTGGCACCATACCATCATGCAATAAGGTAGAGATAGGGGGATTTGTGGTTTTTTTTCCACAGTCCTACGAAGTTTGAAAGACAGAGGTTAGTTAGCTCATGTCACAGAAGTATTCTCGTTGTCCAAGTGAAAGGCAGCAGCTTGGGGATGTGCCACTGCCTTTTGTGTCAGAAGAGAAAAGATGGCTCAACAGAGTGGACAGAGTCATGGGCTCAAGACTGTGCTGGGAGTGCTGACTATGCTGTAAAAGTCCTATGAAGTCCTCAGGACATGCACTGAAGAAATTACCAAGAAGCCGTGTCACAGCAAGAAGTCTGAAAGATAGCTTCAGCAATCTTTTGAAGGAGTAAACATCCTGTACACATGGTGTAGTTGTCCACTTAAGCTAAGAGACAATCAGCAGAGAGAAACAAGGAATCAGTCTAGGGCAGGTTTATACCAGCTATGGTTTGTGCCTGGATACCAAACACAATCTATGTTCATTTTTGTTTCCATCAAGAATATTTTGGCTTTTAAAATAGTTTATTTCATTCTGAGAATACTACACATTTAATTCATGGTTATTAATTCACGAGCTGCATTTTATTAAGACAAAACTGAAATCTCACAGTATCTTCCAGACAGCCTTTTACTTACACACAGCAGTTAGGAACACAAAGGCTTTTGTCATCTTACTCTATGCAGCATTAACAGTCATTGCCAAAAGCATTGATTAAAATAAAAAATTATTTTCTCTACCAAAGAATCATACAAAGTTGGTATCTACACAGGGTGGGGTGTTTGAAGACAGGTAAGCTATAAATAGGAGGGGTGTGTGCATCCATCAGAGTGGGGTGGTCCCTGAAACACTCAAGTATTGGTGAATATTTTTAAGAAGTAAGAAAGAAAGAAAGAAAGTTTTGTGTATCATGCTTCTCAATTTAAAGTGCAGTTGTGGCAAAAAATAATGAGTTTCAGGAGAGCTGCTGTTTATTTCACATCTCTGCTTCCTGTTTGTCCTGGTACAAGTCTCCTCAAGTCTCTGAGGACACGAGGAAATACAGCCTGGGGACTTCTATGCCTTGAGTGTCCCCAGCAGTGATGACAGCTCCACCCTATTCTGAAGCAGCTTTGTTACTGGTGGGATACCAGAAGCAAATTGTCAAACTGCCCTTCAGATACAGGAGAAATTGTCAGGCACAGGTGATAGAGTGAGGAGGAGTAACACTGTGTATTCTATCTGACACAGCTGTACTAAGATAATTGTGAGAGAGAGGGGAAATACAAGCTACTATCAGGACATAGAGAGACTGGAAAGTATCTAAGGGAAAACAAAAATTACTAACTATCTTTTCAAAGTTATTTTCGGCTCAGAAAACTTCTACCCTTCTCTGTACCTTCAAGGGATGGTCTTTAAATTCATAACAAGTGGGTACATTACAGCATGTGCAAATCAGGTCACTGTTCACAGAATCTTTTCCTGTCTTAGGTCTGCCATACTGTTTCTATAACTCACCAGAGGATGGTTTGGGGTTGGGTTTGTTTTGTTTGGTTGTTTGGGTTTTTTTGTTTTATATTACAAAGATGCTGATGAGGGATTGCTTAGAACAAATTTTGTCTGCCCCCTGCTCTTCTCTTTTAGTCTGTGGCCTTGCACCCATCATAAGCATGAAAAAAATCCTTGATCTATCGGCTCCCCCATGTGCATTAGTTGGATGTGCCAAGGTTGGGTGGCAGGAACTAAGGAGTAAAAACACTGGTATGGTTGGTTTGTTTATTTGCAAATAACTGGTTTGCTATTACTGACTTTGGTCCAGTGGTTGGATTAATACTGTTTTAATTTGGGAAAGCTGCCCATGAATGCATAATTATTATGAAGTTGAATGTGGTACTTTCCAAAGTGCAGTTTTTCTTCCTTAGCTTTTTTAGAATGCTTCTCAAAATAGCTGAACTTAAACTAAGTAGATTTAGATTTTTTATGAAGAATTTATCTTTTTCCTTTATTTGTTTAAAATTCAATAATTTTCTCATAATGAAGTCACTTTGAAACAGATAAAAAAAAAATCAAACCTACCAACATTCTTTAGGAAAGTCAGAAGAACATAAGTACACAATTGCTGACTACCTCCTCCTTGCTTACAGTACATGAAGGAAGCAGGAGTTTAAAAGAAGCAGCTTCTGTCAAGTCAGAATGGCAGAGCTTGTCTGGGAAGATCTGTCCTAGTTGCTGAAAGACAGAAAAAGTACAAAATTTGCTTGCCTTGTCTTCTTTTTTCTGAGATAATGTGCAGTTCCAGACACATCTACAACAGTGGTTATCAGAAGTGTTAGAAAGTGCTTGTCTGAGAGTGGAGCATGTGACACACGGAGCCCTGCCCTGCAACAGCAATCTGATGTTCATCTATTGCATGGAACAGTGTCGGTTTCCAAAAGGCACCGGTCCTGTAGGTGCCAGGGCATTCTCTGACACTGTCCAGGTCCCAGGTGTTCCCAGTACTCAACACAAAAGGACCCTAGGCTTCCACCTTTATTTAAAGTTGAAAATACTCTTAAGTACTGCTGAACTCTAATTCTATACTCACTATTTCAGGTCTGAAATCACCCTTGACTTGCATCAGAATTATTCTTGTGAGTTTAATTCCTCTTCCTTCTTAGCAATGTCTTTCTTTTATGTCTGAGCAATAACACAAAAGTTTATGTTGTTTGAAATCTGAAAATGGGAGGGATCAAAGAAAATATATGTACATGTAAAGTAAGGCAGTACAGTAGAAGATGGAAGAATGAGTGCAGCTGTAATGACTGGAGCACTGTGCAGGCAAATGACCTGAGGAATGGTATTTTGGATGGAATGTGTAACAGAAAGGAAACTCCCACACAGTCCCCCAAATCAACTTTTTTTTAAAGAGAAAGTACACTGCCTCTACCTCTAAGGACCTTTATCTATTATTATGGAAAAGGAATCAGAGCCTGCATTAATCTGTGGTATATAACCAACAAAATCAGCTCATGTGGAACAAGCCCTTAGAGCAGGGTGGGCCCCTTTGTGCTTCGGGGCACAGAAGGAAAAAAGCACCGATTTTCAGTCTCCCAGGGCTTCTTGGCAGGTGCTTGGCTTCGTGAGGGCTGTGTGGAACACAGCAGGGAAGGAGTCGAACGACAGTTAATGTAGCTGGCAATCAGAAGTGTTGCTTCAACAATCTGGAGAAAAGAGAAAATTATTAACTGTAGGTTAGAATTAGAGGTAAGAATGCCCTTTGATTTTTAGGATCTATTGACTGCATGGCTTTTGTAAATGGCTTTCTCCCATGGAATTGTTCAGTTTTAAAATGAAGCCCTGTCTTTAAGAGTTAGGTGGAATAAGACTCTTGTTGAAAGGTTCCAGCTTGCAAAGGATCTGTTGAATATATATAGCTAGTGCAGCAACCACAAGTACCAGTCCCCAGGGCTTGTACAAAACACCCAGTCCTGATGCTGCCAGCTGGAAAGAAACTCACTTTTCATTTGGAATTACCTTCGGAATTGCCATTGTGAATAGGAGTTTTTCAGTGCTATTTTTTCCAGAACTTCTTTCTTTCATTTTACTGACTACAATCATGAAGTCATCTCGACAGCCTCCAAAGGTCAGCACAGAAGAGTATGAATAAGAGACTTTCAAATGCTGCAGACAGAGAGTTTGAAAAAGTCATAGTTCTGTAAAAAACTCCAAATGTCTACCTTAAACTAATATATTAGTTTATATTGCTACTTCCTGCAAGAACACCAGATCTCCAGCAGTGAAGGGCAGTAGATGGCTCTAAAGGTAAGAGTTGGCAGAGAAAGCTCAAGTGAGAATTGCATTTCTGGTGTGCTCGAGGCCTCACTACTTCATAGTACAGATTTTGTTATATTCCAGATGGTGGTAGTAAGCACACACCACTGAGATTTTGCAAGATGTATGAACATGTTTGCTGCCCTACCTTACGCTGCAGCTGTAATTTTCCTTTGTCTGTGGAGTGTTCAAACATAACACTGCCTTCCCTCATCTCTGACTTTTACAAACTAACTTCTAATAATAATTCACATTTGAAGTTAAAGACAAACTGTTAGTGACTTTCACTGGACTCATGGGAATGCCTTTCTGTGCTAGGTAAGGTATTCCTCTGAAAGAGTGTTCCTCAACATACCATTGTCTTATAATCCAGTATGCTGATACCATCTTCGTTCACAGCTATCCAGACTGGACCGTCTTCCAGGCAGGAAGGCAAAATAGGCTAGAGAGAAATAAAATTATGAATTCAGGTATTTCTTGAACACCACAGAATGATATTTCTGATATAAATGTTGAGATTTAAGGATAAAGTGAGGATGAGAAAAAATCCTAAATGCTTATTACTAAAGGCTTACTGGTGTGACCTGGTTTGAGTTTTAAGACAGCTTTCCCCAAAATTTGGAATAACATTTTCAGATTTACATACACTTTTTGGAGTAGTGGCACAAGAGATACAAGGATAACAAAGCTTTTGAAATTAATTAGATGCCATCAGTGTGGTTAAAAATGAAGGAAATGCTAGAACAGAGCAACAGCGTGCCAACTCTGCTCAGCACACATGTTTATACTGCTCCTATCTGTCAGGAAGAGAGTGAAACCTTCTGGTTTCTATACCAAGTACCATCACATCAATGCCATTTTGTTTCTTACAAAATCTTACAGCAAATGTGCATCAATTGTCTGTTGAAGATGACTTGTTTTGATTAACAACAGAAAATCTTTCCTGGGAATCTGCTATTACATGGCTAATGCCATAGGCTTTGCTGTTTAATTGCTGGAAAGTTATAACATGCATTAATCATCAGGAATACCAACATTATTTCACCTGTGGGTCCACCTATTCTACATTCTGATTCTTCAGTATACTGAATTACATATTCTGTCAGTAACCTCAAATACCAGTAACCTCTTTTAGTCCTGACAGTGGAAATAATTGTATTTCGAAAAATATATTGTATATTTATTACTATTTATTTTCTTGTATATTTATTCAGGAGGTCCCTTTCATCATTAGACTTTTCTTCTGAAACCAGAGCAGCTTTGACTTCAAAACAAGAGACATGTAACCATGAAGAAGATCTCCCTCAAGCTTTCAGCAGCAGAAATTTCTGCTGGGATGAGAAAGATGGTTAATGCCAAAACCTGTCTGATTTCTCAGACAGCCATTATGTGCTAACAAATTAGTTCAGGCATGAGCAACAGGCACAGAGCTCTAGCCTGGAATGGGGTGAGGGATGGTACAAGCTGCTGGGGGAAGCACTCCCTGCAGCTGTTCTTTGCTCTCCCACCTGTGGGCTGGCACCTCACCCAATGTGTACTGTCATTTCTGTTTCTGCAACAGGACATTAAGAGTGCTTGCCTCTCCCCTGTGGTAAGGAAAGCATCCAGTTCTGTGTCAAGCAGAGAACAGGACTAAAGTAGCAATTCTCCTTACAGCTGGCACTAGCTGCCAGGTGTGACTTAGGAGTGAATCTTCCCTTCCTCCCCCACTGTGGCATGTAAATGTTATTTTTTAAACTACCATTGCAGCCTTGATGTCCAGGAAAACTGCTGCCTCAGAAAGCTTTGGCAAGGCTTGTAAGGACAGGTAGTAAGTACTCTGCACCATGATCAATTGACACAGCCAGGGAACCTTCAGTATTTATTTACTGAACACTAGCAACCCCTAGTGCTTAGAATATACTTGTCTTCTTTTTCAACCTATATGGTACCAGGGCTGCTCGTTCAGAACAGAATTGTTCAATTTTTTCCCTTTCTGAAATAAAAGCATTTTCAACCCATGTTACCAGAGGCTGCAGGTATGTCTCTTCTCAGATAATTCACTCTTGGAAACAGAAAAACATGTGCTTCAGTTACCTTAGCAGCAAATATTTTGGTTCCAAAGAGAGGCCATTTCCGGGCCACTGTCAAATAAATTCGAATGCATTCTGGGGGAGAGCATCCCTGCAGTACCATCCACTTTGTCGCCAGCCTGTCGGTCAGCTGCCTTTAGGAATCCAAGACACAAGACAGTATTACTTACTAATGTCTTCCAAGGAAAGATATGTAGACTTGGAACAGTTAATAAATGTACTTCTTCACTCCGAAAAGGTTATTCTACACAGCACTTAGAGATGGGGCTGTTAGCACTATCAGTTCTACAACCTGAATTTATTTTAGCTTTTCTCTACTTCCACATACTTACTCACTTTCCTCATACCTTGCCTGTAGTATGCTTTGTAAGGAGTGGCAATATGTATTAACTCACTCTTGATTTGGCTCACTAGGGATGGTTTGGCAGCTACCTTGCTACATGCAGATGGAATTTGCTTCCAAAAGGAGGTAACTGTGTTACTTCCACCACTGCTTAGGATCTCTAGGAAGACCATTCTCTAAATCAGATAGATCTGAGATCTGTGGCAACATCTGAATTTTGTATTTGAGCTCTCTGCATCGTGTATGAGAATTTCTAAGTCAGAACATCAAAAAACCCTGCCAAAATATGTCCTACCAGAATTACTGCATGGCCTAAAGCAACCCATATAAGCTGGCTTTATGGCCCATTGAAAATGTTAGGCACCTGGATTCAACTGACATTTGGGGGAAGTGTAAAACATAAAACTCAGAATTCATCTCACGCTTGGGTTAGTTTTTTGAAACTGAGATGCCTAATTTGGAAGTGAAAGGCCTAAACTTCTTGTCTGTGGCAAAACTAGTTGGTGATTAGTCTCTTTTTATATTGCTGTTTCTTTTAAGGGAGCCTTTTCCTGACACTTTTCTTTGTTTGCATTTCTACATCAATAATCTTGACAGGGCTCCTTGAAACTTCTTAAATGTAAAGGCAATTTGGCAAGTAAAAGCTGATTTCAGTACAAAATATTGAAGAACCAACAGCTTACCTGAGTTGTTCAGGAGTAATGTTTTGCTTGTAGTGTTTGGGGTAGAATTTATCTAAAACCTGGTGGAGAAGATGCTGCATTTTCAATTGTGATGGTCCCCCAGGACTTGAAGATCCTGGTCGATCCAAATCCCCATATTCCACCTAAGACAACATTATAGTTTATAGTGCAACAGAACTATGAGGTTCTTAATGCAAGAAGAACATTCCATGAATTCCCATACTGATAACTACTGTGTTTATTAGGCATGCAAAAAGACACAGCTGGGGAATGTTGTCTACAGCATTAACCAGAGCAAATGCATACAAAAGAGCAACCACTGAGGACATGACTGCCCAAGGAATTACCTACTGATCTAAGAGAGTGGAACATGATCTCGGCCAGGTATGTGTTGTGAGGACACACATCTGTATAAACTTCCAGGCCTTGGGGATTTATTCTCAATTGGCCAGTTAAAAGAACAGCATATTTGTAAATAGTTTGGACCACGTCCCCCACTTCTTTACCTCAGTTTACTCTGTTTTAACAAATACAACACTCAGTTTCAGGTCAGTAAAAAACTATTACTCTGCTTATCATGCCCACAACCCACAATGTGGGTTTTATGTGGTAAAATACTAAATGCAGCCTGGAGACTTAACAGAGGATCTTAGAAGATGCTCCTCCTGAGTAAGAGGGTATTGGCAGTGTAAGAGGGGAATTTTTTACTATTAATGGAATTCTAGAGGTGGTACTATTTCCATATCTCTACTAAGGCACTAATTGGAGCACGTCCAGTGATGGTTCAGCCTCACTCTTTTTTCCAATATTTTTCTTGAGAAGGAAAGGAGAGGCACAGCTAAAGCAAATTCCCCTACACCTATAGGTATGCTACTATAATGTATCTGTCATGGTACATCTGATGGTGTGTTTGCTTGACACATCATACTGTATGTTTGATGTGCCTTTGATGTAAAAGGGAGCTGCTTAGTCAAACATTGTGTATAGATGAAGGAGGACAAAAGAGAGGATTTCTGCCATACTCACCTGAGCCATTAGAGCCACCATTTCCAGAGCTAATTCCTTATTAACAGGAAACCTTCCATTGGCTATTTCATTGCTCACTTGGAAGGCCAGCAGCAACCGCTCACGGTCTGTCTCACCTTTGGCCTGGCTCCGGAAATACAGTCTAAAAAATAGGGAGGATTGTGAAGGTAAAAAGATACTGTGAACATAAAGTACAACTGGGAACTTAAATCAAGGTGAGGCAAAATAAAAGTGTGGTTTGTTTTTTTTTTTTTACTGAGGGGGTACTGGACAGATTTGGAAGCTGAGGTGCTTCCCTTATGAACAAGATTTGAGCAAGGAGGCTCAAAACACGCATTCTTGCTTAGGAAGCTATTTGAATTCAGTAAGCCAGCCACTTCTAGACAGTGAACCCTTATTAAGCACAGATAAGTCAGTGTCCATTCATCCCAATCAAGCACAGATAGGCATTATTTAAATTATGGCCTTCTCTGCTTATCACAGAAAAGAGAACTACCTCTGCTCTACATGTATAAGCTTCTCCGAGGCAGCCTTGTAGACTTGCCAGCTTGGACTTGACCACTTACACTGAAGGTTTATTAAAAAATGCCTCAGTATGCTTCAGCAGGACATAGGAGACCCAATTAGCAGACTTTGTTCAAGGAAACATGCTAGTAAATCAAAGCATCCTATTGTTTTGTATTCCATCGACACTTGGAATTTTTTTGAAGTGGTATAGCAAGATTGTTGGGGTTGAAGACACCAGCTTGGGGAATGCTTCCCAGAACCACTCCTCATACTTAGAGTCCACAGCAACTAATTAATATATTAATTTCAAGCTGCATCTATGGCTATAAATTCCACTACATGAGATACTTATTCCAGTGGATCAATTTATTTATTTTTATGTCTCTTTGAGATTAACTACACTCTTAGGACCATATTGACCTTACAAATATCTTATCAGAGTCCTTGGTGTTAGAACAGTCCAGCCTTGGAAAGACCATATCAAAACATCCTTGCTGTCTAGCCTATGCACATTCCAGCTCAACAAAATAATACTGCAAAATTTCACTCCTGAAACAAATACAACCTTCTGGGTCAAAAGCAATAACTTCTGCTTTCAGCTCTATTATACCAACTAACAAAGTTGACAGAAATTTGTCTCCAACGTTACAGTCAACAAAATCTTCATATGTTCAATATTGAACTCTCTGTTCAGTTTTGGGGCAGCCTCTGTTTCGCCTGCAAAGAGAATTCATTCTTTGTTCTCATACAGCTCTTTGTTTACTGTAATTCAGAATTCCTACCTCTATTATAAGTGATTAACTTGTTCCAATTTTTCATTTAGATCTTTGTCTTTTACTTCCCTTCTCTACCATCTTTCATCATCTTATTTTTCTTTCTTTATAAAGTTTGGACACTGCTACTACATATCTCTTCTACAGCTCATATGATTTAGAACATCATTCTTGTATCTTTTTCATCTTTGTGATTGTTCACTTAATTGCAAGGTGTGGCATACTTCTTTTCACTAGTGATTTTTCCTCTAGGTCTCTCTTCCTCTCACCTAACACACATTCTTCAACTGTGTTTTAGGATCTAGGCAAATGAAATTGTGCCAAGGACGCCTTTTTGTGCTACAGGTAGTTGTTAACTATTTTAAAGTCTATTCTGTTATTGCAAAGTGGTTTGGGTTTTACCCCTAGGCCATTTGCTTTTGTAAATGCAACAGACAAAACCCATCACATCTCCTGTAGGATTTAACTGCATCTTAGCTAAAATAGTTTTGGTACCAATGATACTATAAATTACTGGTCATTTACACAGATATATGCAGTCTAGAATGTTTAATTAACAGCAGTAGTAAGGCCACCCAACAGAGAACAGTACCTGTTCTTGTAGGTCAACTTCACAATTCTTGTGCCACCTTCATATTTCCCAGGATGCAATTCTTTTAAGGCTTGTTCCCATTTAGAAATGACATCACAGATCTTTAAAAAATATCAAGGAGAGAGGAGACACAAACTTCGGTGAAATATATAGCAAAGGCTTGAGGGAAAAGCAAGTGAATAAAATATTGTGAAACACAGAAGATAAAGAGACAGACTGGATCAGCATAAACACAGCTCAAAGTGACAAAACACATCCTTTTTCTATTGCACAGTATGTAAAAACAAAAGCATTCCAACTGAAAACTCCAGCTCTAACTTGCAGGGGCACACATGAATTCTGGTCTGGCAATTCTCATGGCTATGCCCACATTAGCAAGTAGCAAAGCTCAGGAGGAACAGATCTGCCCAGAGAAACTCCTGTTCCTAAGTCTCCATGCCCACACTAGTAGTCTGACTGAGTGACCTGAAAGTCCCCTACTATGTTGGATGACATCTTCCAGTTCATGTTTCATGCAAAAAGAATCAATTTCATGCTCTCAGATTACTCCTTAATGTGAGTCAAAGCATGGTTAATAGGAATGATTGGTAGGTTTACTTCAAAAGTCTTCTCTTGAGCCAAACTAAAGCACTAATGTCCTCTGAACAGCAGAAGAATGTGCATGGCTGCACTAAACCTTTGGATGTGTATGTCCAAATTTTGGGAACATTTGGTCCTGAGTCCAACTTTGTAACTCAGACATTTTTCATAATAACATGGTTTCTGTTTGTTTTTTTTTTTCTTCCATTCAGCTCCTCCTGGTTATTCTAGCTCTTTTTCAAGTGGTCTAATGAAGGCCCCTACTTCTCTTTTGATGGCATCTCAATGAAAGGAATGTGAACTTAAGAAGCCACATGAAATACATAATCAGATCTCTAAACCTCTCTTAAGCTACTGAGATTTACTGGTTATTCTTTACTTGCCGAGGCAAAGCAATGCCTTTGATTGTCTCAAGCTCCTTTGTTTACTCTGATACTCCATCTCTCCAGATGGTCCAATTACCAGCAAAGCTCCAGATTACCTGATCTATATCAGGCCATGAAAACAAATTATATAATTTGGCATCGTCTGCGGTAGTTTTCTTTCAAACCATCTACTTCCAAGTTATTGGTGTCTTCTTCCTTTGTTGCTTAATGTGAAGTTTTACACTGTGTAAAATTGATTGTTTAAGTTCCCTACAGTTATCAGGACCTCTTCAAAGTTGCACTACAACTATTCCTCCATTAATGCTGTATTACAAGTTATTCTCACAGATTTGTACCAAAATCTGATGGGTCTCATTCATGGCAGCCAGCCTGCTCAGTTAAGGCAGTCATTCAGCTGCAGCATGGGTAAAAATCTCCATATGAAAGTCACACGTGCTAACACTTTATTGGCTTTCTTTTTCCCTGATCTAGGGCACAACACCCTTACAGTGAAGCCATACTCAGTCAAGCTTTCTCCCCTCTGTAAGCTTATCAACAATGAAAGCCTGAGTTATCTGGAGACAGCAAGGAGATACTTCATAATCCAACAGATGGAATTTATGCAGATATGCCAAAAGATTCACAGCCTAACAATTCTGTCTCAATTAGGCGTGTCACATTTGATGTCAGTTGTAATATCTGATCATGCTGGCCTAGCTCAGTCATGTTTCAATTTTGTAGTGAAGACAAATGAAACTTTAATATGTACTAAAATCTGAGCTAGACTTTTTAAAAAATTGACCAATTTATCACCTACTAAAATAGATCTTTCTATTAAGAACTATATTAGATTAGGCTAGCTAATTATAGAGTCATTTAGTTTGAAAAAGACCTTTAAGATCAGCAAGCCTAATAATCAAACCAGCACTACCAAGTCTACCACTAAACCATGTCCCCAAGTGACACATCTACAGCTCTTTTAAATACCTCCAGGGGCAGTGACTCCACTACTTCCCTGGGCAGCCTGTTCCAATGCTTGAGAAACTCTTTCAGCAAAGAAATTTTGCCTAATAGGCATTCTAAGCCTCCTCTGGTGCAACTCTGGGCTGCTTCCTCTTGTCCTGTCATTTGTTACTTGGGAGAAGAAACCAACTCCCACCTGGCTACAGCCTCCTTTCAGGCAGTTGTAGAGAGCAATAAGATCCCCCTGAGCCTCCTTTTCTCCAGACTAAAGAACCTCATCTCCTTCAGCTGCTCCTCAGACTCTCCAGACCTTCACCAGCTTTGCTGCCCTTCTCTGGACCTGCTTCAGCACCTCAATGTCTTTCTTATTGTGAAGGCCCTAAAGCCAGTGCTAAGTACAGGGAGACAGTCCCTTCCCTGCTGGCCTCACTGCTACAGGCCAGGACGTCATTGGCCTTCTTGGCCACCTTGGCCACTGCTAGATCATGTTCAGATGGCTGCTGACAAGATCCTCAGGCCCTTTTCCTCTCAGCAGCTTTCCATCCACTATTGCCTCAGCCTATGCATGGGATTGTTGTGACTCAGTGCAGGAATTAATATCTCATCTGAGAATATGAATCTAGATAGACAATACCCAAGTTTATTTGAGCTTAATTAATTAAAAAAGATTTATTAATCATTTGGCAGTCCTTCAAAGATGTATACTAAAGGTAACAGAGGCAAAAAAGAAATACCTTCATATTGCCAGGCAAACAATGTTCCAAATTCCTGCCAGAAGGATCATCTGTGAACAGAGAAAATCCCATATGGGATGGCTTCCTCATTCCTGTTTCCTGGTTCAGTCTCTTGATGAATTCATCAACAGTTGAGGAACCATCAAAACCTACAACCTGCAATGAAAGAGGACTTAACTGAGGATACAAGGATTGTGACTACTGATGGGTATCACAACTAATGAAGGTGGTGTCATATGGATTAGCATCTCAGGATTAACTGCCAGCTCCACTGACAACACCTGTGTATTGTCTCCCTTCGTATCACATTCTTTTCTATATTGAGACACTTCCAACATCTCTCCCTTTCTCTCAGCTACCTTTTCTTCCTAAGATCTGTAGAGGGGTGAATTCCTTTCACTTTCTTGGGAAATCAGCTAAAGCAGCAAGGAGGAGAAGCAGTGTTTATCTCCCAGTATGTCTACTGGAGATATGGATATAAATACCATGGTGCCACCCACCCACATGAAGGAGGCAGGTTATGGTGCAGTCCTCCAGTCCCAGCAGAAAGGCAGCTGCGGTGGCTTACCTGGTACGTTCCATTCATGAAGTGCACTGGGATGCTGAAGGGGAGTGAGTGGTGGTAGGGATTTCTCAGCAGGATGGACACGATCTCCATCCGGGAGGGCTTGGCTTCCCGCTCTCCAGACTGCACCGTGCGGTCTACGGATCTCTGGCAGTAGATGGCATACTTGCCTATCTCACTCCTAGGCAGAGAGGGGGAGAGAACCACAAACATGCTCCAAGTGCCATGTCCTCTTCAATTCCCATGCCATGGCAACGCATTCCTCCCTCAGGCTTTTGCTCCAGCAAAAGTATGCCTCTATGCAGATCCACTGTTCATCTCAACAGACTAACAGCTCAAGTGAAAAGCTACAGCACAAACCTGAGCTCCAAGGATCTGTAAAACTAAGGCAGACAATGGAATCTCTAGGAAACACAAGAGTATTCCCTGCTTCTATGTGGACTGGACACATACCCTCTTCTGTACCCTGCTGCCACCATAGTATCTGTCAAGTCAAGATCAATTCACCCTCAACTTGCTGTCATGCCAGTGGAATTTAGTTACTATCATGTCAAGTCCTGGTAAATGTTGAGTTGTATAATCCTGTGAGACTAATGCATTTCAAGCTGTGTTTATTAATTTACACAGTTGTACAAATTGTAAGTTTCCATTAACCCTATCTGCCAACCAAGAGACTTGACAGAGATTCCAAGCAAGCTTAGATTTGTTGACAGTTCAATACAGGATAGGGACAGTTACGAAGATGATCAATTTAGTGTCTACTGAAGAGAGTGCTCCATTGAACAGCATCTAAAAGATGTGTCTCCAAAGTCAAGCAGGAACAGTCAACTGCACCTTGCACAAAAATGTTAGGAATGCACATACTCAGTAAGTTCTGAAATTGAAGTATTTGTATGGATTTGTAATAGTGCTATCACTTTCCAGGGGAAAATAATTCCACTCAAGATGTCTTCAGGGGCTCAGGACATGATTACAGTTAAATCCCTACAAGCAACATGGAAGTCCAGAGTTCCGGCTTTTCACTGTAGCAATATATTTCTCACCTCCCCAGTAATGAACTCAGATAATATTCAGATAGATAATCTTGCGTCATCAAGAAGCTGTTATGTCTGGTTTCCAGATGCTCCTGAGCCCTGTGACTTCTCACTTAGAACTCTGCCCCACTTTTCCTCCTCTCTTAGAGACTGGATATGTATGCTGAATCACTTTTCACAAAAACAATACTTAGAATTAAGATCTATAATTCTTCTAATTAAGATCTTTTAATACCTAGAATAGATCTAGACCATACGCATTATGCAGTGTAAACATTCTAGTGTCTTGCTTGCTGTATGAAACAGGGAAAGTATACCTACTTAAAAAACAGCTGTATCTACTCCATCCAAAGAGAGGTAAGTATTCCTAGAGCTAGGGAGAAGGAGCCATGCTAAATCCCATTTAGCAACTGCTCCAAATCTAAGCTAAAGTACAGGTCAACATAAGCCCTTTTTCATGTAATTTCTGGGTTTTGTCTAGCCCTAATAATCGTTTCATAGCTGGATCATATAAATAAATTTCCTCTTTGTTTCTGCTTGACAAATATTTGTTCACAAAGGTGCTTTTGGGCAGACCATCAGCATAGTAGAGCTTGAGGCTGATTTAATAAATCAGTTTCACACAGCCCAGGAAATCCTTATTAAGTTCAACAGTCTCCAACAGCAGAACATCTCCATTAGTGGGTCAAATGGGCCTGTCTGGAAGCTGATAATGCAAAAGTTTGAAGAGATGGTTCCTGCTACTAGACAAACGATCCCTAACACGTTGTCTTAGCAAATGGAAGGAGAACCTGAACACTGTGGAGTGCCCAATACCTGTATTTTTGCTTTTGAGAAGAAATAGCAAATATGAGGCAACAGTTAAGAGAATTAAATACTTGATAGGAGTACACATTTCCTTTGCAGTGTCAGGAGACTTTTAGCCTGAGTTCAATGGCAGATTTAGGCTTATTAATTGAATATGAATATTTGTTTGAAAGGATTTTTTTACTTTTACTCTTTTACTTTTGTCTTAAAACAGTGTATTTTTGCAACAGACAACTAAACATCTCTGGCTCTGACCTCCCTGCTAAGGACACAGTGAGATACACTGAAGATCACCATGGAAACAAACAAAGAGCACAGCATGAACAATGGAGAACAACTTCTTGCTGTTACCATAGTTACACACAAAAGAAGTGAGAGAAAACAGTACTAGCACATGTTTCAGGTTTGTTTGTTTTTCCTAACTTTTTACAGTTCCCTGAGATGTTTTATGCCTCACTTTTGTTCTCTCACTTTGCCTGTTAACCTGACAGCAGAATGTAATCACCTAAAATTTAAGTAATTCATTCCAAGTAATTACTTTGGTCTGTCTTTCTGTCAATAAAAGAAAGTAGCTGCAGAAGCAAAAACTTCCCAGGGTAGCTCCAGTTATATCTACAAAAAGTTCTGCTAGTATAGGTCACTCAGTTTTGTGAACTAGCTTCATCTAAATGACATATTAATGGGAATGGTTGAAGGGGCACAGCTTTATACTACTGGGGACCTGATCTCCCTCAATATATATTTGTAGGTGTGTGTTCCAGAATTGCTCCCCTCTTTATCAGCAGTGGGTGCAAGAGGCAGTCAGCTGCGCAGAATGAAAAGCTGTTGCAGTCCTTACCTGGGGTCTGCATGGCGCTGCAAGTGCTGTTTGATGTACCACAGGAAGTGATGTTGAGGCAGAAATAGAGGAGCACATAAAGCCAGGAGCTGCCAGCACTGTGAAAGCAAAACTGTGAAATCACTCTTGTTCTGTACTTCTTACCTGTTGTCTTTCACAGACTACTACAGCCAAAATGATGGCCAGTGACTACTGCTTTTTGGAGTGACCCTTTGTGGATGTGTAGTTCAAGATGTTTCAGAGGCAGTAGTGGTCAGACTGCTCTTCAGTATCTCAATCTGGACTCTGAGAAGAGTTCTATATCATTGGCTACTTCTGAACATTTGACTTCTGAAAATTTTAGTGTAACTATAACTGAGTCAACAATTAAGACTTAAATAATTACTATGTAACAGAAAATCATAATCAAAAAAGCACTGGGAAATTTTATTTCAAATTAGATCCATCATTATTCAACCTGATTTTTATGTCTCATTTGAGCTGGGAATATTGTAATTGCATATTTACATTCATGCTGTAACTTATTCATTTATTTACCTAACAATTACAGTACAAGATTCAGATTTCATGTTTAATAGTAATATTCATGACTCGTATGCTGTTGATTATCTAAAATGGAAAACAAAATGAATACCATGTGACAGTTATACCAAGACAACATAAGCTATAAACTTTGATTCTGAATATGGTCTGAATAGACTATTTGCAAGTGGTAAACAGTAACATTTAAACTAAAATTTATTTTTCAAGTAGTTATATCCTTAGTGTTCTTCTCTGCAGATCAAGTGCTGAGATTCTCTTTCCCCCAGCACACCTTTAGCATAAGCACTATTTTAAGAGAACCAGTCCAATACCTACTAATTAAAACCATGGAATCAAATGGAAAGTTTTTGCAGAGTGGTACTAAATAAAGAGGAACTGACCTGAATGACTGAGTGGTTCTGGGGTTGTCGGCAGCTGGTCTGTTTAACAAGCTGACAGTAAATTTCATTCTGCAGCTCAGTATGTGTCAAGCACACCTGCAGTGCTGTCTGGGCAAGTGACACATGGTAATCAATAGAGGATGCCTCCACAGGAACATTGATGAACAGCTGACAGGACTGTGAAAGAGCAGAAGTTCATCAATGTCACAAACACAGCAACTTTTCTCTGGTACTTTCCAGGCCAGGTTCACCAGATGTATTTATTAACTTACAGACAGTTAATAAATAACCTTGAGAGGAGGGAAGAGAGTCAATACTTAATTCCTATTCCTCCTTCCTTAGATATGGCAATTAGAAAATTTACTCAACCTCCCCCAGTCTAAGGAACTTACAAGTCAGCAAAAGAATCGAGGGGAAAATATGCTTCCTGCCTTCCATGCCTGTGTTTTACCTTGTTCACACTGTCCAGTCTCATTCTTGATCTTATACATGGAGAATGCATCTCCAGCAGCTTCACCACTGGTCTTACTGAGACAACTGAGTTTGCCAAGGAATTGTTTCTGTTTCCTTCAATCCAACCATTGGAGAGGAAAAAGAAGGACAAAGCTAACTTTGAAGCATAAAGTCTGTGAAGAGCATTACCCCTAAGCCCAGATTCTGCACAAGAGAAGTTAAATCTCCAAAGAATGAATGTCACTTAAAATCCAACAGTTCTCTTGTAACTGAATGAACCAGCAAGCCTGTCTGAAGCAACCCACAGTGACAATAATTGTTGTACAACATGACCAAACAATGTTACTGCCCCATCAACATAGCAAAATAACTGACAACCATGCAGTGTCCCTTTAAATACCTTAAAAAGTTTCAGGGCTTCAGTCTGTAGAGCCTCTGATGGCAGAGTAGTGAGGGATGTGTGCAACCCATCTTTACTGTAGCACAACATAGGATGCTTCCACAGAGGAGAATCTGAGGTAGCAGATGGGCAAAAACAGGCAGTGTCAGAAACAGGAGAGATAGAATAGGTCTGTGTTGACAAGGAGCCTTCCTGAGATGGCAAAGCACCAGAGGAAGCAGCACTGCACTAGGCCACATTATCTTTGGTGATACTTCACTGATTTCAGCAAAGCCCACCATGGATAAGGAGTCACCAGCAGCATTAGCCATCAGCAGAAAGAAGTACTGGTATCCTCAGTCCTGCTACATCAGAGCTTCCTGTCAGCTGGATTCTGGTGAGAAGCTGCTCAGGTGTGTGCTCAAACCAGAGACACAAACCCTGCCAGGGCAGCTGCCTGCAATGGGGGTCTTTGTTAGTGAAAGTATTCAACAGGAAGCAAGGTTCACATATGGGGCTTGAATATGTGAGAGTGCAACAAAAGAGTTTTAGGTATGAATGCAAATGTTAATACATATTTGAGAACATGGTGCATAAACATAAATGCATGAGCAGGTATCAAAGATGAGGATGGATATATGTGTAAAGGTTTATACGTGTAGACAGAGAAACAGATGGGAGGGCAAATGTGTTTGAGTGTATTTAAATAAAAGAGCACATGTTTGTATGGTCAAGATTTCCTGGAAAGGAAAATCAAGACCAACAAAGACAGGAAAAAATTTAAAGCACCAGTTCTTTATTTTTATTTGAATTACTGTTACAGACATTTCAGCAGCTTTGATAAATGATGTAACAATGTGGTGGACTTGTCGGAGAACAAGAGACCATATGATGTACTACTGAGAATCCCCTTCCCTCACCTTTGACTGTACTAAACTGGGAATTGAAATTATTCTTCCTTATGCTTTGCTACCATGGAAGAGTTTGTGGCGCTTACTTACTAGGGTCTCCCTCTGCATCCAATAGTTTTCCAATGAGCTGTTCATAGGATGTGCCCACTGTGGCATTACTGCTACCAGCTGCAACGGTCAGATGGTACAGCCAGGTGTTCTAGGCATAAGGATGAGAACAGGAGGGGTCAATTCAGGCCTGTTTTCTACAAACAGGTTAAGCCTGTATGGCCCATTTACCAAAAGACTCTTGCTCTCCAATAAAAGACTGCTTTTTATACCTTCTCCTGTTTGGTGCGGATAAGTAAATATGTGGGACTCTGGTCCTGTGGATGAATCACCAGAGTACAGTGGGATGAGAGAAGTCCTCCACCAGTAGTTTCATAATCTTCATCAGAGTCACAGGAGCGGTCTACTTCTTCCACCTTGGACTCACGCAGAGGCAGATGTCCTAAAGGACACTGTGAGGAGCAGAAGCACATTAGATAAATGTAACTCATTCCCAGTATGGACCGGGAACACTGGGAAAGAAAAGTCAAGTAAAAATGCTGACAGTTCTGTAAAATGGAAGGAATAAATAATTCAATGTTTAGCTAATGTAATCTTTCACTTCTAAAGAATGTCTTCTTTCATAAGGTACTTACAAAATGTATCACTAATTTTATTTTTCTCGGGAGAGCATCTACAGGTTAGAATGAGACAATGCAAATAAAAATAAAATTTTCCCACAAGATACTGCTTTCTTCCCATTGCACTTGAGGGTCAGTTGCTTAGTATCTTGAGCCACTGTTTTCTGACCCTGGTTAGACTTTCTGCTTGCTATACTGGAAAAGAAATACTTTGAAAATTTCATAAGTAGTTAGATTCAGACAAAAAAGAAGACATCTGCTGTGCTAACTCTGGAAGTTAATCCAAAATATGAGTCACATTACTGTTTTGATATTCTAAAACTTGGGGTTTGATGTCACCAAGACAAAGTAATGGACTATTGGGCAAGGTGTCCAGAAATGGAAGCACATTACACTGATTACCACCCTCTTCCCAGAATGTTGATGCTATCTGTTTTCATGACAATAATGCAGGATCTATCAGCTGCTGTATAAAAGTCTGCCCAGAAGGCTACACAAGACTAAATGGAGCAAGTGAGAAACAAGATGTAGAGTGATCTGAGAAAGAGCAATCACCTGCCTTTTAAGTCTCCTGTCATTTAAGCTTAAAAAAATAAAATCAGAGAAATATTGATTCTCTTTGTGGAACAGATGCTGTTGGAAGAGAAGTACCACCAAGAAAGAGACCTGAGACACAGAAGCAGTAAAGCACAGTAGAGAAAGCTTCAAAAGAAATGGGAAAGGAGGGTCTGGGAATAAAAGGAGAAAAAGTAATTACCCTATCTTCATGATTTCGATAGTAGTAGAAAGTTTTTCCAATCAGTGCACACCAGACCAGCTTAGAGTGACCATGCTTGACCTGTAAGGAGGACAAACACATCCATGCTTTTATTATCAGCAGTATTGCCAGAATGGCTCTCTAGGACTTCAACTTTCAGTTCAACTCTCCCTTAATACTTTGCACAGATTTTTTGTTTTATGCTAATATAAGCTCCTCTCAAAACATACAGGGCACCCCTTCCAACAACAGGCAAGTACATCCCACCCAAGAACATGGGACATGAGTGCTATGAGAATGGGTCTAAGATTTTGTGAAGTGTTTTACTCATTCATAATAACTTTTAACTTCTGTATACTGAAATACAATATTAAGGATGACCTTTTAAAGATTATAAAAACAAATCAGCTCATCTCAGCAAGAAAAGACCAGTCAAACTATAGTCTAGACAGCTGTTTCCTACTGCAGATGAATAACCTTCAGATACACGTAGTCTTTAGCCATCTTAGAACCTGACAATTACATTAAAATATTCACAGTAACTTGCAATGTCAAACGAATCAATGGAAATTATATAAAGAATAAGAATTTTCTGCCATTGTACTTTGTACTAATGTACTTATAGACTATTATGACAGAACTAAGTGCTAACCTAGAACCACACGAGCCGTTTTTTTAAACTCTCTTGTATCACCAAGTTAAAGATCAATTAAATGTGACACTCAACAGTGTTGACTTTTTTACTGTGACATGCTGTGAATTCCGCTGAAGAAAAGCACACATAAGCTAGATATTTGTTATTACTTACTACTTGTCAGTCAGTACTTTCAGTAGCCTTGTTTGTCCCATCCTTTATCATTTACATAAATGTTTCACTCTGAAATACAGAAATCTAGAGCCACTTTTCCTTCTTTCCCCACTCTTACAGAGAGTAAAATACTAACTTTTTGCTCACATTTGCTGTGCAAAACAAGAAACTGGCACACTGTCAATTCTGAGCTAAACATAAAGTATGAAATATTTTACCTTAGTGAGCCAGCCTTTCACAGTAGGTTTGGCATCACTGTGAGGAACACCAACAGGACCACTCACTTGTACTCTCAGGATACTCTGCAGGACATGAATCCATTCCTCCAGGATGTTGGGAGAGTCTGCTGTCAAGAAGTAGGTTCTCTTTTCTGTCACAAGCTGGAAGGAAAATGAGTGAGAAAGTACATAGCTGCACATCTAAAAATCATCTCTTTAGTTGCTGAGTTGCTTTATCTCAAAAATTTTTTGCTCATTCAGGAGAGATTTTTTTGAGGGCAAGAAAAAAGGTGCTAATCCTTAAAGCCCAAATGAAAAAAGCAAAACTCAGATAAATCAAATTCCCATAAGCTTTCTTGCTGTGGCTTTGTGTCCTCTCTCATCCTTTCTTGTTTCTCAGTGCTGCTGCTAGTTTTTAATTTTAAAGGTGACTACATAAATGTGGGGTTTTGCTGCCTTCATTTGTATTGTGTTTTGCCTTCATTACCCTGTCACTGAGAGGAAAGATGCTCTAAATCTAATAGTATTAGGCCTTAGCAACTTCAGTTCCATAAGGGCCAAAGGTAGCTCACAAGCTAGGCCATGTACCTTTCAAAGTATGAAAAAAACTTTAATGCTGCCTTTCTAATTAAGTCAATACTGACTTAAAAGTGAACCCAGTTATGGGCTAACTTCTAATATTTTAGAAGTCAATTTCTAAAAGGAATCAACTATTCAGATGTTTCTTTACATGCCTCCAGGTATGTAAAGTTAGGCTTGAGATCTTGTGAGAGAAGTCTCTCAGAAAGATCTTAGGTACTAGCTGGTTTTAATTGTTGTAAGAATCATTTTCCCCCACAGATTTCAAGCACTAACTCCTGCAAAAAAAAAAAAAAAGGGAAAGCATTATGGTGTATAACAGGACAAAAATAAATGCAGATTTCTTTCCGTTTCAAAAGGGTGTATTTGGGTTACAATTTAGCTCTTTCCTCATTATTAATTAGACTAACTGCCTGTTTTGTACCAGGAAACAGAGACCAGATAAAGTTAGCTCATATCAGTTGAGATACACAGTACCATTCAGTCTGAATTAAGTGCTCACTCACCCAGCTGCTGAGTGCACGGTTAGGGGCAGGATAAAAAAGCAACATCTACCTGGAATGTTTGGGACCCTTCACCCCTGACAATTTGGCATGAAGAATTCAGCTCCAGCTGCCCTTGTGGTTTGCGGATAACATCACTCTGAGGAAAGAAAAGCAAACAATTTTTTCAGTAGGAAACCTCAGATGGGTCTTATATTACTTAAATACAGCATAATATGCACGTACAGGTTGGAGTTTGCATTCATGAGCTAGAAAGGACAGCCTAAGGCTGCCAGGTGAAATATGAGACTGTGTGATCCCATTGCAAAAGTCTCCTCAATAGTGGCACGCAATATAACAAAAGCAGTGCTAATAAATGCTGTCTTATGGAGTTCAAATTGGACATTATGATTAATAAAACAAAAGCAAGCCCAAACAAACACCAACAAACCAAAACCTTTCTAAGTGGGAAGGCAGTACAACATACAATAGGTACCAAGACAGTGGCTGAATTTCCACCTTCAGAAGTTTTCAAGATTCAGCTAGACACTTGTTAAGTGACAAGTTTATTGATAACAACTTTGTTCTTCATTTGATGCATATAGTGAATCATTCCAATGTTGGTAATGCTTTTCAAAATAGTGACATGTCTAACCAAAAGTGGTTTTTTAGTATCCTAAATTTCTTTGTGCCTCTAAAGGGGAGGAAATATATCCCAGTGACTTACCGGGGACTTGTAGTACATGATTTGTCTGTTTCTGAGAACAAACCATCGTCTTTTCCACGTCTTTACCTGGCTGCCCATTTTCAGCAAGTAGCCTGATTTCTCCATGGGTTCCTGGAGGACAGAGGAAAGGGGAGAGGAGGTCATCTTGCAACTCTCAAAATACAAATGAAAGTGTGCTGAAATCAAGCCCAGCCATTTGCTGAATCTCCCATAATTTTCTGCTTTGTTTAATAGCAGCCCTCAAAGATCATTTCACTGATTGTTTGATGCTCTGTAAACTTATTTCTCTTCCTACCGAGGCACTGATTTTCCAAATAAAAGTGAGATTCCTTGAGATCAAGAAGGCTGTCTCTGCACCATGATTAGACTCCTGCTCCTTGTCTGTTTGATCTTTTATAGTGAAGAGTACAGACTTTATGCTGCGTGTTGTGAGATTTCTTTCCTTCCTCCTTCCTTCCTCTGAATGTCCAAATTTCTTTTGCCCCAAAAGTGTAAGGCCATCACTAAAGTAGAATACAACTACGGGAAATCAATATAGGTCATACACCCTTGATGATTATACTTTTACCTAAGCACATAAAGAAATTGCACCTTCTTTTGAAACACCAGATGGTGTCTTTTGAGATCAATCAGCTGGACCAATAGCCCAGTCTGTTAGAGCTTCACTCTGCTGGGGGATTACTCAATATCCTGTAGTTACACTACTCTCTTCTAAGGCCAAGGCTCTGTTTGCAGCCCTATGCAAGTGTAACACAGCAGTTCCAGTGCAAGCCTTACAGAGCAGATTCCACCATCAGTGGAATAGGAAGATGTTCGCTGTAGCTTGTGCTCTGGCTCTGAATAGTCACCATCCAAGGAGTAGGCATCAGGAGGGATGGCATAGTCACTCTCAGAGCTCAGTGAGGACACAGATACACCTGCTCAAAATAAAGGAAGAAATGAGAGTCATGGCTAGACAAAAGCATGCACTGAATATTGTACACTCCAAAAACATTTCTGCATTCACCATTAAGCCTTTTTTTTTGGTTCAAGAAGGACAAATCAGGTCAGACTTTGGAAACTCAAACCCCACTAACACGACTTCTGAGCCTCTTTTTCTTTCCCTAGGAAGACAAGAGTTTTGGATACTGACAGTGAAATACATTTATTGCTGAATAAAATCAAATTAAAATATATAAACAAAAAAAATCAACAAACTTGTCATTTAAAGGAGAAACAGCTTGTTTTCATCTGGGGATATCCATTATAAAGCCTCAGCCTCCTCTGATTTCAGCTAAGGAAAAGGCTTCTTCACTAGCAACAGGGCTTTGCTTTCTGTGAATCTTTTACCACAGGTACATGGGAATGCACAGGCACATCTGCCAATGCCTCAAAGCAGAAGTTAAGACTACATGAAATACAACTCTATTTTAGACACAACCAACAAAATTTGGTTGTCTTTAAAATACAGTCGTAATTTCACATTGTCTCTTTGGTAACAAAAATTCCATTCAACTTCCATTCCAGTTTAGCCCTGCCAGCAGGCAAGAAAAATAGTCCTAATCAAGACTCAAAGTACCTGCCAGCTCTCAAAGATAGGTGAGATGTACTTACTCATCAAGAAATTACCAGTCAATGAAAAAGACAAAAAAGCATTTTCTGTCCTGTGTCAGTACTAGCTTGCTTCCAAGGAGAAGCCACAGCAAAGGTATGGATGACTAGATATGTGATGAATTTGGGAGGGCAATCCTTCCCACAATCTTAGTTTAGCAATTGCCTGAATGGAACTCTATCAGCAGTAAAAATCATCTACAAGAACAGATTTCTACTGTTTCTACTGTTGATGTCTGCACACATTCTGGGAGAACTCCTTGTAAGCAACACTCTGGCTGAGCATTTGCCTGTCACTGACAATGCTGCTCAGGGCATCTTGGCTCTGATGACAGAGTTCATCCTGCCCAGTATCAATACTCCCATTTTACCTCTCTTCACGGCCCGAGGGCTGCCTGGCATGCTAGCTTTCCTGTTCTCAGATCCAGCAGCAGAAGTCCTGAAACTGGCATGGGAGCCACAGTCATCATCAGAGCCTGAAGACTCATCTAAGAAAGGCACATTGCTGATCTGTGTGGCTTTCTGGAAAACAGACCTGTATAGTTAGTGTGTGAGAGAAGAGTTTCCCCAGGACAATACCCCTTCAATCAGGAGACAGAGCAACCCATGACCTGCATTTCCACACTGCCTTGCCCACTTCTGCCTCAGGGTTCCTCAGTTCCTCCCCTTCTAGTCTGAGAACTTCCAAGCTGGACTCTCTAGTCTGATCTGTTTGGGTCTCCTCTGGTTACACCCTCCTACTCTTCCACAACCCTTATATTCCATCTCATTCCTTAGGCTACACCCACTATCACCTCTAGGTTTCATAGTGCACACTGCAACTTCCTGGACCAAAACTTGTTGCAATGTTCTGTGTTCTTAAATATATTTAACTTTTGCTACTCTTTCTGCATTTTTTCAATGTCCAGTACTTCCTGACATTCTCTAATTTTCTTTCCTTCACTGCACAGTTCCATCCTGTTTTGTCTCAAGATCCTAGCAGATCTGGACATGCTTTCCACAACAGGAAAAGTGAGGTAACTCCTTACCCCCTTCAGTGTAGTGTAGACTGGCACTGTGACATTTCTGTAGATGAGATAGGTGAATGGCCCAGAAGTTGAACACGAGAAATTGGAAACTGGGGAAATTCAAAGAGAAAGCAAGAGAGCACATAATACAAACTGGTGAAAAGGAGGAGGTTTTAATACAGAAGCACATGGAGAACTGCCATCCTGGACAGTCTGGCTTCAGAAAGGCCAGGAGATGCATTATTAATTCCATACAATTCCCAGAGAGAGCTGCAATATTCCCTCCATTTAGCCTGTGAGACACCTTACCCACCCTGTGCTCCTCATGGTACAATGGCAATCTGGTGTACCCTGTATAAACAGAAAAAAGCCCTAACAGGCAAAATCATGGTGAAGAGTAAAAACAGGCCACAGATATGCAGAGGCAGAAGACTGGCTGCAAAACTGATGGAAGAGATAATAGAATCCCTGAAGATGTCCCTGAATGTAGAGGCACAAACAGCCCCACACCAACCATCCCCAAAACCAGATATATCCTCCTCCCTTCCTTTATCAAGGCCATCTATGAGATCAAATTTACTTTGAAAACAGGCAAGGAAATGAAGAAATGGACAGCCAGAATCTCAGGTTCCCCACTGTCACCATGAACTCCCTTTAAGGATGGATGTAGTGCAGAACTTACAGCAGCTGGAAGTATCATTCACCATGGCCACTTCAGACAGCCTCATGCCAGACTTGGCCACGGCATAGATTCGGCTCTCCTGGAACAATAATACCATGAACAACAGTGATCAGGCAAAAATGTAATTCTTACCAACAGAAATGCCCATGTCACAGAATCACACCACAGTCACACCTTTGGGCAGGAGCTCTCTAACAAGGATAGCTGAATTCCATCATATGTTGTGTGAATGACCATTAATGGAAGCATCTTACTGTGTGCTAATTCCCAGCTACAGAGGTGACATCCACACACTGGAACACCTACAGGCAATTATCAATAAGTTACTGTATCACAGCTTGGAAGGAGATGGGATTTTTCCAAATTATAAAGAATACATTAAAATGAATTAAGAACAGCCCTATACCAGAACAATTCATTGAGTCATCAGCTGCAAAGGATGACCATTCTGTATTAAGGGAATGAAAGAAATGCCTGGAATGATCTCAATAAGCCTGTGTCTCAGTTACAACAACATACAAAGCTTTCAGTTCAAAGGATCTCCAAGTGCTTCATGAATTGATAAAAATTCCAGAGGGGGGAACCCAAGTCTCTATCCAGATGCAGTGTTATGACTACGACATCAACTAATGTGAAATGGATAAACCCCAAAGCTAGGAAACCTCTTGGTGCTCCTTAAAGCATACAACCAAAATTCACTGTGAAATAACACACATAATACATATACATGAAAGCACCTAAGACTGCAAAGTCAAGTACACCAAAAAAATAATTTCTTTGTCCATGCCTTTAAAAAGGCAAATGAAAACAGAATTGCCTCTTTTGATACTACATTGATTTCCACCAGGTTTGTCAGTTTGGCCTGTTCAGGAACCTGGCTGATGGGAGTCTCTTGGGAGTCAGTTCTGATGGACAAAGAATCCAGCAAGACTGAACATTCTTCAATAAGGAAATCTTTAAGATGCAGGAGCAGGTCATCCACATGTGTTGATAGATGAGACAATGAGGAAGACCAGCCTGTCTAATTAGAGAGCTTTGGCTGAACTTAAAGTTTGTGATCTTTGGATGAAGGGACAGGTGACTCAGGAGGGCCTCAAACACAGCATGGAGTTATGCAGGCAAAAAATTAGGGGGACCAAAGCCCAACTAGATTTTCACCTGGCTACTGCAGTAAAAGACAAGAAAAGACTTCCATAAATGCATGAGAAAAAAAAATTAAAATCTCCATCCTTTATTGGATATGAGTGGGAAACAGTGAGAAAGGATGAGGAAAAGGCAGAGGTACACAATGCCATCTTTTTCAGTCTGATAGTAAAGCAAGCTGCTCTCCAAGCAGCCAGCCCCCTGCTCTGGAAGATGTGGATGGGGAGCAGAATGAAGCCCCCATAACCCAAGGGGTAATGCCCAGTGACCTGCTTTGCCACCTGGACACACACAGGTCTGCAGGGCCAGCTGGGATCCCCCAAGGGTCCCGAGGGAGCTGTTGGAAGAGCTCACTGAGCCACTGCCCATCAGCCACCTGCAGCCCTGGTCACACCGGGAGGTCCCAGGTGACGGGAACCTGGCAAAGGGGCACCGTCTACAAGGGCCAGAGGAGGGCCTGGGAAATACAGGCCTGTCATCCTGACCTTGGTGCTGGGGCAGCTCATGGAGCAGACCATCCTGAGCACCATCACACAACACATGCAGGACAACCAGGAAACCTGGCCCACACAGCATGGGTTTGTGAAAGGCAGGTCCTGCTTGACCAACCTGATCTCTTTCTATGACAAGTGACCTGCTCAGTGGATGAGGAGAAGCTGCATTTTACATCCTAAACAATTCTAGGACTAAAAAAACAATTAATCTATCTGACCTCACAAGTAACTGTAAGAAAAAATGACAGGACATGCATACTCACTTTACCAAAGGTTTTCACAAAACTATCCTAACAGGAGGAGCATACCATGAGATAGGAATGCTGAGATCTAATCCATGTACCTATTCTAGTATCCATGGCTTTTTCTCACTCTGGAGCTATCTGGTCTGGTCCACTGCATTTATGATTCTCAAACACATGACAAAAAGCATTTTTCTATCTCAAACACATGACAAAAGAACTAAGGATTAACTTTTGATGACTCAAACCACAATGCAGTATATTTTCACTTTCACTTTTATTCCTATGATTCTTATATACTGTTTTTTTCAACAGATCTTCTTCCTCTTATAAAGATGAATAAAAGAAAAAAAATTGTCAATGGAACCAGCATGCCCCATGATGTGGAACAGTCTGACTTGATGGCTCAGGAATGCAACCTGCAATACCCACAGGTAACAATTCCTTGAGCACAAGAAGTGCAGTAGCCTAACTACTGGGCACAAAGATAAGCAGCATTCTCATGCTGTTGTCCATGCATTTCTTACCCACGATGGGAATCGGTGCAGCGGTGGTGTGGGAGGTTTGCATCCCGGGTCAAGTGTGCCAGACTCAGAACTCACAGCTTCTCTTTGCTCTGCAGGTAAGTGGTACATTCCCTCACACGCTGCAGCTTCTCCCCTCAGCAGGCCACATTCTGTCTCCATCTTCTCCATTACTCCATCATCATCAATGTCTGTCTCCTCCACATGCCCAGAGCTGACTGGAGGGTCTGTTATGGGCTGGAAAGTGCTAGTCTCTAAGTGCATTACACGATGGAAAGGATTAGCCCCTGACTGTGGTTGGCTGTGATGTCTCTTGGCTAGCTGGATACTGTCTCTTGGTGTATTGGGTGTTCGTATTTTTGGAAACGTCATACTACTGCCAAGGCTGTACTCCCTCCCTGGAAAGAAGGAATGTGCTGTAACAGCTGATGTTGACACAACCAGAGGTGGCTCAGCAGTTTGGAGATGTCCCTCAAGCATGCTCATAATTTCTGCTGAGGAAGAGGAGTCCAGCTCGTGGGAATGGAATCTGGCCCTCAGATCATCAGAGAAGCAGGTGCTATCCAAACCCACTTGTTTCAAGGTGCTCACAGCACTACAGTTTCCTTCCAGAGATGATTGGAAGGTCAAAGCCTCAAGAATTCTTGTGGTTTCACCTGGAGGGTCCCGTGATATGGGACCAGAGCACCCGAAACCATGTTCAGAACTTACAGTTGGAAATACATTTCTCTCTGTAGAGAGATTCCAGCTTGATGGGACAGATATGAGCTTCAGCATGCTCTGGGAAAGCAAAGATTTATCCTCTCCATTCTCAGTAATGGTGTCATTGGCAAGGACTATGTTTGCTGAAGAGAGGACATGTTTGGAAGGTCCTGTCTGACACACCTCTCTGAAACCAGGTGCAAGGAGCACAGATTTCTGCTCTATCTTCTCAGCAAAAGAGGCTCCTGATGCTTGGGGCTTCAGGGAATCACAGCTCCAAAGAGAATCCAAGGGAGGAATGCTGGTCATATCTACAAGGAAGGAGAACATACAGTTGAGGCATTGAAACAGTTTGATGTATTCAGTGTTGCTTCCTAGTGTACATTCAGTTGTATTTCAATAGCATCCTGGCCTGTTTAGGACAATACAGAACAGAAAGGTTCTGTAGGCTGGGCAAAGTTATAACCAAAGTACTATACATTTACAACTGGGACTAGCACAGAAGATATGAATAGGAAATGATTAATCACTACTTCTGACAAAAGTGAAATTGAGGGCTTCCTAATGAAATTAGGCAGCACGTTTGATATTTACAGAAGGAAGGTTTTTTCCCAGACAAAAAAGCAAACAGAATGCTGCAGACAGGCTAGAAAAAAACTAATGTTATCGGTAGTACAGGAGTTCTGGCCTAGGAACTTCCTAAACTACTCAGAGCAGAAGCTGGAAGTGTATATGGAGAGAAGAACAGCTCGCATTATTTTGTATGGCTCTTCGTGGAATGCAAACAGCCAACCAGGATCTGGGATATTGGCCTAGGCAAGCTTTCAGTCTACTGCAATACAGGAGGTTTTATTCTTACCTATATAATTATGCCTCCTCGCTTAAAACATGAGAAGGAAGTGCACCTATTCACACAACACTTTGTCAAATACATCAAGGTGGCCACTGCTTAGCATGGCTTTTGGCTTTGGTGGACCTACAGTGATTTAACTCATCAAAAAATCTGGAATGATTCCATGCATTCCCAGGGGCTAGATGGGGCTTCCAGCAAAGGTATGGAGACCTTCTTAAACAACTCAGCAATCGGGGAGTTTACTCACTTTTCAAGAATTTCCCTAGATCTTTTTGTTATCCTTTTGTGATATATGACCCACACAGTGCTTTATGTCATGATGTTTTATAATAGTTAGTTATAGGGTTTTGCTGTAAAATCTTCCCTTTTTTAGTTCTTTCCATGCCCTTTCAGTTGCTATGTTAGAGGATGACATAAAAGACAGATACTAGATTGTCCTTTCTACTTAGTACACATAATAAGTGTGTTTCTTCCTTTCCATAATTATTAAAGATTATCTCAGTTCTACAATTTCCACCAAATAGCAGATTTAGAATATAAGAAAGCAGGGATAAAACTTGGAATGGCAGAGGATGTTTGATTGACCTTGGCATTTATATTTATTTCAGCCTGACTGAAAAAGAACCAAATGCTTTGGAAATTGCAAAATATGGGCGAGCGTGACTCTGCACAACTACTGCTGAAAATGCTGCCTGAACAGCAAACTCCATGGGTATTGCTTAACCATCCGTGGGATTCACAAGGAAATAGAAACAAACTGAAGACACAAAGATACAGAGGAAAGAGCAAACAGCAGAATAAATTACTGTTGACAGCAAAGAGGATGAAACCTGCTCTTGGAAACAGCTGAGAAAAAGACAATCATGAGAGCACGACCTTGGCACTTGATTCACAAGGAACTGAATGTTAGCAAAGCTAACACATAACAATGGCACACACAAATCCTGGCACATATTTTCCCCTGACCCTAAGGTAAATCATTAGTGTAGACTGAAAATATGCCATTAATTTTAAACATTACTGGTATTTTGCAGCTTCCTAGATGTGACAGGAGATTAAGAGGAAGAAGCTGTTACTATTAGCACAGCAAGCAAGAAGAGATTTGTCTCTCTGCAGAGGCTCTGACTTCAGCCTGGCATACTGAGACTAGTGAGGGATAAGAGGAGAGGGCAGTGCTGTTTACTGCCCAGAATGCTGGGATCCAGGGCACACTTAATACCAGATTATTAACGCAGCTTACCAGGCATTCGCTTTTTGTGAACAGTCAGAGCCAGAGGGGATGAGAGAAACCCAGTCATAAAGCATTTCACTAGAAATGTGGTGGGATTTAAAAAGAATTTTGCCCTATTCCCTTGCTGTGGAGTAATAGGAATGCCAGAAAGACTTCTGCAGGAAAGAAATGTCCCCTCCCCACACGCCCAGTGAAGTTCTGGAAACTAGCTCATCTTATTGTGACCAAACCAACCTCATTAAAAAAGAAAAATGAAAAAAAAAAAAAGATACAATTTCTTTTTCAAAGCACATTATAATAAAAGGTGCTGAATTTAAGCCTAGAGATGAAAGTTTTCCATCCAGCCACCAAAGAACTGCAAAAGCCCAAAACACCACCATAAGCAGCTTTCTCCAGCCCAACCTGATGGCACAGAGAAACCCAGCTCCTAAAGGCAGACCAAAGAGCTGCTGCCTTGGCTCATTCAGTTACTCAGACCACATACCAGCAGAGGTTCTGTGGGGATAAGAATAATTCACACATGGAGATACACTGAAGTATATCAGTGAAAGGAGAATTCTAATATGTATTTCAATGAATGCTTCCAACTCAGGAGCTTAGTGGCTTATTTTAATGGCAAATGCAGATTCTAACAAAAAAAAAAAAAAAAAAAAAGGACTCTACAGTGAATTGGTGGGAAAAAAATTAAGAGTTAAGGCAGATAAGGATGTTATTCCCATCTTAAAAACGGACCCGCCTAAGGAACAGAGCAACTCTACTGTCTGCTGCCACAAGTTTTAATTTCTGACAAACTTAAGAATACAACCCAGAAACGGTGACTTCCAGTCTTGTGGTGGTTACTAGGCTGAACACATTTACCTTGCAATGTATCCTGAAGAGCTTCAATTTGCTCCATCAGTCTCTGATTACAGTTTTTCAGGTGGTAATTTTCTAGCTCAAGCTATGAAAGAAGAATAATAAAAAAAGAAATATAATACAAAATTGTGAGCACATGTGATCCACTACACAGAACAAGCCTTCATCTTTGTTACTTTAAAGTTTCTTAAAAAGGAGAAAAAATTAGTCTACCAGTCACCTCGAATCCTTTTAATCAGCAACATAACTAGACCACTCAAATATTTTGCTGTGCTTCCTCAAACAGCCTCTATATGAACTATTGGCACTTCACAAATACATCTTTAAATTTACTTCCCTGCTATAGCTCATCATTTACTCCTGTTGCAGAAATAATGGTCATGAAAGAGAGAATCAAAAAAACATTACCCAGAAGGATCATTTGTTCTCACCCTTAATGTAGTAAAAGAAGAACCCATGGATCCAGAGGACCAAAGAAAACAGCAAAAACCAAGCCAACATTAAGGGTGCATTTACATTTCCAATTAGGGCATGAAAGATTCTTTGCAAATTTGCTTTATGCCTTTACTTGAAGAGTCTCAGCATCCATTTTTAAACACAGCAGTGGTACACCCAGACAGACTTTCCTCTTGAAGAAATCACCTGTGGTACTGTCTCAAGTAACCCATTGGCAACACAGATGCCAAGTTCTCCAACTGGCAGTGATCCACTTGTGCATGCTATGCACCTGGAATCAGCATCTGGCACAAACCTCTTTGCCAGTAAAGTGTGAGTGCATGGTCCTGGATTCACAGCAGGTCACACCAAATCAAACCTCCTTGCTTCCTCCTTTGTGCTGCACCAGTCAGTAATGCACCTTAAGTTATTTTACACAGGGTAGAGAAGCAGCACAGGAGTTCAGTGGATTATTTAGGCAATCTAATGACATTACAAAGTCACATCATAACATAATCAGTGCCCACAAAGAATGCTTTTCCTAACTTCAACAAATTCCCTTTCTGTCATAAACCTTGAAATACATGTTTTTAACTTGGAATAAAGGACCAGGCTACCCACTCCCAGCTGAAAACTACTACTCCCATCTTTAAAACTGCATGCTGACCCACTGCTGTCTTTGTTTTTCTATAGGGTAGGACGAGATAGAGGGATAAATCCACAGGATGGATAGAACAGAGAGGTCAGAGACAAAAAATACTGGGCAGTAGGAAAACAGCATTAGTCAGAGATGGTAAATTATAGAAGAGCAAAAGACATGTTTGTGTAACAGGTGCTCTGTCAGAAATGAATAGAAACTGGATCCAGAGAAAAGAAGGAGAGGTAAAAGAAAGCTAGGTAAAAGAAAGACACTTGTGACTAGTCAATCTTCAGAAACTGCTTCTGGGCACTGGTGACTTAACAGTCATCTATAGTTTGCCCAATAAAGTAAATAGCCCTTGGTAAGAGTGATGACCCCAGTCCTAAAATGGAGTATGTGCAGGGCCAAACAAGCAGAGTGCCCCTGTGGCAGACTGACTGTCCCCAGACTGTTGTCCTATGTAGGGACACCCTGGCAGTGCAGCCACATGTACTCACTCACACGCCTTGAAACCTGGTAGAAAGCCAGAGACTTACCTCCCTGAGCTTAAATGTCACCCACTCTTTGATCTTGGCAGCTTTCTCTTGAACAATTTTGGCTTCCTCAGTCCTCAGCTGTTTCTGTGCCAAAAAACCAAAACCAACATTAGAGGCATTAGGAGAGTACAACTGTTCTCAGTGAGTTACTGCATCAGGAGTGACTGAAACACAGAAGTTTCCATTCCAGACATAAGATTTAAGACTGCTACTTGGATACAATTTTTCAGCTGGCATCTGAAAAAAATCAAGCTCTAATTTGTCTTACATGGTCCCTAGAGTCAAATTCAGAGGCTTGTTTCAAAAGTTTGTTGTGTATTAGCAAAATCCAGGTCAGGTAACAAACCTACCACAGTTTGAGTAGAATCTGCAACTTTTTCTGTTTCAGATGGTTCTGCAATGTTGCTGTTTGCTGTTGAGTATCTGTAGTGTTCCCCCAGCCTACACACATTACTGGCCAAAGCTAATAAGAATTAAGCAGTGCCTATAACTGATTTGTAAAATACCAATCATTCCAAGCAAAAGGGATTCAGATGCTGTAAGCATGAGTCTAGAGTGGACTTTCAAGGTGCACAACATGCAAATACCAACGACAAATTTAACACACACAATATTCTCATTGAGAAAGTAAATTTAAAAAAAAAAGCTCCACAATCTGACCTTGAAAAATATCAAGATCATGCCTAAAGATCTGCTAGGAGGACTTCAGATGCTATAAGTGGTAGTATGTTTACATATCCATTAGAACAGGTTCTAGTCCACACAAAGGTGTTATGGCAATACTGTTGATTTGCACAATGACCATTGTTCCCCCAAGTATCTGCTTGGGTAATATTGCTACATCATTTTTGCAGCTGTGTTTTCTCAGCTGTGTTTTTAACTTTTCTGGAAATTTCCTTTGAAAGATGCTGAATTAACACTATGATCACCTGAAGCTTTCTGTTTTATCTTCTGTGTAGCTTCATCAGAAGCAACATCACTGAAAACTCTCCGAACTGCACAATGATTTAAACAACTGCAAGAAGAAATTAGTTCTGAGAGCAACAGAGGGAGGAAGAGAGGAGGACAATATGCTGCATGTCACATCAGCCCTGGTTTCTCCAAATAAGGGGCAAAGATAATGCCTTCTGGTAGCAGCTGCTGGTTTCCCTGTTCTATTGTTTTTGCTGAAGTAAAATAATACCAGCAAATATAATTATAAAAAATGTCAGTCCTTCCCCCCACTTTAAATTTTTCGCATGGATAAATAGACGCTGCAAAATCCCCCAAATTTTCATATCTGTTCCCAACATTTTCACACTTTTAATTACCACATGCTATTTATCACCACAACTGCACATTTAAGGGCTCTTATTCAAGTATGTTTGCTGACTTTAAAGTAGGCCCAAGCAACATTTTAGGCAACCATAACATTTGTAGTCGAGCATAATGAAATAAAAGCAACCAAATATGATTCTTCAAGAAGAAGATTTATTTAGTTGGGTTTTTTTCCTATGACTGTGTGTGCTCCTAATCATCAAGTCTCAACCTCTGCAGGAGTTAGCATACCAGATGTGCCTACAGGTCTGAAATGATCTAGCACATATAGTAGGTCAACCATCTCTGAATGTCCATCACATGGGAGCTGGCTTTGAATCCCCAATGACCTGGACTTGTCCTGGAACACGGTCCAAGAGATAAAAGATTCAGATTACTACACTATATGTGACCTGCAATGCCAAGACATTATTTAGAGCTCTAAAGTAGAACAAGTGACACGATGACAGCACTGTCACCATGTGCAATAAGCCCTGCCTCTAAGCACAACCAATTTGCTCAGGCACAGCAGCCATAGATGCAGTTATTGTGCTTTAAATTTCAAAAGCAATTAGATATTCTTAGTGTCCCACACTATTGTGTGGCCCAGACGTGACCTCAGTGCTCTCTTAATGATGCTCTGAACTTCATGGCTCTTCCCATCCCAGTGAAAACAAACGGGATGCCTTACAGGGACCCTTAGTAACCTTCTAGCCCTGCCACCATCTCATCCCATTCTGAAATAAAACCAGTGACTCGGATGATGAGTATTTCTTGTCTGGAATTGCCAAGCTTTGGCTTTTATTTCTAGAAGCTCATTTTGCCTCTTGTTGCTGGAACAAGAGTTCTACTAACAGCCCTTGAAATAGGTTGCAATTAGTTCAATGTAACTCAAATAGCTGAGTAATTTTTTTTTGTAAAATTTTACTTTTATTTAAGTTATTTACTTAACAACACATAAGAATACCTCATTCCTCATGTTATAAAAACCACAGGGCAAGCCCTTTACTAGAAGTGAAATACAAGCCCTGCTGGAAATGTAGCACCTTCCTTCCACCAAAAGGGAGAGACTAGGAACTATCCCTACTGAGAAACAGCTCCTCTTTTATAATGACACCTGACAAGAGATGAACTATGCTGGAGGACTTCTGAAGGCTGGGAAAAGACCCTTCCCAAGAGGCAGCATGAACAGAGATGGGCTACACAACGGTTTTGCAAAGCAATCACTGCGGTAAAAAGCCAGAGAAACACTGTGATCAGGCTGTAGCACTATAATGCAGGGTCTCAGCACTAACATAAGGAAGCCTTTAGGCACATTGACTGATCCCCAGTGGTGAAGAGACATGGGCTGCTGAAGGTGAGTGCATGTTTTGTCCAAAAAGGAAAGAGAGGATCTTGCACTGGGCTGGGCATCATCTTAGCTGATCTGGAGGCAACTGAGAGACTAACTTGTAATGAGTCATAGTCCCTATCTTTGAAATATACATGACAGAATCCCTCTAACTCATGAAATCTACAAGCCTCCCTGCAGAAAATATCCCTACCTGTTTTGCTAGCTGTGTCTCCAATTTGTTGATCAGATCCTCCTTTCCTTGCATTGTGCACATCAGCTCCTGGTATTTCTTGTGCAGGGTGCTGTCAGATTCACCAGTCTTCACATTGGCAAGTTTTATCTTCTCTTCCATAACTCTGACCTGTAATGGTAATCAGAAGGAAATTGAATAAACCCAAAAACCACCAAAGCAAACCAATGTAAATCAAGGAACTGCTTGTGTAGTGGTAAGAGAATGAAAATAAATGAGAATATTTGTGGGTTTCTTATTTTTCAAGTCAGGAAAGGAAAAATAAAACATCAAAAACCACAACATCCTTCAGGTCACACTTAGTTTATATTCACATTTGTGGAAGGATCATTGCAATGCTGAAGCAGTAACAGATGCAAACTGAACCATGTGCAGATAAATGCATCATGGGTTGTGAGATATTACAATAAAATTATTAATCAGAGACACCATACAGGCACCATAGTCTCCATACTCATACAGACATGGTACATCCTACCTTTCTCCTTTGCAATATCATGGCCAGTTTCTACCTCATTCACTACCAAGATATATACCAAAAATCCCTGGCCATTTACTCCAGATTAAAATTTCTACATGAAAATGTACTATGGAGGTCCTTCATCCCCCTGTCCCCAGCTTAAGACATTGTTTTGGAAATTCCTGTCTTTCTGCCAAGTCTTCTCTCCAGACCTGCTAAGGAGTTACAGTGTTTGATATTTCAAAAGATGTGAATGTCTTTGAGCTCCTGCCAGTGCCAAGACTTCTTCATCTCAGCAAGAGAAAGATCACTGTAGTGCTCCTTCACTACAGACGAAGTTTCAATCCACTAGAATCCAGTGGCTACTGAAGCATTTTAGGTTTTTAGTACAGTTTTAAAATCTCTTTACTTTCTTCAAAAGCTTTGTCTCTCAATAATGTCACTCCATTTTACCATTACCTCATTCTATTACAATGGATTATAAGACTTCATTTCTAAAGGTGAATGGAATCCCTTCAATTTAACTCAAACATACTAATTGCAGCATTTGATGATAAAAAATCTCTGGTTCCAACACACCTCAAAGAAGCTAAATCTGCAAAGAAACCAACTCCAAATGCCATAAATTTAGCATGAACTTAGAACCAGAAAGACAGAATGCAGGGAGCAATGTGAGCACTTCACAGAGTCTGTGCAAGAGGGATAGTCACGCTCTGCTGAGCAGCCTGCACTCCATACTTGCAGAAGCTGTGTTTTGTCCCCCTGTCTGCCTGTATTAGGCAGAGAAGCAAACTGCCTCTTCCTCATACCGAATCAGAAAGGTAAGCACCCAACATCCGAGCCAGAAAACTAAGCCTGCTGAGTCGGATGTGCTTTCATTAGAGTTTAGGGTGATTATAGTAAAAAGAAATGGCCCCTCCTTCCTGTCTGATGCCCAAATGCTGACTCTGTACTAGAGGCTCAGCGAGGGGACTGCAAACATGTGATTTCCTTAATTGAGGTTGGCAGCTACAGGGAGTCCATTGAATTAACAAATCCAACCCCCTAGACTCCTGGAGAGAAAGATAACAAGGGATTTTGCACTTGATGTGGAGCCCTCTCATTTGTTGGCTGCCTCTCATTCACGGTGAATGTACTCATTAGTGGAAGGGAATGGTCCTACTCTTACACTGTCACTTCTTCAGGCTGTCAGGCAGCAATGCAGCATTTCTCTAGGAACACATCTCTGGATGTGGATAAGGCTGCTGGAAAGGCAAACATTGAGGGGTTGCTGGTCTTTAGGACCTGCCAACATATGGCTACAGAACTGCTGAGTGGAGGCAGGTGAGTGGAGGCAATCCTCATTTCTGCTACACCCTCCCAGCCAAGTTCTCCCCTTCCTGCCCATTCTTGGACATGGATTTGACTTGTTCTCCATCCTGTCCCTTGCTGTCATTGCATCTTATCATATCCTGGGCACTCTGCTCCTGTCATTGAGGTGTCTGCTGGTATGAAACCTTCACTGGCCAGTGACAATCACTGTAGTTCCTGATGGTGCTGTCACAGCTGTCACTTTTGCCTCTATTGTGCTACCCTTTGCCTGCCTTGGCTGGGTGTGAACTTACTGGTAACACTCTCAAGAACAACCCTTGTTCTTCACTGGTAGTTGCTGGTCTAGCATGGAAGCCAACAGCACTGTGTCAAGACATAGCATCTTTCCTAGAATTAAGCTGGTCAGTAAAAAAATCTTGATGTCAATATCAAACTGGTGGGGAAAAATATGTTCTGCAGACAGTACCTTTCCAGGTACTCCAAGTTCTTGATTCCCAGGTGTTATGCCTCCCAGTGCTTATAACACTGCCTATTCAGTCCTTCACTTATGAAATCATCTTTGACAGTCATTCTTGGCTGTGTGACTTTTATTTCTGCCCTTCAACCCGCGACTTAGTGCTCAGTCCTGCAGCTCTTGTCCAGCTGGAGGGAGCTCATTCACTTCAAGCCTTCCCTTCAGCAGTGGTGTGCAGTGATCCAAGAGCTCAAACCACCCGGCTCATCTTGGTTCTTTTGTTTCTATAATACTTCTTAGAGTGCAGAATGTCTGCTTCTCAAAGGTCTATTTTTTTTTCTGTCTGTTCACAAGCTGAACATATCCACTTCTCCATTATTCAAGAAACACAGAAGAACTAGTTTAGACAATATGCCTAATTTTTAGATGATTACAGCAATAGACAATGAATTCAGCTCTTACTGTTTTTCTCCGTGAGCCCCAGAGCCAGAGCAGTAATTACTAAAAAGTCCAAAACAAGTGATAAGGGTGTGTCTGCAAAACCTACTTCTTTCACAGAACCTTTTCTACTTGTAGACAAGTCCTCACCAGTACTCTTAAGTATTTGTTTCCTGAGGACCTGCCAAGCAACCTTATCTTTGCAATTTAATCCTGAGGTACAACATCCCCTTCCTTTTCCACAACCAAGCATGCCTATCATGGATGAGGGGGTAAAGGCTGTGAAGCTGACAGGAAGGTGTAAGGTGCTTTTTTTCACTTCAGCACATTCAGGCACCTGTTCACAGCTAAGGCTCACAGACTGGGAAGTAGACTAGAAAATCCATTCACCACTGTAAATCAGCGTTTCCCTAGAAGGGAATAGCACTGCAGATTGCTGTCTGTATGCTAGACTGGAAGGAATTTCGAGTGAGTTAACTGCTGGACTTGTACCAGAGCCACCATCAAAGAATCTCTTACCTGTTTCTCTGCATCCTCAGCTCTTTGCTCTGCTTCTATCACTCTCTGTTCCAATTCCTGCATCTTCAGAGACAGAAAAGAAAGAAGAGGGGGAAAGAAAGAAAATAAATTAACATCACCTGGACATTCATATTTTACTCAGCATTTGTGCAAGCTTACAGATCTTTGGCATATTTTGAGTTAACTGGACAGCTTTGACCAGGAAAAAAAAGTCTTTGACCTTTTCCAGTGCTCTGCCCTACTCTGAATACACCGGAACCATCTTCTCATTAGTGAGCCTCATCATTCATTACATGGGTCAAAGGAACAGTGCCAAAGTCTTGACCTCATCTCTACAATTTACACACCGTGGGCTGTCCCTGCAAGGAGCCTGTCTACAGTGCACCATTCTTCCCTGATCTTATTTCAGCTAGGATTCATTCACAAAGGTAAATAAAAATGAATATATCTTGGAAAGCTCACAGCAGGTTCTCTATAATGTCATATTATAACCACTGAATACTTTGCTTTGGCTTCAAAGGCATCATAGACTTATAACTGACAAGATTAACAACAATCTTAATTTTCCTATGCTTCTTTTTTTTTCAAAGAGCTTTGCAAACTGACAATTATGTGATTCAACATCTGAACATTGCTGCTATCAAAGTCAAAGGACACTGAATTGAATTTTATTCTAAATGTTTATAAGTCACTTCATTCTTATAAAATTCAGATATACCTGGGGTTCTTCTAATAATTTATCAGTAGTGCCCTTTTTTTGGTGGGTTGTGGTTGGTTTAGGGGATGTTTTGGGACTTCTCTTTTAATTGTTTGTTTGGTTTTGTTTTAAATTTTTCTTTAAATATCAATCTAGCCTCTCATTTGATGTTTGCCAAAGTCATTTTCACCTGGCCTGCTTCAATTGGTCTCAGATTTAAGTCCAGTAATGCAAAGTCTCTTCTTTCAAGCGACACTAAGTTTTATCCACCAAGATGCAAAATTTGAGGAACACTTCATGGAGTTTGCTGTACTTACTTATGTTTTACAATGGAAAGAATGACATAGAAGAATCTTCAGAAGATTAAAAGCATCATGCTTGAAGAAGAAAAACTATAAAGGGAACTAAGCTCCTTTTCTCTCCAATGCATTTTTGATAAAGCACTGGAGCCAAGTATTCAGGTTGGTAACTAACAGGACCAAACCAATATATCTGAAAATGGACTTATTCCTCTTGGGTTGATCACCCAGCATGGACGTGGCAGCATTCCCATTTCCATTTGCCTTCCTTCATACGGCAGCACGACAACTCTTCTTTCCACACATTCTCACTGACACAAGAGCAGACTGACCCCTACCAGCAAACGTATCAAAAGGCACATACATGTAGACACCTCGGTAGTCACATAACTATAAAAGCAATGACATAGATTAAAACCATGAAGATCAAAACCTGCTACATTTAGCATGATACCTCTCACATTTGCTTTTTCAGTGGAACAATCAAATACAACAGTCTCTGTAACTTAATATCCAAATCACGGATGCTTCTTTGGCAGAGGAACAGAGAGATGCCACAGAGGACTGCAGCCATACAAAGCTGCTCTGACCAAAGAGCCTTCTTGAAGACTGAGCTCCAGGCAATCTAACACGAATAGCAGTGGTCTGTGCTTCACGAGTATGGAGTCCCCTTCAGAACAGTGATGCACCCATTCATTTATCTCTTGGTCTCTGGACAGTCATCACCACAGACAGGTAGCAGCAAAACATATTGGCAAAGGAAAGATGCTAAACAGAACTGTTGGGGATACATAACATGCTTTGTGAAACAAACAGTGTTTAAGACAGTAGTTTTAGAATCATTGGTCTTTCCTAGTTTTCTGATTAATTGACAGGCTCTACATCCACAGCAGAGATGAATTTCTGGGCCTTTTTACCAAGATATCCTCTAATCCTCTATATTCTCTAACTAGAGGATATAACTAGATATCCTCTAACAATTCAGTCCTCCACAAGGTGCTCAATCTCCATGAAAGACTCAGGTTATTTTATGAACACAGCACTGAAGAACTCCTTGTCGTCCCAAAGCAGTTCCTTTGCATTGCTAGCAGTTATGGCTCTTGATCCGGAAAAAGAATCTATGTTGGGACCATTCCTGATCACTAAAAAGTTATGAAACTTGTGCAAGCAGGGCAACCTGGCTAAGTTCCAGCCAAATCAATTACTTTTGTCACCCTAATTCCTTCTGTAGCCTTAAATGAACTTGTATTTGTCTTAATTTCCTGTACTACATTGTTGAGCTGTCCTACTATGAACTGTTAAATAACTGCTGTGTTCCTGGTGTACATGAAATCATTATTTCACTCATCCCCAGTGTCAGCACTCTCACTGGAGCACATTCAGATTTAATACATACATGCTTGTAAGGCTCTTTCAAATCCCTCAATGAATTAATAATAATGCTTGGTATTTACATGGGTCCTTTCATTCAAAATGCTTTATAATTTGACAAATGCTACTAAGCAATGTGACCCACGTCACACAAAAAAATTAATAACCGAGCCAAATGCATGGAACTCTTCTTTCAAGCACTAGCCCAGACAGCTTGTATGGGAGAAACAGGACCAGTTGAATAGCCATGCTTGCATGAGACAAAAGATCCTTTTTCCAAATGTTCATTGTTTATTGAAATAAGACAGAATCAGGTTAAGTTACCCAGATGGCCTTTCTAGAAACTGCAAAAGATCTTCCCATCAACCTTCACACAGGCTTTCCCTCTCCTATGGCTCAGAAGAGGCTACATAAAATTGAGTGAAAAAAGTTCCTATACCTCTCAGCTTCATTTTTCTCCTGCTGTTCTGCTCCAGAGCTCACTCTTAACCAGGTCAACTTGCTGCCGAGACAACAGCCTGCTATGTCACTCACCAGCAGAGGAGTATCCCTTTTCCTTGCGTGTGTACAAGAAAAATAGGGTGAAAACAACTGCCTGTTTCCAAAGCAATCCCTGCTAATGTCCACAAGGTAGGACTCAGGGGTCTTGTGCCCTGTGGGGTCCAGCAGGATGGCAGAGCTTTGTCTGGGATACCAGGGACTAAGGCTCTTCTGCCATGCCAACCCCCAGCCAGGCTCTGTGCAGCTTGGGCAGCTCTGTTCAATAGCTGAGACCAGGCTATCAATGTGGAAATTCACACCATGTGAACTAGGGCATTGGCAGTTAAACCACTTGGTTTTAAATTCCCCATGTTCTGAACAGCTATCTAGATTATTCAATCTAAGCGGATTTTAAAAATCTCAAGTATTTAAACTGTTAGAGCACATTGTACTACCAGTGCCAGGCATGAGCGGTTGGGTTTTCTGTGAGTTAAAATAGTAAAACCTGTCTTGAAATAATAAAATTAGTTATAAAAAATAATTTAAGATGTGAGGATCAGGTTTGCAAGCCCTTCAGTCGCTTCCACACCTATGACAACCTAGCTGGTAAGCAAGTATCACACCCCTGTTAACAATGCCCTTCACTTTCACCATCTAAAAGTATTTAAAAGAAATAAATTCCTGTTACTGCAAACCATATTGGGAGGCTCTCAAGACAATGCTTACCACAGGTTGGCACACAGCTTCAAACTGCGCAGACTTCACATTTTCCAACATCACCCCCACTCCCTGCCCCAAAAAACCTTCCTTGAAATGCAAGACTTTCCAGTAAATCTGAATCTCTTCATTCTCATAATGAGGAAAAAACCCTTAAAAATCACAGTTGCTATAAAATTGATGACAAAAATCCCTGAAGCTGCCATCACTGGACATAAACCAAGCACCTCCTTCGGTTCTGCATCACTACCCACGTGAGGGTGAGAAGGATGCAGCGCAGGCAGGAGCCCCTGTGGCTGTGACTGCTGGGGTGTCCTGTGGTGACCGAAGAGAAGGGGAGGAAGGTCTTTGAGCAAGTCATTACAGCCCAGCTGGGAACCTGAGGCCCAGGACACTTCCCAAGAGAAGTGTTCAGCGTAAGCTCTGTGTGTCTGAGAGCCTGCTGGAGCTGCCCCATGGTTCCTGCTGAGGCTTTCCCCTTCCCACATGACATTTGGAGTTAGGAATTGCAAGCCTGTTAGCTCTTTGACCCTTCAAGTAAAGCTACAACAGCACTGTAGAAGTAGTTACAGAATAATCTGACCACTGAACCAAGCTACTCCTTAATCTCAGCAAAGGGAGCATCACTTTAACTGAAAAGCTGGATAAATGATAGCCAGGCCCCTGAAGCAGATGCAAATATAATTCTCTGGCATGACCCACAAACTTCACTAAAGAGATAGTCAAAATATATCTGGCAAGTCTGTTGTCTATAAGGAAGTCTGGTAGGTGGGCTTGTCTCATGTGTGGGTAGTCAGGAAGTTTCTCAAAGCAGAAATTAATAAAGCACAAGGACACATATCTCATAATGCAGCAAACTTACAAATATTACATATGAATACTGGTTGTCTTTAGCACATCTAAAGTTCCACATCTATACATGATTTTTTTTTCTAATGTGCCTTTATCTAAATGGACTTTACAACCACTTTCAATGTTTTTCAAGGTAAGTAATCACTAAGCTCCATCTCAGAAATTAATTTGAAGAGATGAAGAAGCTGCTTAGAATTGCACAATTCCTTAAAATATGAAGGGTGGAAAAATGTCTCATGCAGTATATGACAATAGTGAAAATGTAATTACAGTGAAAGCAAGGATGAAAATTACACCACTCTCAAGTAGCTGTCACCTGGATGTTTTTACATCCAAAACCAACAAACAAGAATATATAGAAGTTACATAATACAGAATGGAGCAAAAGTGAGTTTAGAACATATCTGTCATTGGGTATAGTGAACTGCAGTCAGCTGTACAGATTTTGACTTCATTAGTAAACTGTTCTCACTTTCTTATACAGTAATTGAATATCTGAGCAATCTTGGACTGAACTGTGATAACGTGTAAGCCACATTTTGAAAAAAAAAGGAGCTCCCCCCAGCAACCTACAAATTTGGACTTCATACAAATGTAGTGAAAAAGTTTTAATTCTAATTGAAAAACAACACCATTTAAGGTTAAGAAAAATCACAAAATATTCACACCGTGACAAAAACAAGCAAAAAACCAAAACTCCAATAAAACCCTCAGATCTTTATCAATTCTCTCCTCTAGAATGCAAACAAACTCACACGAGGGCACTTGAAGGACATTAGTAGATGATGTCTCTAAAACCACAGATGCCATGTAAGTTTCTAACATCCAGATCTCAAAATATCTGGCCTTGCTCTTCAGTATCCCCAGAATGTTTTGACTGGATATGAAGTGTTATTCTAACACTATGGCAATACATGTATCCCTGTCTGGGCTTTTAACATTGTAGCATAATTTTCACTCCTCCATACTTTTCTGTTGCCACCCAAGTTATGATCCTGCTGTTCTTACCCAAAACATCCATATTTGCTCCGCTGTTGTCTCAATCACTTCAGATATCCACAATCTTGCTGGTACAGTGTTTTCCACTAGAGTCCAAATACTTGGTGATTTTGCAGTAAGCAAGGCTCATTCTTATATGCCACTTTACACCATGACAGGCACATCTCTGCATCTCAACTGATAAAGCAGAGAGCAAAGATGTACTGTAATCAAGAAATAAATCCTCACTGCAAGTAACAGATATATTGGATAGTTTGGCATTTGCAGATTTTTTGGTTTTGTATCATAACTCATTGCAAAGTAGAAGAAATCACCTCTGCCTCACCTTCTCAGCTAACAGCTCTCGGATCTTGCTTGCCTGCAAGCGGAATTTGAAGAGCTGGGACTCCAACACAAGGCATCGCTTTTGCCAGTCCATACAGCTGCCATTCTCCACTGTGAGTTCTGCCATTGTGATGTTAATCATCCATTTAGGATGTCGTCTGAGGTGCTCTAAAAATCCTACAGAATCAAAGGGAAAAATAAGTATGTATTTTAGAAGGACAAACTTATCCCCTATGTGCCTAGTTTTCCTTGGTCCCTCTTACAGAACTGGTAACAAAGGCCATTTCTTCTCCAAGCAGATGATGAAGTGGTACTACCCTGAGTCACTGATATTGCCCTCTGCCAGAGGTCACTCTTAATGGATAAACGTTTACCTTTAGAATGAGTAAATAATTTACTAATGCATTATACTGTATATTCCAGAAACAACCCTACTGCCACCCTTACAGTCTTGCTCAGCCTCTACCCAGACATTAGGGATACTTTTTTACTCCTGCCTCCTTTGTTCCAGTATGGCTGTAAACCCTCAAATCACTAAAACCTCCTGCCTCAGATATCACACACACATTTTCAGCTTGGGTCACCAGTGCTTTATCTCAAATAGACTGTGTTAAGATGATGTGATGTATTAAGCAACTGTTCCCAATCCCTAACTACTTGACACATACAGTCGACAGTAAGAGTAGAAGTGCCCCAGTATCCAAACAATTGCTCTGTTAAAACAAAGAGAATCCATACAGGAATAACTTAGGGCTAAAGACAAAATATCCTATTCTGCTGAAGTCTTTGTAAACATCAAAAAATATATACAGCCCCAGAAGGTGGAGAAGGCTGTAGTTTTTGAAGACCTTTTACTTTCCTACTCAATAACAGCTTTGACATTTCAGATACTTATAGTAAAAGACCCAAAAAACCTAGGCAATAGATGTTCTTAACCAAATTCAGGTATTCATGAACAAAAACATCAACTTAGTGCGTGCAGTTCAGCAGCCAGCTATATTATCAAACAATAACAAATGTTTACAAAGCTAGAACAGCTGTTAGCTCAGCTTCATCACAACAGTAAAATCCTTACTTGTAAAAGGAACTTCTCACCAGCTCACAGGCAAACTCCCAAGTCTCAAACTGTGACAGATGAAGGAACAGTCTGGGATTTGCAAGAAAGCAACAGTCACTCTGCCTCACTGCCCTTACATCTGCATCTCACTACAGAGAGGAAAAGTTTAAGATGGCCCTCCAGCTGTATCCACTTGTCAGGATACCTGGTTCGTGTTTTGCATGTAAGACTTGAGATTCAAATTACCATGAGTATACATAACAGTGTGAGTACACAGAACACAACAAACCCCTCTATCCAGCTATACTGGATAGAGTACTCTCATGTTCCGAGTTAAGGAAGATGCATTTTATACCCTTTGGCTATAAACATTACCTGTGAGTTATTTTATGTTCAGGTTGCTTTGTTCAGTAATAGAAAGTTTCCCAGACAACAGGTTGCCTCTTTTCCAATGACTTGTGAAACATTATTCCAGAAGGAAGGTTTCAGTAAAACAAGACAAAGGTATGTTCATGTTCAGTACTGAAAACACTCCACAATAGGAAAGAAGAGCACTTTCCTACAAGCAGCACATTTACTGCTGTAGAGAAATAGAGGCCATCCTTTTCCACAGCCCATCCAGCACACTGCTCGGACCTCTAGCCTTAAGTCCATGCCAGTCCATGCCAGGCATTTAACCGGGTTACCTTTGGTACACTTTTCAACACTGCAGTGTTTCCCTGTAAGTTAGTGCTATCAGTCCTTCCCAAGCTGAAAGAGTGCACTAAGTCATGGAAGGATCCTACAATACTGTTAACTTTGTTTACAGCTAACACTGTTTTGGACACAATAATTCAGCTCTCAAATGTAATTCTGTTCTCTTTCATACAAGTGTATTTTTCATATTTTATGTGGCTTTCATACAAGCTTTTGGTCTTTATGAATTAAGTTTAAATCCAAAGAGGATATATAAATGAATGGGATGGACTCTAATGACACAAAGCAAAATGAAACTGATGTACCAAACAACTTATGCCAAAGCAAAAGTAATTTTCCACACAGACCATAACTTCTGGTTGAACTAAAATATCCCTGTTCAGAATAGGGGGTCTAGGATGGGATAGGTGTCCTGAATCATTGCATTTTATTCTTTATTACCACAGACTACTGCATTTTATAATCCCTTTCATAAATGAACACTGCCCTTCCCTAGAACCATGCTGCAGTTCTCCCAGTTTTCTTATTATTCTAGAACCTCATGTCTCTAATGAGCTGCCTTTTAATTACCAGAATAAACATAACCATAACCAGCTTGTATCTGTTAAGTCTTGTAGATTATTACCCTTCAGTTTAGCTAGGGTTTTTTTTTCTCCCTCATATTTACACCTTGATATATTTACAGATATCAAAAGCTTTACCTTAAGGACCGCAATTTGCAAGGCTAGAGACAAGGGGCCCCTTTAGTCTCATAAGGAAAGCTCCCTGTTCTCCCTCTGCACCTGTTCCAGATTCAGTACACATCACATAAAAGAGCTGGCTCTTCTCACTCCCTTTCATAGCCATGGGTGACCACAACTGCATCTGAAAGGCAGCATGCACCCACAGCAAAGCCTAGTGTAAAGGCATTTAGCACTTTCCCCTCTCACAGGTAAGGCCTCATCTGATTGCCTCTTTTATACAACCATATTGCACTGGTGGTTGACATTCACAGACAAGCTGACACAACTGGAATAGAGGAATTTCAGCTGACTTTTCCTTTGTAAATGGCAGATGTGGGAGAGCAGGAGGGTAATTACAAATGGACTGGAACAGAATATTAAAGCTCAGGTCTATGCCAGATCTCTGAAAGATCAAATTCTCTGTACTACAGGCCATCACAGTACCACACAACAAGACAAGAGGCAAAGGGCAGAAACTGATGCACAGGAACTTTCATCTGAACATAAAGAAGAAGTTTTCTATTGTGTAGGTGACTGAGCACTGGAACAGGTTGCCCAGAGAGGTTGTAGAGACTCCTCACCGGAGATATTCAAGAACCATCCAGATGCAATCCTGTGCAATGTGCTCTTGGATGGCCCTGTTTGAATAGGGACATTGGACCAGATGACCTACTGTGGTCCCTCCCAACCTGAACCATTCTGTGATTGCAAAATTCACCATGCCCATGGTAACCCTATGATTGATTAGCATAACTATAGGTTATATAAAATATAGGTTATATTTTTAATTACAGACAGTATTTTTAACATTTAAAAGGCACAGCTTGGTTTTGGGTGTCTGGAAGAAGTCTTACTCTTTATGCAACTAAGTCTTTTTCTCCTCTACTAATTTTAAAGAGTGCTCTGCCAGATTTTGTGCCCACTTTGTTACTTCTTCGAATGCGTGATTTTGTTTTGTGTCATTAGATTAATCCCCTGTGTCAGTAGCCAATTCTACCAGTAAAATACTTACCATCTAACCGCGCCCTCTCCAGCACTGTGATGTCACATTCTCTTGTCATTTGTCTATTTACTATTCTTCTCTTAATCCCGATCTCCTCCACTTAAGCTAATAACTTCCCCATGTGTCATCACACCAAATGAGTTATGAAGACTAGATATTAGAATTATAGCTTTTCCCCCTAGCAAAAACCTTACACTTTTTCAGAGAAAGATACTGTATCACAATGTCTAATATTTATCTCTAGAGTACAACTTTATTTACAAAACTTATTCTGCATTTTCATTTACCATAAAATACATTGTTCCTTTTCCCCTGTTCTTCTGAATGTAAGCAGTTCATCTGTACTCTGTGAATTTCAATACCAATTCCACTTTGACACACTGACTTTAAATCACTTCCATCAGATCTGCCATTTCAGATGTCCTTTTTTGTAAGTCTTTAACCATCTTTTTCTCAGCACATTTTTTGATCCCCCCCTCCTCTCCCACATATTGGTCCTCTTCAAATCAGATAAAGAATTTATAAGGATATATTTATATAAAGCTGTCTTTTTTAAGCCTTACGCATAAGAAAAAGGTGTGAGCCTGATATTTGCAGAGGCAGTACTCCTATTTTAGGGATTCAGAACACAGGAGACAGCCACTCTATTCAAACAAGCTGAGATTTTCAAAACTTCATTCTGAAATGCATACAGCCACTTCTTAAAGAGCAGCTTGATTTTCAGTGTTAAGTATCCAACTGATTTTCAGTGTTAACTATCCAACTGTCAGTGACAACAATGGCAGATAAAAAGCCCTTAAAACTCTCTGGGGGAAAAATGACCCAACCACTTGCTAAATGCAGTCAAAATTAGAGGTCTCATGCATGTATCTAAGTTTTGACCAACATCAGAGACAGTTCTGACCCTAAACACCATACCCAAAATAAATATGATTATATTTATTTGTAATGTCCATATCCAGTCTTAATTCTGATGAAGCTGAAATTTAAATCAAGATGTCATGTGTTTGGGGGTTTTTCTTTGTGTTTTAAGACTACAATCAGCTGATGTTGCAGATGTAGGTGGATCCAGAACTAGAAATCAAAACACTTAGGAGACTTTGTACATTTCCACCTGAAAAGCCGAAATATTCAATCAATGTGAAGACTTTCAGGTGCAGATACAAATGCAAGTAAAGTGTTTACAGCTTTGTTCATGCAGTGCAAACAACAAAGACAAGTGAACCGCTATTTCCATATTCCAGATGAGACTGCTCAGTTCAGCAACAGATTTACGCAGGCTGTCATAGAGGATTCACAGCACAGCGGGACTGCAGTTCTTAGCACCTGACCATAAAAAGCACCAGTGTCTGAACAACTGAGCTGAATATTGGTCTAACTTTCAGCTACCATATTACAACAAAAGGAATCACTAGAAAAGTGATAAATGAAAGGGAAGAGAGTTCTTCTCATGTCACTGAATTGGCATCAAGGGGTTCAGCAGTACAGGCAATGGGCAAAACTCAGGGGGGAAATCAACTACTATTAATCGACACCCTGTCCCCAGCCACTTCATTTTCCACTTCATACTCGCCTCACCCTTCAGCTTTTTAGCACTGAGGCCATTGGAATTGCTCAGCCACGCAGTCATTTCCCGCTCAGGAGTGCGGCCTGAGAAGTGCAGAGCATGGGCGGAGAGGGGCGTGGGGGAGAAAATAACACAAAAAGCTGTGGAAAGGGCAAGGAAAAGGCTTGTCGCGGACCTGGGGTGGGAGGGAGCGGGGAATAATTTCCCCTCAATATCCGCGCAGGTGGCTTAGCTAGTAAAAGCGCCTGGAGGCAGGAAGAAGGGCTCCCAGTTGTGCTCTTCTACCTGCAGAGGTCTTGCCCTGCACACCGAGGCGTACCAGGAAGGCAGAAGAGACCGCTGAGCTTACAGACATTTAGTCTTGTACTGCATCTCCCCCTTCGTGTGGCCATTCCTCCCTCCGCTTCTTCCATACCTCTTCAGGGCCAAAGTCCCAGAGCGAGAGCAAACCTCAGTTATCAGAGATGCCACAACATCAGCCCCAGAATGCTCCCGCCAGTCCCCTTACGGTCACCCTCGAAGAAAGCCAAGCCGGGGGAGGAAGGCTGTGCCAGCCAGCCCCGCGCAGACCCGCCCTGCGGAGCCCCCGGCCGCGTCCCCGCCCGCGCTCACCTTGGCCGGCGCGGAGGTCTCTGCCCAGCGGGGCAGGACGGGCGCAGCCGGCGGCGTCCCGGGGCTCCCGACCCGCGGCGCGGCGGGGCCGGCCCTGGCCGCGGGCGGCTGCGCGGTGCCGGGCGGCAGGCAGGTGCCCGGCACGGCTCCTGTCCCATTCAGCACTTTGCCATTCCCTCCCCGGTTTCCTTCGGGCGGGAGAGCCCGGCTCAAATATCAGACACGGCCCTCCCGAGGAGCGCAGGAACTGACATCAGCCGCCCCGGGCTTTTAACCCCTTCCCGGGCTCAGCGGCGAGGCAGGTGGGGCAGGCAGCGCAGGGTGCCTGGGGCCCGGGGCTCAACAGCGGCAGCCGCGCTCTGCCCCGGGCGGGGACATCTTCCTCTCCGCCCACCTTGCACCCTCAGGGGCTGCAACCGAGTTTGCCGAGATCTCCCTCGCAGTCATCTCCCAGACATCGGAGCTGATGCTACCCAAACCGCCTCAGACCACCAAGGCAGCGGCGTTTTCTGCGGAGCAGCCGGGCTGGTACCTACAGAAGCACGCTGCCCTTGCCGCCACTGGAGCCCTGAGGGGCTGGCGGTCCGTCCGAAGCTCTCGTTGTAGGCAACCCCAGGGCATGAGGTGCCGCGACAGAGATTAAAACCAAACTAGTGTAGTGGTCTCCTGAGCAGAAGACACCAACCTACCTATACATGTACTGTGGCCATTTCTCACGTAAAATGGCTTAAACAAATAGGTCCAGGACTTCAAGCATTCCTAATGATAGCTGCCAGCACACAAAACATGTTATTCAGACATCAGACCATCACTTACTGAACTACTTTACATGCAGCAATGCCTTATATGAATATATGGTGACATACAGGAGTATATTGCCCATGTCATACCAAAACCTGGTGATATTTTACTGCCTCGGGAGGCTGGGCACTGGCAGCGAGTGCACATACCATGTACTACTGGCTGCTGTCCTCTGCCCTGGCCACACCCTGACACCCCAGGCTCGCCAAGCTTATGCTCTATGCTCTCTCCCTTGGTGTTGAGCAGACCAGAGCATGCAAATGGCAGTAAAAAGGGACTGGAGACAGATGGGTGTGGTAGGACTAAATGTCCCCAGAGATATGGACCTCAGACCACTGTGTTTTACCTTGACCTTTGTTCTGGTTCAGGTTTAGCAACTACTTGTTACTTATTCCATTATCAGGCTCATTATTTCCATCAGAAATACTTTTAAAATGTGTAGTAGAGATACTACTGTTATCTCTACCCTCAGTAGAGATAACAACAGTCATTCTGATGTGTATCTTTCCAGCCATTTTCCATGGACCTTTCACATGGGCCCTTCACTGTCATGACAGTCTGTCTCATCTCAAGAAAATGAGTCTGGCTTGTTGGTGAAGGGCTGCACCAGAATTATGATATCTTGAGTGGTTATGAGAGATCCATGAAAGCTCTGAAACTGTACATTGGCACCTCTTGAGGCTACTCACACAAAACAGGGCAGTCCGAAAAAAAAAGGCTTCAACAGTCTATGAAGGAGGCACACAGAAGAACTGAACAAAATTATCTCCAAGGACACTAAGCAACACTATTCACTTGACATGGTTAAACAAGACCTTAAGAGTTTTTATCTGGCTCCCAGATACTGCCTGGTTCAAGATCTGCTGTTTATTAAACATTCATTGTAAACTTTTTCTTCACACTGATAGTGTGCTTTCACTGATGTCTCAGCAGAGAAACATTGGGTACCAAATCACTTACTATGCAAAAATGAAAACACTGATGTGATTAAGTGGTTAAAATATAAAAATATAAGTAAAAACATAAGGTCAAGATTTGGACACTGGAGTGAATAAAGGCAGACCGAGATCTACACCTCATTATCCAAATAAGTAGTCAGATTTCCAAAGACTCTGAGGACCCTGCAGATCCCTAAAGATGGTTTTGCTTTAGATTTCTCATCTGTTTCCAGTTCCATGGGAATTTGGTTGAATGAAGCTGCCTGTTCCTAGCTAAGAGACAAAGCCTGCATTACAGAGCTGGTTCAGGCAGAGAGCAGGAATGCACTACACAGGGATGGCTGAAGAGCCAAGTGGAGACAGGCAAAGAACTGAAAAGAAACAGGCATCTGGGGAGGAGCTCTCCCATTTGGACAGGTGAGCAGGGACGGACAGAGACCAAGCTGACTGTTGGGACAGTATCATCCATACAGATTTCTCCAGCAATTCCAGAGGAAGGGGCTCCAGTTGCCTACAGTCTGCATGTTGCGTGTGAGTCTGTATTAATCATTATGCCCTGTGATCAAGGAATTGTAATAAAGAACCAGAAACAGCACAATTTGTGCCTTCCTATAGGTATTTCAGAAGGCAAAATGTAGTTTAATGCTTTACAGAGTCCACTCCTGAACTGAGGCTGGCTGAAGACAAAGTGAGAAAAGGAGCTATTCCCTTCATGCTCCCATCCTATTCTTGCTCCTTTCAACTACAGCGTGCTAGCAGAATATTTCTTAATCTGAATTTTGTAAGCTATTTTTATTCTTCCTTTAAAGGCACTGGTCAAGTTCTCTCATTTGCACCAGCAAAGCCAACCGGATCATATCACTCACTGAAACGTCAATATCTGGCCTTGTGTTTTTCCCAGGCAATGAAGCTTGACTGCCAGGACATTCCTCAGCCACTGAACTTTGTATAAAGTACCTCCCTAAGAATTGCCTGTGCACACCTTGCTTTAACCCCTGGAGGCCCAGAACCACATCAGCACTCACAGAACAATGTTCTGCCATGTATTTAATGCAATTATTCTTCAAAGATATGCCTCCTTATATCTTCTGTCACTTCTGTTAAAGTATTTAACAAAATTATAGTTAAAAAAAAAATCATGGTTTCCCTTAAATGATGCAAATAGAAAAACAGTTTATCTTCAGAAGGAGAAGGTTGGAACAACCAGTAATATCCCATTGTTCCCAAATTATTTCCCTGGGCAGTTGTCTTTAATATGGCTGCTCAAGGACTGTGTGTCAGGTCTTTGCAATCTGCAGACAAATCATTCATCAAAACGTGAAATTTACTATAAACAGCAAGTACCTTATTGACAAAACAAACTCTCTGGCTGATCCAAGAGAACTAGCTTGGCACTGTCAGACTACACTGTTAGACTATCCTTATCACAGCACAAGCACAGACTGCTTTGTTCAGAGCACCATATCCAAGATACCTAAATAGAAGGGCAAAGAGATAAATGAGAGTGAGGGCTCAGAAGATGAGAGCAGAATGAACTCTTTCTCTTAGTAAGCAAAGTTGTCATAGTTCTGCAGGTGGGAGAGAGCACTGTGTTCCAGACACAGTGCTGCTGAAAACTTACCAAATGGGCAAGGACACCAGCCAGACCAAAAATTCACGTGTCAGAGCCCCACTGAAGGCTCAATCCTGTGTGGGAAAAAAATTGCACAAAAAAACCCCAGTACCTTGAAACACTTGTTTGAGGTATTTGTCGCTCTCCACAAGCAGCTCAGGCTTCATATTGTAGTTCTCTAAATTCCACCTGTGTTAAAAGCTTAAAAATGTTGAAAATGGCCTTTATGCCTAGTTCTCTTTCTCCTGGGTTTGCAGTGTGCTGACAGACACAACACAGAGTTGCAACCCCCTGCCTTTCTTCTCTACTAATCAGCAATTACAAGTTCATGCAGCATTAAAATAAGAGACTGGCAGCTGGGGATCACCTTGCTGCATAAACCAGCTGCTCGTGGGAGGACCCAGTGGGAGGGCCACGAAACCATTGCCCTCCAGTACTCTGTCAGCTGGTTTTGATCGTGTTGTGGTCATCCCATCACACTTCACACACAGACACTCGTGTATTATTCCAGCCAGAACTTGAGCAAGAACATATGTTTTATATATACTGTCTTGACTGGTACAGAGCAAAACAATGGAGAATTCCCATTTTCCTTAGGGAGTCATCCCAGGGGCAACTCAAGTGTTATTCTCAGTATTGATAGTTCTTGCCTTGTTTCATCTCTGGGTTTTTCCAGTTTCAGCTTCTAAGTACCAGATTTCACTATGTCTTTTTCCAATAGATTAAGAAGTCTTTAACTATCATTAAAGTAGCCTGTGAAAAAACTTAACTTTCTTCTCTATAAAAATACACACAGATATAACATCCCTCACAGTAATTAATATTTTTTAATGCTTGTATTCCCATAGGTTTATCTAGATCATAAATTAGACAACTGGATCTTAAAAAGCCAGTTTGGGATTGTTATGAGCATGCTCATGTGTGCCTGTTTCAGAACAGGGAAGAAAGGAGGATGGCATGTGGGAGTCTTGAAGCTGCAGAGAAGGAAAACAGTCTTTACATGCGTATTTGTTTTGTGTGGTCTTCTTGTGTCTGGCATTGGCTGGTATGCAGCTCCAAATGTTCCCACATACCACAACACACTTTGAATCTGTTTCTGAGTCCACAGGCTACAGCAGTGCAAGTGGTGCTGCACATGATGCAAGTCACAGGTAAACTGTGTCAGTCCAGATGCTGCATAGAAAGAGGGTGGTGGAGCTGTGACAAAGTGCTGGAAGGAATCAGGAAGAGCCCTGGAGAGTTGGACCTGCTGCTCTGGCAGCCCCAGTGCTGCGAGAGAGGGCCACATCTGCTGCTGCAAGGGACAGTCCATACCTCTTGGACCTTCCTCGAATAGCAGGAACAGGTCTTTCCTCCCAGGGGGAGGGAAGCTCAGGCAAAGTAGTCAACAACCTATGGTAATTTTCCTTCCCGAGGTACCCTGTGAAATGCCAGGAAAATACCTATTTACAGAGCTGTCTCTGGAAGTACAATGCAAAAAGCTGCACTGGAGAAAGAGATCTAAACAACATGGGGAGCAGAGCACCAATTCATTTATAGATTACTGGTTTGAATTCAAGGCAAGTAAAAGAAATAACCACTGGTCAGTTGCCCTCTGACAAGCAGCAGCAGCAGTGGCAGCTGTATGGACAAACTGGTCATCTCAGCCCCATTTTTAAACATCATCTGTCTGAGGGGGATGTTTATTAGGGGAGTGCTGAGGAGGCAGTAGTTTGCGCTGCAGGTAGCCAGAGGAGCTCCATGGAACATAAACCCCTATTACTGCTGTTGTTCATTACAGTTCTGCACCCAGCCATCACTAAAAATAGCTTCTCAGCATAAAACTCAGACCACAAGAGATCATGGGGAGAGAACCTATGTCTGATCCTCGCCAGATTTGTCAAAAGAGTTGCTGGATTGGAGAAATTTGGGCAGGCTAGGAGAAGGTGTTGTCCTTGTCTATAGCAGAGCTGGGGGAAAATACTATTTCCAGACTTGTTACATCAATACTTCTAGTAAAGACCAATGTAGGTCCCAGCTTGCCCTCTGTTTGGGTGCTGATGTAAGAACTTTGGAATGGGCACCTGGGGCAGCTGTGTAGTGAGAGGCAGGGGAAGCTGCACAAGACAGTCTCTGATGAAGAATCCCTGCCCTGCCCTTCCACAGCCAGCAGAGGTCTGTACCGGCTGGTGGGGGAGAGAAGACACTAGTAAGAGATGGGACTAGTCTGTGGGAAGGGTTTTGGCTGCCTTCCCAGTATTGCACTGGAGTTATGCCTACAGCTGCCAGATGTCAGCATAGGGTGTGGAGAAGAACATGGTTCCCTGCTATAGGACTCCTGCTCGCAGAGCTTTTGTTGCTGAAACCAGCGTGCAGGCTGTCCTCCATAAGAGTGCAGGAGGGTTAGCTGCAGAGGTTTTTGGCTCTGTTCCTGGTCTCACACCAGAGCCAGGCACACAGTTTCCAGACGTTTGTGATCTTTGCTCTGGGATCTTTCAGACTTGTCAAGGCATTGTGTAAAGGGAGGAATTATTTCACATCCACAAGGAGGGTGGAAATGCTGAGAGCTCCTGCAGAGATCCCTCTGCCTGCTTCTCTCAGGAGGGGTCAACCCTGGGTGAGCAGTGTTGGAGAGAGCTCCATCTCTACACAGATGAGATCCCCAGACAGCACACTCTCAGAACAGCGGTTGTTGAGCTTCCCTGGCATGATTGTTTCTGGCAGTTTCCATGGTGATCCACAAAACCAGCATAGATCTCTTTGGGAAGGCAAATAATAGAACCTGATAGTGCATTTGCACTTTTGTACTGTCAGCTGAGTTCTAGGGTCAGTCCTGGGGCTTGCCCCACTCCCTTCCTGAGCTGGTAAGGAAAACATTTCTGTACCCTTCCCCAAAGGGCTCAAAGCAGTAGCTCCCACTTATAGATGTTACAAGCTGCCATAAGAAGGTTCAAATGGTATTGCAAATTGGTTTTTGTGGACAACACTGGCAAGGGATGTCAGCAGGCAGCCCAAACAAGCCATGTCTGATAGTACTTCGACTGCTTGGGATTAGCGGGAAGCACTGATGAGGAGGACAGGATGTATCACAGCATGGTCCAGCATGCAAGCACACACACAGGTATGACATACCTGTAAACTTCAGGAGAAAACCTGCACCCTGCCCTCTCTCCTGCTATGTCTGGAAGCACATGGACAAAATCTCAAACTTTTATCCTTGGTCACAGATGAAAACTATTCACGGGCAAGGAACAAACTCAATCTTACCACCACAGTACCTGGCCACCAAGACTTCACCCTCTGCTCTCAAGATCTGACCCTGCCCTCTTATTCATTACAGAAGCACACTCTTCCCCATGCAGTTTGGAGGTGCCTGCCTGATACCCACCTACTCCTTTTCATGCAGCAACAATTGCCAAACAGCACAGCTGCCAGGATGAAATGACATGGGGGAATGGGTTGAAGGCTATTTTTCTGATCTGCATAATTTTTGTGATTCGGCTTAAGATTCCAGAAAATTCTGGAGGAGAGGGGTAAAAATTATAAAGGATAATATGGCTTTCAAACACAGCCAGCATGCATCTTAAAAAGGAAACCTAATTTTGTGTGCCTCCACCTCTGGGCAAAATGTTCTTGGCTTGGTTTCAAAGGTGCTGGGAAATTCAGGGGTTGGGTTTCTCTGAAAACCAGCCCCAGGGTTGGTTGCACCACCCTGCAACAGGGTGACCTGGAAAAGGTGCCAGTTTTGAAAATGTTATCTTAATCTAAATTTTTTTTCATTCTGTAATTTCCTATCAATGCGCTCTCCCTGGGAGGCTCAAAGATTGATCTAGAACTTGTCTTTCATTCTATGCACTGCCTGAAGCAGGAATCCTTGTAAGAGAAATGGCACCTTAGCTGTAGGTTTAGATGGTGCTTGGCTTTCATTGCGCTGACTGCTGCAATATAAGAGACTCCCACCCCTTTCCTCATGCTAAGCTCCCTTGCCCAGAGTCCTGTGGGTCCACAGGGGAGCTTCTGAAGCCAAGGTCACTGCCCAGCCTCTCCCTCTGTCCATGATTGCCTCCCCTGCTCTGGGGCAGCCCTGTAACCTCAGTCTCAGTGTAGAGGCGTAACCTCAGTCCTGCTGTAGAGGTATATCCTTGCACTCTCAGAAGCCCATGCCAGGATGCAGCACTACACACACAGCCAATTAAAACAATTCCAGCAGCTACAACACAAAACTGAGTTAGGGCCTTCTGCAAAGGATGTCATGAGTAATTTTTACTTATTTGTTTAATTAGTGTTAATTGCACACAGTAGGAGGTCAGAACTCTGCCTGCAAATGCTCAGTTGGCTGTGAAGTGTGAGTTCTAGAAACTCTAGTGAAGTGTTTAATTCTAGAAACTCTAGTCAAGGGACAGGAGAAGGAGGGGGATTTGCATTTTGTGTCACAGAGTTAGTTTCATTCACAGCAGATAAATGAAATTCTGGGAATTTTTTTCTGGACCGGAAGGAGAAAGAGGACAAGAAGTATAGGAAGTTCATCCAGAGGGCTACCAAGAGGGTTAACGGGCACCACAGACTTTGACACGTCTTGCTGGCTGCACACGAGGTACCTCTCGAGGCACTCCACCCCTGTCCCACATACGATGGCTTGCTTTGGGTATTCAAATTTGGGGGGACTGGGGGTGTTCAGCTTTTCCCTTTTGGGGGTTTCCTTTCTGCCAGAAGTGTCTTTCCACTCGTACCCGCTCTAGGCCACACCGCCAATGAGCTCCGTGCTCGTGTCTGCGCAGTGCCGGGCCCAGCGCTGTGCTCCGGCGCCGCCTGGTGGCGGGAGGCGCACGGCGGGGCTGGCTCCAGGGCTGGGCCACCGAGGGGGGACCCTCCGAGACCGAGGATCCTGAGGGTGCGCGACGTCTTTGGCTGGTTTGTGCCTTTCCAGGGAAACAGACTTCCCAGCGGGAAGGTCAGGCAGCGCCCTCTCACAGACATAAGCGCAACCTCTGCTAGTTCTAACTCATCGGGGTCTTCATCTGGAATAAGTAGAAACCTTGCATCAGGCAAACACCCAGGCTGTTTCTAGCGAACATTCTGGGGGTCTGTGGAGAAAGGGAGTATGAATGGCCGTAATTTGTTAAGGGCTCCTGTTGGAGGGGTTCTAAGACTTAGCCCAAACCATGTCTCCAAGACATTGGACACACATGCTAACATATAATCCTGACTCAGTGGGAACTTGGGTAATTATTCCTAAAAAGTGCATAAGCATTGGATTGCTTTGCTAGATAAACATATGGGACTGTGTAAGGGAGAAGGGAAAAGTGTTCCTAAGTCAATGATTGCCTACATTAGCTATGTTCAGTTCAGCCATTAATGCAAAGAACTATTTTCTCTTTTCTCTATTTTCCCAAATCTGCAAAGCCCTTAAGACTTTTTTTTCCTGTAATATTCATTAAAGTTGGACCCCTTTCCACTCTTAAAACAGGTCAAAATTCAAGCCTGTTGTTTCGGTAGAAACCACTTGTCTCCTCTCAGCCTTGATTTTTTTCCTCATAACAGCAAATTGACATAAGTCATTACTATTTATATTTGCCCAAAGATTATTTTGCTTCTCTGAAGACATCACAGAAGTCAAAAGTCATAAATTAAACCTTTCATAAATTAAGAATTTTAACAAAACATTTTTATGCTGGACCAAAATTACAATGTCATTCTTCTAATCAGCCAAAGTAATGCCACCATTACCACAGGGAGGGGTTGCTTTTGCTTTTATATCTAGGAGAGTTTCAGAGCCTGAACTGCTTTACCTTCTCTCTGCAAAGCAGTGTGCAGCCATTCAGAAACACAAGGTACTGGCTCCAGATTTCTATAATCTTGTCTGAAATCAGTGTCCACAGTGCTCTGTCTGGGCTTAGATTTATGTTTAAGGTAAGCCTGCTGCAATAAAATGTATTCTGTGAATTGTAGCCATGTAGGCATAAAAGAGACCAAAATCTCTGGGAAGTGTCCTGAATTTCCCGTAGCTGCTTACACCATTATCACAAAATCAATCACAGATGGTGCTTTTGGTGTTGGCAGGTTGGAAAAAAAATCTCTTGGCTTATATCCTGAGCACATTTGATCTGGACTGACTGGATGGGATCGTGACAGCCCATCATCTTGTCATTAGAACAGAAACACTTTCCTGACTGCAACAAACATTTGGGCAAGGATGAACACTTTCCTTTAAATAGCAAACTTCAGCCTTAAATAGTTACACTTTGCCCTTGCTGTTTGGCTCTGCATACCAAAGACTTAGCTCTTAGCAACGTGAAATCCCATCCTAATTAGCTACTGTTTAACAATACCAAGCTCCTTCTGTTCTGGAGCTACAGAGGAGGGGAGCATTTCACATCAAGTCCAATGCAGTTCAAGACCTTTTCTGTGGAATTCTTTTTCTTTTTCTTTTTCTTTTTCTTTTTCTTTTTCTTTTTCTTTTTCTTTTTCTTTTTCTTTTTCTTTTTCTTTTTCTTTTTCTTTTTCTTTTTCTTTTTCTTTTTCTTTTTCTTTTTCTTTTTCTCTTTCTCTTTTTCTTTGCCAGTGGAAAGTAGCCCTATATGTTAAACCTGAGCCACTCTGTATGAGTAAAAGTGACACTCCAGAAATGAAACCAAACATAACCTGGAGAATCACTTGCACAAAGCATCAAGACTCATGTACCTCACTAGAATAAAAAAAACCACCAGATGACACATGCAGCTCTGCCCACCATAAATGCCATTGACTAATGATGATCATCCAAATATGTGGGTTTGCACTTGGTCCCTTTCTATGCTATTACAAATACTTTCCTCACCTTACAGCATAGACCCTGGATTCAAGTTTCTTTCCTGGAGCAGTCTCAGGACTTGAGAATACATACATAGAATGACAAGGCAAAGTCGGGTTTTTTCAGCCTTTCAAGAAAGCTTGTTACAATCTGTTTCACTTACTAGCCTTGAAACTTTGGCCTAATTTCCATCTCACAAACTTACTCCTAATGACAACATTATTCACAATAATGAAGACTGTATGATGACCTGAAATAGGTCTATTTGCTTTGTATTCCAATATTTTATGGTTATATATTTTTGTGTAATTTTCTATATATTGTGAAGTTGCACAACCCATGTGTTCACATTCTTTAAAAGAAGTCCTTTTGTCTTTTGAAGCGAACAAAAGAACCCCTTATTGAAATGGCTTTGGTGCCTATTTTAAAGGGAAAAACTCCACTGTCATATGACACACTCCAACAACTGCAGGTGAGTATAAAGCAACCTGGCAAAAAACCTTTCCTCAAAAAGCTTTGTTGAGATAAACCTAAAGCCACAAGTCTGAGTCACTGTAAATTGGATCCTTGATCCTTTAATATAATATCCAGCAAAGCTTCATTTTTCAGCCCTGGACTCGGGGACTGAAATTGGTCAGGGTAATTCGAGCATGTTTTGGTTTTTCAAAATCAGTGGGTGCCCCTATGAAGCATACATCACTACATCCCCTGACCTCCCGCTCCATGGAGATGCAGACAGCTCTGCAGAACTATTCTGTTTTCCTAAGATGACAGAGCTAAAAGACCATGTGCTTAGCCAGCTATGGAGTCTGAATAAGGGCTAGATGGTAGAGGTTGCTTCCAGATAAGATTGTTGGAAATTATTACGTGTCATGGAGAAATCTGTATTAGTTCCTGTCAGTGACAGAGTTTGTATTTGTTACTCAGACTGGTAACATGCACTTAAAAAATTAATACCTTTGGATGCCCAGATATCAGCATGGACAAGAACCACAGACAACTGCTCAGACACTTAAAAAAACAAATTCTGCAGATAATTTTCTCTCCTTCTGTCATCCAGCAGGTGGGAGGAGAGCAACACAAATAGTGAACTATAGGGTTAATGGTTGTAGCGTTCCCTGGGAATGCCTGATTTGCTTGTGCACATTGCAGGGTGTATCCAGTTGCTCTAATTTTCATACGACTATCTGCCAGCCTCAGGGAACACGGCAGCACCATTTTTAACTCTCTCTCTTGGAAAGAAAGGAGTTGGATGTCACAGTGTTTGATATTCATGGGTCGTGACAAAGGGACACAGGCTGGGGTTACAGGCCTGCTGTCAGCAGGTGGGGCAGCTTGGACATTGACTTGCCTACCTGTATCTTTTTACTCATCATGTACACATCAGTTTTAGATGTTTCTGAGGTTGTCTAAACACGGCTTCTTGGGAATTCCAGAAAACAGTGCTCTGCTATGCCAAAAATGCCCTAAAAAAAATTAATTAACACAAGTGTAGTGAGGTTGCTGTGCCAGAAAGTGTTAATTTGACTGCTGAGATGACCACCTGGTAATGAGCTTTGGTCTTTTTTCCTTATCCTGACCACAGAGCAAGGGCAATGAGAATACAGGAACTGTAAAAATTGGGGTAAGGGTGTAGAGACCTGGTGAAGTGTAAGGGAAAAGCAAGCAACACCACAGTCTGACTCTCAAAGTGGGGTTTGGGATTTCCTAGTTTATCCAAGTTTTACTCATGGGGCAGTGATGTTTGCAAATAAGTAACAGCTAAATGTTCACAGAATTATGACTACATAAATGTTTTATAGTCAGTACAATACAGTTAGTAGCGTTGGCTCATGCATGGGATTGTGCTAGTGAAACAGCTTATTTGGGGAAGATGTACTTTTTCTTTGTCCTCTGGTCTTATTGCGGGAGTTGAGAAGAACATCAATTGATGGTGAAGTCTGTACCTCTGAGATGGGCTAATAAAGAACCCCTAATTGCTTGTATTAGGATAGACATCCCTTAAGAAAAAAGCCTGCTGAAAATGTAGCTGACTCCAAATGGATTTCATAAACTGATGTCATATTTGGCTGTGTTAAAGTATAATAGAATATTTCTCCTTAATAGCATGCCCAGTGTTACAAGAAAATTTAAAATGGCTCTGAACCAAAAAAGCAACTATGGATTTTTTTTTTCTGAAGAAGTGAAATTCAGTCCTGACACATTTACTCTCAAATTCCCCTTCTATTAGCTTGTATTTTCACTTTGGAATAATATAAAAGAGGTCATTTAGTTCCCTTTTGCAAAGTCAACTACGAAAAACAAACTTTTGAAAGCATTTGGTGGCATAGGTGTGATAGAGGTCAAATTATGAAAGTGAGTCTTACTTATGAATCAGAGCCTAATCTGGGCTTCCTTCTGACTCTCATTTGACCAGTTTAGGATCTGTCTCATGTAGTTTGTCAGGATGTTATAAAACCGAATGTATCTAGTTTGACCATCAGTCTGTGATTATTTTGCCTGACTTCAGCTACTCAGGAGTCAAGAAATAAACCTGAACTTCTCATGTGGCTCCATCTATCATCAGTGAGGATAGGGAAACTTGATTAGTCTCCTTAGGATGGAGTGCATCATCATGCAGAAGTGTCCAGTTCTCATGACTGAATAAGCAGCGAATTGCAGCCCTACTGTTAAGACCTGGATCTGTCCATAGATAAAGAGTGACAACTAATTGTGCAGATGACTTTTACAGCTGACCTCAAAGGTCCAGCAGGACCTCTGCTCACATTCAGCTCACTTGATTGGTTCTCTGCTTCTATTTCTGAAGTCGATTTCTAATGATCAGCACCGGTTTTACTAATCATAACTGTGAGCTTTGCAGGATGACAGGGATTATTTGGTATATGGAACATAATTTCTGGTCTCTTCTATAGATCTCTGGACTGAATATTGTTAAGCAGGAATTCATAGTCAGTGTAAAATATTCAATAATTGTAAGTTACAATATAACAGAAAAATCTAATTTCTTTTGGACATATCATGAACTAAACATTCTACAGGATTATGTGTTTACTTATTTTCATTAAATTGTTTACCCAAAAGATCTTCTTAATAATTTTCCAAAATGAAGATTTACTCTTTAGACAATATTATGACAATCCGTATGCAATTTATGCTGGGGCAATACCTATTGATGGGGAATTTTGCTGTGTAAGATATAGATGAATATTTAATGAAGTAGTTATTTATTTAGCATATCTAAAGAGAGGCAGTCTTTTCCATCTGACTCTTCTTAGTCATCAAAAAGATTTGGGATCATTTAGGTCCCACCCTGCCTAACCCACTGACATTTGTTGTGCTCATGTGTTTACTGTGGGGCTGCTACCAGGACAGTAACAAGATCTGAAAACAGAGGAAGGAAGGAGTTACTTTTTAAAATAGTGCACTAACCTCCCTGTGCAATACTTTAATGTGTTCTTCATCATATGCATGTATATGGCAGGTGAAATACATGATGAGATTAGGACACTGCTTGTTCAGGCTTCTGGATAGTCTTCAGTCCTCTGTGATGAACTTCAAACTTCTTTAGGCCTGAGGCTATCTGGTTAAATGGGAAAAATATTCCTATGTAATGCATTCTGAAAGTGACATAACAAAAATAAGGTAACAGTGAAATATCAGCAACTGTATTCAGTGGAGAGTGCAAGAGAACTCTTTTGCTAGTGAAACTGTTGTATAACTCAAATATTGATTGCTAAGAATAATATTAATTTATGTTAATTCTAAAGAAAGTCATTCCTGTATTCATTGCTATGAAGAAAATTAATTGAACCAGCATTCTGAAAATGGCTGCAATAATTTATACAGTAAAATTATGTGGTTTATTTTGTTTCCAATGAAAAAGTAAAAACTAGTATGAGAGAGTGTATGCTCTGTTTTAGGTACAACTTCCCAGAATTTTAGAATTATTAGTAACTCAGACCCACAGGTGCTTTCATGCATAATGGCTTAATGCAATAAATAATAACAAAACAAAAGATACCATTGGAGAAGAAGAGTCTCTCAGAGACCACTGAATCAGAGTAGAGAATGGGACAAAACACATTAAAGCTGATGAAGAGAAACTCAGACAGAAAAATATGGCAGACAACTGAAAGCTGTGTAAGAGTCACTGGATTTAAAAAAAATAATTTTGTAAGCATAACAGAGAACAACATTATTTAAAATGCCATCCTGGATCAATGTATGAAGTGAAGGCATAGTTAGAAAATAAAAAGCCTACAAAGCAAATAGATAAATGGGAAATATTTAGCAATCAATATAAATTGGAAGCTACATCACATAAAAATAGACAAATTAAAAAGACAACAGAGGGAAATCATTGGCTGGCAGGCCTTAAGAAAATAAAATGATTTTAGAGTATATTAAGAACTATAGAAGTCTTAACAAGGGTACATGCTGCTGCTCAATGCAGATGAGGAAATGATAAAGTTGCAGAAAAGGCAAATATTCCAGACATATTTCTGTTCTGCATTTGGAAAGAAGAAAGATGATGCACTTGTATCACATGGGCTGATGAAAAATTTTCCACTCTGTTAGTGACCAGAAGGAATGTAAAGTATGCACTGGAGGTAAATATTTTAAAATCAGCAGGTGTGGATGGTTTACATGGGCATACTAATAGAGCTTATTTAACTGGTCTCTAGCCTGCTGATAGTGATATTTCATAAATCCTCTAACAGCAAGGAAGTAGCAGAATACTAAAGGAGTATCTGTTCTATGGCAATATTTTTTTTTAATGGTAAAATCAATAATCACAGTAGATGTGCACTAGCAAGGCTAACAGCAGTTTGTGGAAAAAATATTAACTGATAAAGAATTCTTTGACAAAGAATAAGAAAATAAAGAGATGTATTTTCCAGCATCACAATAATCTTGATTAAAAAGTAAATTTTAAAAAAAGGCAAGAATAATTTAAGCACCCCTGCCATGAGCAAGAAGATGACTAAAGATGCTCTCAGGGTTCTTCCTAGCCCTACCTTCTGCAGTTCTATGAAGACAGAACATGGTAACCCACAGAAAGTCCTGACTGGACAAGAGTGAATAAATGTATGGGTTGGGAATCGTGCTTGATTTTATTCCTTAAATTGTTTTGTCACTGAATCAGGATCAGGAGCAACACTAGATCACTCGCATTCTCTGTGAAATATACAGGACACAGGATGGTTGAAGCACAAGGAAAATAGTCCAGCCAAGTTTTGACACAGTAAAAAATAAAGCCATGTCACTTTGCAAAAGCCATGGAAGTAGTATTAGGATGAGTTTTAAATTCAGTTCTATTCAGTATTTCCATCATTACCCTAGAAGTAAATAGAAACTCACTGCTGATAAAATATGCACGTATTTGGAAGCCTGGTGGAATGGCAATGATGAGGGGAAAGCATTTATATAGGGCAGGAAGGATCATCTTCATGTACAAGCAAAAAGCCTTTTACTACAGCCAAATGCAAAATTATGCATGTGGGAACCAGATAGGAGATTAGAAGATGTGTAATCAGAAACTCTACCCTGGAAAAAACAGCACTCTGAAAAGGATCAGGATCATCAGAGTATGGAGCAGTTTTACTCCAGTGAGATACTGTGGCAAAAAGGGTGAAATCAATCTCAAATGCATAAACATGGGAATAGTGAGTACCAGTACCAGGTTGCTGTTTTTCCCTTTGCGGCACTCATTAGACTAATCATATGCAGGATATTTATTTTCAAAGGTTACTGAAAAGCTGGGGAAGGTGCAAGGGGAGCTTGGTAATTATTCAGGATCTAAAGAAAATGCCTTATTGTAGAAACCTTTCAGTGCTCAACCTGTCTGACTTACTGAAAAGGAGATGATTTGATTTATGGCTTGATTAATTAATTGGTACTGTTGGAGGCATAAAATACTAGCAGGAAAGGGCTCTGAGCAGACTAAGTTGTACTGAGGACTGAGTGGAGGAGCTATTAAGCCAGACAAATTCAAATGAAGAATGAGACACAGAAAATGATTAACCACTAGAACAAGCTCATGTGGTGAATTCTTCATCTTCTTATGTCTTCATAAAAATTAGGCATTTTTTATCAGCCTACAGCCAACTGCCAGTTGTCAAGAATGAGTTGTAGCTTTTAATACTGGAATATATCCATGAAAATTAATGGTCTATGATAGCTAAGAGGTCATTCTAGGTGATAGCAATCCCTGAGATACATTACATTGTAGAAGATAGATATATTTATTTATTTATTATTATTATGATGTCAAGAAGCAGTAGATAAACGTGCAACTTCCTCTGTGTTTGGACCTTTAAGTGCTACAATTTAATGATAACAAGATGAATTTAGGTTGCCAAGATAACTGATGATGGAAACTGGAGGAGTGTAAAAGTCCATTACTGATTTTCTCTCTTTAGATACTCCAGAATAATGTCCCTTTATCAGGTGTATTAGCATAATCAAAGGAAATACAATTTGCTGGGTGACTTCCTTTCTCTTTCTTTGTTCCTCTGCCTAGAAATGTCCTTGGCTGTGACATGCATCCATGATAATTAAGTAACCTGGCCTTATTTCAGAAGTTTTTGTTGTTCTAAAAGCTCCTGGCCTGTGGAATGTTCTTGGGCAGCTCATTGCAGATATTTGAAACATGAAAGTAGAGAGTCGAATGATGATTTTTATCTCTGAATCATTTTATGTAGTCCTTTGACAAATCCACTTGATGCATCATTTCAAATCTCAGAGGAACACTTTTTCAGTTTCATTCCTATTATGTAATTTCTCTCAACCATCTTCATTTATCTTTGTTTTTAAATTGTAATCTTTGCCTTTTCCATCACTTCACCCTATCCATTCCCCTCTAATCCCTAGTTTATTATCACTACTTGACTGATGTTTGAGAAATGTATTGTAAGTGACTTGGAGCAGAGACTTGTCATTTTGCTGTTGATCAGAGCACTTTGCACATGTCGCATCGTATAAATAAAAACTACTGTTCCAAAAATATTCAGTGTCTCAGTTATATTTTGCAGTATAATATGTAACAGAAACACTTCATGAAAAATAATTATTTATTACAATTATCCCATCTCTGGTGCTGACACTCAAAAGCATTTTAGGTAAAACATGTGCAATGTCTCTTCTCTGTCTCCTTAGCTAGCTTAGAGTTACAAGACATGTCAATGAAGTGCTGTTTGCCATTCTAGAAACTCTTCAAATGTAACACTTCTTCACTTGTCCTGTTCTTCATTGGCTTGTCTCAAAGCCTCCTAGCAAAGGAAATGTGTTCCCTCTTTTACAGCAGGGGAAAAACAGAGGAGTGAATTTGAGGGCATTGGGAAGGCCTGAAGCACACCTGTGAGTACAACCAAGCCTCCAGTTTCCTGCTGTTTTTAATGGGAAACACATCTCCCCAAAACAGATTATTGGATCAAGTTGGACTGGACATGTTCAGGTTTGTAAAGTGGTTTACCTCTCCCCAAACCTATGTTTGCATTTGCTGAACCTGGCAAAATAAGAGAAAACAGGATTGCTGCCAAACCCTTCAGGTTCTGTAATTTCCATGCTTATAATATTTCCTTTTCTTCTGCCCTTGAATCTAGAATAGAAACCATGAAGGATTCTTTTTAGTTATTGTCATTAAAAATTCAAGCAAACACAGGCTAACTTAGTCAGACATCAGTCACACGTCAGGTAAATCTTGTCTGCTGCTTGTTCTGGAGATCTCAAGCTGCTGTGTTCCAAAGGACCTGTCTGGCATCTAACCCACATGAAGGCAAAGGTGGCAGAAGCTAGTGGAGGACATTAGTTCTCTGATGAGAAATTTTTCTCTCAGTCCAAAGAGATGATCCCTGAACATCCCAGAGGAAACTCACAAGCTTTGGCAGTCCCTATGAAATAATGTCTTGCTAACATTTTTTCCCATGGATACCTTGAATAGGAACACCCATGGAGAGAGCTTTCCTAAATAGGGAAATGCTTTGCTGCCTGGCACTTTGGTCACATCTCTTAGGAGTAAAAGTTTCCTATTTGCAGTGTTTAGTTTCACAGCCAAGCTCTTACCAAGCCAAAAGACATGGCAGGTGTCATGGTTTGACCAGGAAGGAGTGGGAATTCTGGGAAGCTGTGGTCAAACCAATGAAGGTTTTGGGTTTCATACTGACACCTGGTGTAGCCAGTGGGGTTTGGACACACCTCCGAGAATACACAGGGGTTAAAAGCAAGGCACTGCCCTGGCACTTCCTCTTTTGGACATCGTCGGGCGAAGAGTTCAGATCTCTCTCCCCCGCCCGGCCCGCTGCTGCTGGGCGGGGGAGGGGCCAGCCATGCGGTAGGCCTGGGGCCTGGACAGAGGTGGGGGTTGAGGGGGCTTTCAAGGATGGAAGGGTGGGGGAGCCCCAAGAGACATCGAGACATCGGGCAGCCAGCCCCCCCCCTCCCCCCAGGAGAGCAGCCAGCCAGGAGGAGAAGGAGGGAGACTGCCCGGCCGGAGCGGCAGCGTGTGGGCAGCGTGCGTGGGAGTCGCTCCGGGACCGACAGCAGAGACTGGAAACTTTTAACCCTTTCTTGCATGATTGGGGCCTTACAAAAATGCTAATCCTCCTCGAAGCTGAATAAGAAGGGAGATGAGAGATGAGATGACTTGGCCCGGAGATTGTGGAGATGATTGGATGGGGAGAGATGATTTGGAGTGGCCTTTTGGCTGGACTTTTTCTTGTAGCCATGGACTCAGTTGTTCCTGTGACACAGACTGCATTTAGGGGGAGGCAGTGCCTCAAAACCAGGAGGGTTCATTTGTGAGGACCCCCCGGCCCCAGGGGGTTGGAAAAATATGGGGGGACAGTTGTCCCAAAAGCAGAGACTGTGCCTTTTTGGAGTGAGACAAGGCATCCTTGAAAGACCACCCTAAAAGCAGCTCTGGCCATGTCTCGGTGGTGAGAGCACTGGGCATGGAAGGAACATGTCACAAGCGGCAAAAGGACTTTTTTTTTTCCCCCGGGCGGTGCCGAAGTGACAAGGAAGCATCCGGGATTTCAGTGTGTTTCCAGGAGAAGCCTATGGAACAAGAAGGACTCCTTTCCTCTTCATGAACTGCAGTTTGAGTATACTAAAGTGTCGTGCCGGGCTGGGCAGTTGGTGTTTTTGAGAGAATGTATTGGATTGGGAAAGTCAGGTGGTGGGGGAAGGAGGAAAATGGGTTTTTTTGTAAGGTTTTCAATTCTTTTCTTTTTTTTTCCCTTATAGTCTCTCCCTATTTTCCTGTAGTTAAAGTAATAAAGTGGTCTTTATGTTTAAGTTAGAGCCTGTTTTGCTTATTCCTGGTCACATCTCACAGCAGACACCAGGGTGAGGCATTTTCATGGGGGGCACTGGCTCTGTGCCAGGCTCAAACCATGACAGCAGGTATCTGTTAGAGAAAAATGCTTTGAAGGAAAAAAAAGCAAAATACTAATGTAAGCTTTACTATTATTATCTATATCTAAAGGAAAGAAAAATGCTCTGAGTCAGGAAATTATTTCAACAGTCACAGAGAGAAAGCCAAGGGTTTTCAAAAACAGCTCTGGCTTCCTTGGGGATTGCTGTCTAACCTTCAACATTTTGAAGCTGATCCCAAGGACTGCACCATACTACAGAGACTGGCAGAGGCACCATTAGAAGAACAAATGTTTAAGTCGCTTCAATTTTGTGCAGAGATAAGTTAAGACCCTTCATGGATGCAACTTCTGCCTCTAACCCTTTACGAGGAGTGATGAATATGGGGCTAGTGTCTGAACCATAGAAAAAACCCAAGGCCGTGACACAAGCAAAAGAAAGAGAGGAGCCGTCATTCCAGGGAGTCTCCACTGGCTTGGACGAACAATGTTTGAAAATTTCCTTTATCTTTTCTTCAAAAAGCTCAGCAAATCTATGGCTTGCATTTTTTCTACCTGCACCATAGGGAAAAAGAGACAAAGAAAGCAATTTCTATGGTATTGCATGAAGACCTATGCAAGCTGATGTGAGACAGTACATGACTTGTGGTATTCTTCAAAATCCATTTTCTACTTCAGGTATTTGAATAACATTTGTCACCACAGTGGTTGGGGCCCCTTCAGGCAAAAAAAAAAAATAAATAGTTCCTTCTTTCATTTCCTTGTAGGCCTAAAAGTGACTCTTTGTTCCTCAGTTTCCTGTCAGAGAAGCACATATTTTGGATGTAGATCCATGGAGGGTTATTAAATAAACACAGAACATCTACTCTTTATTCTATACACATATGGAGATGAAATTCCCAATTTCCAATTGTGGGACCTCCTCAGGAAAACAGGACAGAAAAAGGCAAACTTCCCCAGGGAGGGAAAAACCCTGACTGGATCTTGACAGGTTTTAAACAATTGTGATGAATTTTTCATGACAGATGTTTCCTTCAAAGCACTGTCTGGGCTATGTAGAAAACGGGGAGTGTTATAAGGTGAGATTCTCATTTAATTTGCTGCAGAACCCATTACCATGTTTAAAGTGAATCAAGAAATTAGGCCAAGCATGACTTAATAAGCCCGGCCTTAAACCCTGCTCTGGAAATATGGATCCCATTCCTCAGTAGTTCCTAAGCAATATCAGACAAGCCACTTGGACTAAACCAGTAAGACTGATTTCCAGGTGCATCTTTTTCAAGACCAGGACTGGATATACAGAAGGGATGAACATCCACTGGATTAAACTGTAATTTAAATATAAAGAGCCATATAAAACTAAATTCTCTGGGGAAAGAGAGATGCTATGAATCTCAAATTTAGAATTCTTTTAAATTGAAACATGTCTGAACTTCAAAGCCTAGTCTGCAGAGAAAGATCTTACCTCACTGGGAATGACTACAGTGGCAGTGATACTTGTGATGCCACTTTCTAAGATGCTTCCATACAGCCATATGTTATGCTAGACCCAAATGAAGAAACCCTTCCAGAACCAGACAGTCTGGTGCAGAAACATCTGAACTGGTTTTGGGCACACATATAGGAACTAGATCAGGTATTATATATGATCTATGCTATTTCAGAAAAAGGCAACACACACATGAAGATCAGCAGCATTCCCTGTGCCTGTTTACAAGTGGCTGCAGAGAGCCAGAGAAGCCTTATATCACCACAAACTTTTCATCTTGGACCCAGCTTCCTGTGCATCCAGAGCATCCCAGCCTGGATGCTCTGCAGAGAATGGTGCTCACTCCCAGCATGAGGCCTTGGGGAACTCAAGCTTCCTTGTGAACACCTGACAAAAGGGCAGTTCTAGAAATTGTCTGCCTTTGTCCCCAGGCTTCATCCTACTCCCACTTTCACTGTATTATAATCTCAACTTCTTTCTTTTTCTCTCTTCCTTTACTAGCTCAAGCTGAAGGAAACAAGGCTGAATAGAATAATAACAGCTCTTCTGGACCAGCTAATGCACCTAGGGAGAGCTGAACAAGCTCCCAGGTGTACAGCACCACCATCAGGTGCTCACTCTGACATTTTTCCCTCCTGCCTTTCCCCTCAACACAGTACACACAGTGTCTCCACTCCCCTCACCCTGCTTCACTGCCTCCTCCTTCCTTTCTCCTCATTCTGGGAGCCCTCTCCTTTATCCTTACCTCCTCCTTCCTCTCTCTGCATGATGTGACTAGACAGGAGAATACAGATTTATGTATTCCCTACACGTGCTTCTCATTTTTTCCGATCCATCTTTGGATGTTGATAACTCCTTCTTATAGGTGAGTATCTCTCAGCTCACTTCTTCCTCTCTCTTTGACCTTTCCTCTGCTCCTTGTAAGGCATTCTCTCCTCTCATGCTGTGAAACATTCATGCTGTCTCATACTGTGAAATTCTCTCTCTCATGCTCTCTTGACTATATCTCTAGCATGGTCCTCAGTGCTTTCTAAAGGATGCTATTTCACAATAAATACATAAGCACTGCTTCAGGCTGCTGTCTTCTCCAACTGCCTAATTGGATATGGTATTTCAAGGTGCTCTTTAGAAGTTCAAAGATGTCTTAGCTATTTTACCATTTTACTTCCCAGCTCTGTTGAAATTTATACAAAGCAATTGTGGGTTTTTTTATCCAGCTGGAGGTGACCGGCATAAGCAGCGCTGCCCTAGCTTGCACAGCTCGGTTGTTGAGGCAGGGCTAGCTGTGCGTTATTCTCCATTTCCCCTTTAAAACGCTCCATCTTTCTGCATCTCCAGCTCTCACAGTGAGATTGTGCAATCAGGTGACTCGGTGACAGGCTGGTTTGCTGCATTGTGGCATCCTCGGAGCAGCAGCGAGGTTTGTACACAGAGCTCCCCGGGCGAGCAGAGGGAACGCGGGGCAGCCGCCCGGGCACTCCGCGGTACGCAGAGCCATCGATGCGCGGCCGCGGCGCCTCCGCTGTGCGCAGCGTCTGCCGGCCCTGCCGCCCTGGGGCTCAGGGAGCCGCCTCTCCAGAGAGCACCTGCCTTTAACAGAGCCACTGCTGCCAGACATCTTGAGAATCCTTCACCGTAATTGATTTGGGGCCTGCACAGATCCGATGTTGCCTCATTATTGGGACTACTTATTATTGAAAGCAGAAATGCTGAGTCATTAAACAGAGGTCATAAAAACATCCTTATTCTGCTAAAAGCATTAGCTCATCATTTCTGGTACTACACAAGGTAGGAGTCCTTGTGCCTGTGAGAAAGAAAATGTGGACTGCATCAGAGGCCTGGGAAGATCAAACAAGAGCCCTAAGTCAGTGACCCAGGAGGAAAAGCCGGGTGCTGGTTAAAGACAGATCTCTGGGCTCAAGATCAATTGCCATTTCTGCATTTGTGTCACTTCAGGTTACCATTTTATCCCAGAATATGTTAATGTCTCTCTGTGGAGATGGACAGAACTAAAAACCTTGCTCACTTTTGTCTGAAGACTATAAGGCTTTCAGAGGCACTACCCAGCTACCCCTAACCACAAAGAGCTGCCAGTTACCTCCACCTGCATTCTTTCAGAGGTACGGACAGGGCATTTGTTTGCTTGAACCCTGGTTCAGGACTGCACTCTCCCGATTTCTCATTCCAAAGAAGGGCATTTTTTTCCTGTGTTCTTGTGCTGCCAAAGAGTTAAGGTAGCCAGAGAAAGGATTTTAATTTATTTTTACTACCTGTGCTTGAAATTTATTTTCTTACTATTCTTCCTCGGGCAGTTTTCTGAATCTGGAGATCATTCTGGGTGGAAAAAACCATTTTTCAGCGATTGTGTTTCCCTATTGTAATACTGAAGCTGCAGACAAATACTTCCTTTGATAGCTGTGTTTGATTTCCTGCACTGCAGGGATGTCCTGTCAGCGTCCAGATCCAACAAAGGCGCATGGGGGTTACATCCCTCAGCTGATGGGGTATGTGTGTTTATTTGTTTTTGTTACGGATTTCTTTGGAGGAGTAAATATGAAGGACTCGTACTGCAGGTTCACCAGCCAAGGCGCACTGTGCCACTTCGTGTTCCCGGCCGGAGCCAACACTCCAGGCGTTTGGGAAGGGCAGGGTGTTCCCGACGCTCACCTGAGCACACACCGGCCCGCACCGGCAGGGTCCGGTTCTCCAGGGGACGCCGGTCCCTCCCTTGGGGCTACCCCGCCGCCTTCAGGCTCCGTGCCCCGCGATGGCCCCGGGAGGGCTCGCCGGGCCGGCCCCCCCGCCTGCGGGCCGAGGGAAGCGGCTGCAGGCCGGCAGGAGGACGCGGGGCCGGCGCCGCGGGGCGGGGGAGGCAGTGCGAGGCAGTGCGGAAAGAGTTAAGGGAAGGTGGCGGGGCAGGCTGGCTGTCGGGAGCGAGCATGTGCAGATTGAAACCGCATCCATACTACGGGCGAGTGTCACTGGCACACTTCACCTCCCGCCGGCCGCGGGGCACCCATGGACACCGGTGAGGACACGAGCCGCGGCCGGGCGGGGGGGCCGAGCGGCGGCACCGGGAGCTGCCCGCGGCCGCTGCCCTCACGGCCGCCCCGCCGGGGGTGCGCGCGGCCCACGGCGGCCTCCCCGCAGCCGAGCGGCGCGGGGGATGCGCTGCCCGGGGCGGTGGGCGGGGATGGCGCCCGGCGCCGTTGGTTTCGCTTTCTGGCGACGGGAGGGCCGTGCCGCCCCCGCCGGGCGGGTGCCGGCCGGGGTGAGACAAAGGCGGGCGGCCGAGCGGCAGCTTCCCCGCCAGCGGCGGGCCCCGCGGGGACACCGGGCACCGGTGTGTCGCCCCCTCCCGGGGAGCGGCGCAACCCCGCGGGCCGGGCCCCGCCGCCCCCCGCAGCTCCTCGGGGCGGCAGCGCGGTGCGCGTCGAGGGGGGTTTGCTCCGGAGAGCCCGGCTGCGAAGTTTCGGGGCTCAGGGAAGGGAGGGTGGAGGGGTTGTTGAAATCGGAGCTGTTTTTCACTGGACAGTGCCTTGTTTTTTTTTCCTTCCCCATGAAAAGGAAAGAAATGTCTTGAAACATCTTTTTGTATTGATTTCTGTAAAACTTTATTCCAGGCAAGGGGAAATAGCTCTGAATGAGCCCAGCGTTTGCAGAGCTGAACTGGGAGGTGGGAACTGGCTCTGCTCCGTTCACTGACTTTTCTGCAACCTTGTGAATTACTCCTGTGTGTAAAGCCAGAGGTCAGGGATACGGATACTACAGTCAGCTGAAAATGAGTTTTTTCTTTTCTATTAAAAAAAAAATTAAAGTAGTCTCAAGATGTTTACTCTTGTTCCATTTTTGGAATGGAAAAATAATAAGAATAGCTGAATTTTTGCAAAATGGAAAATCTGATTCCTTCTGTTCCCCATTCACTCATTTACCCTAGGGTTTTGCAAATTGTTCCTAGGATGCTTAGGATCAGGGATGCTGGGGAGGATTCCCTGTCGTGTTCATCTTAAGCTGACCATTACACTGGGACTTCCTAGAGATCATTTCACATTGCTGGTCCAAAATTACTGGGGATGTACAAACTTGTTAAGCCTCATAATTACACAGCAGATGCAGAAAAACTCTGTTACGTGAAATACTTTGTATTGTTGTCTGGCATTGTTTATTTCACATGTTTTTCCTGTTTTCTCTTATTTCTGAGGGAAAAAAGCGGACCCTGCAGGAGCTGTTTTTTTTCACAGGCAAGGTGATAACATATCTGTGACTGTGCATTGGGGATTTGCAAGAACAGATTGCCCAAAGAGTTCTATTCTGTGTTTTCCAGGAGCACAAATGCAGTAATATATGTACAGCATCAGTTAGAGATGGGGCTGGCTACTGTTTGGTGGTAAATAGGAAGCAATTAAAACAAAAATAACTATAAATTATTAGGAAACAGAAAAGAAAATAAAGACTTACTGACATGGAGTCAAAATGCCTGTAGGCACTTTCAGCCAGCACTGAGGAAAATTGTTTAGGAAATCTGTAAGATACTCTTGTGTCCATACACATCCGGAAGGTCCTTTTTGAATCCCAGCACCTTGTCCCAGTGATAAGCTATGACTTCTTCCACAGAGAAATGTCAGTTTTCCCGTGTTAAGTAACATCAGCTTGCTACTGTGGATAAGTTAAGATTTTTCATTAAATCTGAAAGTAGGTATTTTCTCCCTGAGGAATGTATACTCTTGGCATGTATATCTGAGAATTTCATACTTCTCTGTTGAGGCTGCCACTGAAGAACATGGGTGTCTCTGTTTATAGAAGAGGAAACTGAGGTAGGGGAAAATGGCATTTCACAGGTTGTTGTCAAATTGAAACAAGACAGCTCCAAGTCCTTTGGTTTAACTGGTAGCTACAGTAGCTTTCTAAACAAAGCTCAGCAAAAGTGCTAGAAGCAGCTGATTCAGAGTGAAACATTCTGAGTTTCTCTGACCAGGGTAATACTGAAAAAGCATGTAGTATAGTCTGGTGGAAAGGAAATGGAGGGGCAAGCAGAAGTTGAGGCAGTACTGCTTGCTGCCGCATAGCTTCTTGCTGAGGCTCTGGCAGCATGTCTGTAGCCTTGGTCAGTATTGCTGTACCCACTCTACTGAAGGCTGATGGTGGAGGCAGAAAACAAGCTGCTTCCTTGGAGAGTTCAAACCTTGGAATTCTTATGGCAAGATCCCATGGTAGTTTACAGAAGTGGGGTCTAGACCAGGAGGTATGGATAGCACAGGTGTGTAGGTTGAGAGCAACCTAGATCTCTGCATCCATATGGAAATGATACCTGGTAGTGGGGACTCTGCAGTTTTGCCGGCAATGTCATAACATTATGTGGTGCCAGACAGTGAAAGGCAAATTTAACCTTGAAGGGAGATGCAGGTTTCTAGCTTAGAGTGTAAGGCAGGAGGAGGTTTTTGGATAAGGTGATGAACTCAACATCGTGTGGAGTCTTTTAAGATATCTTTTTACAATCTATACTTTATTTAGCATCTTGGAGATATTCTAGGGAGTGAAGATGTAGGGAACCCTTTGGCCTTGTAATTTGAGGATCTACTTATTCCCACACGTCAAGAAATGGGGAGAGGAGTTGTTTTCTGGCATTGTAAATACGCTTTTAATACCTGTCTGCTTGGTTAAGGCAGTAACTGTCCTTGGATCAGGTGTTTCAGGGCTGCTGGCAGGCGCTGCATCGTGTCCAGGAGGGGTGTTTCTTCTCATGGCTTAATTAGTCAGATGAATTAAAGTTTTACCTACAAGTTTTACTTGAATTTAAGTTTTACTCTCCAAAGTGTTGGAAATGAGCAGCAGTTGGGGACTGATCATGCCAGGAAGGTGTGGAGGGGGAGTGAGGGGGAGGAGAGGAGACTGTGCGCTCTTCCTGTGGAGATTGGGGAGAGAGGAGGGGAGAACCCCCAGCTTTTTGCTATCATCACATGCTTTGATGGCAAGTCTTGTTTGTATCCTCAGAATCGTACTTGTCACAGAGTCTGGGGCCAAGCAGCTCCTTTTTCTGCAGCGTGGAATCGGTCACTAAGCGTCATCTCTGTGAGACTTGTTTGAAGAGTCCAGTCCTTCTTTGCAAGTTTTGGAGTTACCTTGCTGGCTGTGGTTGCTTTCTTGTGCTCCTTGTTCATGGTATGCACCTCTAGTCTCCTTAGACTAAAGAACTTTTGTCCTTATCAAAGTTGTTGAGCTATGTTGCAAGAAACTTAATGAAATTTTAATAAAATTATCTGCAGGAAATTTGACTATGTTTTAGGCAAAAGAGTCCTTTCTGTTAAGCTGTCTGACAACAGAAAGAAATTTTTCCTCATAGAAGATGATTGGAAAGCATAATGAAAAAGCTCTTAAAAAGGAGAAAATATATTGGGGAGGCTTAAAGAGTGGTGGTGTGGAGGAGACCTTGTTCTGATGGTGAAATCATAGAAGCAATGGAAAATTTTATTGTTGCAAATTGTACCTTAGGATTCTTTGTTTCTGGATTGCCTTCAACAAATACCATGTTAAAGAAAATGAAATTAAGTTGTTGTGTTGATTTGTTTCTTTTTTCAGTCTCAGACAGCCTGCTATTATATGGTAAGAGGAGAGGTAACAACATGCTAATTAAAGGGCAGCGGTGCTTCATTCCTTAGGGCTAATTATTCTCTAGAAAATGGGTCAATTACTTAAAGAAATTGTTTACCAGCAGGAGGTAGGAAAAGCCTTTATTCTCACTCTTTACCACCCTTTTGTGGGAAGCGCTTCCTACCTACATAGCAGTTGCAGTACCTTGCTAAGCTTTCAGGTGCCAGAGCCACGCCCTGCAGATGGGGAAGTGGCACCTGAGCAAACCTGTATGCGGTCACTTCTGTCCTGCGTGCTCCTGTGTAGCTGCGGATGAGGCTGTGTCCAGTGGTGTTCCTGGGTTTTTTCTGGAGTGAAAGAAGTGAAATTGAACAATTCAAGTGGGAGTTCTGTTTCAGAACAAAATTTACTTGATGTGAAAGGTAAAGTATGGTATATTTCCTTGCTTCTTTTGAAAGACGTTTCGTCATCGTAGTTAGCTAATGTTTTCCAACATAAAAGGTATTACCTGTTTGTGGCTTGCTTATAAGGTTTGTAAATGATCTCTTCTCAGATCTGCTTCCTGTATGTGTTTCAGTATTCTCTGGTGGCTTTCTCACCTGACCATACTGCTTGCTTTAGCTCTGCAGGCTCAGTACAGACTGGGTGAGGGAGCGGAGGGCTGGTTAGCTGTCTATGTCAGAAATGAACTGGTCTGCTTTTCACATTTCGCTTATGATATATGAGGCAGGAGTATCCAGATGGTTCCCGAGTTCCTCGGTAAGGTGGCTGTGCAGGCGACCACAAGAAGTATTGAAAGAAAGCCAGACTGGGCAAAGGCTTTGGCTCTGAAGGAGCAGATACCAACATCTGTGCCAATTCAGAACAACGCTCTCTTTCTGGTTAGTCAGAGCGCTACATTCCTGGCTGTAAATGATACACCCAATAATGTCTGCTGTGAGCCAGAGCTTATGCACCTTACAGTCCAGCTAAAATGAGTGTAAAAGGCTTTGCAGGTGCATGCTGCTCGTTAACATGTCCTCAGAGGTGAAATAAAAGCTAGACTGCTTTAGAGATTTGTTTGTAGGCATATCTGAATGAGCATACCTATTAGTTACTAGGTCAGAGGTGTCTAATCATTGCATAGAATAGGGAAGTGTTTTATGTTACCCTTTCTTTTGTTCTGGATTTTTGTTGGTGTCAGTGCTCACCACAACCTTATTTTGAAACTCCCCCGCCCTCACACGCTTGTGTCAAAGCTGGATTAAATGACTGAGGGAATCTTCCCTACCACAGATGCTGTCTTGCTTTCATTGCATAAGATACAAGCATTAGTAGTCACTAGGTGAGTGTTGATAGCATAGCATGGTGAAGCTGCTGTTTGACTTCTTCCTTGCTGGATCTTTGCTCTCAGGTGTGCCATTTATTGGATGCAGCCTTTATGAAGAACTTCTGTGGAGCACCTCTCTGTCCTGTTTTCATGATTCTGCTGGGAGCATGATGAAGTACTTCTGAAGGGGGGAGCTCTGTCTTTAGTATGGGTAGCTCTAGCCTAGTGCTGTATGTACTGTCAAGTTCCTTCTGGGAATGGGGAGTCTGTTTTGTTTTTTTTCTTTCATTCAGAATGCATGCACAGATCATGATCTAAATCATTTGGCTCCACCAGCCTAATCTGGACTGAGAAATCTTGGCTGGGGCTGTGTCTATGCAGAGCTCTAGGTAGTCATTCCTCTCTGCTTGCGACAGTGTTCCTGATGATAGCAGTGGATTTGGCTGTTTCCTCTCCTGCTAACTGACCTAGCAAAGCCAGACTTGCTTAACCCATGGGACACTTTGAGCCACGTGTTTTCTTTGTGTTTTGTGTCAGCAGAGGTTTATGGTAAGGATGCTTCTAGTAAGTTCCAGAAGAAGAGTTATTTACTTTTGTAATTTCTGTTGTTTTTAAGATGTGTATGGTTTCCCCTAGTGGTACAGTAGATACCATGTGATTTGATTTATTTTGATCCAGCAGTTCTTTCTAAGACAAACTTCACAATTAAGCTTTTAATTGGAAGTGGACTTGTACAGGAGCTTCAGGATGTAGCACACATTTTATAAAAATGCTTGAATGTCTAACTGCGGAGAGAAAAGCTGCTGTGAAGGTAATGTCATGATTCCTTAGCAATATTGAACTTGGCTGCTGTTGCTTTTGGTTTTCCTTTGCTGCTTAATACTTTACCATGGAGATGAGATACTTTCCAAACCATCAGCCTCAGCCACTTGAGCTGACAGAGGTTAGCATGGTATTAGGAGTGCCCTGGGCAGCCAAGCCATTTCCTGTGCAGTGGGATACTAAGGTGCATATAGAAAGAAGGCAATTCATTATGTCATATTATGTTGCCTTATAAACTGTGGATTTGCAAAAGGTCAACTTCTAGAATCCATGTCCTTCTCTTAGATAGTTACTCCAAGTTGGGGTATGCTGCCTTGTGTATGGGGCAGTGGGAGTAGGTTTTTTGTTCTATTTCTTCTTTCCCCAGCTACATATCAGACATAGAAAGTGGGAAAATGTTGCATTCTGATGCGAGAAATATAGTTTCCTTGGTTTAAGAAACAAGGACTGGACAATGTCATGACAATGATGAACATTTGCTACGCTTAAGGACCATGGCTTAGCAACGTTTGGAGTACTAAAAAGCTGTAAGTGCAAACACCAGCACTTCCACTGCATCTTTCATTTGAGAATCTCTCAGTTCTTAATGAATTTTCAGTGTGTCTCTGTGAGGCTGGTATTATTAGTGTCATTTTGCAGACAAGTAGATAAAGTAAAATGCTTGTATAAGCACATTCAGCAAGCCAGGAAAAGCAGGAATAAAATTCAGGAATACTAATGTTTCAGCCTGCTTTTGAGCTACTATCTTGTACTTTTTTTCCAGAAAAGAAAGACATGAATTTTTGTAGCTTTCCTGCCCCCATCCCCCTCTTTTCTTTCTCATTGGGTTAGGCTGCATAAAAGTGAGACATTATTATGCAACATATCCAAGTGTGCATGTGATACTTGAAAAAATGGTAATCAGATAAGTTGCCAGGCAACAGTACCCTGCCTTCAATTACCAAAACGCCAGTGAGTGTGCTTTCATGATATAACATGGGTGCTGTACTTCTTCATAAAGAAAGTGTAGGTGGAGTTTTGTAAGAGTTGCCCTTTTTTAACTCCTCTGCTGCTTAATCTGCCATATTGTGAGGTCAGATTTGACCCCAGTTTTAGAGAAGAGCATTCACCAAACCTGAAATCAACAAAATCAACAACGAAGTTAGGTGAGCTCTCAAAGTTAATGAATGGTGTGTGAGCATATATGAGTAAATAACCATTCCTGGCAGTGGGTCTGTGAGTGTTTGATGGTTCAACAGCTTACAACAAGTAGGTCAGAGCTCATCCTTGAGACTGTGAAAATGAAGAAAATGGGTGAGAGATTTATGTTAAAAGGTAGATGATACTTGCATCTACCAAGTAGATGGCAAGCTGTGATAAGTATCAAAACACTCATGGTGGCCCCTTGGCTCAAAAATATTGAGAGCCAGGGTAATTAATGAAAATATGAATGTAAATCCAGCTGGTTCATTTCCATTGCCTTAGCAGAAGCAGAATGGAAGGAACATAAGAAGGGATGAGTGTACACAGAGGAGAAAGTGATAGTCTAATAATGGAAGACAGCATGAGGGAATTCAATTGTGTGTTTGTTTGAAATCTGAGTTTAATTTATTTTTCAAAGATATTGCAAGGTAACAACAGCAAAAAAATAAAGACTTTTGGAAGTTATTTAAATGCATTTTTGGTTTTGGCAGTAAATACCCACAGAAGCATTTGCAGAGACTGTAGTTGTGTGGGGATGCAGGCATCTGGCCAAGCCTCTTCAGCTGTTGCGTGGTGGCATGGCTTTTAGAAGAAATCTGAAACTCCAGAGGTCTAATGTGCTTCTCAGGGCTTTGACAGAAGTTTTCAGTAGAGATAGGGCACCCACCTAGATGTATCTGGGAAAGGATGCCCATAGCCTTGAAATCACTTGTTTTCCTTGGGTAAGTGCAAGTCGTTGCTTTATGGAGTAGGTTTTCCAATTACATTTCTGTTGTTCCAGAAGGAGCAAAAGGCATTTGCATTTCAGGAGATAAGGGACTGTGTCCTACGTGTCCCTCTGCAGTATTTCAGTCCAGTGTAGGAAGAGGTTCAGAAGTCCTCATCAAGAGACATGGTGGGACTTCAGTTAAAAGGGAAATCTGTATCATCCTCTGTGTAAGTCCTGCCAAAACAGGGGGAGTTTCTGAGAAGACACAGACTCACTTTCTGTTTCCAAATTTGGCACTTTCTTCTCAGGAGAATCCCAGATAAGTCACAGAGCAATGTTGTGACTTGATTTTTCTGTTGCACAACTTACCACCGGTTAGTTGCATGGGCCTTAGCTCTCTTTGTAGATAATTGTAGAAATAATGAAGGGATGTAAATACTAAAAGAGACCGTTGAAGGAATGTTCAACTAACCACTTTCCAGTCAGGAATTTGCTTTCTTTTTCGTTTGCTTTTCTTTGTATTTTCACTTGATGAGCAATACTGCTAGATTATGCTCATGTATAGTCTCCAACCTGCTGACACCAGGAATGTTTGTGTCAGAGGAACAGCCAGAGCTGTTCCAGGAAGTGCTGTTTTGGGAAGTCTACAATTTTAGTTTTTAACTGTTTTTGTATATACAAGTGCATGTTCACACTATTCTGTCTGGGTTTTTGTTTGATTTTCCCTTACTAGAAACACTACACATTTTGAATCATTAGTATTTTGACACAGAAAGTCCATTTATATACAAAACGAAAAACAAATCACCTTTTCTGAACAGTTTAAGCTTTGTATTAATCATGTGAGCCTTAAGGTCAAATCTTCAGCTCTACTGCTCTGCTCATGTCTTTTATGACATAGTCTTTACTAATGGAGGTTTTCTTCAATGAGTGGTTTTTTTCAACTGTAGGTACATTTGTAACCAAAGGTATGGTTTCTCCAGCACTCTGAGTTCAAAGTGATGCAGTATTTTGTGAAAAGGGAACTTCCTGCTGGGCTGTGTGCTGTGAGTCAAATCTGAGAGATGATGATACAGCTGAAAACTAGCAAGCTTTAGGTACCATGGGGTAGCATTCAGAGGGCTGATGAGTTCCTTGGTCTGGCTCCAGGTGAAGCCCCATGGGTGGCCTGAGTGCTGGTGCCAGGGAAAGGGATGGACTGAGAAGGACTGTGTTGTTCTAAAGTTAGGTTGACTTGAAGCCTTTTGTAGTATTCATGTTTCTGCATTTAAGGAGTTGGAAGTGTGTTGCAGTTGCTTATTTTGTATGATTTTGTTCCTCGGTCTTTTACATATAAAATTATGAACAAGTACATCTGACTACATAAAAAGCATTCTCTGTGTTTTTGTGATTCTAGGGAAATGCCTTTTGAAATTTTGTTTGCATATGTCTGATAAATAGTTCAGTAGAAATCTGTGGCAAATATCCAACGGTGGCAAAATGCATATAAAGAAAATGGATTCTGTGCAAATAATTTTTAGGAACATTGATGCAGCAACACTTTATCCCAGACCTAGACAACAAAAAAGTTATTTCCCAGCCTGATATATAAATATGTAGCTGGTAAAATAGCAACTATTTCTCTTTATAAGAGAGACTCCAAAGTAGATTCAAGCTTCAGGGCATAGGCAGAAAGTTCTAGATGTGTCTCAATAATACCCATATTACATTGATTTAATTAGTGGGTTTATGCTATTCATTGCTCCATTAATCTCATTGGGAAGATTTTTTGGGGAGAGGATTAGGTATTTAATCTGCATTTTTAATTGGAGTGGTTTTTTAGTCCAGTGTCATCTAAATAAAAACAGCATAGGTTTGTTTTGTTTGTCAAGGAAAACGTCTCTCGAATTCCTCTTGGATTTTGGTGCGCAGAAATGCTGAGATTCATTAGGATAACATGAAGAACTCATTTGTTATACAGTCTGACACATAAATGTCCTTGTTTTAACTTCTTCATATGCAATTAATCCAGAAACATGCTATGTACAGACAAACCCTTGGATTGTAAGATCTGTGAGGCTGATGTAAATAAGGTGTTGGATACTTGTGTGTTGAAGCTGTCACCTCGAGGCATGACTTCTGTGAAAATCAGGAATGTGGCATCCCAAATGTCAGCATTTGAAGAGGAGAGCCCCATGTCATGGGCTCCACCTGCCTGGATCATGCAGCTGTGCTGCCTGAGCCCAACATGGAGGTGAAAGGCAGTCATATCCCTGGAGCAGAGAGGCCAGTGCCAGTGCCCCCAGGAACAGGTTAGGGTGCTGGGTGGGTGGCACTGGGAAGGGCCTGTTTGTGTGAAGTCCACACTCTGTCCTGGAATGGGGAAGGGAGAAGAAAAGTGTGATGATTGGAGAAGTGAGGATGAGAGGAGGTCAGGGAAGATAAGGAGGCAATATTAGGAGAGATAGGATGGGGGTGGAAAGGTGTCAGCAGTGAAGCTTGCTTAAAAAATTGAGACATTCATGGGGAAAATAGAAGTAAAGCAATTTCTGGCAGGCCCTCCAAGGGTTAACTGAGACCTTGGCTGAGATGGTAGCAGTGAACCTTTGGTCGCTGACTCTAGTGCAGTTGCTCTGTGTGTTTGCTGTGGCTGAGATCCAGAAGGACAGTGGAGAGCAGAAAGGCTCAGCCTCACCCAAGGAGAGGCAGCTGTCTGGGTGCTGCCCTGGGCAAGAGGCAGGTACAGGTGCTATGTGGGGGCTCTGAAGAAGTCAGATCTTCCAGGGCCCAATGTACTGGAGCTAAGCTATCCATACACATGGCTCATTCTGTGTTTAAAACCTCTCTTGCACTGTGCTGCATTGAGATTAAAATGTACTTCTTTGGTTTAGGAAGGCTGTCTGGTTGCTGTGCTAACTGTTGGTCACACACACCTGGGCTGAAAACGACTGGCATCTGAAACCCCTTGGACTTGCTGGAGGCAGCCTAGTCTACCTGCGGATGTTGTGAATTAGGAGCTGGCCAAAGAGTGGGAGAGCTCCAGGATCCCTCCCCGGAAAAGGTAAGGTCTGGAGGCTAAAAGTGGTGGAACTGCAGTTCTAGACCAGAAAAACAGAGCAGTTGTCTGAGTACAGAGCTGACTGCATTGTAAATGGGACCTTTGAAATTTAAATATGTAGAGTGCAAAGTTATTTCCATTGGTTTAAACCCCAGTTTGTTTTCTGGAGGTGTACGATTGCCATTTGCACACATCACCCTTGATTTCTGTCTGCTGTGAGTCACATCATTCTGATTGCTTGTAATTTATACAGCCAAACTTTTCAGTATTATTGTCTCTTTAAAACCTCACACTCTGATAGCCTTAGGCAGTTAAAACAATCAGGACAGTGGAGCAGTTTCTCTGAGCTAAACCAGAGCAGTAGGTAAAGAGCAAAGGGTTGCTCTCTCTTGTGAAAGCACAGGTGTGAGTTGGATGATGAGGAATCTGTTCCTGGCCCTAGCAAGTACTGCAGTCTCTGCACCTGATTCACCAGGGTGTTACTCTACTAATCTTCTTAGCCTCATCTTGCCACTCTCCTGTATGCTGTGGCAATCAGTTACGCTTCCACATAGTGCATGTAAAATGCAATCAATTTGGAAGGGTGATTTATATCCCAGAGCAAAACTTTATATTGATTCTGGGTAGTGGGGTGGATGTTGTGGGACCAGAACAATTTCCAGACCCTGCAGCATTTTTGACAGGCTCTTTGTGTCAGCAGTATGGGGCATAGTTCAGGCTACAATATTGTTTTGCATATTTTGGATCAGCTTTCCTGGGTAGGTTGTGCACAGTACTTTATTTCTAGCTGGGAACTCACTTTGAATATCTGCATGCTGCATGTATAAACTTCAGATACATGTAGTATGATCATCCCTCAGTCTGTCCTGTCTCACGTGTCTCATTACCTTCTCCTAGTTGTAGTGCTCAGGAGATCCTGTGTTGGGCTTTTCTGTTGTCCCACTCCTCTGGGTATTCTTGCTGATAGACCCCTGATCCTCTCTGAGGCTGGGAAACAGACCCAGTCAGCTGCTGAAGGAAAGCACAAGACTTAATTGTGGCAGTGCTAACAGTGTGGATAAGCAGGGTCAGCTCCTGCCTAGAGCTCCAGCTATGATTGTGCTGCCCATTGTGTAGCTGACTACAGGGCTTCAGTTGGTCACCAAGTGTCATCTTTCGAGTGGCAAAGTCCAGACCAGTGCTGCAATGTTATAACAAAGCAGGTGTCAGCAGCTTCCTGAGAAGGCAGCTGGTAATGGAATGAGCTTTGTATGAGTCCAGCTGTTATGTCAGTGATGCAGCCGTGAGTATTTCTGAAGAAAGCTGTGTCTGGCAAGTGCTCTGGTGTGTGGTACTATTGCTGTGTGTAGAGCAAATGCTGCTTCTTGCTGTCCTCAAGAACCATCGAATGTAGTGTAGAGGTCTCCTATTACTGTTAAAACAAAAACCAAGCACCGCATGGGCACAAGAAAACATAGATCCATTGGCAGCAGAACAAGACTGAATTATTCATTCCTCCAATACCTCCTGTAGGTTCCATCTACTCAGGCTGTTCAGGATGCTGTCTGTTGGAGATGCAGACAGATCTGCTTTCAAAGCCATGAGGACAAGACCCTGCAGACTGTCATCACCACTCTTGAGCCTGTCCTTCATTAAACTGGCTTGGGCATTGTTGTCACATCCTTGAGGACACAGAAGTAACCTCTTATCATCCCATGGGCTGTTGGTAGGAATACTTGGAACACCAATGGACTTGGAACACGTCTGGTAATGCCAGCTTGGAATTGTCTCTGAAGTGAGAGCAATGAGTTAGGAGCAAGATGGAAGCCCTGGCTGCTCTGGCCCCTTTTGCAAAAGGGAGGTGAGAGAGCCACATCTTTTATGTAGCATTGCTTTGGTTTTTGTAAGAGAATTTAGACTATGTCAGTTTGTTCCTAGCTCCATCTTGCTGAGAAGCCTAAGTATTCTCTGTTAAAAGTTCCTTGAGCACAGGCAGGATTTCTCTGTTCATGCAGAGTGCTCTAGTGAAGATGAGTGTATTTAAATGGCTGTTTGGGAACATCTGTAACACATACTTTTTCTCAACTCATTTACTAGTAGGCATTTATCTATGTAATGATTGTCAGCTGGCAGTTGAATTTGAGAGGCATTCAGAGATTTACAGAGCTGCAGAGGCTCAATTCTCCTCCATCTCTTCCATGAACTGCTATGGGCTCAGGTAAGAGGTGCCCACTGTGAGAGAAGGTGTTGCTGAAGGTTTGTTCAGAGGCTGTTCTTCAGCACAGAATGCACATACTTAGATTCAGAGAGGTTTTAACTATTTTTTTGCTTTTTCCTTCCCATTGGTTGGCATGAAGATTCCTTCAGGCCATTTTGCATACCCGGGCTGCATTGTCCATGCCATATTACAGATTCTTTAGCATTTCTCCCCATTTTCCTTCTGCATCTCTCAGAGTTGCTCTTACCTATTAGGCTTTTGTTGAGATGTATTCTGATTTTTAGTGTGGGGAAAGCTACCTGTAACTAGCAACAGCTGTAGAAATTATGATCTTCTTAAAACAGAAGTTCAACCTTTGCATTTACAGCTGTCTTGTAATGTGCCCTACTGCATTTTGCAAGCACTTCTAATGTTCCTAAAGAGCTTCTTGGAAAGGAAGGAAATGTTACTTCTGTCAAAACAAGACACTGTAGCTTGTGTTCAGAGCAGTTTTCAGCTTCTCATTATGTCAGCCAGCTGGATATGCCCTAGAGTGAGTCACCTTTGGAGCTGTTCTAGTCCAGATGCTGAGGGAAATTCTGGAGGCTAAGATAAAATCCCAGACCGCATCTGAAGAGTCCTCACTAAAAAAAGTGGTGGAAGCATGCTGAGGGGAATGACTGCCCTGCTGGGTTGAGAGGCTGAGTAGGTTTCACAAAGAGCTGTCAAGGAAGAAAGGGTTGCTTCTGAAGAAGGTAAAATGTGTTTGCCGTCCTATGGTCTTGACCAAAGTAAAAAGGCGACAAACTGGAAGCACACCTTTTCTTTGTTTGTTTTTCATCAGTGAAAGAAGTAGACAAACAGAGCTTGCAGTGGATTTGTGGTTTCCATAGTGATGTAGCTATGGAAGCTTTTGTGCGGCTGAGCTTTGCCCTCCCTGCAATCACACTTGAAAGCTATGAGTGTTCAGCTTTCCTGCCAGGGAAATGCAAGTATGTATCAAACATGGAACTGGCTGAAAATGCAGCTGCATTTTCATGAATTTTTCAATTACTGTGTTACCTGAACATGTAGATGTTTAGAAGCTCAGCTCATTTCTCCTTTATCTGTTGTTCTGCATTCAACTATATTGATACTACAGTTCTTGCTGTGCCAGGCAGGGATATATTGACCTCTGTCCTTTGCTTTCTGTCATGTGTATGTACGCACACGTCCCACAACACTGGTGCCTGTGACTCTCCAGCCACACTGATACCAAACATGCACTGGTCAGGAAATGTATGTGTAACTCTTTGGGGGCATGGTAACTGGTCAAACATCACCATGTGAAACCTGGCAGGTGAACTTCATAGACATCAATTCACTTGTCCCTGTATCTGACATTACATCACGCTTTATTTTAATGGGCATTTTGAGAGTGTTTTAATAGTCAAAATATATGATCCTTGGGGAATTTTTGCCTGTGGAGAGAGCTGTTTCTGACTGTGAATGGATGATTTATTCTGGCTTTCAAAACAAGTTGGAGGTGGAATTTTTCAGCATCTCAGTGATGAGATTACCAGTAGGTCCTAGAGGCAGGGGAAGGAAAATGCTCGATGTGAGTGTTGCATGCACACATCAGGCAGTTATGCACATACTAGTGTTGCACACACACTTGCATTGTCCAGTCTTCGTGGTTCACAGGCATTTGTGCCTCATCTTTTTCTTTTTTTATTTGTACTGCTGCTGGATGCTTTCCTACTGTCTCCCTGAACAAATATTTCTTACCTTCAGCATTTGTTTTGCTTGTCTAAGGGATGTAATGGGTCGTCTGTTCCCTTTATAGAAAGGAATGTTAATTATTTTCAGAAGGCTAATTAGGTTGCTAATGAGAAACTCTACTGAAGAAATATTTCCTTTAATTACTCACTCTGAAGTCTTGTACAGAGAAGCTTATTGAATATGCTGTTAAATACAAATGCTTGTATCTGACTTAAAAATGCACCTTCAGGCTCCCTGAAAGAAACATTTTGGTAAACTTGGGAATCCATGTGACACAGATGACTGAGCAAATGAGACTGGTGCTAAGAGAATCTCAGTTGTGCAGCTTTTTTTGACTGCGCCTTAATTTGGTACTTCTGCAAGTGACTGGATGCAGTTGCTCTTTGTATTTGAGTTTTTCTCATGACTTTTGTCAGTATAGGTAACTATTTGTGCTACCTGACAGCCCAATCTATAATTAGACGCAGCCTTCACACCAAACAGTTTAGCCTAATCAGCCAGATGGCAGTCAGAAGCACTGAGAGGTGGAGTGACATGTCCAAGGTCACATTGCAGATCATGGCAAACCTAGTAATAAAGCAGAGGTTTCATCAGTCCTGTGTTAGTTCACTGCACTACTTGCCCCTTATGCCTCTTAGGGCCAGCATAGTTCATTACAAGACTTGCAGCAGTTTGCATATTCTTCGTGAGGCAGCACAGCTGCTCAACAAGCCCATTTATGTAGCCACCTTGGCACTGTCTTAGGAAGGTCCTTTTGCTTCTCCATCTTAGTCCTGTCTTCTACTTGCTTCACTTCCTTGTTGTAGTGATACCAAAATCCAACAGAAAATAAATTTTCTAACACAATTTGAAATATTAGAAAGCAGGCATTCTTTACTACAGTGCTGGACACTTTAGGAGGATATCTCCTCTAATTGAATGTGTGTCATGAAACTTTACCATAGGGTATTTATTCTATCATGATTATACATTCATTACAATATACTTCCTAACTAATACATAAACATCACTTTCCCTAGAACTAATTTGCATTCATCTGCCTCCAACTGGAAGACCTTTTATGATCCTGGAAGGTCAAATAAAGGGATCCCTGGTTACTGAGTGCCCCAATATGACTATTCCTTGAACTTTTCTTTCAGCATGCATGTTGCTTCTTGTTACATAACTTGCCAAAACCCCATGTATATTCCTAATTTTCTATTTATCCGCTAGTTCCAGCTACATTTATCATCCTGTGTGCATACTTTTACATTCTTTCATCTTTTCTTGCTAGTTAGTCTTTAAGTTCTATCTAGCAACTTTAGGGGGAACTTAAAATTTTTATTCTTTGTATTATCTATCGGTCTCAATGCTTTTTAGAATTGCTTTGGGAGAGCTACTGTAGTCTGGTGGATATTTTAGTTTTAGTACTCCCAGGATGAAAGTTGGAGCAGATCTCTTAAGATTCCCTGCTTTTTGACTGTTGAGCCTTCATGCAGCTCTGTAGAAGAGCTTCACTTTTTTCAGCATCTTCTGATATCCAGTCTGCTCTTAGCCAGACTTTTGGAACTTTTTACACGCCATGGCTGTAGTAGGGAAAATGTGAGAGAAGGCTGCTAAATGGCGGCTGCTTCCATGCATAAGAAGATGCTCCTTATTCTTTTATATACTGGTCGTTGTAAACTCAGCAGGAGAAGGAAGGAAGGAAGATCTGTCAATGCTGTGAATGCAGTGCAAAACTTTGCATCTTGTACTGTGCTGCAGAGTATCTAAATGTAGGTGATTCAGAAGAATGACTTAGATATAGGAAATACCGAAGAAAACTACTATCAGCATGAGATATCAAAAGTCATCCTCCATTTCTTTTTAGGCACAGACATACACTGCTAAAACTTTTATCTGTGTGCCATGCATGCAGCACTGCCTTGGCTGAGGCACATTTATTTAAAAGTTCACTTTGCATATATAATATTGAAGTTTGCATATCTTTGCAGATGTGGGAACTGTCAGAGACAGTGAAGATAAGTGAAGTGAGTTGCTTAGCTGCAGTGTAATCTGGCTTCTAAGTTTGTACGAGCCTATGCAAAACAAGCACACTTGAAAATGTTAATACTTTGGGCACCTTGACATTGCTATGAACTGTTGTGCAGATAGTGCTGTTTGGTCTGTGTGTAGTGTGGTGGGTTTGTTGTTGCATGTATCGAGACTAGTTATATTATGGAATGATATTTATGTTGTTTTAGCAGGAGACAAAAACTTACATTCTTTCTCCTTCTACCAAGAGTGTATTGCTTAATATCTAGTGATTGTGGTAGAAGTCCTGATATGCTGCAGGTTTCTGTACATCTAAAAAAGAATGGATAGTTGACCAGTGTGTCTCCAGGACTGCCAATAGTGGATGCACAATACAGGCACGAAAATGACAACTCCTAAACATCTTACATAAACATGGACAAGAAAACATATGGTGCCTCTCTGCTTCTATTTGCTATGGGCCACCTGATGCTCCAGATTTTAAATATGGTTTAAAAAGAATTTAACATTTGGGACTTTTGAAGAGGGTTATTTTTGGTATCCAGTGTGAGCAGTATCAAACCATTTTACTTAAAACTGAGGAATTCTTTTCTAGTCTTAATACAAGTCAGTTCCCAACACACAGATGAGAAATGGCATCTTTGTTAAACTGGCATTTTGCCCAGAGGTACGGCGTGCCTATTGTTGCCCAGAATGGAAAGCAAAATAAAGAAAAAAATCTTCTTTGATAAGACCTGAAATTACCCTATATAACCTAAAGTATAGAGGTTAATAAATCAGTGTTGTATATGCTTTAAGCACCTCTAAGTAGGCACTGGAAGGATGTAGGAAAGATAGCATCAGGAACGATCAAACTCCACTTTTGTCTTCAGAATGTGCCCATCTCTAGCTGCCTTCACAGGCTCTGGTAACTACAAATGGGAACCTGTAAGGAAACAAAGCTTGTAAGGTACCTTTGTTAAGTGCCTGAAATTCATTCATTAATTTGCACCTCTGTATGCATGCGTATATGAAATGTTTATACAAAATCCAAAATTTAGTAAAACCATGTCATGCAAATAATTAATTTGTTAGAATGGTATCATGGTGCAGTAATGGTGTAACGCAGATTACTGGAGGTGAACAAACAAGTCACTATCAGAAGTGCATTTCTGTCAGTGAGAGCTCAGTGTCTGCTCAAAGGAGGGATCAGTTCCTCACTGCTTAAATAAAAACTGCTAAATAACAGTGCCTCCTAAAATAACAATCAGTTGTTTGGTTGTTATCTTTAAACTTTTCTTGAGATGGTAGAATGAAAGCTGAAAACATAAGTTGGGTATTAAGGGCACCACAAATGAAGATCTGTGCAGAAAAGTGTGACCCTGGGAAAGCCCTGCCAGTTTGGGAACTCTGTGGCCAGTCATTAATGGGTCAGGACACACTTGTGTGATTCAGGACAGCCAGCTCAGCTTCACCAAGGGCAAGTTCTGGCTGATCAACCACCAGTGGCTTTCTGTGATGGAGTGACTTCATCAGTGGAAGGGTGCAAATGTAATTTATTTGGACTTTGACATGGTCTCCCCACAACATCCTTATCTCTAAATTGGCAAGACATGGATTTGTTCAGTGGATAAGGAATTGTTTGGACTGTTGCATCCAAAGGGTAGTGGTCAAATAGCTGAGAATCCCAATGGACGTCAAGGAACAAATGGCGTTCCTCAGGGGTCTGTGCTGGGACCCTCTGCCCTCATAAGACTCTGCTTGGAGTGCTGCATCCAGCTCTGGGGTCCCAGCGCAGGAAGGACATCAACATGTTGGAATGAGTCCAGGGAAGACCACCAAGTTTTTTAAAGGGCTGAAGCACCTACCTTGTGCAGACAGACTAAGACAGCTGGCGTGTTCAGCCCAGGCAACAGAGAGCCTTACAGCACCTTCTAGTACCTAAAGAGGGCTACAAGAGAGTGGGACAGGGAATTTTTATGAGGGCATTTAGTGATAGGCCGAGGAATGATGGCTTTAAACTGAAAGAGAGTAAGTTTAGACTGGATATTAGGAAGAACTTTTTTACTGTGAGAGCTGGTGAGGGACTGGAACGGGTTTCCCAGAGAATTTGTGGATGCTCCATCCCTGGAAGCATTCAAGGCTAGGTTGGATGGGGCCCTGAGCAATCTGGTCCAGAGGAAGGTGTCCCTGCCCATGGCAGGCTGGTTGGAACTGGATTGATCTTTGGGGTCCCTCCCAACTCAAACTATTCTGAGATTCTCTTATTCTTGTCTCCCCTGTCTAAATGCAAAAGTACAATTACATGTTAGCTGGGTAAAACCTTAGGTTACAGTTCAGTGGAAGCAGGCCAGTTAAATTATCCATCCATTGAAAAGCCTCTACTGTGGATGAGACTCCAGGATGGCATGTTTGCCTCCATGTTGCAGAGAATGACACAGCCATAGTTGTTTTCTTTTCTGGTTGTACTTGACAGGCCCCATGGGGAAAATGAGTTTTTCCAACCAGGTGCAGAGTTCAATAAATGTCCTCTGACAAGCTGACAGAAATTAGTGGAAGCTCGGTACTTGGCAAAAGAGAAACTAAGTATAGGAGGTGTTAAGAACTAATTGAACCTCATGGCTGGGAAGTTGTGGTCTTACCATTTCCTTTGACATGCTCCCATCTGGTGTAAATAGCTCTTTAAATGTTTCAGCTGAGGGTATCCTGTGTTTCATAGCATTCAGCTACTAGGCTGCTATGAGACTTGAAAAATAAGCCTCTTCTGGAAACCAGGTGAAGTCTGTTCAGCTCAATATTCCCTTTTCTAAGGAGAGGTGATAGGTTTTACTGAGTCAGCTGATATTGACAGGGAGATGGAAGTGGGCCAGTAAAATTACAGATACTCAAGGCATCTTCGGGCTTGAAGCTGTTTGAAGTTGAGTATCATGTTTCTGTCTCTGATCTGACCAAAGCAGTAAGATCAAAGTTACTGAAAACATAGTCTGGATCTGCAGTAGCTTATCCTTCCTGCCATGAGCCTTTTCTTGTGGAGCCTGCAGTGGGGAAAGATTGTGCTTCACAACCCCTGCTGGATGGAGACACTGGGCCACCAACTCCTCCTTCTTCATGCTTGTGTCTTCACATATTCCTAAATCACCTGCATGACCATCAAAAATACTTTTGTAAAGGGAATTCAGGGTCAGTGAAAGGTACTGTCTGGATTGTCCAGAGAAACATCAGTGCTTTTGTTAAGGAAAGAGAAGCTCTGACAGTGAGAACATGAACTTTCTGCATTATGCATCAACTTGAGTTATCTATTCTGGAAAGAGCATCTTCCAGAGGCAAGTAAAAGAATACATTGTTATCTTGTCTCTCTTCTGGGATGGCCAAGGATCTTGGCCAGTTAGTGCCTGTGTTTCAATTATGAGATTGTATTGTCAGTCACTGGGAATTAAATTAATATGTACAAAGAGCTGTGTGTGTTTTGGAACATTTTCTTTTCTGAAGCATGTAAAACTGAATAAATACAAATACACAAGCAAGAAAATTGCTCTGTCTTCTACTGCAGTAGCTGTGTGTGTGTGGACTCAAATTCAAGTCCCCTGTCCATTGTGCTTTGACCTTTTGCACCTGTACCATCTTTCTGCAGCTGAGAATGGAAAATGTCTTCTGTGCTGACTGACAGTTGAGTGAAGAGGTGAGTAGTATTTTTACATCCTTGCTGAGTTTAGGATTAGAGTTAGCAGTTCATAAGGATTTTCTTTTCTAAGGTGGACACTTAATTCCTTTTTCAGGTGTTAAGACGTAGGTGGTAGTAACACAGTGCAGTTACATTCCATGAATCTTGAAGCAGATGCATGTTAGCTGCTATTCGCAAGAAATGTTTAGAATTTTTCAGAAGGCTGAATATGTAGACTGGATCTCAGAAAAGGGGTGTGAGTTGGGTCTCAACCATAAACTGATACATTTGTAAAGCAGTCTGAAGCTATGGTATTGCTTTATTTCATGATCTGGGCTTGCTGTACCATGAAAGGTAAATTCCTAGACTTCAAGCATTTAGAATATTCTGAAGCAGCCCTGTGCACATACATACAGACCTTTCTGTCTTAAGGAACCCAAAGTGTTACACTTAGGTTGACTAATAAATACAGATTGAATATTCTTTCCAGTATTCAGCAATGAATCTGTTGGTTTTATTGTGGAGACTGTTCAGTAGGACACGGTCATTTGGACGCACTGCAGTCACAACAGGAAATGTGGAAGAAGGGTATAAACATAATATTAAATTGATCTATTTTCAGAGAGGCTCTGTGAAGCTGTGATAAATGATTGCTAGGTTGAAGGTATGCTAAATCCAATAGTAGTGTATTGTTTGTAAAAGCTCACCTTAGTACAAAAGTGCACAGTCAGAAGAGGCAGTTTTAAGGAAAAAGATACATCCCCTTCAAGTAGAGGAGAAAAGAGGACAAATCAGCAAATAAAATAGTACAGAATATGCAGGTGTCTCTATATCTTTCTATATCTATACAACTGTAGATAGAATTCAAATTTATGTAGATACAGCAGGTTGTTTTGCCGTCTTTCAAGTGGATATCTATGGTCCAGTCCAAACTAGAGAACAGTCTAGTGTTCTGTGATATGGGAGAGAGGCAATAAGAAACTCAGAAACAGTAGGAAAAGAACCAAGGTGGCATCAGGTCTAGTGTGAGGATTCCCGAGACATCCTTGTGACCCAGCTCCCTGGCACTGTGCTTGAGTGCGCGGTTTGATGCGAAGGGGCCCAGCTTGGAGGAGCTTACGAGTCAGGCGGTTGCCCATCAGGGAACTCTTAGGTGCTCAGACCTGGGCCTGAAGTCATGGTGTGTGAACCTGTGTCACTTTTTGAAAACTGGGCTCTAGGAACTCAGGTCTGCTCTCACTGCAGAGAAAGAAGTCAACTGTCCAGGTTAAGATAACTGTGAATCCAGCAACTAAGCACCCAAAACTGAAGGATGGCTGATAAAGATTTTGAGAGTCGATTGTGCTCCTGAACATGCCATCTCCTTGAGGACAGACCTTCCATAATGTTGGCTCCCTCCTCTTCAGTGTTGATGGGAAGCTCTGCCTGCTCCTACAGGAGAGTCCTGGCATCCAAGTCTCTGCTTTGTACTGGGGCCACATCAGGGGCACCTGGGCTCTTGCTGGGTGTTTTTGAAAACTACTTTTGAGAAGTAGTATCAGCAAATGTTGGGAACTCAGGGCAGCTTTTCCAAACAGGGAATGGTAGCAGGTAATGCACAAGAGCCTTACAGCAACAAGCTTGGAGAAGAACATGACCTTGCCTGAAGGAAATGCTGGGGAGATTTGGGCTCAATACTTGTAAATGTCAAGTTTGGATTCCGTAATTTTTCATAGTATCTTTCAAGTCTGCTACTTGCATGATTCTTGGGGGTCTTCTGTCAGGTACAAAGAAAACATTTCTATTGGTCTCTATAAGTAAAGAGCTACTGCCTTAATCTGTTCTCAAATTGGAGTGGTCACTGTGGGCTAAGGTGTGTTCACGTAATGTAACATTTCCTGCTATGTGTGCGGCAGGACATGGAAAGCCTCCACTTGCTGCACTTCTACAGGAATTCATGAGATCACCTTAGTCAAAAAGCTATTCTTTAAACAATGTCTTCATATTTTCTCTTGTCCTCTGAGAAGTCAACCTCCCTCTACACTCCCTCCCAAGAAATCCCTACCTTTCTCCTTTTTGTTGTGAAATGGTACCTTCTGGGCAGCCCACACACAGGCATTACCACTAAGAAGTGTACTTCCCCATCCCTTTGGGTTAGGCTGGTAATTGGATTCATTTAATCTTTTTTTGGCGTCATGGTTTTTTACTGAATCCCAATTCCCTTTGGACCAGATTTGAAAGATAGACAGGGATCAGAGGCTGCCAGCAGGTACAAAGTGAACTGGGCAAAGGAACAAGAAAACAAGGAGTGGCAGGGAAATGATGTGCCTTCTATGGGAAAGGAGCTAGAGACAAAAATGAGGGGAAAATGCAGATAAGAAATAGACTGTGCTTTCTTACCCCGCAATGTGTGGAAGGGAGACAATGTTCATCCTGATGGAAAAAAGCAGCAAAAACAGATGACTCAGAACTGACCAAAATCCAAGGGCTCCAGATCCTTTTTGAAAGCACTGAGAGTCTGTATTTGGAGACATCTGTGGCATGCTTTTAGCTTCATTGCAGGGCTTGATTAATCGATCTGCTGGAGCTCTTCCACACTTCAGTACAGTTGAAATCCTATTTTCTGAGCCACAGTTAATTGAGGCTCTCAGTTACCTGAAGGATGAATATCTCCTCAGAGTTATGACTTCAGCACATAAGTACCACTAAGACTTTACTGTATAAATCTTTAAACACTGATGAACTAATGTCTTGGGGCCAAATTTAGTACATAGTATTCTGTACACATCTAGTGTTCTGTAAATCTTCACTTCTAATGGTGTGTGATACCTCTGTGAAAATCCTGAAGCCAGATTTGCAGCATATTCATTCAATGTTGTCCATGGTTGCCAAGGTATGCTTGTTAGGTGTTTACTCACAGGGAAAATGCAAAATAAAAAGAATTACAGTTAAACAGGTATTGTCCAAAAATGCATGTCAAGTTTCCCCAACACGTTCTCGTATCTACTGTAATCCTTGCTGAAGCAGAAAAACAGATGTACATCTGATTCTCCCAGTCTGAAGAAAGAACAGAGTAGCTACAATGATGTGCCAATGAAAGTAATTTAAAAGTAACGAGAAACAATTATTTTTACGTAAGTACTGTTTGGGTAGTAAGGATCTGAGGAAGGAGGACATTAGCAGTACAGCTCATGGGCAGGGAGAGGAAAGTACCATTTACTTCAGCTTGGCCCACTGCTCGGGGTCATGTCGTTTGGAGAGGCTAAAGTGTCCTACTGTGTGTGTGTCTCCTTTGCACTTTTTCAAATTTAAGAGTAATTATCATATATAACATAGGGTTATAGATCCCTAAGGCATTCCTTAGAAATATGAACATGCATGTTATAGAACTAAATATTAGTAAATATTAATTTTTAAAATAATACTGTGCTGTAGCTTTTTAACTTGCTGCTGTAGCTTTTTAACTTGCTGAAATAACTAGGCATTATGAGTATGAAACATGCTGCAGTAGTTCAGGTTTACCTGCAGTGGATCAATTAGCTGACAGAATTCATAGACTCAGAATTCATTAGGGGAATTGTCTCATGGAGGTTTTTGTTTGTTTTTCTTTTATTAGCACTTCAGAGTTAATTCAGAGTTTCTTGAGGAGGTCTCATTACACTCAACCAGAGCATCTAAATAATTCGGCTGGATTAAAAGGAATAAAGACAATCTGTAAGAGACCTTTTTTAAAGCACAGTTTGGCTTGGTAGCAGGGAAATGGGCAGGAAGCCACTGCAAAGGAGAGCTTTGAAAAAAAATGAGCCAGGCAGTGCTCAAGAACCTAATCAGGCATGAATACGACATCCACTGAGGTCTCACCTGCAGTGCTTGTGTGAGACAAATCTACCATTATTCCTTGGTCTACCATCAGTCCATCTTCTGATCCCTTCCCTCTTGCCTGCCAAGGCTGCATCACCTGCAAAGCCGAATGAGAATATGGAAGTCTCCTCTTGAGTGCTCCTCACACGAAATGGGGCAGTCTGTAAGTCCTTTCTCCTTACTTGAACTGGTGCATCAGTTTTATCCGTATCTTACCTTAACCTAGGTGATTATTAATATCCATTTCAGAGCTGAAATTATAAAATATTAAAATGTAATCTTGGTGCTTTCTTGCAGCCATAAGTCAAAGTCCTGCCCTGATCACAGAATGTTGGGACAGGTTCGGAGGGGCCATAGTAGGTCATCTGGTCCAACCTCCCTGCTCAAGCAGGGTCATCCTAGAGCACATGGCACACAGCATTGCAACCAGACAGTTCTTGAATATCTCCAGTGAGGGAGATTCCACAACCTCTCTGGGCAATCTGTCCAATGCTTGATCACTCACAGAGTAGAGAAATTCTTCCTCATATTCAGGTGGAACTTCATGCCTCTGTTTCTGCCCATTTTCTCTTGTCCTTACATGGAGTTACTCTTCCCCAGGTGCAGGACCCTGCATTTGGCTTGAATTTCAGGCAGTTCTTCTCTGCTCCTCTCTCCAACCTGTCAAGATCCTCCTGAAGGGCTGTGCAGCACTAGGAGGTATTGGCCACTCCTCTCAGCTTTGTGTCCTCGGTGAGCTTGTTGCTGCAACCAGATTTCGATAGAGAAACCCAGTCCTTTATATACTTTCCCCTGCTAGGTCTGTGCTTGTTTCCTGTAGGTGGAGTGGGTTCTTGGTTGGCCCCTGCATTGCCAGCAGAGTTATGCACATGCAGGGCAGTCAGGGAAAGGACTGAGTTTTCCTTGGAGGTCCAAGTGTGGTTTCCACAGACTTTCCTTCTTTTTTTTTTTTTTTTTTCTCAGCAAGCTGGAAAAGAAAGTCCTGCTAGAGAAAGAAGGAAAGATTTTGCGCTGGCCTAGCTCAGGCTTCCTAATAACTTTGTATTAGAGGAACTATTTCTGTTTTAACTGTTTGAAATATAATTTGCTGCTGATGGAAAGCATTTTCAAACTTTGAATGTAGAAGCTCCCTATTTTCCCCCAAACAGCACAGTACAAGCAGCCTCAATGCAAGCATGGTCATCCATGAGCAGTCTCCATGCATTGTTTGCTCTCTGCTGAGACAATTGCATAGCTGGCAACTGTGTTTCTGATTTTCAGGAAGCTGCTGCCCTTCCCATTATAAGCGCCTCAGTGATGAATGTCATTTGTTTTCCTGAGGAGACTGAATAGCTCCCATATGCTCAGAGCTTTTTGGTCAGTATTACTGTCACTCCATTAAAAGTTTTGCATCACCAAGTTCAATTATCTACTTAAGGCTTTTCACAAATCTGCATTTCTTACTGAATCCAATCTTGGCCTTCTGTTTGAATGCTTCTCCCACTAATCTCATGCTCTTCAACTTGATTCTTTTATCATGAATTGCTGCTCAATAAAACAACACTTTTCCCCTTTATGTCCCTCTTGAGACCTTCTTGTGCAATATTGCTTACCAGCACCAAATAATTTGGTGTGGCTGGGAAATACAATGCTTAGGAAAAGCTGCAGTTTTAATTGTTCTGTAAATGCTCATGTGAGTTGTAACCATTAAATTGTACAGTCCCCAGCTTGTGCAGTGATGTGCTGTGGCTTGTGATAGCCCCCCTAAATGTATCCTCCATTCCCTTTATGTCTTACTATGTCCTTTTTGTTATATTTTGGATGAAATATTTTACAGGAGGAGCTGTGATTTGTGGGTTTGCTTAGTGCCTAGGACAGTGGAACCAGTTATGTTTGGGCTACCACAGATTGGCATCTGCCCTGTCTTCCTTGCTCCTAATCAGCAGGAAGTCTATGAGGACTCTTGCAAGCATATTGTAAGAAGGAGGTTAGGCTCAGAAGAGAGAGCAACAATCCCCTGGCAACTTAGTAAAATCTTTACAAGTTTTCTTCTCTGGAAAATGACATTGCATATTACAGAATATTCTGAGGTGGAAGGGACCCACAAGGATCCAGCTCTTAAGTGAATGGCCCATACAGGGATCCAATGCTGGCATTATTAGCATCATGCTCTAACCTGAGCTAATTACTGAGCTAATTACATTATTATTACATTTTACTTTGTTTCAATTATTAAACTCACCTTAACTCATGAGTTTTACTCCCCCTCCCGGTTCTTCTTCCTATCCCACTGGAGAGCAGTGAGCAAGTGGCTGTCTGGTACTTAGTTGCTAGCTGAGTTTTAATCATGACACCTTCTTACTGCTTTCCATGACTTCTGTACCTCTGATTTTTGACTTGTTCTTGTAATGATGTCAGAATGGAGTAATGATATGAGGATTCAGAGTCCTAAGCTTATCAGCTGTGTTGGCTGGCTAACCAAGTAACATTACATTGACAAACTCTCCTTGGTTTGCAGTGCCCTTATGCATCAGTTTCTTACGGATTGTGTGGATATACACTTCCTGCATATTTCTCATATGCCACCTCCTCTGCTGTCTTGCAGGGTTTCTTGGGATTGAATTGTTAAGAGACATGAGGCAATCTCTAGTGATTCTTTATTCTTTCACCTACAAGCTCACTATGTGCTGTTGACCTTTCTCTGTAGCATGTAATGATGGCTCCATGTCCTGTGTAAAATGGATTCTGCCATTAGAAAATGACCAAATCATATGAACTGTCAAGGCTTTGGTTGTTTGTGTGTCTGGTCAAGAGAGGTGTGAACGGATCATGGATACAGCTCTGTCCTTTTCACTTTCAATATTCCCCTCTCCATATCTTCTTCATGTTTGTTATTATAGTTCTGTTTTTCCTTATAGAAGTTTCTCTTATATCAGAATGTCAGTTGCTTGCTAATACTTTGTTCAGAGAGGCACTGTGTTTACAGGGCAGGGCAGGAACAGCCTCGTTCCAGATGGCATGGAGTGACTGTACATCAAGTTAGCGTGGTCCTTTCCCTAGTACGTTGTGCCACAGAACTGACAAGTGCAGAGCAACTTAAATAGTGCTTGGTAAAGAGTCCAGAGAAACTCAACTTGAAAGAGTAAGTTTCTAAGAAGGAAAAAGGTCAAATTCATCCTGTGGTTTAAATCTGCAAGGCTTCAGTAAAATTATGCTTATAATCACCTCATGTAATTGACTGTCGCATGGCAGACTTGTGAATCTCTACAGAAAGTGTAAAAGCTAATTGTGATGAAACAACTCAGTGATAAGAAAATTATGCCTTTTCAAAAACTTCACCAATTTCTTTCTTTATAGACAATTAGAGTTTGTTCTCATTTCCTATTGATCATGAGTAACTACCCCTCTCTAGGCTCAGCTGTTCCTTTTTATTCTCCTCCTTTGTGCTTTGCTGTCCTGAACCAAATTGAATGGATTTCAGTGGATCTTTTGTACTTTTTGACTTGGTATCAGGAAGTCTGACACCATAAGAAAATTATTTTACAAATGCTAGCCATAATATGGATGAGTTCTTCAACAGGCAAAATAAAAGTTCAGCTGGATAATGAGTGTAAGGTATGGTGTCTTTAAGTGTAAAATCTTTGAATTTTCTCCTCCAGTTCCCTTGCTGTAGCTCCCATCAAAGCTCAGTTTTAGACTACAGCAAACATTTTCAGTATCGAGACTGAAGACAACAGCTGGAAAGGCCCAGTTTTAGAATGCTGTGTTCAATTAACCTATTCCACAGTAGAATCAGAAAAGTAAGGTATAGTGCTGTTTATTGAAAAGAGTAAACAGGCGATATGTACTCCTTGTGGGATGACTATATTTTTCTGCTGACCTGCAACCAGTAAATTCTTTGGCAACCTTGCTCCTGGCAAAGCCCTTGTACTTATCAACTCCCTCCTTATCACCAATGTAATACCAGCGGTGTCCCATTTTTCGGGCAGAGCAGTGTATGTTGTTCAGGCCCATCCTGAGTCATGGAGCCCTGTAAGGTGCCGCCTTTCCCCAGGACTTAAAATCTGCTGTGGTGAAAATGAGAGTCACTTCTTTCTCAGATTTATCCATTGTTACAAGTTTGTGTGCTGCCATCTGGGGGACAAGGACTTGTGACATCCTCGTTGACTCCTCTCTCCCTCTCTCTCCCTCTTCCTTTCAGAGTGCTGCTGGGGTGAGTGCAGAAGAATGGCTGCGGCAGAACCTCTGACCGCTTTCTCACGATGGTACCTCTATGCCATCCACGGCTATTTCTGTGAGGTGATGTTCACTGCTGCCTGGGAGTTTGTGGTCAATTTCAACTGGAAGTTCCCCGGTGTTACCAGTGTGTGGGCACTCTTCATCTATGGCACCTCCATCCTCATTGTGGAGAAGATGTATCTGTATCTCAAAGACAAGTGTAACATTTTAGTGCGCTGCTTCATTTACACACTGTGGACATACCTCTGGGAGTTCACCACTGGCCTCATCCTGCGCCAGTTCAATGCCTGCCCATGGGACTATTCCCAGTTTGATTTTGACTTCATGGGCCTGATCACCCTGGAGTATGCCATCCCATGGTTTTGTGCTTCTTTCATCATGGAGCAGCTGGTGATCAGAAACACCCTGCGCTTACGATTTGATGAGACTGCCGAGCCTGGGGCCCCCACCACGCCTGTTGCCTTGGCCAATGGCCACGTGAAGACAGATTGAGCAGCCGCTTAGAGCCATACTTAGCAATCTGAAAGAGCCCAGATCTCTACCACTGACAGCCAGCTCTGGCTCTGAGGTACTGCTCCTTGCTCTATAAGATTCATAACCCCATTTTTCTAATGGGGGTATGCATGGGATATACCAGAAAAATTGGAACCAATAGATTTTCTATGGATTTTACTCTTTGGGCTCCAAGGACCAATATCAGTTACTTGTTAGTTAGGTCGTTTCTGATTTTAACTTATTACTGATGAAAGCAGTCCTTTTGCTTACACTTTAAAGTGGAGAAAGAAGAAAAAAGAAATGCTACGGTGGAAATGCATCCTAAAAAACCCCACCTAATCAGTGGATGGGCATGGACACGCCAGCTGAGTTAGTGATTGGCTTACTCCATTAGGCAATATTCAGGTGCTTGCTTGCAACCAATACCTCCCGTGGGACCTGAGATGCTGCAGGAACAAGCAAAATCCATCTGCTGTTGAGAAGTACCTAAGACTGGCAGTCTGCTGGGGAGGTAGATGGTGTTCCCCTCACCAGGTCCCACTGGCCTCTCCCCAGGTTCTTTGTTGCACCATGAAATAATCTGGTGCTGGACATCTTGCTGAACTTATATGGATATTGTACTTTTTGAAATCTCAGTTCTGATACTTCTGATACTCAACAGAAATATTATCTTTTTTTTTCTTCCTTCTTTTTTTTTCTTCCTTTTTTTTTTCTAAAAAAAGGCCTTTTTTGCCAAGTGAATTTTACCATAATCTGTGCTATCTGAATCTTGGCAAAGGCGCAAGAAATAATGCAAGTCTTCCCATCTCCTTTGTCCCCCCAAAGCAGATCTTGCTGCAGATTCCAGCTCCCATCTCAGCCATGCAAACCTTGTAGAGACTATATAGCCCACAAGACTTTTCAGCCTTCCTTTCCAGGGATTCCTCTGTTTCTGGTGATGTCGATGACTTAGTCTGGCTGCAGCTCATTGTATTTGAAGGTCAAAACTTCCATGTGGCTATCCCAGGATTTGGTCTCTGACACTGACTGCCATGTTCCTTCAGCACTGGCAAACAACAACAAAAACAACAAAAAACAAAACACCTGTCTCTGAAAAGCCTGCACTTCTTCATGCTCTGCCTGAATGAGGCTTTGAGTTAGGGTGTGAGAGCAGCAGTATAGAGGTGGAGTAGGAGGGACTGCTGTGGCTTCACTGTAGACCTACCTGTACCAAGGACAGTTTGAAATTTAACCTGTTGGGAGCACTTACAGAGAACAAGGACACCTATGGTGCAGGAAAGGTGTTTGATAGTGGCAGCCACAAGTTTGGAATTCCCTCTGTCAAGTCTTGGCCTTTGAAGTTAGCAAGAAACAGAGAGCTTCCAGCTGTCCGATGTCTCACTCCTGAACTGATTTATGGGGAAGGTTTGCCAGAGTTGTCCCATAAGTAAGGCCATATTAATTTTATTTTGTTCTTCCATCACAGTCAGCAGAGCTGTACCAGGGATAATTTGTCTTGAAATGCAAATCTGTTGTAGGATTCCACTCTTGGAAATAGTTGGGCCATTTCAATGTATGTCCCTTGTTTCTGGTAGGGGGTGCTTAGCTATAAACCTGTTCTTGCCCTGTTGCAGCCATTCCTGAGAGGAAAAGCACTGCTGGCCCTGTGAGTAGAATTGTTTCTTGGTTCTGCTGTTACAGGGCAGTGTTATACCTTCTTTGTTATTACACAGAGAGCAATTATTTTATTCCTTCCCTTCCCCTTTTCATATGGCATTCATTGCTGGCAATGGACACATGAAAACTGTGATGGCAAGGAGTTAATCGAATATGCCCTGGATATGCAACGTATCCCAAATCACTGAGAATACTTAGGTGGGTATTTAGAGTTCCCTTTTTACAGTTCATTAAATTAAAAGAGAACAAACACTGAACAGATAGTTCTTTTGATGCTGTGATGCCAGTGTTATGAAATCAGAGGAACAGTATGTAGTTTATCTGCCTTGTTGGTCTTGGGAGTACAGACCTGGACAAAATAGTCACCTGAAACTGTACATGGAGGGAAAAAAAGGAGTTTTGTGTGGGGGATAATGTAGATGAGCTCTACTGGAGCAGAACAAGAATTGCAAGATGCAGATGAGAGTTGGGATCACACCATTTTGGCCCTGGTTATGTCATGATCACCAAATGCAGTGTCTAAAGCTGGGTTGTCCTCTCACAGCATAGCTTAAATGTGGTGTTGTGCTGCCTCCTACACCACCCCCACATCATGTCAAACCCTCAGCTTTATAGAAAGATCCTTAGGATCCCTGCTTTCTCCTTAGCTGTTACAAAACTCTTTGGAAAGGTTAAAAAGAGTTGGCAGTATGGTGTGGAGGACTGGCTGTCTGCAGAGCTAACCTGGTGTGCTATAGCAGTTGTGTCTGTTACTGTCTGTACTTAAGAAGGTCCCGTATAAATGACATTTTATTTGTATTTGGCTGAGTGATGTAATATTTACCTGCTCAAAATATGGAAGGGTTTCCCAGCAGCATCTAGTACCTTAGGGCATTGTTCTTACTGCCTGTGTCATTGAAACAGCCGTTGTGGTCTGCTTTCCACTGGTGTCTGACGTGTACCACCCAGCTACTGCATCTTCATAGAGTGGTAATTTATACCCAGAAGTGCACTTTACTTGCAGCTTGCACACCAGAAACAGAAAAGGACCTGGCAAATTCTTAAATAATTTAATTATGTATAATACCACATACCTAATGCAGCAGGAATAGCCAGACTTCTCCTTTCTGAGCAACGTGGCTGCTGTCAAAGCTTTGTCTTTTCTGCAAAATCTCCCTTTTTAATACATGTGATGCTTCTTATAACATCTTGCAGAACTGCCCAGAGCACGTTACCAGGATCTCAGTGGCAGCTCAGTGAGAGCTTGGGAGCTGGACTGAAGTTGAAGAGACATTTACATTAAGAAGAAGAAAAAACGCACAAGGCCTAACATTTGTTTGTATGTGTATCTTCCTCAGTAGATTAAAGTTGCCTGTTTTGAGTTCACCAGCAATAAAAAAAACCTTGTGATTTATCTACCTTGTCCTAACTGCAGCAACGAGAAAGTGACCCTGATCTCTGCCTTTCTTTTCCAGGGGGTGGTGGGATATGGACTCCCCAATGTTCCAGTTTTGCATCTCTCTCTTACTTGTCTCATGTACAGTCCACCCTAAAGGATCTCAAAGTGTGTGATAAATAAATACAGAGTCTGGTGTCCATCACGCAAGAGGCAGTTCAAGCATTATTGTGGTATCTGTTCATACTCCAGAGATCTTGCCAGAGGGGAATGTTTGATCTACAACAGGACCAGATGGCATTTTGGTATTTTGTATTATAATTGAGAGAAATGTGTACATACGTACCAGGTACTATTGTGCCTTTGGTCAGAGTGCGTTTTGTAATTAAAGCAGAATAATCCAATCAAGATTTTGCTTGAGTAGTCCTGTGACTATAAAAGGTAAAAAAAGACTGCAAGGCTTTAGCTGCTTTGAGAATTAGGAAGCAGGTGACTGAAGTCCTGAGTTTAGCATAGCTCTGCTGCTGACTGGTTTTCTAAAACCTGCAGAGAAAGAAAGGGGATTTCTTCACTCATGGAAACTTCTGCCCTTTCTGTAAATAAAACATGAACCACAACCAAGATGTGAACTGAAACCAAATGTTTTTCTATTTTAATTTATCTGAGGCCCTGAATACATGCAATCTGCCCTGTATTCGAGGGGAGGCTTGCAGACCTGACCTCTTTTCCTCCACTTCTGCCTGCAAAGTGCAGCTGAACCACCTGAGGGGGAGAATACTCTTTTCCCCTTCCTTCCTGCACACTGGCAGCTACCAAATCCCTCTGTCCATGCCCTGTTGTAGAAGGAAATTTTTCTTCTTATGTGGCCTCTTACCAAACCAGGAGCTCTTAGTAATGTGTGTCACCTTACCCAGCTGCTTTGGCACCTAAAGACCACTTTGGGTCACAGAGCTGGTGAGAACAGATGAGCATTGTCCTTGTTTGGAAAATGGCCTCCCTTTGAACCTGTCTTCTCTTACTCCTCCTGGAGTGTCCTGAGCTGCTGAGGAAGAGACATTCCCTTCCTTCCACCTTCTGTCCCAGAGAATGGAGCAAGCTCTGCAGCTGCTCAGGGGCCTTGGTACCACTCAAGGTTTTATGCTAACACAGGTCTGTCTCCGACTGGGAACAACAACTTTGATTTTAAGAGCTGTAGGCCTCTGAACTTCAGGCTCAACATAAGCAAGGCTTCCATAGACCTCATAGTGAATTTGTACCATGTGTAGTAGCTTATTGTCTTCCAGGATGGCAAGGCTTTGCTCCATCAAGGGTCTGACCACGGGTCAAACCTTTGTGAACAAGAGGGTAAGTTTCAGATCAGGCAGTGCTCCCAGAACCTGCTCTACTTTTGCCCCCTGGGCAACCGGCACAGATGTGGCAGGAAAAGGTGCTGGGGATGCGCTGGTTAGTTTGTGTTCAAAGGCACCACATCTTCAAATATAAAGTTGTGCTTGCCCACTGCAATCTTCCCTACTTGTGCAAACACAAATGTTTGCTTGCCACAAAGTATATGATTGCTTGACTTATTCTGAAGTAGAAGGAGTGTTCAAAATCTCCAGTCCTCTTTCTCTCTAGGTGATTCCCAGCTTACAACTTTGTGGAAAAATATGCCACCTTGGGATGTGCAAGCTAATGCTCATTAAGCCAATATAGGTCTTAAGAGGCATGTAGTGCTGTTCTCCATCCTGCTGAGTTAATCATGTTGAGAAGCAGAATAGACACACTCACAGTGTGCTGCCATTTGGCTATACCACTTCAGGACCTGAAATAGTAGCAACACCCACTCAAGAATTCATTTTGCCTTATAAAATGTACTCTTAATTCCATGCTTAAGAGGGAGAAAGAGATCCTATATAAGCTTCATCACTGCTGCTTATCTTATTTGTGCTCTTACGTGTTTAAGATTTCAGCTGTTTAATTAAGACCCTGAAGACCAAATGTGGAAGGTGACTTTTTACAGCTCTGGAGCAGGTGAGTATCATCACACAACTGCACTCTGCATTGCATGGGGTGTGCTGTGCAGCTCCAGTCCACAGCCAGGATGGGCTTCCATCGTACAAGGACTGTGATGAGTAGGGGGGGTGATAAAAACACTGCTGATAATGGTGGCAGAGCAAGAACTGATGGTGACACTCCCAAATCTTCAACAGTTAGGTTGAAAGAATCTCTTTATATTCTCTGTATCTGGCAATTCTCATAGGTCTAAAGCAAATTGGTAGTTTTTATTCTAAGAGATGCAGACCATTTCTTTGACTCCTTACTCTGGAGTCTGGGCAGCTCACTCCTCCTACTGTAAGCACTGAATTTTCTGATATGAATGGCCTTCATTCGTTCCTCAGAAAATAGCAATTTTAAAATGGTAATCCCAAATGTTTGACGTCAGTTTGTATTTATGCTTTAGTCAATTTAGGAGCTAAAGACCCTTAAGTATCTGGTGATGCTGTTTGTTTATACTGTTGTTTGGCATGTGATCCTGCTTTAATGCTATAATGCAGAAGAAAGAGGAGGAAGTACAAGCAATTTTCTCTTTAATAAAAATACATAAACGTGTAGTTGAGACAATATTCATTAAATAGGTGAGATATGCATATGCTTAAAGATGTCTGACCTTTCAAATATGGGACACTTTCCAGTGAAAAATGTTGCTTTCCACTGTAGTTAATCACCTTTGCAACATTTCTATATTGCTATTTCAGTGCGGTTCTTTACCTTAGTATTTTGAGAATGAGAATAAAAGTATTTTCACATTTCACTGAAGAATCTTTGAAGTGCTTTTCACAAACTGATGAAATAATTCTTGCTTCTGAAGAATTACTGAAATGGTTCAGAATTAAGCCCAAATAGCACTGATCAAGAGCTGATGAAAACTGTCCTGACAGTTCCCAAAAGGTCATTTCAGAAAGTGAAAAGGGAGTTTAACACTACCTCTTAATCAAGTTTCCAGATTTGTGGAGTGAGGTAATAATATTCCGAAAAAGTTGGGAAACTGGGGAAGTGCTACCTGCTTTTCCACCATGTGAAACTGTCCCAGAAATGGTTGTGCATATCATGACATTGCCCTGTCAAGTGAAAGCCAGCACATGAAGGGATTGTCAGAGCTGATAGACAGCCCAATATCTTGTATAAAATAGGACTGATTCCCTCTGTCTGCTACATAATCCCATCTCCATCAGTAGAGTACTTTTGGGTAAATATTGCTAGGGGCAACAAGCTATGTTAAAGGCTAAACTGAGGTGACCATCTGCTCTATCAGCTCGTGTTGCAGTTACTGCAGAGCTTATCTGTGATGCCGTTTCTGTTGTCAGACCACTCATCTGATACCACAGCTCTTTCTACTGCTTCTCTTTCTCCAGCAGCTCCTTTGGGGTATCCCGTCCTTTTCCATGCTTTATCTCCACTGTAAACCCGTGCTGCAGTGAGAGGTACCCAAGCTCCCCTACCCCAAGTCTGAGCCCCACCTTTGGCAGTTGAACAAAAATGCTGTGTTAAATATTTGCTCATGAGCTGTACCTTCCATTGAAGCCCCCAACAGCTGCAGTTGTCAGTGCTTTGAAAAGCAGAAAACATTTTACACACTTGCCTTCAGGCACAAGTACAGCAGGAAGTATGAAATTACTGTTTGGTGTGTTTGCTCTACCTTCCTCACAATGGTACACAATAGGTTTTCATGGCTAAATTCAGCAAAAAGCTTCTCTGGTCAATCTCTGTGAGTTTCACTGAATGTAGACTAATTAATAATTTCACCTCATCCTTCATATGGATGTGTGTACATACAGTGAGTGTGTTTAGATGCACAAACATAGCTGATGGCATACATGCATTGTAGCTTCTACCAGCAAAGAAGAGCCATCCCCCATTTTGCTGCCCACTCACTGCCACTTTCTTGAGCAGATGAAATCCAGAGAATATCCAAAATAAAGCCCACATATATATGAAGAAGGTTAAGATCTAAGTTGGATGTTCTTAACCTTGCAAGCTGCATGTCTGTGTGCTTTGGTATGGCCTCAGTTACACGTATCAGTGGATGAAAGACCTAATTGATGAGCAGTCAGCTCAGAGAGGGAAGTTAGGCCTAGGTTTTTCAAACATGTTTAACATATGGCGTTTCAATCAGATTAAGGCAAACATACCATACTATCCTCTTTATATACCATACTATCATCTTTATTAAAAGTTATCACTTGGGGACCTTCTAGTTCCTTTGGTAGGGTTTGGCTTCTAGTCTCTATGCACTCTACTATTGCTCAGGAGAGCACTGTGGGTCCTGCTGAGTCAAACCTATCCCATCCACTTCTGTTTCTCAGAAGGCATCAACTAAAACTACTCCCACCCAGCTGCAATGTTGGTCCTAGACATCCTGTTCTTCTGCAGCTCCATCTTTTGGCTACTGGATCTGTCTGCTCTCTCCAGTCTCAGTCACATTGCAAATTGTCCAGGCCAGGCCTTGCGCCTTTGTTGTCACATTGATGTAAGCATGTCCCTAACTGGATCTGTAAGTGCTAAGTTATCAGAGAGGGTGGGCATTAAAAAAAGTTCCTTGAAATTTTCAAGGATAAGAGTAAACATCCCAGCTCTGTTCCACCAATGAAAGGGCTTAACCAAAATGTCCAAGAGGTACCTCTGTTGACCCTTTCCATCCAGGAAAGCGGATTTCCATCCAGGAAGGCAAATCCCTGATAAAGATTTGAGCATGCCAGCAACACCAGAGGGGAGCATGGCTTGTGGCACACTAGAAGCTTCAGTGCAACTACTTTTCAGGTGGCACATAGGTGTCCACCTTAGCCAGATGCTGGCATTCTCTAGCAAAACAGCTTTTTAATGATGGTGAACTGGCTCTTCAGCAGGGCCTGATTGGAGTAAGCTTGGTAATGATAATGATACTTTGGTTGACAAGTGTGATGACAAAGCACAGCTGTCCTTTAATCTTGCAGTAAGGGTAGCATGGCTCCCAGCAGTTTGCTTATGGTAGGGCTTTGTGCTGCATGACTGCTGAAAGTAGCACAAACATCTCCAAACAACAGCACAGGCTGCAGTTGTCCTGGCCACTGACCTCTGGGCATGCACCCAGCATGAAGCTTGTGGTGTTACAGCAAGGCTGCCTGCAACCTTATGGCTGCTGGCAAAGCCAGCAGCAAGCCTGGCCTTGACTGCTGTCATGGTTCATTAAACCTTATTTCTCTGCTTTATCTTCCATTGCCCATCCTGTCCTTCCTCTCTGCCTCACTAGCTGCCTCCTGGCAAGGTCTTATTGCCTGTTAGGGCTATAGTGTTCATCTCTATTTACTGTTTTGTATCTGGTGACTTAATCCTTGCCACTTGACAATTTTTTCTTGGCTGGGGCTTCACATCATTGTTATCTCCAGCTCTTTGTTGTCACCTGCTCACAGCCACTCTCCCCCTCCTCAGGAATCCCTGTTCAGATCAGGAATCCCTGTTCAGATTAGCTGTGTCCCCAGTCTGGGCACCCCCATCCAGTTACACAGCTTTTACTGCCATCTCCTCCCCAGTCCCAGACCTCTGCCTCCCTCCTAGCTTGCCACCATCTCACTAGACCAGCATTATTCTTGGCTCCTCTGGCATCTTTTCCTGAATGAGTTACCAACAACTCTAACCACTGCAATCAGGGTGGATTTCTGGCCCCATTTTTCTTCTCACGTCCCCCACTTTTCTCCCTGGAAGATACATAACAAATGGGAGAAGCAGAGGCATCTTTGATTTTGTCTTCTGCTCTTCCATATTTGCCTAGCCTTTATGTTTTACTACCTTCTCCCTGCGCCCTGAGGTCTCCCTCCTGGACTGGTGCTGGTGTTTCACATCAGTCATCCTGCACCCAAGATGTTTTCTTCAGCTGACCTGCTAGAAAATACCCTTGTCCTCATGCCAGTCTGTCTCACTAGCCCTGGAAAACCCAGCAAATTAAATCAGCTGTGTATCTATTTCACATATTTATGAGTGAGATACTAATCCCTACATAGTGAAAGGGTCATATGTACAAAAGGGGAAATGAGGACGCCAGCATTAAAGGGAGAAGTGGGGGAAGGGAAGACCGAGACTGAGAGCAAGGGCAGGGCAGATGTCAAGGAGATAAGTTTACAGTGTCGAATAAAAATACAGCAAACTGAAACAAGAGCAGATCTGATTATCATTGGCAAGCCATATTGATTGTTCTTTCCTTGTTAGTTCTATATTTAAAGCACTCTTTTTCTGCTCCCTACACCTATGTCTTCAGAGCAGAGACCAAGTCCTCAACTGGCTCAGAAAAATATATAAAGAAATCTAAAAAACAGGAGACACTCCTTTTCTCTGTGTCTTCTATGAAAAGAAACATTTTTCCTTCCCTTTCAGGCCCAGCAGGAAAGCTGATCTGTCAGACTGATCCATTTGCCAGGACTGTCCTCCCAGGCCTCCTTGCCAATTGTCACTGGGCAAGCAGGAAAGCTCTTCCCGGCTTCCCCAGCACAGCTCATGCGCCACGAGGTCCCAGTGGGCAGAGGATTTGCACGTGATGCCGTGACCGTGACCTCGCGAAACCGCTCCGTTTCCCATCTGTTGTGTGCTGTTACCTCCCTGGAACACAAAGCATGTGAAATGTCTGCTGGATACAGAAACCTCTCAGGTTGCAGCCACGATAAAATACCCCTCCTTAGAGCAATAGAGAGAGATTGCTTTTTTTATTGCCCTGTAAAGGATTCTGCAAGGAGTGAGCTGGAGATTTGACAGTTGCATCCCGGTCATAGTTTAACACAATACAGACAGCAGATGCTTCAAGAAGATTATGTTTCTTCATGTGCATTGAGTCTCCAGGGAGATTACACAGTCAGGGTCAAGGGCTTTAGGGGTCTGGCTCTACAGCCCTGCAGAAGGATTTTTCTTTTACCAGCAAAAAATATCTGAAAAGCACAGGGCATTCTGCCAAACCTTCTATATGGAGTCAGCAGGAAATGCTGCTCGCAAGAGATATTTTACCTACAGCTCTGTCAGGGACAGCTTTTATTATAACAATAGCATTGATCAAATATCCCCATTGCTGCTCCACCTTGCAGACCAAGTATTGGGGCTGAGCCTGAGCAGAGGAGCAGCAGTTACTCATTGAACTGTTAAAAGATTATTTCTGTGTGGGAAAACTGTCTGCTTCTGTAAAGGCGGGCAAAAACGGGCGCTTTGTCACAGTATGGTGTTTTTGAAATGCAGATATCTTGGCCAAGGAAATCATTAGTGGCCGGCTCAGAACACCATGCAAGGGAGACAATTATGTCCAAAGATGCAATGAAAGCCCTCATGGGGTTCTCACTGTACACACTGAGAAGACAGAGATGTTTTAATGAGGTTTTACAAAGAAGCTCCCTCCTCCTACTCCCAATCCTGCATGACTGTTAATTTATCTGCTTTGTACATGGAAGGATTAAGACTGAGGAAGCCCTACTAGAGTAAGAACTGACATGAGATTTAGCAATCCAAACCTTGACACCTGCCCCTCTCAAATCCAGTTCTGAAATATTTGTAAGTGTCAGTACAACTCAATTGCAGATACAGGCACTCCAGGGTGCAAGATCATAGCCAGGGTGCTCAGTAGTGTCTGGGACCAGCCTGGCCCAGCACAGGCAGGTGGTACTTAGGCAGGTTCTGGCAGGTGCTGGAGCTGGACACTCCCAACAAGGAGTGCCTGTGCAGCCCAGTTGCTTGCAAGACAAAAGCATGCACCAGCACAGACATGGGCCTGCCTACAGCTGGTTCCTGAAAAAAAGGAAAAAATAGTATCCTTAGTCTGGAGTAATTTCTTTGTTATTCTGTATCTCATGCTTGCAGGCTCTGTGTAAAATGCTACTAAATCAAAGAGGGAATGTTTTATGCTTACTGAATGGGGAAATCATTAGTACTGGATAAGAACCAAAGGCAACATGGACCTCACTTATTACTAAATCCTGCCTCAGACAGGCTGCCTCAGACAAAGCTGCTTCAAATGTCCATGTTTTAATAAAGAAAGGACATTAACCAAGGAAACCAGGATTTACCTCAAGTACTGAAATCGGCAGAGAAAAGAAAAGAGAAAGGAACTGGTTTTAGCAAGTGCCCTCCAAAGCCTGCAGAGCCGTATAGGGCATCAGTGTGGCTTCGCAGTGCTGCTGGCCTAAAAACATGAACTGCCCCAGTATGTTCCCCCTACCCTCATGCACAGAGGTTAATGGTGCAAGAAATTATAAATGTCAGGAAGCATATCTGAGGTGGAATGTAGATAATAAATTTCATTTTACCAAGTCATCAGTCTTCCCACCTTGGACTATGAAAGTCTTGCTCTTCTTGGATTCTCTCAATATCCACACTTTTGTGGCTGAATTGGTGTCAGCAATTTCCTTTTTTCTTCAAGTTTTGAACAGGCAGAAGGAGGAATGGAGGCTCTTGTAAGCAGAGAGAATTAGCAGTGGAGAGGAAAGACTGTGAGAATTCCTGTCTATACTGACCTATTTTTTTTCATTTAAAATACATAGTTTTTGATATTATGTGTTTATTTCAATTGTTGACAGAGAACATGAAAAAAGCCAGTGTGTTACTCTAGGCATTTTTGGCAGATAGAAAGGCAAACTATCCAGTAAGGATCAGCAGCTAACCCACAGCAAAGCTTAATCTCCAGCCAAAAGTTTAATCTAACAGAAACCAAACATCTGCCCTTCTTGGGTATGCTGGGATGGACACAGAAGTCTTGGTTTCTGGATGGCTCCAGAATTGTTCTTCATCTTCTGACTCTTCCCAGATGGCGAAGCAGGGCCTGGGCACTCTCTCTGTGGTTTAGGTAAAAGACTGTGGTGTAGGATGGCAGAATTACAGCTACAAAACCTCACAGCAAACCATGCATAGGTCTAGTACAATTAAAAATATCCTTCTCTCACCCTGTAAAACATTCTGCTCTTTCTGGATTTTCCCTCCCAGTGTCTCTTTTCATACACAGCAGATTGAAACCATTATCTCTGGAATAAGAGGGTGAATGCTGCTTTTTTTCCCACTCTATCTCATTTCTGACCTCTGCTGCTTTTTACTATTCTAGTCCTGGTTTATAATTGGAAATTGAAAGGTCAAAAGATTTTCTTCACATCTGACATTCATTCATCCTCCCGGCTTTTTTTTGTCCCAGTGAGATTAAAGGCAGAGAGAAAGAAACGATCAAAACTGTGTTTATGGTCCGTGTTTTTAATACCAAACCTCTGCTTCTGTTCTTAGCCTGATTTACTGTAACTTTATTCACTTCACTGACCTCATTCTGAATCCTCACCAATGTAAGAAGGAAGTCAGGTGATATATTTAAAAACTGAAATATTTTAAACATAACACTAAGAGTTAAGACAAACAAGTCATCTTGCTCATCTTCCTATTCCCCAGCTGTGATGACTTGTCTATATTCCTGATCTTATCATTCAAGCCAAGATATTTGAAAAGTGACTATAAATTTAAAGTGACTCAAGTTTTACCACTCTGGGACATTTCCCTCCTGATTCTCTTCAGATGGCTCCAGTTAGAAGTATGTCAGCTGTACACCCCTGGGGAGGAAGGTATTTCATGCTGAAAGCCCTAAAATGAAGCCAACTCAAATGAGAGGCTTTAAAAAAATCATTTGGCCTTTGTTGGTGAGTTCCCACTGACTTGGCGAGTTCCCACTGCGAGGTCAGGGAAACACACAGCTCCCAGTGGAAGCTGAACCACAGCCACTTGCATTTTGGTACCATATGGCTGTTGGGTCACACAGCCCAGGATACACCTGTCCCTACTGATGTCATGACAGCACAGCTGATGAAAGTCAGTGATGAATGCAGGATGTCTCCATCTTCTGTCAGCTCAGTGGCACCTTTCCTTATGGTGCATTTTATTTTGCAAGGCTGAGAGTGCTCTCATTTCATACCCATTCCCTCTTTGGTGTGAAAACTGAGGTCCAGGATAGTATTCCTTCACTGTCTGAACTGGATTGGACTCTGATGCTTCATGCAGATTCATAAGCCTCTATCCTAAAGACTACTAAAACAGAAGTTCAGGTATTAGACAATTAATAGGACCCAGGCTCAGTAAAACAGCTAATCATGCATTCAGCTTCTTGCTGTACAAATGTCCTATTTTACTTCAATTAAGTATAGGCTTAATTTCCTGCATAGTTAATTTAATACAATTTGCTCCAGTGATTTATTTAAAAAATAGCTATGGCTCTGAAAAATCAATTTGTCCTGGGCAGTCAGTGCAGGGTGAGGATGATGTGATCTCAGCTATAGCATTGTACCCAAACACTGAGTGACAAACATGCTTGCCTGGCTAGTCTCCATAGTAATTGAATTCGCGGTGTTGGAGTACTGGGGTGATATTTGCATAAATTATTGAAATGCCATGCTTCAAGGTAAAAAAATAATCACTACAGAATTAACCTGATCTCTTCTTTCCTCTGTGGTTAAATCTTCTGTAATTATCCACTAAGAGATGTCTTCCATCTGTTCTCCAACACTGCTAAGACACAGGACACTGGATCTCTGTTTTGATCTCGTTTGAGACTGCTGAGTTCCTTGTAGGTGTGTGTGAGCATGAGTAACATCCAATTGCAAAGTGTGAAGATGTCTCATTCTTTCACAGGCAGGCAGAAAACTGTCAAGCGCAAATACTGTGGCAGTAGAGGCATTCTTCTGCTTTCTCTGCCCAGGATTGGTGGTGTGTTCTGTCTTCCAGGCCACTTGGCCACCTTTGGAAACACTTCAAAAGCATCTTCTAGGGGAGAATGGTGAGGATGTCTGGAGCAGTTTCCTTTGTAGTTACAGCCATAGGGATCTCATTCATTGCTTTAAAAATAAGTAGAATGAAAACCATACAAAAGCCAAAGGCCCCAGACCAAAACAATTAAAGGAATGATATGTTCCAGGCTTTGTTTGCTTTCTGGTTTGTGTGTTTGTTGTTTGAAATAAGAACTACTGGGTTGACATCAGCTGCTGGGTTATCAGAGCAATCAATCTGTAACATCACAAAGTGAAGACTCATTTTCCCCCATTTCTGACAACTGCACAGAGATGAGTGTCTGAGATCTATTCTTCTCTCCTGGTGTCTAAGCAAAAAAGCTCATCTCTCAGTCAAGTCCACTGATTCCTGTTGTCTCTTTTCTCCACTGAAGAACTCTACAGATGGAGCGAGGGCTGTACCTGAAAGCAACAGATGTCCTACCCTAATTGCTAAAACCAGGCACCATCATGCTAATTTCATGGTGTCTGACTCTGAGTGTGATGACAAGGGATACACAGTGCACTTTCACTACTGGTCACTGTGAAAAATCACTGCTTTGATTTTTCTAGTCTAATTGCAGCTTCTCAATAGAGGCTGGATGCTGTGAAGGATCACAATGCTCCTAAAGGCCCCTGCTGTGAAATTTGTCACTTCTTTGTCTATCTTACCATCTCAGGAAAAACTGCAGGAAAATCTGTATTGAGAGTGGCAAGGCCTGGTGAATGCAGACATCACTACTGGGACAACCACAGCAACTTCAGTAAGCAGAAGGTCAGGACAAGGCAGGAAAAAAGGGGTGCTGGTAAGGCACAGGGTGCTGAAAGGCAGGAGGATGTCAGGTTTGTTTTATGTAGGGTAAATTTGGTTCAGCATGTACAGGCAAAGATCTGCTCTCTAACAGCAACTTCACATAGACTATTATGGTGCTGTTGTATCAGTTTATGGCCTTCTCATCTAACAGAAACTTAACAGGGAAATATAAAAACTCCAAAGACTTGAATGACTCCTCCTGTCCCTTTAACCAGAAAAAGCTAAATGAAGTAGGAAGCTGATCTTGGTGGGTAATCTTCTTAGATGAGTACAGGCTAAAAGTGGAATAATCCCTGAAGTCTCTCAATTTGTTTGTTGTAGTTTGGGCAAAAAGCAAATGCAGATGAGTTTTTCAAAGCTGTAACATGCAGATGGGGCTGCCCTTCTTCTGCAATAGCAGTGAATGTGGCCAGTCTGCTTTTTTGTAAAAAGGGTAGGAGGTACAGATGCTCCCTTTCAAAAAAACAGAGCTACACTGCAAACATTGCTATTGAATATTTCTGAAATAGTTTTGGAGGTTATGGATAATTCTGGATTCACAGCAGCATGGGTGAATAGGCAGAAAACAGAGAGATGCCTTCTGTCTGTCCTGAGGAAAAAAAATCTTTTTCCTGGGTGTAAAGGTGTGTGGTCAGACAGATCTGTACTAATACCTGAGGAGGATTCATTATTAGTTGGGTTTAATCCTTCCTAGGCAGGAGGAAAAAGGTTAATTGCTTGGGGAGAAGCATTTATCTGGTCCACAGATGGTTCAGATGACTGGCACACAGTGGGAAGAATAACACAAAATGAAAAGATGGGTTACTTTTTCACCGCTCTGTTGTTCTTAATTTATTATAGCAAATGGAAACAGTGCTGACCAGCTTCTAGAAAAAAACAGAATGGCAGCTTCCTTTCCCCCAGCCCAACCCTGCAGCAGATGCATCTGGCAAAATCTCAAGTTGAAGTAGCTTTGCTAAAGCTGTGCTGGTGTGGACAGCATGAAAAATACAGTGTTTTCAACCAGGGTCAGGCCTCCTTATGGGATCTTTCTAATTTCTTTTTTTTTTTGAGATAGGGAAACCTCAAAGGATTGGAAATAAATCTCCAGCTCCTTTGGGGAGACAGACACAGACAGAATAATTCATTGGAGGTTCCTTTGTGTGCTGTTATTGAGCAACCTCTTGGGACCTTGATCCCAGGAAAGCATGTGCTGTTCTATAAGTGTTTTGCAGTCTCCAGAGCTCACAGGTCATTTCTTTCTATTAAAGAGTGTGGTAGGCATCAAGTAGGTAACCCCAAGGAATAAGAATATGTTAGACTAATTAGACACTAGTCAGCAAGCGTAAGGTGGGGAATTGCTCTGAATATCTGGATTACCCTTGTGAGTCAGAACTGTTGCTGTATTCTGCTGGAGCAGACTCCTTTGGGGACACATTTTCACAGGAGCAGGGGAACACTGCTAATTTTAAGGAAAGAATTGATAGCTGGAATATAGTAATAAACCTGAGGATTGTAGTCAGTATCAGTGAGCTGACATTGTGTTAGCAATTATATGAATCATCTGAAATGTCCCAGAATGCAAACTATTATCTGAAAACGCTCACAAAAGACTGTCTTGGGTTTGAGGAAGAAACTTTTCTGTGGAATCTGTTCCAGAAAGGAAACATTTTATCATTATCTTTTAAATTCTAGGGACTTGCAGAATTATTAACTACTGAGTATTTATTTGGGTAAGAACTGATAAGTATTTCATCATGTGTCCTTCAAATCAGACTCTATCCCTTTCTGCTTGCCCCTTAGACAGCTAATCACCATTTCCATTTTAATTGGTGTGCTTGATGTTAGATCCTTTTGATTCTCTGAGATCTCCTTTGTTGTTGCTGTTATACTTCTGCCCTTCTGTGACTCTTCCTCCAGTGTTGCCAGTTTAGATGACCTTCTTATGTTAATATGAAACTCAGTTCTTATAAAGTAATCATCTCTTAGCTTTATTTATCCTTTCTTATTTACAGTTCCAGAAGCAGCGAAAGGCTTAGACTAGCACAGTTCTCTGCTGTATCATGCCCGACACATGAGTCTATTGGACTGGCACTGCTTCCTCTGTTTGCAGACTAAATGGGCAAAACTAAAGCCAAGATGGAAAGCAGACACCCTGTTGTCAAGGAGCTTGACCAAGGTCACAGAGCAGAGCAGTTTGCAGAGTGTCCTGATTCCCCAGTGATTACTGTCCTAATCACACAAATGGAAGCTGTGATGTGCCTGCTGTGGTGCTGCTGGAGAACATTGATGGTGACTAAGCATATGTGAACACATCTAGGGTTATCCTCTGAATGTTCTCTCCCTTAAGTTACATGGGGAAGATGATGCACAATTATTTGACAGCCGGTTTAAAGGTGTATCTGCATATCTGAGAAGCAGACTGGGGAACAGTCATGACACGTCTGAGAAATAAGATTCAAAGAACTTGCAGGAGAGGCACCTGGCTATATTGATTTTGCTCACAAAGTTTCTAAAGTACTTGGCTGGTAAGATTTTCTTCCCTTGCTCAATGTTCCAAAAGAGTTCTCTGGTTTAATAAAGGTATTTTGTTTGTGTAGAAAGTGAAGAGGAAGCCTGTTGGCCTGCAGGTGAAGGGAAAGCCCTGATGTGTTTGTGGGAGGAAAGAAAATCATCAAGGCAATGCTCCCCTTTACTCTGCTGGGAAGGTAGGGCTTCTGCTATTCCTGTGCTGAGGAGGAAACTGTAGTTCATGACAAGTTATACTATGGTCATGTCCTTCTTTTTACATTGAAACTAAACTGCAGCCACAGACATTTTTTCCCTTTCTTTAGACACCTTTTCTCAAATGTGATTCACAGTTTTCAAGTCAACTTTTAAAGGCCAACTACACTAGGAGGAGCTCTTCCTCCATGCCATCTCTCCCTGTTCAGGTACCTTTTCACTACAGCTCTGAGGTGCTTTTGTATGGGCTGCTTACTCCCTGCCCAGCTTCTTAAATCCTCTGGACTTCTCTGAGCATGCAAGCTCCCTTCAAGGTAGGAAAGAAACGGGAATTCCCTGACCTTTTTTGACACTCTGGTTGTTGGGCATTTTGAGATAGCTTCTTGCTGCTTCTGCTGTTCACTCTTTTGGAAGAGTGGCTGAAGTGTTCTGTACTTTGCAGCTTCGCAGTGGCATTTGTTTTTCAGAATAGACAAAAGCCCAGCCATGCAGTTCCCAGTGCTCAATTTCTCACTTAGTGCTCAGTTTCTCAGAAGGTAGTTTGGTCCATTTTTTCTTCAGTTGGGTTATGTTTTAGTACTGTAAGGATTATGTAGATAACTTATAGTACTAAGTTAAATACTTTCTAGTATAAGCTAGAGTGAGTTGGAAAGCACACCCCATGGACATTCATGCCAGTCACGTTTGATGACTGCTTCTCCCTGTTACATTCAGAAATTCCCTATATTTGGAACAGTGTGACCAGCAGGAATAGGGAAATTATTTTTCTCCAGTATTTGGCATTGGTGAAACCACATCTTGAGAACTGGCTTCAGTTCTGAACCCCTCAATTCAGGAAGTATGGGAGGGTGTCCAGAGAAGAGCAACAAAGCTGGTGAAGGTTCTTGAGTTCAATGAGGAGCAGCTGAGGGAGCTGGGGTTGTTTAGCCTGGCAAAAAGGGAGGCTGGGGCCTTATCACTCTCCACAGCTACCTGAAAAGAGGCTGTAGCCAGGTGGGGTGTGCCCTCCTCTCCCAGGTAACCAACAGGATATGAGGACATAGAGGACAGGTTTAGGTTGGATGTTTGGAGGAAATTCTTCACCAAGAGTGATTGGGCATTGGAATGGGCTGCCCGGGGAGGTGGTGGAGTCACTGTCCCTGCAGTTGTTTAAGGAAAGACTGGATGTGGCACTCAGAGCCAGGCTGTGACAAGGGGGTGTTCCGTCACAGGTTGGACTCCATGACGCCAGAGCTCCTTTCCAACCGAATTGATTCCATGATTCACATCATGGGGCATTTCCCTCACAACTGGTGGCAGACCAGGTGTCTGTGAGCCCTAACTATGAAGAAAGGATGTCATTCCAATATTCTTTACTAACAAGTGACCGCGTGCATGGCACGCTCCATGCTGCAGGCTCTCAGGTTCCGTAGACACTTTTGTGCAGATGACGGAAGGAATTCCTACATTACAGTACAAGAGCGCCGTGCAAGGCTCCCGTCTCCGGAGGGCCGCTCGCGTTCACGGGCAGAAGGAACACCGAACAGCCCCCTGTGCCCTCAGTCTCCGCAAAGGAGAGCTCAGCTGCCTCCTGCCTAAGCGGGGGCAGAGGGACACAACCCCCCGCCATCACAGGCGCGCCCTCCCGGGAACTACCGCTCCCGGCATGCCTCGCGCGCAGCCAATGGCAAGCGCAGGCCTTGCCCGGCGGCCCCGCCCCTGGCCCTCGCCGCGGGGGCCTTTGAAAAGTTGCCGGGAGCGCGGGTCCGCTCCCGCAGCGGCGCTGGCCCGGCTCGGCCCGGCTCGGCTTGGTTCGGTTCGGCTCGGCTGAGAGCCCCGGGCTGGGGCGGCTTTGCTGCGGGACGCCCCCAGGCGCGGGGTGAGGCTGGTTTGCGGCGGGAGCGGGCTCTGTGGTGCCCGCGGTTGTCGCTGCCGGGGGCCGAGGGGCCGGGCTGGGTCTCCGGCTGCAGGCGCATCCTCGCTGATGCAGCGGAGTGAACCTGGAACTCTGGGGGTCCTTCCTGTTTAAGGAGAATTTTGTATATGGGGCAATAAAGTTTCCACCTTGTAAAGATGTGGAGGCCTGTGCATCTGCAAATTTGTAGCAGTTTTGTGTTATGGCAAACATTTGCGGTATTTGCTCTCACGTTACTTTGTTTTACGTTATAAAAAACTTTGTTTTGCCCGAATGTCTGTATGAATTAATACTGGGAATGTTGCCTAAATAATACATCTGAAACAGCGACATGGCCAGTCATGTGTATGTGTGTGCTTTGGATTGTACTGGGCTGGACTGCATTTTGTGCAGTAGAATTCAATGTTACTGGCACACCAAAACTGGATGTTGTATTCCAGCAGTGCATGTTCTAGGGTTGAATGCTTACTGAGATTGCTCTACAATTCGTATCCAAAGTTTGTTCTTTCTTGCCAGTGCCATACAGCATGAGGAGTTCTTGTTCAGCTCATGACTGTAGACATTGCTGTTCTTACTGGAATGTTCTCATACACAGTCAAATATGAAATGTAATTTAAAAACTGGTAATATAGACTGGTAATATAATTTAGTGTGACACAGGCTTATATGGGAAATCTATATCACATTACATTATGTGTTCTTTAGCAGGGAGTTAGTGGAATTGTCCACACAATCACACTCAAATAATCTTTCAAACATTTTTCTGTCTGCCCTGTAGGTTGGGAAGCATGGCTGCTAAGAAACTAAGAAGAGCACAGCTGTCTCAGGAAATGTGTGAAAGGCTGAGTCGCTATCAGATCACCACCTGTCAGGTAAAAGAGTTATTTTGTTTTGTGAGGGGTTGGTCTTTTGTGGATTGGTGGCAGTTTTTTTGGGAGTGCGTTTGTTTTTTTGTAAGTTGGTGGTTTTCTTTGTTTTTTTTTGTTTGCTTGTTTGTGCGTGACTGTGTTGTTTTAATGCATGTTGTGTTCACTTTTTGGCAGTTTAATTAAACTGGGAACTTTTTACAAAGTAGGGAGCATTTCAGACTCAATCTGGCCTGCTGCCTTGTAAAAATAAAGCTTTAAATCATGAATGCCTAACTAAAACATTTAAACTTTTATGTACTTACGTCCCTGTGGAGGCAGGGGAGTTGCAGAAGCAGCTGTGTGGAGAAGGACTGGGGGTCCTGGTGGACAGCAAACTGTCCCTGAGCCAGCAGTGTGTCCTGGTGGGGCAAGAAGGGCCATGGGATCCTGGGCTGCATTAGGGAGAGCATGGCCAGCAGGTCAAGGGAGGGGATCCTGCCCCTCTGCTCAGCCCTGGAGGGCCTCACCTGGAGGACTGTGTCCAGTTCTGGGCCCCTCAGGACAGAGATGGAGCTCCTGGAGCTGGTCCAGTGAAGAGCTTTGAAGATGATGAGGGGATTGAATCATCTCTTCTACAGGGAAAGGCTGAGGGAGCTGGGCCTGTTCAGCCTCCAGAAGAGACGACTGGAGGGGACCTTAGCAATGTGCAAAAGTATCTGAAGGGAGAGTTGCTAAACCTGTGGAATATGCACTAATTTTGGACAGATTGCATCAGTTTAGTCCCCAGCTTGGATTTCTAGGTTGAGCTCTCTGAATTGCTCCGTTCTCTTTCAGGACTTTTTATGTCTTTCCCTCTTGGAGCTAATGAAAGTGACAGGACAGAGCTACCATGAGGTGCAGAAGCTTCTCTGTAAAGTCAGCCGAGCTTGTGCTCCCAAAATGCAGACAGTAAGTGTGCTTGTGTTGATACTCCTTTTGATACAATATCTGGAAAAGCTGAACATTGTCGCTCATCTTTTTAGCTGGGTGGCTTGTCTCAGTTTTACTGCACAATGCCATAATGTTTTTATTTTCAAATGTAGGTCTTTGATGCACTTTAGGTTAATACAGTTACATTTATTAGGTATTATAGCCCCATGAGATTGTTCAGGCTTGCAGCAGCAGTTCTGAGTGCAGCAGGGAAATAAGTCATACTCTCTGCCAATCCAGCATGTAAAAATTGCTTATAGCAATTGCTTATAGCAATATGTATCCTGCAGTGAAGAAAATAATTTTTTTAACTACAAGCAAATAGTAAGAATGTTGGTATAAATTTGGTTTAGATATAAAAGTGGTGCCAAGAATTGAAGTGATGCTGACAATAACTTCTTAAGGACTGTTTCCACCCATGTAAATGAGTTGTGTGCCTTAGGTTACAGTAGCCTAACTGGGGAGGGTGCAAGAAGGAAACACGTTGTCTGCAACGCAGTGGCGCAGTGGCGGCGTTTTCTTTTCTTTTTTGAATTCATATGAAAAGATGTCTTTTAAAACAGGATACAGACAGTTCTGACCTCTGTCAATGCACCCCATTTTTATTCCTTGCAAAAATAATCCATGTCCAAATGTGTAATTGGCATAGTAATTATAGGAGTAATTCTGTGAGACTTTAAATTCACTAATATCCTGCAATAAAATTAGTAATAGAAGAATTTGTATGACTTTTACTGCATGCATTTGAAGCTAGTAAATTGGTAATGAACGCTGATCAGGGAATTTTACAGGTTGAAAACAAACCTTGTTGAATAGGAGCAGAGACAGTTTTTGTTACATCGTGATTAAGGGCTTATTCTTTAATGTTGTGGTAAGGGAGAGAAAAAAGACTTGAATTTACTCTCTGAGCTATAAATGGAATATAAATACAAGGAGGGGTGATGAGCTAAGGGCAGACTATAGCTGAATATAACAGTACTTCTCTCATTGTTGAATGTTAAGTCATACCAGGTTGTTAAAAGCAAATACAATTTTCCTATTTCCATTTTAAAAAGCATTTTCTGCTTTGCTTGTTTTCTTTTGCTATTTTCCCTCCTTTTGTAGGCTTATGAAATGAAACTAAGAAAGTCTGTCAATCCTTCTTCAGCCTTTTTATCGACCACACTTCATAGTTTGGATAGAGTCCTGCATGGTGGAGTGCCTTGTGGATCCCTCACAGAGGTAATTTGTTTAATATGTTTTACTTTAGTTGAGCATTCTGTTGCAGAATGAGCCATTTGTCGGGTGCAGGGAAAACTTGGGACTTTCAATATGAGATCAGCAAGCTCTGTTTATTGAAGAGAGCATATATACATTATACAGCAAGTAATAAGCTCATGAATATTCTGTATTTTACACCGTCTGTTGGCCACACCACAACATCAGCTCTTCCCCATTCCTTAGGGGTTACACCTCTCTTTTCTCATGTCTCTTTCACTGTTTGTTATCATACTACAGCTAGGCCCAAGGACACGCTATCTTGTGGGTGCAGGACTTGGAATTAGCCATGGCCCTGTACTTTTCCAATTCTTAGCTACTCTCCCAACAGCATTCTGCCCTGAAATCAAAAGTCACAGATAGGTTGGACTGTCTTGTGTCAGGTGCTTCAAACACAAAATACACAAAAATGTTTGGATGAGAACAGGTCTTGCCAAGTGCTTTTCTTTGTCTACTGAGGCAAATTGTCACAGCAGAGGAATAAAAATGAGTAGTTATGAAAATCTTACTATGAAGAAAATACATTTGTTTCGCATCCTGTAAGCAAGCTAGATTGATTTTGATTCCTGATAAAAATGGCTTTCAAAATCTAACAGTGATTTAAAACATACTAGATTTAAAGCAAGACTAAGTTGAAACTAAACAATTTCTGCTCTAGAATCTCTTATATAATGAGAGTTTTTAAAGATTAGTTTGTAAAGATTCTGAGTATTTCTTTTTGTAGACAATGGAATATGCACCATGCATGGAATGCACAGCACCAGGAAAGGCAATATTGCACTTTAAGTTTTCTTCTGGAAAAAGCTTCTGAATGTGATTTTTGTGTTCTATGATATTTTGGTTAAGAATGAAAGGACCTGCCTGGTGCAGTTCTCTATAGTGGGGATCTCACCAAGGGAGGGAGACGTTGACATCTGTACAAGACATGTAGTGGATGAGACCAGAACTGCAAGCCCTTCCACCTGCACCTTGGGCTTGGTTGGTGACTGATACACAACTATTGGGTCAGAAATAATATAGAAACAACTAGGTAGGATCCAGAAATGTGATGAATAACTCGAAAGATTAGATGTGTCCAAGAAAAAATAAAATAGTGTATTGCTTTTTATTTGCCTTTTAGGTACTAAGTGTGGAATGCAATTAGGGCACCTATTAGGGATTTTTCAGCAAATGAAAAGGTAGATAACCATTGACCATACAGAAACGGATCTTTTATTTTAAAGCCTGGTTCTGGGGATTTTAAGAAGCTTTTTTGCAAGTCTTGAGATTTAAAGTAGTTTAAAAGGTTGGCAGCTCTGAGTGTTCATCAGATTGCTAGATGAAATTTTAGTAGAAAGCTATCAATTTACTGCTGCAGCTGGTTTGATGCTGTGCTTCTGCTGCTTTTATGCTCTACTGCAGCTTGTGAACACTTTCAGGTTTGTTTTTGTATTTTTGGATTTGAGTGATCTTAGGATTTAACAATTTTAATTTGCTTTTTTACAAGTCACTGGAGCGTAACAGACAAGTAGGTTGTCTTTTGGCATTTTTGAATTAGACGGATATTTTAAGTCTGACAGAAGTTCTCATCAAAAGTATGCTGAATTTACTTCCTGACTGCTAGGGCTAAATTATTGTCTTTCTGTTACTTTACCCAGCAGTAAAACTGGAAACTTGGAATTTGAGTACCTGCTCAGAGGGATTAAGACTTGTGGTCATATCTTCTATCGCCAAATCTCCTTTCTTTTTGACTGCCAGAGGGATTTGATTTGCATTACACTGTTTCAGATAATTTTTTTTCCAAGCCACTATTAGGTTTTAAATTGAAGACTAAATCATAGCTGAAATTCTGTGGTCAGAGCTTTTTTCCAAGTTTTGTGAGCTTTTTTCCAAGTTTTATGAGGAAGAATTTATTTTTTAGAAATAAATTCCTAAAAAAAGAAATTTAATCAAAATCCTTTTTTGACTATTGAGGAGTTTAACCTTCTGGTAGATGAAGATTTAGCTCTTTGTGTTTTCATTCAAACCCTACAGATGTGCCAGAGAAAATACTATATAACTTATGAAAAATATTTTATCTCTGCCTAATAAAATATATTTTAAAAAACTGAAGTGGTCTTCATGTTTTTCATGTCTCTGTCTGGGTGGGTTTTTTTCAGAGCAGATTTGGAATAAAATAAACCAAACAAATTTTTTGCAGACATTGAATTTAAATTTATTACAGGAATTTCGAATAGGATTCTGTTGTTCTAAACACTTGCTGAACCAGGGGGTAACAATAATAAAATGTTGTAGTTTTGTAAAATTCTTCACTGTGGATTACTTGAAAGCCTGTTTTAAGGCCCTTTAAAGGAATGCAGATTAAACATGAAGTATTGTTGGTTTTGGGAATACAAATGCTTTCTTGCTCCATTGGCTTGCTTCCTTGTGCTGCAAGGTTCCCTCATTTTCTCGGATGTGATGCTCATGTCCTCAGACATTTTTACAGCATCTCTGCTGAACTGGCTTCTGTGTCAGCCACTGAAATGGATCCTGGGTCCAGTGCACCTCCCAGGCAAGGCTGAAACTAGAAATGTTTTTATGAAGTATCATCACAGTTGTCCAAACATTTTAATTTCACATACTGGATTGATGCCCTCCCCTCATTCATTTCAAGTTCTCTTTTTAACAAGAAACAACTTGTGAGATTCATTGGCAATCACAGTCTAAGGAATATGTATTGCCTCTGTACTTTTTGTATATGCTTTGGGTTCACATTAAATTGTAGCAGATATTGCTGATACGATAGTTTGTAATTTAAGTGCACTGGCTGAGGAACAGATAATTGCATAAATTACTGATTCTTGATCTGTTCTTCTAAAAAACATCATTTAATGCTTCTCTTGCCTTAAAGCTTCAAGTAGATTGGTTGATATAGCTTGACTTTTAGGCCTTGTTAAAAGACAAAGGTGATTAAAGGGATTTTAACCAACTGTTAACTGTAGCTACTGTGATCTTTCTGAGTTTCCTTGTATATTTTCTGTGCTTCAAGTCATGCTGCTACTCCTTAAAACAAAACCATACTGTATTATCTTCTGGTGGAAGTATTTGTGCTTGAAACCAAACTATCGTGCATGTAGTCTCAAAAATCAGTTCGATTTTGAGTGCCTGTCAATTGTAAAGTTTAAATTTGGAAGTTAAATTAAACTTTTTAAATTTAAAACAATAGCCCTGTGTTTAGGCCTTTGTTCTGGCAGTACTAGGTGTTTTGAGACAGCATGCTTTGTTTTACAGTTCAGCTTACCTGGAGAGGCTTGCTTTTACACCTTGCATTATTAGTTTGTTGCTACTGGCATAAGAATGAACCCATTACTCTGATTTCACTGCCTAGAATCACTTTATTTTTGCTGGTTTTTGGCCCTCTGAGTATTTATGATTTCATCATCTCCCTTCCCAGAAGCAGTGACAATGTGATATTGTATTCAAAGACCCCCTGTAGTAGTAATGAACTTGCAATTGTCTGAACACAGTGCCCAGCATTCAGGCATAATCTCTGGAAGATCTGCAGTGGATAAAGTACAGCAGACTGCCATCTCTAGTAGAAAAATATTGCTCTCAGAAACTGGTGATCTCATCAAACAATGTGTTCTTTGGATCCTTTTTCTCCTCAAAATCGTACTGGAACCTTTTCATGCAAGCTGAGCATGCTCTCTTTGAATGCTGCTTCACCACAGGGGCTTTCAGTGAGCACAGGTGGAAGCTTTGGGGATCTGATCTGGATCATTGAATGGTGTTGGTTTTGAAATATGGTAATAGGGAGTTAACATCAATGAAAAAACACACTGCATAGGGCAGAGTGTAGTCTCTGGGGCAGATAAAATCTGTCTAATGTATAAATGTGGTTCATATTGAACATTCATTCTTTATAGGATATAAGCAATTAGCCTTGTGTTTCTAGGAGAGACCTGGTTTTACCGAGTTCATCATGGTTTCTAGGGAGATGTTTGTCTGTGAGCTCAATAGCTCTGGACTTAGTTTTCAGTTCTAAAAGCCATTGATGACATGTGAATGTCAACTGTGAATCTTTTAATTCTGCTCTGTTTTAGAAGGTAGCAGAGGGACAGATGGAAGAGAGCTAGGTGTCTCTAGCGAAGATCTTGTGAGGTGAGGGGGAAAGTAGGGGACCTCAAATTTGAAAGGTAATAATGATGTCAAAGAAAGTGACATCATAAGCATAATGCTCTGTCTGAAAAGCTTTTTTTTCTTCTTCAGGGTATGAATTTGTCTGCAAGGTACAGATCCAAGAGTAACTGCAAATTGGTCTTTGTGGGCTATGTTCTGTCTTTTCATGGCTGTTGTCTCCTTTGGTTACTGAAAGAGCAGAACTGGGGGAACACAGGCTGATGGGACTTAGATAAAAGTAGAAGTATGGTGAAATGAATGTTATGTTGCTAATCTTTTTTCTTCCAGATAACTAGCCCACCAGGTTGTGGCAAAACACAATTTTGTATTATGTTAAGTGTTCTGGCTACACTTCCTGTGAGCATGGGAGGACTAGATGGGGCTGTTATATACATCGACACAGAGTCTGCATTCAGTGCTGAAAGGTAAGGTGCAAAATTCTAAAATACACACAACTTCTTAGCACCTTTTATCCTGGAACCTTCAAATATTTTCTGAGCAATAATTGTGCATTTTTAAATACTGGTGGTATTTATTAAACATTCCTCTGGTACATGCAGTTATTCCACAGACAATGAAATTAACTTAATAAAATGGTTTGTTCACCTTCCTAATTTGTATGAGGTTGCAGATTCCAGTTCTGGTATGACAAGGTGGATGGCATTATCTTTAATTTTTAAATGGTTTTATTAGTACCTGAAATCTTGCTTTGCAGTTTGGTTTGTGGAGTTAACAGGATATTGATTGGAGGATGTAAAGGCAGAGCATTTTGGCTACAGAGGCAGTGGAGGTTTTCCAGTCAACAGTGGGACTGGTGTTGCCAGTTTTCCTTCAGATTTCCATCCTATTTCTGTTCAATACCCTCCTGCATTTCTGGTTCCCTTCTGCAGTAACCTTGCATCTCCTGTATCCCCAGCAGCTATGCAGTACTGTAATACCTTACTGTATTACTGTACTGTACCTTGCTGTAATACCTTACTTACAATACTGTAACATACCTGGTTCTTCTCATATCTCCTGCTTGGCCCATGCAACCCAAATGGCCCAGCTGTGCATGTTGATGTGCTTGAGTGCTGAATGGGTGTGCTGTGCTGGATTGCTTGGGTTACTGTCGGTTGCTGCTCTTCCCATGTTAACTGTCTGATTAACTGTTGAAATAATCCTCAGTGTTTCATTAAATGTAGCTCTTATTTATTTTACTTAGTTACCAAAGTTTGCTAAATGTTGTGACTTTGATCTTTTTGAGATTTCAATTCTTTGGTCCCTGTTGTTTAGAATGAGCAAGTTCAAAAGTTAAGGGTCTGGGGAAGGACAAGAAGTACAGTAGTCTCATCCTGATTAGTGTAGAAAAATGGGCAGAAAGAGGTTCAGTGAAATAATTTATATATTTCAGATGATCTAGTAGCTACAGCCATGGCATAATTCTGGAGTATTAAGGTAAATGTATTTCCATTGATTATTCATTGCAAGTTATCGTAGATGAGAAGGTGGGATTTCAAACCCTGCTTTTTGCCAAGTTAATGTCACAGAAGTTTGAAGCATATCAAAGGAAACAAGCTTCAAGCAATGGTTATGTAAAGTACTGTGCTTCCTCCTTACACACCATTTAAGTTTTATTTCAGGTCCCTGAAATGTAAATAGGGAAAAAAGGTAGGACCTAAAGAGTGAGTTAAGACTTGTCACTTAGAAATGAGTACTAAAGAAAAGGAAAGCAGATGCAGATGAAACTGAGACTGCTGAAAATAGAATAGGATGTAGAAAGGAAACATGGCAAAAATAATATTATTAAAGATGAGAATATTTATGTATTAAATCATATTTAGTATTGCTCAGTCACAAATGATAAACACAATTTCAGCAGACCGACTATATCTTATGCTTTCTGTGTTGCATCTTCTAAGGAGCTGAACCATCAGGGCCAGGGAGGTGCATATCCCCTTTTCCCAAGGTGGTTGGGAGCTGGAGCATTTGCCATTTGTGGAGAGACCAAGGACTTGCTCAGTTGAGTAGAGAGAAGATACTGGGCCAATCTAACAGTAGCCTTCACTTGCCAAGGAGGAGGCCCAAAGGAGATGGCACAGGAGTGTGTGCTGAGAGACAGCAGGCACACATTGAGCTTCATTTCTGGGCTGATATATGGAGAAGCTTTACAATTCCTAGCTGCCTTTGTGGTGAAAAAGCTTTACCCAGAGAGGTGGGGCTGTCTCCATCCTTGAAGGCTTCTGAAATAAAGACTCAAGTAGCTTGTTCTGATTTCATAGCTGGCATTACGTTGAATAGGATGTTACCTCAGATCTCCTGAACTCTGTTTGTAAACTGATTTTAAATTTGTTTTCTCTAAATTCTCTTTAACTTTGTGTTTTAATGAAAGGAGCCTAAGTTTAAAGAGAGATAGCAAGTAAGTTGTGCCCACAAGTATAATCCACTAGATGCCACTCTTCTCAAGCTATAGGTGGTGGGATATGTCTGCTTAAAATATAAACAATTAAGTATTTTTTGTTATTAAAAATTAAAAATTTTTTTGTGGAAAAAATTTTCTGTCTAATGGATCTTCTCTTTCTTACCAGTTTGTTAGATTTCTTTGGTGATGCAAAACCCAATCTATGATTTCACTGTAAGGTAAAGGTGAAAAGGAAGATGGTTAGAGTTGGAGAGTAGTTTTATTTAAATGAAATTAATATTTATGTAAAATAATTTGAATAGGAAAATGCTTGGTCATTAAGTGAAATTTCTGGTATAAAACTTCAAGAACTTACTCAGTAAGTAAACTTTCCTTCTAGAGGAGACATGCCCTTTCTTTGCTTATAGACACATGATGTCTTTCCCTAGTGTACCACTGACTCAGTGTCACTGGAAGGAGAATCTAACTGTTCTGATTTCCACTGTTTCACTCTGATGATAAAAGGAAAAGTATGCTTTTCCTTTTAAAGAGATTTCCGGTCTTAGTTGGTATCTGCTTATGGCTCAGAACTTTGCTGTGTTTGCTTTCTGAATACTTGACGTCTTATTAGCTTGTATTATTCTTTTTTGCAGTATTATGCCTTCTGGTTTTTGTTGTTGTTTGTTTTTAATAGGTTGATTGAGATAGCAGCAAACAGATTCCCTTCTTATTATGACTCAGATGAAAAGCTGCTCTGCATGACCCGTAGCATCCACCTGTACCGAGAGCTGACCTGCTGCAGTGTGCTGAAGAGGTATTCTTTTCCAGAGTTTAAGAAAAGACAGTTTTGACTGGATTGTCTAAAACATTTTTTTTTTGTATCAAAGTTTTATGAAGAATAATTAATTTGAGACCTTTTCATGTGGATGCCAGCATGGTCTCCAACGAAGTAACATTGTTACAGAAAGATTGACATTGCTCTTATCATTTCATAGCATGTGACTAATCCACTTGATGATTTTTAATTTGTGATAGACAATTTCTATGTGATCTCATTCTTGTAAGCCTTTAAAGGGGAATGTTCATGAGACAGGTATTCTCTTGGGCTGTGGAGAGACCATAATATAAGAGTTACATTTTCCATGAAATTGAAGTTTGTTCCTCCAAAGCAGTTTACTTCCAAGAAGATGGGGATTCCTCCAGCAGTGGGAGGGAGAAGTTGTTTAGCTGTCACCAGCCTGAGTGCAATATTGTATTGTCATGTTTTTATGTTATGTTAATTTGTGAACATATATTGCAATGAAAATTAATGAAGTTATATTTTATCATCATGTGGTATGTTTTATGTTAGCGGGAGAATAATTATCAGAATAGTTTTGCCTCCTAATACAGCTTTATCAGAGAACAGCTAGTAGCATATTAAAGAAACATGGAATGGCTTGGGTTGGAGGAGAGTTTAAAGGTCATCTAGTTCCAAACCTCCCATCATAGGCAGGGATAGCACCCACTTGGTCAGGTTGTTCAGGGCCCCATCCAACTTGGCATTAAACATTTTCAGGAGTGGGGTGTACACAGCTTCTCTGGGCACCTGTGCCAGTGCCTCACTACCCACTGAGTAAAGCATTTCTTCCTGAATTTTAATCTAAATCTCTTCTTTTGGTTTTAAGCCATTTCCCCATGTCCTATCACTATCTGCCCATGTAAAAAGTCACTCTCCCTCTTACTTATTAATCCCCTTGAAGTGCTGGAAGAGCCCAGTGAGGCACAGTTTCAGTGCCCACTTTACTTGCTGTCTGCCATTCAGGAGTTGTACAGCATATTGTTGCTAGCAGAGGTCTTCCAAAACTTTCTTGTAGAGAGGTCCTGGCTTGGGCCCACTGAGCCTCAGATTCCTTTCCAAATCTCTTCAATACATGCAGATGTCAATGGAGGTGGTGTGTGGGGATGAAAAAAGAGGGACTGACTTTAAGCTTACTAAATGTATCTTTATTTTAAACATTTTAGTGTTATATTTTTTTTTTCTGTAAATAATGCTATAAGTGACTTTTTTTTTTTTAGGATTATGTCTTTGGAAGAAGAAATTATTTTGAAGAAGGTTAAACTTGTAATAATTGACTCTGTTGCTTCAGTTGTCAGAAAGGAGTTTGATACAAAACTCCAGGGCAATCTGGCAGAGAGAAGTAACTTTTTGAATAGAGGAGCATCAGTGTTGAAGTATTTGGCAGAGGAGTTCTCAATACCAGTAAGTTCTTCCTCCTTTTCTAAGTTTTTGCTTTACAGTATCAAGTAATAGAGAAGAAGGAGAATGACAGGAAGAAGAAACCAGACAATGATTCTTGCAGGAATCTTTTTGCAGGTACCAGTTGGAATATAGTTGGGAAAGAGAAGAATAGTAATAGCTCTGCTTGGTGTGATTTTTCTGTGGGTTTTTGTTAGTTTGTTTTTTAAAATTTCTTAGAAATTATTTTAATTTTTGTTAATTTGGGACCTTAAAGAAGCGAATATTAATAGAGTCTCCAGCTATCTCTGTACTTCTTTTTAGTTTAGTTTTTTTTTCTTAAATCCTACATTTTCTTGCCATTTAATATTGTCTATCCTGATGGTTCTTTTGTACTGCATTGTCACTCTACCTAATGCACGCTCTAGGTAGGTGAAGATTTTTTTCTGCCTCTGTTTCTTTTACTTAAGTTCATAGAATCTCAAAAAGACTTATGCTCTGGAACAGTGTGAATTCCTTTTGTATCTGGTAATGTATGCTAATTTCTGCAGAAGGGAAGGTAACAGGTCAGCAAATCCTTGTCTGTAGACTTGCCCATAAAATGCAAAGGAAGACATGAACACTCAGTGCAAAGACTGGGTAGACCTGATTGAAAAGTGCTTTAGAAGATGTAAACTGTGTATATGTGTTTGTGTGTGTGTTTATTTTGTGTTCCACAAAGGGCCATTTCAAAAGATACCATTGAAACTCAACTCTTTAAAGTATTTCCTGGTATAGGTAACCTACTCATCACTCCAGTGTAAGAGAGAAGCTGGGTAAGAATGTGAGTAAGGCTGGTGGGGCCTTTTTCACTCTGATGCCTCTGAGGTCACAGAAACTATCACATCAGAAATAGGAAGTGTGGAACTGGCTGATCTAACTGCAGAGGAATGGATTTCCTTCTGCATGTGACTTCTAAAGACTTCTGATGGAGACCATTAAACCCTGCCTAAGTGCCTTTAAAGTTCATATACAGAAGATAACATCCCAGTCAGTGCACCCAGTAAAGTTGATAGCAACTGTTTATAAAGCCAGGAAAGAATTGTGTGTAATAGTGTACAGTCTGATATTTTGGTAAAATATTATGCAGCCCTTTGAGAAAGGGGAGAAGTTTTATGAGAATATTTTTTTTTCTCTATTTCTCCATTTTCTATCCTTTAGATAGCCCCTGCCCTCCACTTTCGCTGAAATGATGAAGCTGAGCTGGATTTGAATCTCTGACATTTCAGGCTGGAGTATGTTGTGCATCTGCAAGTGCCGGTGCATACTGCAAAATCAGTCTGCTGTTCCATGTGTTCCAATAACTTCCCTTACAGAGTATCTGAGGTTCTCACTGTAAATAACTCTGTTGACATTATTTCAGATGTTTTTACTTATCTAGAAAATAATAAATATAAATTTGGGACTAAGGACATTAGTAAGGTTGCAAAGTGATTTAGATCACTAATAAATTGGACACATGAATGTAACTCTTCATGGCACAATCAGTGCAGCTAAATGCTAAATTGGGCAACAATTAGGGAGATTGAATCTGAGGCTGATAGGATTTGAACTTGAAATCAGTCCTTTTGGCTGTAGCTAAAGGTCTGGTGAAAAACTGCGAGTAGCAGAACAAGGGGATTGGAAATGAGGAGATATCAGCCATAACTCTTATTGGAGCAGTACATCTGATGTTGGCACTGCAGAGAGGGTGGTGAAAAAGCAGCTTCCAGACAACAGCCTTGAAAATGAATGGGGGAGAGCAGTCCAAGTGAAGAAGACATAAGGTTCTTACTTTGTTTAGCTTAGCTAAGGAAATGTTAAGGGCTTCTTCATTAGTCAATATGCACCTACTCGGTGGAGAGGTATTTGATAAAAGCTCTCTTTGGCTGACACAGGTGTACCATGTGGTTGGAAGCTGAATTAAGCAAGGTCAGACTTCAAATAAGAGGTGTGTTCTTACTGGACTAATTTATCATTGGAATGCATTACTAAACATAAATAGCTGCTTATCATGAGTATATTTAAGTGGACATTCCTCCCCCATTTCCTGAAAGGGAAATGGGTTCAAATAGGGTTAAGTTTGTGGAAGCCCTGAGCTACCATGTTATGCCAGAGTTAAAAGGATTTTAATGCGGTTATTTTTGTTGGCATTATAAACTCTAACTGTTTATAATTATGTGTTTGTGGTATCAGGTTATTGAGTTGGATGTGCAGAAGTGATTAGGGGTCACAGTTTTTACCAAACTCAAGGGGAGCTGTTTCAAGGCAGGTAGCTCTATTTGGGAAAAAAGTTGATATTGATTATACCAAAACTGATGGTGGTTGTTCATGAATTTCTCTGTGCTTCTATTTTCAGGTTGTAAAATGGGGCAGAACTGTTCAGTGAGAGGATATTGTGAAGATAGGGTCATTACTAATAAGGATCTTGTACTGGGTCTGGACCATACATAGATGCTCCTTGGAAAGTAGCAGTTGCCATCCTCAGTGTAAAATTGAAAACAGTTGTAGTAAATGAAAACTTAATCCATGTCTTGAGATGAGAAAAAAATAATAAGCATATTAATTGAATTTTACCATCTTAGCCACTGAGTGAAGCTAGTGATCATGATTTGTGATTGCCACTTTTTGCTTGACCTAATTTTTTGTTGTTGGAGGATTTTTGTTTCTTTTTGTTGTTGTTTGTAAAGTACAAAGAAAAGCAAAGTTGCTTTTTATTTTTTTAAATTTAGGGGCTTAAGTAAAGCTTAAGTTAGTTAATTAGTAAATTTAATTAGTAAAGCTTAAGTTGTTTCTCAAAAAGTGAAGTATGATGCCTGATAGCCTTTTCAGATAATTTTTTCCATGTAAGTTAGCAGTAAGCCCACGTTCATTCTAGGCATTTGCTGTGATGCCAGGGCAAGAGGCAGCGCAATGTTTAGTTCACTTATGGCCAATTGACAGGGGACCTGGCAGCCCTGCTGGTGACTGAACAGTCTCTGAAGCTTTTGCCTCCATGGGGCACTAAGTAGCAGCATCTCTTTTCCCTTTCCTGCACAGAGTTGTAACCAAACCATACTTTTTTTATCCCAGGTTTGGTTGGAGCTAGCCAGTCAGATCAAAAGCAATTCCTGGAAACTGAGAAGGGCAGCTTGATTACCAATGAAACAAAATCCCCTTTCTTGTTGAAATCTAGTGAATATGGAAATCTATATGAAAAATTTGTTACCTTTATATGTCAATAGAGCGCCTTGTAGTTGAGAGCATTTGGATCTGAATGTCTTCTCTTACAATATGTGTGGACACTGTCTACCAGATTACATAATTAAGCAACAGTAATAAGTCCTATATGCTTCCTGTGTGGCTTTCTGATTTCCTTAGCCTTCTGAAAAAGAAAGAAAAATATGCTTTGAATTTTCTTTCTTCTCTTCTTCCATATTCACAGGAAACTGTATATTATTAGTAGATTGAATTACTTTCACCAAGTACTGTGTTTGTGCTAGTTGAGAGATGTCTCATTTTCACTAAAGAGCTAAAAACTAAAACCCAATATGACAAGAATTATTGTTGAGATTTAAATATTTTACCTTATAAAATTTGTTGTTCATAGACTCTGATTTTCTAGTCATTAATACTTCAGAAAATAAGTGAAGCTGGCTAGACATCTCTGTGGAAAAGGACTCCAGAGGCAGCAGTTGCAAAACCAAACTGCTTTAAGCATTCTTTTAAATGTCAAATTGAGACTGATGATGAAATTTGCTTTGTAAAACCCCAAGGCTAATCAAATTACAACATTTGCTGTCCTTTATGCTTTTGTCTGGCTTATGTTCTTAGATCACTGAAGCGAACCTTTGTTATTTATGATCAATATATTGGTTATTGTTACCAGCAAATGTATAATAGCATGGTCTGTTCTTTTTTATTTATTCTTTCTGAAAATATTAAGTAACTTAGGATGAGAGACTTTAATCTCTCATGTGTGGTTTTTTAGAGCAAACGAAAGACAAACCTTATGTAATTATTCTCCAATGTTTTTATTTTCTGTGCTAAATACATTAACAGTAGTTCAAGAAGCCCACAAGTTCCACAGGTAATATTTTCCCCATTTAGAATCAACATGCTCCATTTAAAAACTAAAACTACACTTAATATTTATGATAACAGATCTGTAACAGTCAATTTTCTTTTCACATTGATCTCCTAGATTTTAATTTCAGTACTTGACAATTGCTATGCTCCTTAAACTTAGACCCAACATTTTAGTTTACTTTGGAAAGCCAAATGTTTAGCTAAGTATATATTTGCTTCTAGGATGAGTAAGTTTTTTTTGTCTCAAAATCACTTCATATGGAGAAATTACTTGACATTTGCAGTGCCTTTTCTGCTGTCTTTTGTTAATTTGAATTGTCTCATCTTCCTGCAGTAAAGTGTCTCAAAACTGAAGTGCTTCTGTTGGCAAAGGGAGTATTCGAGCTGTTAGTTTTCTTTTTGTTTATATATGTTAATACTTGTTTATAATCAAGTCTTCCCATTTGGCCTCATTCTTCTTTTTATTCTGCTTCCACATAGATGGCTGCTTGCCACCTCTTCTGCACTTTAGCTATTGCTGTTCTGATATTTGAAAATATTAGTTTATGGAATGCAAAACAGATTCCAAAATAAAAGATTCCTGAAGAAAAGTTGTTTAGATGCCAGTTCCTCTTGAGTTAAATATGTTCAGAGTTTGGTAAAAGTACATAGTTGATTTGTTGTTACATCATGTAGCAGTGCTGTATGATGACTTTTCCAAAATTATGGAGATGCATTAGATTGTCAGGTTATTTTGTCTATATTGGGACTGTAAAGCTGCTGAAATGCAAACTTGTTTTTTTGTTCTTAGCTATTAAAAATTGTTTAATACCAGTGTTACAGAAACTGTAATTGAATTATCTTTACAGGTTGTTTAAAACTAGAATAAAAGAAACTTTACTTGTAAAACTTAAAGAATTGGTTCCACTTTGAAGTTTTCTAGAAAGAGAAATCTCTTACAAGGTCCGCCACATGGAATCATGTGTTTTTTTAATGAAGTTAAATGTTAAGTGGGAAATTAATTGAGTTAATGTTATCAGAAGAAAGTATTTTGGAACTGAGTTTCCAGAATTTAACTAGCCATATTAGTTCCATTACTTCCAAAACTAACTTTCTTCTAAAAAAACCCGATTCTTGTTCTCTTCAAGATGTTTCACTTCCCCTGAACCAAAATTCATGTTGGTGTTCATTTCCTCATTAAATGGTGAACTGAACAGCATTAGAATATTGCAGGTGTGTGAGCTGTATCTTTTGGTTTTAAACATAATCTTTTTTGCTTTAAAGAGAAGCACCTAACCTTGTTCAGTGTGCTTTATCTGTTTAAGTAACAAATAGGTTGTGAAATGAGTGTGGTGAGGCGCTGGAACAGGTTGCTCAGAGGAGTTGCAATGTACCATCCCTGGAAGTTTTCAAGGCCAGGTTGGATGAGCAGCCTTAGCTAGCAGAAGGTTCCCTGCCCATGGCAGAGGAGCTGGAACTAGATGAACTTTAAGGTACCTTCCAACCTAAACCGTTCTATGATTTTAAGATTTTGTACCATGTTACACTTAGAAGTTCTTTCATGCCCAGAACTAAGTCCATAGCTTTGGAATTTTAATTAAGTATTATAATGTTAGCCTTTATTTTTTTAGAAATACCCACTTAAAAAGTAAATGTCAGAATTTCACATTTATGTAAGCAGTATTATTTGTAAGGTGTGATTTGGCATGAATTTTAATTTTTGTTGTTGCTTACTTGGGAAACCAAGATGGTTAATGGGAACTTACAGAACAACCTTCTTTCTTTGCCCTAGCTGAAACTTCATAAACTCAGCGATTTTTGGCAGACTGTTTATGCTTCAGTTATTCCTCCGCTCTACAGTATTGAGCAAAACCCAATTTTGATAAAAGGGGGTAAATTTAACTGTTAAATGTTGTTAGAGTGGTAAAGGTAGATGGCTTTGACTTCTCATGGTTGTTATAAATTATCCTCAGAAGGTGCACAGCTTTTAGTTTAAAATGGCTGGTTAAAATGTAATTATAACTACCTTCAGTACTGCTGCCATTTGTGTTGTTTTTTCAATGTGTCTGGAGAATATATGTTTATGCAGTTTATGGCCTGACACTGTTCCTTTTGGACCATCTATACCATAAAATGTTTATTACTGCTGAGGAAAAGGAATGAGAAATGCTAGAGCAATGTTTCCTGTTTTCATGTGGTGGTGAAGTACAGCAAAGGAGGTAGTTTAAAGTTATATGATACTTGAATTCAGTTTGTTTTTTCTTTTAAAGTATTCCCTACATTGCTTTTTCCATTTTACAGTGCAAGTGACTTTGCCAAAAGCTATCATTCTGCACAATTGCACATATGAAATTATGTAGAAGGAGCACACCAGGATTAACATATAGGAGAGGGAGTTGAAAGGAATCAGATTTTACTGCCAGTTTTTTTTTTTTTTTGATCTGCTCTATGATTATGGACAATATTTGCTATAAAGTAGGGCAGGCACTTTCTCTGATATCTGCCTTGACTTGAATTTCTGAAAGACTTCTTCCAAAGTAAATAAACAGTTTCTTGGATTTTCTAACCCTCATTGTTGTTAGGCTTCTCTTTGTTACCCTCAGCTGATTGACATAATCTTGTAAGTGAGGTGCCCAGAAGTGGACAATATTCCAGATGAATCTCTAGCACAGTTTAGGTATGGAGAAGGATTTCTTCTCATGCCTTGCAGGACATCCTCATGTTTATGCATCATAACACAATTTGCTTTCTTTGCAACAACCTGATGCTGTTTACTTACCAATTATTAAAATCTTGAATCTGCATCTGCTGACTTTGTTGCTTAGCTAGTTGCTCCTTCTAATGTTATTTTTCCTGACTTTCTAAGATGATTTTGAATCCTGATCTCATGGTTTACTTACAGTCTCCTCCCTGCTTACATGTTTTTGCAAGAAAAATGATCATTCATTCTGTTACAGATTCTTTGTGTAACTATTGGGTACAACCACACTTCATGCAGACTATACCATTTTATTCAGTGAGAGACCTTTAAACACTGATAACTGCTGTGTGTCATTTACAATAAACTTTGCATAGATTAATCTAGGTTATATTTTTCTAGTTGTAGTAGCATACCTATATGTGATGTTCTACTGCTAAAATAAAAATACAGTATTTATATAAAAATACTGTGATTTTTTTGTTTGGGATGTTTTTGTTTTGTTTTGTTTTGTTTTGTTTTTTCCCCTGCCCTATCACATTATTTTGTATGTGCTGTAAAAAATAACAGTTGATTGTACTGATGGGCTTTTGTGCCTTGTCTTGGGAGTTTAGGGTTTGACAAGATGTACTGTTTTGACTGTATGAGCAACTGCCTGGACCTTGGGGCCAATGGTCTCTTTGTGACTCTGCAGAGAAATACTTAGTATTCAGTGCTTTTTGAATTTTTTCTTGTGCTTCTTTCTTGTCCTCTGATTTTATTTAAACTGTAAGTTCTCTAGGAATATTTTGGGATTTGCATGATTTATAGCTTAATTTATAGCTGAAAGGGATTCTAGTCTTTAGACAGGATAGCAAAGAATAGTTGACCAGATTGCAAGTTGATAGAAAATTCTTGATGGGTCTTGAGCTCCTTGTTCAATCTTGAGCTTGTGTATGAGCTTAGAATACACAAATTAGTGATTTGATTTCCATATTCTCTAGTGTTAGTTTGCTTTTTGGTTACTCAGCCCCAGGACTTCTGGGAATAATGAGGACCAGCTCTGCAATTGTTACTCCTAGGTAATATTGTACCAGCCCCCCTGAGGCATAAAGGGATGGGGATAAAACAAAATTAAGATTGGGCAATGCATATGTCTCTTATAATACAAATGTGCCCAGAGATCAAAAGTAAAATTTTACTTTCTTGGAAACTGGGGGTAATAGAAATGATGGTACCACTTTCCTCTTTGTGTCTACAGGACTGCTTTGTGAGAACATTGCAGTCATGTGGAACTAGGTGTGCTGCTGGGGCTGCTTTTTGATCAGGTCTGGTCTGGAAGCTCCATGATGATGCAGTCTGCTTGCTGCTGTTAACTGCAGAATCTGCCTTTTGCAGTCTGCAAAATTTCCTTCATTCCACATGTAATAAAAACCAGACTAAACTATTGCAGCTAGATGGTTGAGGATCATGTGCAGCCTTGAAAATAGAAGTATCTAGATTTGCAGGGCAAGCTTTTCAGTGTGCACTTTTCCTTCTGCTGTTGAAGCTCTTATGCATTAGAAGAGTTCTTTGTATTGCTCTGGTTTCCTTACTCTGTTTTGCTTGGAATTGGAATCTATGAGCTATAACATAAGGTCTCCTGAGAAACTTCATTCTGACTTTATATGAAGAAGACTTCATCTTCTTTATTGAGAACAAGTATGTTTTATATCATTGTTCTATGAAATTTCAGCTATATGTGTTGATTTTTTTCACCCCAGTTTTCTATTTAAAGTAGAAAACCCATCATTTTAATAGCCTTTAAATTCTTTTGGCAGCCATTTAATATAAAACAGAGGGAGAGCCATTTCTAATACAGATTCCTTTGAGAGTCTGCATGGATTTCAGCAACCTCATCAAAACTGTCATGTTGCCTCTCTTCAAAATGTTTCACTATATCTCATTTGAGAGTCTAGCATTTCTGCTGTATATAGTAAGTAAACACAATGAGATTTCTAGGTTTTTATTGAATAGGACTGAACAGTTTACTGCAAAGTTTTGATTAGACGGGAATGAATGAGGCACTAGTTTTTCTTGTTGAGACTACATCTGAATTTTAATAATGACAGTATTTCTTTCCAACTCAATAGTCCTAACATTTGATACTCCAATTTGGATAAGCTGTATTGCCCAACCTAGCATTATAACTTTCTTTGTCTCTAGATTCCAGTATTTTCCATACGTTACTTTTGTATTTATCGTATCTCCTACTTTTGACCTAGGCAAAGAGTGCTTTTCTCTTCAATAATATCCAAGGTCTTGACTGGATTCTTGGCAGTCTATGGTACTACATTTTTCATTATGTCCTGATCAGCAAGATTAGTTCTAATACATGAACTGGTTTTCCTTCGTACAACTGGAAACTTAATTCTTGAGAGAAAAATTGCTTTGGAAATATTTACTACTTAGCTACTTTGTGTAACTTTACATAAAGGTCTCCCATAAGGAGGAAGGGGGCTTGCTTAAGGCTGCAGGTGCTCTAGGTACTTTGCTTCTCAAGAACATTAATTTAAGCAAAATTGCTTGAGATACTGGCAGTCTTTGACATACCAAACTGAAGTAGTTTTCCTGTAAAGCTTATGAACAATACTAGTGAGCTACAGCTGGGTAGCTGAAGTTCAGTATAGGGTGATGTGTCTAAGTCTTAAATTTTTGTGTCATCTAAGGCTAGCGTGTTTTGGGCTTGTATAACTTCCTGTGTTTGCATGGAAGAGCTCTGTCACAGCTGTTTCTGGAACTGTAATGGAAACAGTCATACCTGGGCAGTGAGTACAAAGTTTCTGAGGGGCCCTTGGGCACACAGCACGTGCACAGAACTAGAGCACTGTATGTTAGAGCAAATGTGTTTTATTCTGCTTCTGTGCATGGAGCTGCAAGAAACAAAGAGGCTGCTGAAACACTTTGTGAAGCTTGTCATATTTTCAAGGAGCAGATTGACAACAGGAAAGGAAATAGTTACTGTAGAGATCCTGTTTGGGATTGGCAGCAGCACTTACTGCTGTGTCTCCTTTCTCAACTGGCCCAAAGGCGTCACAGAAGAGCCACCACTAGCAATGTGGCAATCCACTGATCTGCAGCTGCCATTCTGAAGTTGTCCCTAGGAAACAAGGCACCAGGTACAAACTGTAAGCTGAAAAAAGCACCTGTGCAAATCACAAGTGATACATGGGTAGTAGTTTAATTGCCTGCTTACAGAAAGTGTGAGTAATCCAAGAGGTGGTCACCAAGTGGCAGGGATTCTTTCTTTCCTACCTGCCTTGTAATTCATTTCACTGTCACATTTGTAACTGGTTTGTGCTTGCTTATGAGCCTGGACAAGGATGTAAGCCAGCTGAAAAAGCAAACCAGGGGAAAAAATGTAGTGGGCAATCATTCAGCTGAACAGGCACTAATGTAGGCAGAAAGGAGGGGCAGGAGTGTGTGGTTTCTGGCAGCAGCATGGATTTTGAATGTAATACTGCATTTTCAGTAAAAAGGATATCATGAGTAAAAATGCTAGAGGGATTATTAATCAGAATGAGCAAAGAAAAAGCTTGAAATGTTCTTTAAACTTGGAACTGTTCTAGGAAGGCCTGTATAACATACCATTATTGTGATGCTTTGTACTTTGGCTAAAGGTGATGCCTGGTTGTATGCAACCTATCCTTACGCTGCTTAAGGCTTTTGTGCACTGTTAGGTCAGTGTCCTGGTTTTAATCTGTGCATTCTGATTTTAAAATGCATCATAAAATGCTGTATTTGGAGTTGTAATATATCCATGCATAATGAATTATAGTTGAGGTCAGAAATTATGCTGAATAGTAGATTTTCAAACCGCAGTATTTCTTCCTGTGCTGAAATTCAGAATGATATGTCTAAGAAGCCACAGAATAGCTGGTACCCTTCAGAACATGCTTGCATTCCTTCATTATTAATAGTTCCATATCCATCTGTCAGTGTGCTATGGCTGAACTATTACCCAAGATTTTGCAGCTGCTGCTTTAAGAGTCTGTATAATGTTGTTATCTCCAGCTCCTGTTCTTTGTCTGCTAGTAAGAGGAAATTTTACTGAGAACTTATTAAATTGTCCAAGACTGTAAGTTCAAGTTCAGGTGAAAGTCTATGATCTTGATTTAACTTACTTGACTTGTGGTACTTTTCTTGTTCTTTTGTTTGGACTATGTTGGTTGCAGCAGTTATTTCAAGTAATAGTGGTTTGTTTCATCTCATGAGAGGTTCTGTATGTAGTTGTTGCAGTCCTGTATCTTGTCATTCTATTTTTAGAACATTTTGTGCAAATTTTAGCTGCTGATCTGCTCTGAAGATAGACCCTGTAGTGAGGTCTGATTTGAAAATAATGGGGCTATGGGTAGTATGTGTGGGGCTTTTTGGCACCCTCTATTAAAATGTGGATGAAAATTAATTTGTTTGCAGCAAAGATAGCAATTGATGTAGAAATTAGTATGTATGTAGATTGCCAAAGTACTTTGTGCTTGATACTGAACAGTTACTGGAGAATAACAATTCAAATTATTGCTAAAGCAAAATAGTTACAAACTAGTTACTTGGACATGCAGAGTTCCAGAAGTATTTGTGTGGTCCTCTCTGTGTGCATGTGCTTTTTTAAAAATTTCAGTGCTGTCGAATTCCAAGTACCACAATTTGTGAATCATAACAGATTTTTTCATTTTTTTTGTGCCAGGTAAAATCTTTCAGCATAAATGTGTAGTCTTTTCAATTATAAAGTAATAATACTTGCATAAATTTAAAAGAATTTTCTTTTTGTCTCCTAGAATAACATAATTTTTGCTGATAGGTTATAATGAAATATTTGTCATCTTTTTAAAAAAGGTGGTAGGGAAAAAATTGCATTATGCGTACATGACTGTGCCACCTGCATTCGGTCCAATCATTCACCTCTGACTGGATCTCTTTGCAGTCTAAGATGGTGCTGGCTGTTAAAATACAACCAAACAAGTTCGGTGTCCATTAATTCCCAAAGCCTTCAAGTTATTTTCCTGCCAAGGGCCACTTATTAAGTGCCATTAAGTGGTAGTAGACTGGTCTGTTATTAGGGTTGTGTTTCAGTGGCCTTCGTGTTTTGTTTGCTTGGTTTTTTTCTGGTTTTGGGGTGTTCATCAATAGGATTACTTTGAAAGAATGTCTTCTTTTCAATTATTTTAATGCTCATTTTTAGTTTGAGCTCTATTTGCCCTAAAGCACTGCTGTTTTGCAGTTGGCTGTGCAATCATTCCTTCTGAAGGAATAATTGACTAGGAATAATAGTTGTGTGTTTTCCCTATCAAGGCCAGACATTCTGTGCAGAAGCCTGCACTCTTTCTTCTGAGTCACTGCAGCTGAGTCTTCCGCATACTGGTGATTATGTCATGGAGTATTGGCACAATGACTAGCTGCTGCCTTTTTTTCATAGAGCCCTCCAGATACAAGGAGATACTAAGCACAGGAGATCTGTGAATAGCCAGGAAAGGAGAGCCTGTATAGCAATCACACAGTTTAATTTGCTGGTACTGGAGTGCATTAAACTGCTGGAACTCTGTACATTTCACCAACTTGTTTGGAATCAGCAAGGCAGCCTGGGTGGTGGATGCTGCTTAAAAATGTGAATCTTGCCCTGATATGCTTGTAGAGCCTTCTGGAGTTTGGAGCAGAAAACCTAAGAATTTGTAGCCATGCCCAAAGCCTATTTATGTCATTCAAACACTGCAATTGATTATATTAAACCTAACTGTATTATTTTATTGTGTAAGTTTGGATTTTTGTAACTGTGGTGTTCCTCAAATACTGATCATGTCCAAAGAAATTCTGGTCATTAAGAATGATCAGTCACTTTACCCCAGTTCATCTGAGGGATTGACAACATTGGCTCTTGTGGCATAGCAAACTGCCTTCTTTCTAGCAGCTCAATAACTGACATTTAAGATTCTGTTGTGTAAGGAATGATATAAGTAATTGCCTTCTTTTTTAAGCAAAACATAATTTAGATTTGATTCCTAAATTTGCTAAATGTGAAGAGAAACTCAAGGAGGATGAAATTTCTGTGGTATCAGACAAAGAGGCCTGGTTCATCACACTGTGGTATCAGTCATAAATGTCATATAGGTTGTATTCCTGAAATCTAAAAAATACACACAAACTTAATTACTGTCATGTGCTTCTGTCAGGAACTATAGATGGAGTTATAGTGTTAAAATACTTTTTATCAATGCTAGGATTTTTCAATAATCCATGTACCAACACAATTTGTGACTTCAGAGTATTTCTACTACTCCAGATTTTTTCTCAGTTTCAATAAATCTCCTTCCCAATTCAGAGTTTTAACTGATGAGGTAAAGCAAAGAAATACTGATAGGGGTGAAAGTTTGGGTTATGTTTTATTAGCTCAATTGATGCAGTCAGGAAAAGGGGGAGCTCACTAAAGAGGAAACCTGCCTGTCAGCTGCTCTAGTAAAGAAGAGTATTTCTGCCTGTAAACATTGCTTTGTCTAGTTTAGACTCTGTGGAGTTACTGCTGAGCAGAGACATTAAGCTTTCCTACTTTTGCTCTGACATTTAATCTGGAGATTTCGTTTATGTTTAAATTGCAGGCTTTTAATACACTGTAAGACACTAAATGCTGGTGGTCATTTATATCCCTTCGAATGTGAGTGATCCAGTAAAGTGCACACTACTGATATGCTTAATCATTTGGTCATAATAAATTCCTTTTTGGATCCCCTCTCCCAGTGTAGGCATATGGAATTTTTATCAGAAGCATAAAGACAGCAGAGTTTCTGTTAAATACAAATGCTTTAAAGTTATGTTGGAGAGCAAGCAGCTTACAGTTTTTGATGATGCTGAAATGGAAGCAGAAAGCTGACCCTTCTCCATCTTCCTGCAACAAATTTTAAAGCAATTGGAAGTGAGAAGTGACATTGAAATTTCTCTTGAGTTTTTGCTGTCATCACCATAGAGCTTCATCTATTGTATGTAGCAGCTGAGAACATCTGTCCTTCTCCTAAAGGTTTTCTTTTTCCTTTCCTTCAGTATGTACCTCTCCTGTTTTGAAGGTGAATGTCTTTTATTGTTTATCCTTCCTCTTAGCACCTCTTATTTAGGTGTCTAAAGACACCTTTAAATCTACCACCTTGTTATACAATTCTCAAAATTAAATTTAATTTCAATAAAGAGTGATATTTTCTTGGAAATGGTGAAGAAAGTGGCAAGTTAAACCCCTTTGTGTGATTTTCTTGCTAGTCTTCTGTTTTCCACTCCCTTCTTTGCATTCTTCACTTTTATCTGTTCAAGGCTGAAGAGATGTTCCCCATATGCTTTAAAACAGCTGTTGGTTTACAGTGCCTGTTTAGTCATGGTTGAATTTCTTGGATATTTTAGTTTTCTGAAATAAGCACAACCGCATTGTCCTGGCCAGTTAGGATAAAAATGTGTGTGGCTGAAAAATTCAGCCTGTACTCATCAGATTTAGACTCACTACTATTTTATGTATGTGATTGAAGGTGAAATAACACTCATAATTTTCTGACAATGCTGTGGACTTTTTTGTATGCATAAATATATAATCATACACAAATATGCACTTTATCTTATGAGGTATTTAACTTTTTTTCCTGAATAACTTTTCACTAGGGTGACAGGATGCAATATCCTTTCTTTTTGACTTATTCACTTTTATTCCGCTATAGTTCCTACATCCTTTTGAAAGAAACAGCTGTGTTGCTAAGCTGTCTTTTTTTTTAAACTTAGTTATCCTTGTATCAGCTTCTGCTTTCTTGAATCCATCTCTCCCTGCCCATTTTTTATTTTTGCAAGTATTTCTCCAGACTTTTGAGTCCTTCTAGAACGTAAAACCTGACCTATTTAGGTTCCTTCCATCTGTGGTGCTGATACACAAGTGTTTAGGAGGAACAGTACAGGGGATTTTTTGGTGCTATTGGATGTTGTGCTGTGGTTTATTTGTTCCTCTCACTTCAGTTAGAGCACTAATTAGACAACAGATGTGTTTTTCAGCTGTGTGGGTTAAGACTAAACTTAAATGTGCTTGTTCTTCTCAGGTGTGTTTTCTCCATTGATAAAATATATGTATGGCAGATGATTTGTAAGAAATAATTGCAACAAAGTTCTGTAATTATACTGAAACTATACTATAGGTATTGGCTTTTGAGTTACCAAAACTTAGAATTAATTCCCTGTTCTAGAAGTCATTGCAATCCATTTTATCTTCAAATTTTTGGACATTGAAATACTAGCATTTACATTAAACACTAATCATAGAAGCATTTTCAAGAACTGCAAGCTGATTTTTTATTTGTATGGATTTTTTGTTTGCTCATTCTATGTAAATTGCATAAATGCTCTGGCAATGTTGGTAGAATATAATGTAGAAAGAAACCAACAACCTTTTAAAATATGAATCATAGGTATTTTTTGTTTTCTGTGTTTTCAGAATACCAAATATATAGGTATTGCATTCTGATACTCATTTTGTATTACACCAGCCCATTGCCTTTAGTTTTGTCTTCTATCAATTGCTTTTCAGAAGGTGTTTATGGCCTTTAGATGGGAAAGCATATATTCTAGTAGCTGGAAGTTGTTTGGATTATATTCTTAGCTGTGTTGTCTGGTATCTCCCCTGGCTCAAGTTTGATATGCACAGGAAGAAGAACCTGTAATGAACAGGACTGTGGATGCAGAATTCTTTGTGGCAAATCTTGTTTGCACAATGACTGAAATAAACACTGATATTCCTACTAGGATGTACCGTCCTATAATGATTTTGAGTGGTTTATTTCAGACTGAGGTATTGAGTGTGTATTTTGCACAGGGTCTAATTAAATTTGCTTTTGACTGTGACTGCCATTTATCTATTGCTTATGGAAAACTGGTACTATTTCTACAATAAAATAAATCGTTAATTTAGATTCTTGCAATAAGTGTCTAATAAGTGCTTGCTGGAGAATAACAAATACAGGTGGGGTTGTAAAGAAGCTTATTTTCTTATGCTGTAAGTTAAATTCCTTCCCTTGTTAAGATTTTAAATAGTTGATTTAGCTGAAGAACTTCAGTATTCACTTCGAAATTGAACACAACAATGCTTTAATTACCACTTGAGTTAGGCAGAGTGTTTTGTTAGCTGAAACATGCTCTGGTATTTGTTATTCAGCAGTGATTTTTTCATTATACGTATCTTTGATGGTCCCATTGACAGAATTGGGGATTGGCTATACTGGCAGAATCTTTTCTGCCATTTGGTGAAGCCTTTCACACAGAGCAACATCCACAAGGTGGTGCCTTTTTATCACCAAAAGGGAGAGGAATTTCTCTTTACAAAGTTGTGTTGGCTTTCTGCCTGTTGCTTGGCAGAAATGAGAAGTTCAGATATTGAGGTGAATGTATCCTTTTCTCCCTGAATGTAGAGTGAACTCTATCATTCTCTGTTCTTTCCAGCCTTTGTGGTTGCAAACTGACTGTGATGCTCACAAGATCAGAGAAGAGAAAGGTAGTGGCTTGGAAATCAAAATTGAGCCATGTTGGCTGGATCATGAAAAGATTCTCCTTGAAATACTGAAGTTGTAAAGATCAGGGAGGATATATGCTGCCAGAGAAAATAGAATTACAACAGTTTTTTCATCAGGCTTGGGTCACCCTGTTGGAACTACGCAGGAGCCTGAAAATGGAAGAATGTGCAGTGTTTTAGGCAAGGGGTCTGCAGTCTGGAGAGTGGGCAAAGGGGAACTGACATAGCCTTGGCTGTTCTCTTGTACACAGTTTATCTTTGTAAGGTGAATCCAGTTGAAGATGAGGCAGCTGGAATATGTTCTCAGGTATTGCCCTCTCTTGCAGAATAAGACTTGAGAACAGAACTGTTATAAAGAAAGAGATTTTCACATGACCTATATGTAATTCCCAGCTGTGAACCCTCTGGCAATGAGTGTGAAATCCAAAACACAGCTGATAGGGAAAAGGGCTGTTGTCAGCTCAGACTGAACACTTGAGTATTCATAACATGGTGCTTTGACAAACAGCCATTGGAGTACATTAGAATAATTTGGTTTTGAGATCTGTGTGGGGCCCTCCTTCTAGCTGTGTGTGCTTCCAGTTACAGTGGTAATCAGGGCTGAAGGAGAACCAGGTGTGCACCATATTGTACTTCTTTTCTTGCAGAAGAGCAAGCCTTCAACCCCCTCCCCCCAACCACTCCCTTTGTACCTCTCTGCCAAATTTCCTGCTTTAAAATGGTCTTATGTTTGCCTTTATGTACCTTGTGACCCCTTCAGAATATTTGTGGTATTTTAAACCCTGAATTGTGTGCATGACACAGTGTTTAGTTTGGAAGCAAAGTTTAATCACACATGCTGATTGTCGTGTTTATTTTGGAACCAACAAGTAGGAGGCAACCTTTCATATTTTATTAGTCTGGATGAATTTTCCCTGTTACTTGATAACCATGTATATGTTTGAACTTTTAAGAAGTCGATATTTAAAGGAATGCTGGAACACAGATGGCATTTGAATGCAGTCTCTCATCCATTCTGGGGTTGGATTCCATTGAGCACCTAAACTTGGGTGTTTGTGGTTCCCTGTGGTGACAGTGATCGAGTGGCTATTTTGTTTTTAAAGGATTGAGTATCATTTCTCTCTATGTGCCAGTGAAGCTGGAGAGGGAGCTCTTCTGGAAAGAGCAACATTAGAGGAAAGTCTTTTTATATTTGTTTCTTTCATCTACTACAAATGAAGGGAGCTGTGTTTGCAGAAGGAGGTTATAGCTCTGAAGCCCTGACCTTATTTTGTTTGCTTCCCACATGTCTGCAATTACAGCAGAATAAGCAAGTATAAGATCAGGATTTACTACTCCTCCCAACCTGCCATCTCCCCCTAACATCCCAGCAGAGCTGCTCCCATGCTCTGCAGTTGATAATACACGTGGGGGTAATTCTAGCCCCAAATCTTAACTTTCTTTGCATGCTGAGAGACTTGGGGAGAAAAAGGATTGAGTTTCCATGAGCCCTCTTTTAATAGAATGTGATGAAAAAGGATGTAGCTGAAAGCTGAGAGAAATCCACCAGCAAACTTTATTGCAACGTTGCAAGGACGCCTGCCTTGAGTATTGCTTTTGCTGAAGCAAAGCAATTTTGATGCACAATTCTGTACATCATGAAATAGAGGACATTGTATGAGACAGTTAAAGCTGTGTGCTGTGTGAATAACTCCAAGTTGTATTTTTTCCTGTAATATTTTACTTGTGTTTTCATTCTATATGAAGCTTTTTTTTTTTTTCAGGAGAAATGTTGTAATTTCCCCCTAATAAAGCAGTACACTTAAAAGAAAATATTTAATAATCCAGGGATTTTTGAGATACCGTGTGTTTTCTGTTGAAAGCCCTTGTGTAGCAGGGCTTTCAACAGTGTAAAATGCAGTGTTGCTTTCATGACAGTTATATGGGGACTCTGGACAAATGCTGTTTTTCTGGTGTTTGCTGTTAGTTTTTTTCTTCGCCCCATATCTGAGTTCCTTGATCTTGTGAAAGAAAACAGGAAGTTTTAAGAGCATAATCAAGATGAGAGGAAAACCAGGCTAATTCTTTGTGGGTTTTTTCTTTGTTCTGTTTTTAATGTGATTAAAAATACGAAGATCTGCTTTAGACCATTATATTAACTTGACTCTCATACCACAAAAGTGACTGTCTAGTCTTCTGAGCATATTGTGTATGTTAATCTGCATGGAAGATAATGCTTGAAGATATATATCAAATTTGGCATAAAATCGATGAGTTATTTCTGTATGATGTTTTTGGCACTGTGTTCCGTTTAACTTGAGTGCAGACACAGTAGATGGCACTTGAGTTACTAATTTTATGGTGTAGGAAAGAAAGCCAAACTCAGTTACAGAGTTTGCTGTTTGTAGCAATAGGCACATTTCATGAAAGAACAGTTTCAAAGTTTTTCTGTCAGTTAAATACTCCTAGGAAAAAAAGGAAACCATGCACAAATTCTTTTTCAGTACAAGCAGACCATCTCCAAGTCCTTGAATTTGTTGAAGTTTAAAAAAAAATACTGGACAGTAATCATAATCAATCTGAATCATAAATATATAGTGCCAGATTTCCTTTAAATATGTTGCCAGTGTTTGGGTTCATAAAATGTTGTTTACAGCTTGTTCTTTAATAGAAGTTCTTTCTTTATTATTTCTAGTCTCGCTTACTCCCACAGAACATTTGTGATGTGACCTCTGATAGCAGGTGAAAGATAAAAATCTGCTAACGAAGTGGAAGTCTAACAATATTGTCATGTTATCAGAGCAGTTTGGATACCATGTTCCTTACTGGGGCTAAGTTTGATAACCAAAGCTAGGAATATGCTGGTAGTTCTGCTAATCAAAATGTAAACATTTGATTTAGGGTATTCCAAAGTAGTTACCTTATGCTATGTTTGGTGATGTACTTTTAGACAGTACTGTTTGGTCATTTGTGGATTTTTCAACATTTTCAGTAGTAGCATTAGGTAATGGACTGACAGTCTTCAGAATTGGAGTGGCAATATGAACTTCTCCAATAATATCCTGTCACTTTTATTCAGCACTAAAGTTTATTGCTGTGTTAAGAAGGTTCGGTCAGATTTAGTCCATGATTCATTCTTTGGCCTTTCTGCTGATGGTCTTATAATACTTATTTTAATGAAAATGCTGTCAGACTTGACCTAGAAATTAGCTTCATTTCTATTGTATTCCTGTGTTGTTTTATCACTCTGCCAATTCCAGATTTTAGGGTTAATAAAAGTGTTTGAAGGCCAAAAATGGATGTTTATTTACTAGAGGACAGAGTTCTAACTTTATCTTTTATTTTATTTAACTGGTGTTTTTAAAATACAAGGAGGTCACAGTGGTGCTTCCAAGGCTTCCAGAAGCTGCACCATGCCATGCCTCCATGAGCCCAGTGCCAAATCCCTGCCCTGTGGTGGGGCATGGGCCATGTGGTGTGCAGACTAGCCCCTCCCTGGTGATGCTCTCCTGGGACCCAGGTCCCTGTGATCAAGGCTGCAGCCCATGGATAGTGTGGGGCTTGTAGCAGCCCCTGGTACTCTGACCCTGTGGCTTCTTGGAGTTGTATTGCTTGGAAACACAGGCCAAGTGGGTAAAGCCTCTCTGGTTTTACCATGGCTGAAATGTAAATATGGGGACCTCTGGCAGATTGATTTTATTACACTCTCTCAAGCCTATCATAGCATGTGCTGACAATGGTGGAAACAACCACAGAATGGCTAGGAACATATCTTGTGTCCCATGCCACCACATGGGGCACTATCCTGGGCCTTGAAAAGCAAGTGTTAGGGCAACATGGTACTCCAGAAAGAATGGAATCAGATAATGAGCCCCAAAACCACTTCACAGACACTTGGGCACAGAGCACAGCTGGGAGGGGATAGAACACACGCTCTATGGTGCACCGCACTCTGAAAGATGCAATGATGTCATGGATTGCTAAAGACTACACTGAGAGCAGTGGGTGATGTGACTTTGAAGCACTGAGATACACATTTAGCCAAGGCCTCAGTTAGCACATTTGGTGTGACTTTCAAGCACTGGGATACACGTTTAGCCTAAGCCTAGTTAGTCAACACCAGATGAGCTGCCAATCAGGCCGGCCCTGCCCAATCAAAATTTTTATGTACTGTAGAAGTAGATAAAGCTCCTGTAATGCATGTTAAAAACCTGCTGGGGAAAACAGTCTGGGTTATTCCCACTTCCGTGGGATTGCTTTTGGGCAAGGACCTGAGTGCACTTGGTATAGACAATTATGTGTGCTCTACCAATGTAGATGTGATTTGTCACTGCATTTGTAAAAAAGTAGGTGCTAAGTAGATGTTACCTGGCACTGAGTTTGAACAGTGTAACTTTGCAAGGAGCTTACATCTTGGTTTATTCTGCCTTGAGTATTTGCCAGTGGGTTTCATCTCCCTGTACTGCTCTTTCGAACAGGTTTTGTGGCTGTGTGCTGGACAGAAACATACAAACAAATAGGAAAGTGTAGGGAATTTTATTTGAGGGTGTGAATTATTATAGCTGTCTACTAGCTAGTCTTCATTCCCCGATTAGGACAAGTCCTCTGATGATGTAGCTGCATCTGTCCCTGATTCAGGATGCTCCATTAAGGCTAGAAAGTAAAATCCTTTTAACAGTTAGTCATGTTTTTTTCCTTCCAAGAAGCCAGCTTTTTGCTCTTTGATTGAGTCTGCCCAGCAGGAGGTGCCTTTTTGCTTTGCCAGTTGGAGAAAACCCACATCCATTTACAAAGACTGTACTGGAACTTAGAGGCATTTCATTTTAATTCCAGGCAACCATTCCTTTGCTGCTGCCTTTGGAACAGCTCAGCTGTGGAAGAAGTGAGCTAATGTGAAGCACTTAGTGAAGCCCTGAGATTTATGGTTGGAGTAATTAAGGAGAGGAATTGCACACCCTGTACTTGATTTTTGTTTTAATTAGTCTTCCTTTGATCTGGTAACTCAATTTAAATTTTAAGATTTGAATCAACAACCTGCCACAGTATATTGCTTAATTCCTCTCCTTCTCAGCCTGTAGACCAATGTAGAATATGGTTTATGCTTTCTGGTTTTTATTTTGTAGGGAAAGAGTTTGACTGTCACTCCTACTTCCTATTTTCTACTGGGAGTCTTTCCATCTCTCCCATCCTCTCTTTTCCTCCATTCTTCCCTTTTCTCTCCCAATCACTTTCTTTATCCTCCAGTATCTTCGCTAACTTCACATTCATTTTAGGATGTAGTTGAGAATTGTTTTAGAAATCTGCCTCAGGCATCTTCACAGATTATTTCCTTCACTGTGAATTAGTCCCACTCTTTCCATGTGACTTCTGATTTATTGGAAGAGCTGTCTTTTTGCTGTTGCCAACAGCTTCCTCCACTTCTCTGCCTTGGTGGGTAACCTAGCCAATTTTAGTACTTATTTGAAAAATCTTTTTTTTTTCTTTTACTCCTACCCTGGCTTCTAAATTCCCTTTTCCTATGTGAACATGTTCTATGCCTCAGTTTATCATCATGTTGTTTTTGTGATTAAGCACGAGAGAATTTCCATGTACATTTTTCACATTGTATCTGCAACTTGGATGTTGAAGCATGCTAGAAGTCTACTCTGATTGTATTACTGATTAATAATCTTTCTTCTTCTACCAGGTTTTTATTAGTATAGTCTATGGTTGTTGTGCAGGTCCGCTTTGATGGAAAGAAACTACAAGCTTTAGAAAGAGAATGGCAATTTAAATCAGAGGCATCAAGCCAACCATCATTTCTTGAAGAAAAGTCATAAAAACATTAATATTAACATAAACCAAATAAGACTAAGTTTTTGAAGTCTTATCCAAAAAAAATTTCTGCCAAAAAGCTGCTGGGCAAATGTGGAAAATAGTATAGGAGCCTGGTCTATCTGCTTTAGAAAAATAAAACTTTATATTGACATTACCAAGATTTGAACTTTGCTTCTAGAAGTGGGATATTTTAGAATTCATCTAAGCTATGTTGCCATTAAGCTTTTCTTGTCTCTGAGTGGATATGTGCCCTTTTATATTTTATAAACAAACAGAAATCTTCTGAAGCTTCTGATACAGTTCAGTGCACAGAAATGCTAATGCATGCATGCTGTACTTGTGATCTCTATTTGGCAACCAATCGTTATTTTCTTTTTTTTTTCCTTCAAGTGAAGGAGACTCTTCTTCTGATTTTTCCATGATAATTTGCCAGATCAATGATACAGCTACTTATTTTTTAAATTCCTGTCACAATACGTCTTTCTGCTAGCTTTTCATTTTGCCTGTTTTGTGTTTCCTGTTTTGTTCCATCCTTGAAAATCCCCAATGCAGCTGTCTTGTGGCCACTGGAGTTGCAAGTAGGTGGATGGAATGAGACCTCTTTTAGTGCTTTGCCTTATTGGTGAATTTTAGCTAGCTGCTGTTTATTTCACTAGCAGCATTCCAAAAATACCTTTTGTGAGTTTCTTTAGTTTGGTTACCTAGTTGCATCTGTTGCATTTTGCATGAATGAAGTAGATAAGAGTTGTGCAGGATTTCTTCTCAAATGTGGTGGAATCTAGCTTTCATAATTCTGTATTTACTTTGTGGTGTTATACATCTTAGCTTTGATAATGACTATGAAAAGCCAAACCAGGTCAAGTCTCAGGTAATTCCATGGTATAGCAGAGTATGTTGAAATATATTAGGTAAATTTTTCTCCTTTAAACAACAAAACTGCAAGTCTTTATAGCCTTTAAGCAAGCAGACAGAACTTAAACAAGTTGAGACAACCAGATAGTCAGTCCTGAAAAAATACGAGTATGCACCTTAAATAGTATAACCTTTATATGCTCCTTGTCTTTGATTCAGGTGGTGGGAACTTCCTTTGAGAGATGTTTTTTCTTGTTATAGTTAGGAGAGTTTCCTGTAAAATTGATCTTTCTTGAGATTTTGAAGAGCAGCAATGAAATAGGTGATAACTAGCAAGAGTAATGTCTTGGCTGTTTTTAGATTGCATACCCTATTGTATTTTTCATATATGCTAGGCCACATTGAATATGCCTCTAAACTGTTGGGATGTAACAAATGCATTTATTACAAGAGTTCTGATTACTCCTAACTGCTTAAAGAGGGGTTTGTCATTCACATTGAAACTGTTCTTATGATAGTGGCTACCAACAGCTGACACTGAGGTGGAATTGTTGGATGTGGTTCCAAATCAAATAAAATCATATTTGAAAAGTTCCAAGATAAGTGTAAAATTGTATCTTTATCATCTTGCATATGGAAATAACTGTTTATCATAGACTATTATAGACTGTTCACTTGCTAAAGCAATCTCATTATCCCTACATAGTACTACAAGTGATGCTTTGCTATTGCTTTTAAAGAATTTCAGTCCTGCAGGTTGTAGGATGGCTTGGAAGGAAGTAAATAATCTTGCTTGGCTCAGGATTTTTCAGTGTCTCTGGTAGTTTGAAATACAAATGATAGTGTGAGTGTTGAGTGTCTCTTGGGCATTCACATTCTTGGTCATATGTGAAAGCCCAAGAATTGAAAGGAGCCTGGTTTAAGGCAGGATGAGGACTGGGAGTCCTCCCAGTTTGTCATGGTGCAAGGAGTTTCTACTATGCCTTGCCTTATATCTTATCATTCAAATAAAAGCTGTTTATGGGTGTTCCAGCCTTTCTCAGAAAACTGAATAGAAATGCATCCCCTTAGGCCAGAGATCTTTGAACACAGCACTGAAGAAGAGGATAAAGTATGCTTGGCTTGTATTCACTCTATTATGACTTGAAATCAAAAATAAAGATAATAGTCATATGACCAGGTTCAGCCTTGATAAAGGAGTAAGTATTTTGTGCTGTTGTCTATTCCATCACAGTGGGAGCTTTAAAAAAGGCCTCCAGCCAGAAGGTTGTTCCAGATACTCACCAATCTATTGATTCTGCTCTTGCTTACTACAGGAATGGGTGAGTGTAATAGTGTGAGTTTTTTAGGCATATAACCACAAACCTTTACAGCCTGTAAGATTTCTATTCATCGTTTCTCTTTCAGTCTGGCAGTTGGCCACAGGTTTGACCTCAGGTACTTGAAGGACCTACAGTTTCTCTGAGTACGGTTTTGACTGTCTCACAAGCTTTCTAGAAGAAAGCACTGAGAGAAGAGGCTTGCAAGCAGAATATTGGGACTTATGCAGGACTTCACCAAAGGCTTTAATTTCTGGGAGAAATAAAAATAGTTAAACAATTAATTGTTTCACAAAGATAGAAATGCAAAATTGCTTTTGACTGCTTGGCTTTTGTAAGGTCTTTATTACATGTACAGTTCTACACACTAAGCATTAAAAGTAAAACAAAAAAGCCCACAACCTTGTAAATAAAGTTAATTCTATTGACACATTGAAAATAGGAAAAGCAAGAAAACACTGCCACTGTTTTAGATCTGAGGAGGTTGATGAAGCACTGTGTAAGTTACACATCATTACCTTGATTACTGGACTTTTTCTTTTTTAGAGACCCGCAGGACAATATTTTTCTGATAATCTTTAAGTAAAAGTTCATAGTATTGCAACTGAGTGACTCGATTTTATTCTAAGTTTTGAAAAGGCAAGACTTAGGAATGGTTACATTGTTTTTTTCCTACACCTTGATTAGAAATTGCTTCAATGTAACCCAAAGTCTGGTCTCAATTCAGAGTGATTATGCAGACTCAAAAGAGGAATAATTTTTCCGAATATAGGAGAAATTTAGATTGTTTGGGTAAATTGTTTGATCTCTTTCTTGCATGGTAGATATAAAGTTCTGTTGCCTCTGTTGGGTCTAGTGTGGAAAAAAATATAAATACAAAAGAAAATGTAAACTAATTTAAGGAATGAGCTGTTTCCTCAGTAATTTGTCTATTTTTGTCCAATCTTGGAAAGCTATTAGCTTGTTTCATTAGTATTCTGCAGTGTAGAATTCCATGGGCAAGAACACCTCCAAAAAAAGATGTGGGAGTTTTTCAATAATGCGACATAGAATTTTGAAAATTGTGTCAGCAACACATGGTTTTCAATAATTTGAAGACATTTCATATGAGATCAATAACTTTTAAAACATTCTGTTTTGGAAGCAATGCTCAGCTTAATTTAGCTTTCACAGCTTCTCATAGCACGTGCAATATAAGTGCAAAGCTTGTTTAATGTAGGTAGCTGCCGCGGATTTTGAGGGGAATGGGGAGGACATATACAGAATAAAGATGAGCAAAATCTTAAACAACTTTAAACCCTTATGAAAGGTATAATTTTAAGATTGAGTGGATGGGAAAGATCTTCTTTTGCAGGAATGTTGTGAGAGTTGTGTGAAGAACCAATAATTACTCAGTGTTTCCCTTTTCACAGCATAAAAGGTGTGGTGGTGTTGTGGGTTTCAGTGTGTTTTTCTGGAAGGATTGTTTTTTGCCTTGTCCTTGTGGTCTTTCCAAGCCCTGGTTCTGTCTGATAGCCATGAGACAGCCATGTTGTTAACATGCATTCCCTTTCTTTGCTTTTGCTTGATCTGGCCACTCTGGAATGAATCCTGTGCCATTCAAGAAACTGTGTTAGCTTAGGTCCTGCAATACACTTTCACTTTGTAAGGTGGTATTTATCACTAGTGATGTTATTTTGGTGGGGGGCTAATTGTCTGTGTGATTTTTTTATTAATGGAAAGGGAGTCTTGGTTTTTTCCCTTAAGAGATGTGTAGTGTCCTTGGATGCATTTGCACTGAGCTGCAACCGTGGAACTGCTGCTGTGTCAAACAGGTCATGCTTGTTCCTGTCATGCTGGCATTATCAGGCCTGCCATGGCTACCTCAGTGCCATTAGAGGAGCAGCTTTCCTGCTAATGAAAGATGCAGCTGAATAGGTGCTTGTCTTCACTAGGTTATGAATGCTAGTAACTTGTTGAAGCTAAGTGGTAAAAATAAGTAGATTTTCTGCATAAATTTGATCCTAACTGCACATATATGGGCCAGCTCATGCACATACTGCCCGGTTACAGTAGTGCAGTCAGATCTCTAAGGTGAGACAGCAGTCCAATCGTGCACACGAAAATATGACCAATGATTTGGGCACATCTGCTGATTTCATTAGAAATGCTGTGAGATTGTTGTTCAGTCAGTAGAGGAAAGTAAGTTTTTTAAGCCTCATCTGAAAGATCTTCATATAGTAAACTCTACTTGCTTTCATTTGCATCCTGACCCAGATTGAAACTGTGGTTCTACAGAGTCTAAGTATTTGAAACTTGAGGCAGAGAGATGCAGATCATTCCTCTGTAGCATTTAATGGAATAACAACATTTTCCTTTTAAATCTAGTTGGATGTCAGCTGGTAAATGGAGAAGGAAAGAAAGATGATGGGAATGCTTTAAAAACTTTTAGTATCATATATTCTTGTTTTGAAATGCAAACACAAATGGGAGATTTAAGAACAACAACAAAATAGCATTAGATATTCCCCCTCACCCTGCCACTTTTTTCATTGCAAAGCAGATCTTTTAGTATTTTGTCAAGTGCCCTTAGTGTTTCATATTCAAGATAGACTGGCTGAGTGGAAGGTTTGAGAAGAATAAATAAAGGAGTGGGAAACAAAGGGGGTGTGTGTATTTACTTGTCAAAGATGTGGAATTTGCAGATATTAAAGCAGAATCAGCCTAGGTTTAAAACCTAAAGGAATGGCTAAAATGTGGTGCTGTTTTAGGTAGATGCTATTTTCCCTGTGGGCATTTGAATCTGAGTGAGTTTTTTTTATACAGCCAAACATGATTTATCATTTCAACATGCCCAGTGGGCTAAACCTGAAAATGTTTCATAACAAAGATAACCAGTATAAATGGTATATGGATTCTTTATTATTTGAAGGTGAACCTCAAAGTAAACATCACTGATTTCCTGAATGCTTAAGTGGTACTTTGCTATGTTTGACTAATGGGTGTTGTGAGTTTTGGAATTTCAAGCAGCAGGATGTATTTCATAGAGAATAATACTCAAGTGAAACAGTGGTCTGTCCAGCAAGATTTCCTTTAACAAAGCTTTCTTGGCCGTGTAAGTTGCAAAAAGGTTGCAGTGCTCACTGTGCAAGGAAACAGAGTCTCTCTAAAATGTGTTTGGATGCTTACCATTAATGTTTTATCTCTTGAAAATATTGTTCTTTTTGATAGATTACCCTCATAGATTATTTTTTATTTTATTAAATACAAAATAATTGGAAGATTGTAGGTATGGGGGAGAAAAACTACATACAAGACAAATGTGTGGCTCTTAGTTTATTTAAACATAGGATAGTCAGAAATAAAATTACTGTTGTGCTGTTGTTTAAGTATAGTGATCTGCCCTGAAGTTACAGGGCAATGTAATTTCCTTTCAGCAATAAAGCAAAAGGGCAAGATTAAGGTTTTGCTGTAGATGATACCAGATCCTTTAACTATTCATTTGACTGTTGAAAAATATTCATCTTCCTTTGCTAAAATGGCACCACCTGATAACTTGACCCTAAAGCATAGTTTGTAGTTATTGTTCTTTTAATTTCAATACTTGCTTGGTCATTATCTGTTTGAGGCTTTTTATTTATTGCAACAAACATATATTCAGCTGTCATTGCTATATTTAAAAAATGCTCAAGTAATGGAAGGCTATTTTTAAACTCTAAAATCTATTGTGGTTAGTCTGGTTACAAGGTGCACATCAGTCTTGAGACTGTAAAAGGAACAAGTTTGTGACCTCTCAGCACCTTAGGTTCAAGTCTGACATTACTTACTGTGAGTAAATTCCAAGTGTTACTTCTTCTCCATCTGTTCTAATTATGGCTGTGAATCATTTTTTCAGTGTGTTTCTCTTTCCTGTAAAAAACCCCAAAGCCTGTCAGCTAGAACAGCAGGATCATAGAGACCCCTTCTGTTATGAAGGGACTGTGCTGAGTTTTGCCAGTTCAGATACTTTTCCTTGTTTTAAACTCCACAGTTGGTGATGAGTGCCTGTTTCCTTTCATCCTTCTGTATGTGCTGCATATATTTTATGAAAGACATTAGGGTAGTGCTTTCCTGTCAGAGCCTAAGTAAAACTAGAATAAGGTACCTAGTGGAGAATTAGAAATGTGAATTTGTTTTAGTTTTTTTATAATGTGGAGATGTTAAAGTGGACCAGGCAAGTGATTAAGTAGGACAGGAAGACCAGAAGAATGGTGTCAGTAGTTTACCCCATGCTTAGTTTGCTAGAATTTACTTTTAAAGCAAGTTTTGCTTGTCCAGGTGCATACACACGCTTCTCCTGCAATGGAGAATTTACCAACTGCGCAGAACCTGTTGGGCTTGTTTAGGACTTGAAGCAACAAAATGATTGTGTGGTGCTCTGCAGCACTGCTAGCCCTTGGGCATTTATTGTGTCTACACTGTGCAATATATATCAGCAGTTGTATGGACCTCTGTTGAAGGAAGGGTATTTCCTTGACACTGAAGTTTGTCATATTTTTATTTGGAGATACCATTGGCCTGATGTGTTAATGAAACAGGTGGATCAGTGTTAATAGGAACTGTACCTTAGTCTTTGATGGCTGGGGATAAACAGATCTCTGCAGCACACACTGCCTCACTGTGGTGCTAAGGTTTTCCTCATGACTTTTGCATGCAAAATAATGCAGACAATTACAGACAGAATATGAGCTGTCTTTACAATCTATGAATTTAGCTTCAAGTTCCCACCTCAGCCAACTGTTATCATCTTGTTTCATGCAGATGAAAACTGCATATTGTGTTAAATATATTTCAGGGGATTTATAGAGATGTTGGTTAGGCAGGAGCTCCCTCTGGTTTTGATTTATCTGTGCTCAGTATGCATAGGCATGTGAACTAAAGTAAATTGGTGAATGCCTTGGATTAAATTAGAGGGATGAAAATGAATGCAGAGTAAATGCATCCATAAGCCTAGTTAGATAGATGAAGGATTCTGCCAGGCATCCCAGTTATAATGTAGAAGTTGAGCATAATTCTCCAGTTTGTAGTCTGTTTTCAGCCTGTAGAGGAATAAACAAAACGAAAAGTTATGTCATTGTCAAGTAGTGCTAGAGAAAAAGGAACACGTAGCATCAGGTCCATGTGGCAGGGAGAGACTGACTTGTCTTTCTTACCAGAATCTGGTCCTCTAAGTTCCCATCAAATGAGGGAAGTGTTTCTACCTCTGCTATATTATTTGCTGTCTTTATTTCTTTATTGTCCATTAAGGTAATCTAAGATATTACTTGACTACTTTCTATTCTGTTGAAAATGTGTATTCTTATAAAAGAATCTGAAATGATACACTAAATAAATACCAGTAGTTTTATTTCTCAGAATAATGTCATTAGGATAGGTGGAAAGTAATATAATTTGAGAAATACTTAATTTTCTGATGTTAATAGCAGCTCACTTAGCTATACTTTTGTGTAAAGTACTTGTGCATAAGATATAATAAAGAGCAAAATTCACATCTGCTGAAAGTGTATAGGGCAGAATCTTACTTCTTAAATGCAGCAATATTAAAGAAGCTTGTAAGTCAATCTCTTACACCAAGTCATTATCTTTTAAGGGAAATTTTGAAGACTAACTACTGCTGTACAAAATTTTATTGTTGTTCCAAATATCTCTTTAAGTTCTATGAACTGTTATGTCTCTAATTTATTATTCAGTATTAAGAAGTTAGGAACTACTCTAAGATTTGTATTTATTTGCTTCAAGTATACTTTCACCTTAACTGGCTTGCTTTCACTCATAATTCTTAAATTTTGTTTTTTCAAGTTGTTTTCTTATATAAAATCTTTTCACTTTCATCTTCACTGCTTTCAGCACCATTTGTTTGCATCTAGTTTTTCTTTTCTTGAATTTGTTTCCTCAGAAGGAAAATTGAAGTTCTGGTAGCAAACATCTTTAGGGGATCCAAGATGCTCATGTTCTTTCATCCTACACTGTCAGAAATCTTTTAGTGTTACTTTTTCCTGCCTCCTCCTCTACTCCATTCTGCCCCCCAGCCCCCAATTCAGTTGCAGGATCCTTCAGGACAGTTATCTTTTGTCTGTAAGACTGGCCTAAACCTCTCACTGAAAGGCATGAGGGAGAACGTATGTGGTGTGAATGGAGTTGAAATGGTCATTATGCCATTGACAACCGGTCGTAATATACAAAAATAAGTAAATAAATATCTAAAATGAAAGTCTGGCTGCAGTTCTTAAGGATAACTCCTGAATTTTGAAGAAACTTCTCAAGGAATCAATTTATAACCAACTTAATGTTGTGTATGGGAGGTAAATGCTTGCTCTTCTCAGCTACGACATTAATAAAAGAGCTGCGTCTTGCTTGGCCTGCTGCTGCACTGTGGTTTAGCACTGTGGTGTACATAAACTAGTTTGGGTGCTAATTTTTTCTGTCAGTTACCACCTTCATGTCCATCGAGAGGGAGATATTTCTTGACACTCTTTATTGTGACAGAGAAGATGCCTACCTTAACTTTGTTTTACAGAAAGCTTGCTTTGCTTTGTTGTTTTGGTAGATCACAGGCATGTCGAATGTTATGTTTTTCGTAAACAAAAACCTGTAACTGGGTATTTTTAACAAAGCAGGTTTCCAGTTTCTTTGATAAGAAATGTAATAAAATGTTTCTATTTGTTACAGCTGGCATAGGAATGTAAATACATTTGTTTTTTGGCATTACTGACCCGCAGTACATCAAATTAATGGTTCTGAAGTTAGTCTCATTCTTTTTCATTGCTGTAAAACCTCATCCATGCTAGAACTGTATTTTTTGTAGTTATTCAACAAGATTTATAGATAGGTAGATGATAGTGACCTGGTAAAAGAAAAATGTTACAGTCCAATAAGTGAACTTAAAAGTATCTTTGTTAAAAAGCCTTCATGTACATGAAGTGTATGTAGTATTAAACTCTTACAGATGTGCACTTTTTCCATGATCACAAAGAAGTCCCCAGAGGAAATCGCTGTATTTTATTGTCTTAGTGAGGAGTATTGCCATATGAAATGATTTATTCCAGAAATTTTCCCCCTAGTGGGTTTGCAGGACTGGCTCTAAGCCTGTAGTTTAGAAAGCAGAAAGTGTCAGAGAGTCTCAGAGCAGTACAGGTATTAAATAATGAGAAGTTCATTTAGTTTGATGCCTACAGTTCTGTAGATTTAAACTTGTAGCCAGTTTGGCAAAGCCAGAAAGACATGGGAGATATGTTTCTATTTTCTATAGACAAAGAGTTTAGCAGACTTCCTATCTTTGCAGGGTTCAACATCTCAGTACATGTAAAAGAATTAACTGCTGTTTTGGAAGTGAACACAGGGAAATACATTCCTATATAGAGTTCTCATGGCTCACAGTTTTGATTAACTTTTAAGAGTTATGTAATTTTATATTTTTGAGCTGCATATCACGCTAAGCAGGTTTTTTTTTTTCCTGGAAAATCGCACATGCACACAAAATATATTGCCAGATTATTGTTTCTGCTGTATTAATCATAAAGTCATTGAGTCCGGAATGACCTTTGATGTCATTGAGTCCAGCCATTAACACAGCGCTGCCAAGTCCACCACTAAACCAAGTCCCAGTTACATGTCCTTCCAATTCCTTCAGGGATGGTGACTCAAGGGGTTCCCTAAGCAGCCTGTTCCAGTGCTTGATAGCTGGGAGCTTCTGGTTCTGATGTAGTCTTTGGTCCCTTTCCTTACACAGTAAGTAGTAGTGCTTTTGAATATTCTCTACTAAGAAAGTGATTATTTCATTAGTCTTGAATACAAGGCTCCTTTCAGTTGTTTAGAATATGTGTGTAAAAATTCATGGTATTTTCTTACATCAGCTCTTCTGAGAAAAATAAGGACAGCTGTCAAAATCTTTACCAGAGAGACCAGGGCTCCAAAAAAGGAAAAATAAGAAATGCTTTGTTTCTTGCTTGAATTATTTGATATACTTAAACCTGAAACGTTGAATGCACAAATGTCTGGCTTTTGTGGCCCATATGTGCGTCTCAGGTGTCACTTTCCAAAAATTACTCTGCAATTGTATTAAACACTAATTTCAAACATATTCTGCTCTTCTTTCCATCAGCAGCTGTTTCTCTGAGGTAAATGCATTTTGGTCACCTCTTCACCTCTTGTTAAACAGGTGCAGTCAAAATGATGATCACTGTTAGGAAACAGTTTTGATGCATTTGTCTTTCAGGTAACTTAGGAGCATTTGTTAGCTTGGGCATGCTGCTGTGTTGTGATGAGCTTAGGGTGGCTGATAGAACAAGCCTCTCTGTTAAGGACACATCCTTGTCATCTGCCTGCAAAAGGTTACATAGACATATGCTGACTTGGTCCAATACAGCTTATTCTGTTTCATGCTAGCAGCCTGCCTGAAAGATGTTCTTTGTCCTAAAACTGTGTTTCAAGATCACTGGGATTCAAGTATTACCTCACAGGTATAAGGTTGTTTCAGGAAATGATGAGACTCTTGGATCCCCTAACATGTTGGATAACTTAACATCCAAGGAAGAAGTCTGCAAGTTCTTAATCCATGAAATGGCCCTGCTTAATACATTTCCTAATTTCCCAAGAGTATGGGATGCCTTCTCTCAGATGTTTAGTGCCAACAAAATGATGGAAGAAAATACCATTCACAGTAAAAGCCAGGAGAAAATTTAGGGCCAGGGCTTCCCTTTAAGGAGGTCCTCTGCAAAATACACTGTGTCTTGCCTTGCTGATCTCTATGGCTTTGAGGAATAAATCCAGTGATAATATATATGTAGGTGAGATAGCTGCCTGGGGTCTTATTGCCTGGTACCTCATGGTTATCTTCCGAAGTAAATGTTAGTGGATGTTGTTTTCTGCAGGCATCAGTGAATATGCTCTTCACTGCTGTAACCACAGATAAGGTGGATGGGAAAGATCCCAGCTCTGATAGCAGACTTCCCTTTAGGCATTTTCCACCTTGAATATATCCTTAATGATATGCTCCAGATGTCTCAAATACAGAAATGGAATTTCTATGAAGCCAATCTCCTCTTAAGCAAGGCTTCATTCACCTGGAGCTTCACTTCTTTGCTGAAGGCATGTTCTGTTTTGTTTTTCTTGTAAATGGCTGAATAATTAGCATCCCAGTCTTGGCTTGTCACAGGTATAGTGAGTGAAGAGAAGGCTCTGGTAATCACTCAGCAAAAGCTTTTTGAACCAGGCTGCAGTGGCATGAGTGTGAATTGAGACAGCCATGTTTTCTACTGTGTTGTGTATGTCTGTTCCTTTTAAGGTGCTTTCCCCAGTACCCCCTCCCCTGCCCACACACGAAGCTGGAAAACTGGCAGTATCCTGAACATCTGTAACACGGCTGCCTGGGGCCTCCTTGCATCTTTCCAAGGTCACATGATGCAGTTCTGGGGGCTTCCAGAAAATGCTTTCAGTTTATTTTTAAAAGATTCTTTAATGTCTAATTTCAGATTAGGTGGTGGCTATCTTAGAGCTTCTCACAGTGGCGTGTGTGACAGGGACAATAATTTGGAGTAGAAAAAGACATACAACCCATTGAGTAGTGGTGCCAAGTATCCAGACCTGAGTGTAGGCTCTCTTTTTTCTGCCTGGTTGTGTACAGAGGTGTGATGGTGGTCACAGGGGTTCTTGGATGAGGGAAGGGATGAGAATGTTGACTCCATGTTCAGAAGGCTTGATTTATTATTTTATGATATATATACATTACATTACAACTATGCTAAAAAGAAATAGAAGGAAAGGGTTTCTTCAGAAGCTAGCTATTCTAAGAATAGAATAGAAAGGAATGATAACAAAGGCAGCTCTCTCGGATTCTGTCCGAGATAGCTCGGTCCTTGATTGGCCGTTAATTATAAACATTCAAGATGGCCCAATCAAGAATCCACCTGATGCATTCCACAGCAGCAGATAACCATTGTTTACATTGTTTTCTGGGGCCTCAGCTTCCCAGAAAGGAAAATCGTAAAGAAAGGATTTTTAGTGAAAAAGATGTCTGCGACACAGAGGGTGGTGGCTGAGCCGAATGATAGAAACAGGACTTTGAAAGGTCATCTTATTCCAACCGCCCTGCCAAGAGCAGGAACACCTTCCACTACATCAGGTTGGTCAAAGCTCCATCCAGCCTGGCCTTGGACACTTCAGGGATGGGGCATCCACAACCTATGTGGGCAACCTGTTCCAGTGTCTCACCAACCTCACAGTGAAGAATTTCTTCCTAAGACCTAATTAGGAAACCTGCTTTATTGGAATATGAATCCCAATATAACCAGTTAGATGGTGCCTGGGCCAGTTCTGACCCTCGCTGCTGGGCCAAAGGCAGCACTGTGGTGCTTTACCCCAGAGATACCTTGGCTGCTGGAGACTGCAGCGGGGCACTGGTGCAAGTCCAGGCTTGTCAGGACTCCGTTTACCTCAGGAGAGAGAGCTTCTGGCGATGGTGAAGAGAAAATAGGAGTGGATTCTGCTGGAGGGTTGCCAGATGTTTATTCCATGGTTACAGAGATGTCTGCACCGGGGCAACTGCTGCTAACAGAATCCGGCCGCATGGTCTCATTAACCTTATAAGCTCGGGGACAGGGGAAGGGGAGGGGACAGGTGAGTTACCAACCAGGTGAGAGGGGCAGGGTCTCAAGGGAGGATGACACTTAGACAGGCCAATGACCTCTGGGCATAGGGGCATCTTTTGAATCTGACTAACCACACGACGCCTTGCTGGAATCTTAAACCTGATTGACAGGGCTCACTCAGCAAGGGGGCGAGGGGGCAGGGAGAGAGGCACAGGCACACCTGGGAAGGGACCCGGAAGTTTAAAACAGGACATTGCAACACACCGCAACACTGCTTCTTCTCCCTTGTAATGCATATACCGTTTGGATATACTGGTCTGAAACCAAATCTCAGCACTTGTGTGAATAAATTGCTTGTTTGTGAATGATGTTGTGATGGCTTTCTTAAACTTCAAAACAGCACCTCTTTAAAACCTTTTTAATCAACAGCAAGTTTACCTAGTGTTACAAATGCATCAGGTGGCCAGGGGGAGCATTAAGTATGGACTGAAATACCTGTAGCTGGTTAAGTTAAAACCACCTTACAGCTAAGTTCTGGTCTTCCTCCTTTGAAGAATACAGTGCAGTGTGGTGTATTGTTCCCCTCTGTCTTTTTGGCCATTTCTTGGTTTTTGTGGACAGTTTAGAGTTGTGTACTTTCATGCTCTTAAGTGTGTTTATTTCTTGTTTTTTTTTAATGGATGGAAACCAAGAGGGAAATGGAACCACTGGCACCCCCCAATTTCTGTGTCTGGAAAGAAAAATTAGGTTCCAAAAATAGTGACTTGGGGTGAAACTGCATCTTTATGACTCTGTATTTCCTGGACCATTGTAAGCTTGTGTTTCACAGCCTTATTGTCAATGAAATGGAGCTTGTTTGGTATATGTTGTATTTTTAATAAAGGGGGAGTTATGAGGGGTCTTCAAAATACTTCATACTCAGGAAGTATTTTGGCTTCTTAATTGAATGTTGATGTTTGGTTATTTATGTAATGAAAAAGATGGTAACTGCTATTGGTCAGATAGTCAGAAAGGACTCAGAAGGACAATGTTTAGTCCCCACTGGTTAATCTGTGTATATCTCACCTTTTGGATACTGGCCCATTGTAATGGATCTGAAAGCTTGGGGGACTGTCTTAGGCTAGGTCTTTATCTATCACACTGTATTGTTTCCTATTCTGAATTGCACCTATGTCTTCTCCCTAGATTCCAAATCTCCTCAGAAGCTCAAGGCTGTTAGTATTAATAATATTGATTTGAGGAGCAATTTCTAGGTCACTGATAAGTAGCACTGCTTGATGTTGTCTGAGAGTAGATTAAATCCTTGTAAAACAGAGTTGGGATGTATTTAAATTTATAGAGAAAAATATAATTGTTCTAGCCAAAACCATGGGTTCTTGCAGGTTGACACCCATGTGAGGAGAAACTGAGAAACATTTTCTCAGTGTTCAGCTGCTTATTTATAAGTCATAGACCAAATTTTTCCTGCCTGAGTGAGAGCAGAATCAGACAGACAAATAATTTCTTTGCTAATATTTCAGAGTTACTATCAGTCAATCCTTTTCTCAAAAATTTTCTTTGGCAGGTTTAGACATTTGCTGGAACTTCCTTTTCTATTTATTTTCTTCACGTGAGTACATACACATACGTGTTCGAAACAGCCGTCAGCAAGGCATTTGAATTCCTTCCTAAACCTTTAATTTTCCTTCCTAGAAAAAAAATTCTTTCCTGGATTCTCCTAAACCAACCACCATTTATAAGCCTGTGATTGGTTTTAGACTTTCTTTGCATGATACCTGTGTTTACATTCTCTGTACATAAGAACTTCTGTCCTGTGAATTTCAGGTTCTTGAGGACCTGGTGGGCAATTGTTTGATATTTCCATTCAGATGAACCAGCTTTGAGTCAAGCTTGGAAGCGATACAATGAGTGCAGATGTCTTTGTATATGAGTAATTATTCAGTGCTTTAAAAAATATCAGAAATGCTTGTTTCTTAGTTTTATAAAAGCAATTGGAGTCAAAATGGGATATTCCTCAGACAGTGATTTACCAATAAAACATCTTTCTGTGCCTTTTCTCGATGATGTTCTCTACTGAGTTCACTCAGCCCAGCAGCTACACACACACCAATTGCTTGCTTCCTTCCCATCAGAGGGATGGGGGAGAGAACGGGAAGAGCAAAACCAAGAAAATTGCATGGGTTGAGATGAAGAGAGTTTAATAAGGGAAGGCAGGAGAAAAAAGAATAAAAAGTGATGCAAAGGCAGTCACTCACCACTGCTCAGTCAGCATCCAAGCAATAGTAAACATACTAAAGCTCCAAGTGACTCTACTGGGATGTTAGGAAGGATACCTCACCTACTTGCTAGTAGTGTGTGGAAATAATGAGATCTAAGATTAGTCAGGCTGAAATGTGGTATTAGATATAATTTGATATTTTATTAGTATTACTGTACTGTTAAGCTTTAAATTTTATCTGTGTGGGACTTTGGAGGAAGGGTATTGGGACAGGATTCTACTGCCAAAGTCAAAAGGGTGAAATGGAGAGGGATTGGATTCTAGACCATTAATTTGATATGATCGTAGAAAGACCAAGGTGTTTTGCTGTAAGCACACAGTTTGTGGCAATTGGGAGTGGGGCTGGGGCCGAGCCTCATCCCCAATGGGCTACAGCTGTGTGGGCCAGGTGAGCAGCATTGAAGGTAACGAGACCTGGAGTGCCGAGGTGCACTGACCAATCATCAAAGGGGACAGAGAGCACACAGGTGCAGTGCATGAACCGTGAGGGGTATAAAAGGTGGGGCTAAAGAATGAGAAGAGCAGATGCCTGAAGTCTTCTGATGAGGTATGGTGTTGCTCTGTTTGGGCAAATGCTTAAAGCTTTCTGAAGTTGTATGGTGATGCTCTGTGTATTGTGGTAGTCTCAACTGTGATATGTGCTGTGACATTTTGCTATTTGAGTGCTGAGTTGGCACAATATTTTGGGTAAATTTCAGACTAGTTTCTTTGCGGTTGGCACTCATGCCATGGATTATTTTCTGCTTTCATGGAGAGAAAAACTTGTTGATTAGCTGAAACAAAGTTGACTTCCTATGGGCATCTGAGTTATGTTAGTGGGCCACAGGAGTGTTGATACTTAATGTCAGTGATTGAATTAAGAGACTAAGTGCACAAGTTGAACCTATTTTTATCTATGCTTAAAATTCAAGATTTATGTATCTTGACCCTTACATTAATGTATCTTGTATCTTTATGTTTCTGTGTCTACTCCTGTTGGGTTTTGTTTTGGTAATCTGACTTTTAATATGGCTATTCGAAAATACTTGTTAGTTTTCAGAGGCTTTGAGAGAGCATAAGACTGTATTTTTATTAAACTGTTGTTTTGCTATGTAAAATAAAATAACATGCAGTAATTTCTACCTTGCTGAAATAGTTTATCTTGGGATCTCAAAATGCTTTATAAATGCTGATGAAGAAAACCTCCTTTCACTTCTGCAAAGCGTTATTCACATTTAATATATGGAATGGAATCCAAGATGTATTAACTTACAGTTTTGTGCCATTACCAGCAAATTATCTCCTCTTCTCTGTTTTTATGTGAATTGTCTCTGCTTTCCAGCTCTTCACTTTGAGAGTTTTAAGTGCACAGTGCAGTGATTTACTGTTGATCACTTTTCTACCATTTTATTGTAAATGGAATAGCCAGGCAGGTTATGAGTTGTGAAATGACAGAAAACAGGAGTTCCCCAAGTTCAAGCTGTTTTAAAGTTGAAAGAATGACAATAAATAAAATAATTAAATGAATGGTGTCAGAGAGGCCTGGTTTTACTGTTAAGCTGTCACCGACTCAACTCTTAACATTGTATTGACAAATTTGTGGTTGCTGCCTTTAAAAAAAAGAACAAAACAAAAAGTCAAACACAACTGTACTCTACCCCTGTTAAACTTGCAACTAACATGAAGACCTGTCCTTTCTGGTTTTCTTTAATATCTCTTTTTTCATTTGCAGCACCTAATGGTGTGGCTATTGTGTCTAGAACCTGTATAGCGTTTGTAGCATTGTTTCAAAACTGCTGACTCCATACTTTGAATAAGCTCAGCACATCTGTGATGTCCTTTAAAGTTGTAAGCAGAAGATAAGTATCTGTTACTACAATTGTCGTTCTTGCTGTATGCTAAAGACATTTACAAAAAAAGTGTAGCAGAGATTAAGGTTACTTCTGTACTCCAGGAGATCATCTTGTGGGAAGGTCTTTTATTGGTGATGCTGTACTGAGTGTCTACTTGTCTCAGGTTGGGAGCAGTGCAGATGTTTTGGGAGATTCTGCCTTGATCTGCAGAAAAAAACAAATAAATACACAGATATAATTTAATTATTTGATCTCCCTGTAGTGCCTTGCTTCTCTAATGTAATAGTTTACCATAGATTTTGAAAAGGTAGCTTGGAAACCCTCAGCACTGGGGTTTTGGAAGAAGTGCATCATCAAGCACCAATCTTGTTACATCTTGCTCATGTACTCTAGAGATACTTCAGCTAGCTTAAACTGACACCAAAAGGGGAATAAGGACTTACTTTCTCAGACACATAAACTTGTTTCTTCTTCCAAGGAATGGATTTTAAAAGTAATTGTTTTGTTAAATGAGCATATGCAAACCTGGAGTGAAGAATTACCTCTGCAAAGCATTTCTTAAATGTAATACTACTATAAAAGGCCTTCCTTTCTCAGCATCACTATGAAGCAACTGTGCTTGATTCAGAATAAAAAATTGGGTAGAATGAGGAAAACACATGCCCTTTTTTCTTTTCCCTTTTTTTTGTTTTTTTCCCTCTTTGCCTAATCTCCCTATAACTGGATGAGTGCAAGTACTGGGCAGGTAGTTTTTGTGCATACGTGTGAGAGAAGGGACAAAAGATAAAGAAGAAACTGAAAAGCAAAACTTTTCTGTAAGGACAACACTGGATGATAGAGAGGGCGCTTACTAGTGAATTTGTCCTAGAAATCAGTCTATAAGCCAAGATTATCTTCAAGGTTTTCAAACTTGGTTGCTCTGAGAGCAGCTGCTCCATGGTACTAAAATTAGTGTGTTGTCAGGAGTTTTGTGCATCCCCAAGTCTCACTGGTGTGAATAGAAGTCCAGAACATTAGGACTCTTACCTGAATACTCATGTGAGAATGATGAGCTTTTCATTTTCATGGTGATAGCCATATGACTGCTATAGAACATTGCTTTCTGTGTGCCACTGTAACAGGATAATTTTGAAATAACGGGCAGGGAGCAAGCATTTGTTTACTAGCTTTTAGTTTCTAGCAGAAAGGCCTCTAATTTTAATTCTCAAGAAGAGTTGGAAGAAGAGAAATGATCTATCAGAAAAGCTGGTAGTTTTCTGATGGAAACTATTTTAACTTTATCTGAACAAGATGAGTTGATGGATCATTCTGTCCAAAGTTTCCTGACAGTTCTTTGACATATTGAAAGACAGACCATGCTACTAGTGTTGCATAAACAATCCTCTTGACTTTTGTTGATGTCTTTTCTGAAAAAAAAAGTGTTACTTTTAATGAAGTTGCTTGGTGATGAAAATACTTTAAAAACAATGTCTGTATTTAAAGGAAGACCTTGCATTTTAAGTGGACTCTCCAAACTACTCCTTCCTTTCTTGGCACATTGGTAATACAGTTGATGCTAACAGCAGTGAGACTCTTTTTTAAATTATAAATTGTGTAGCTGATTGTGTGTGTATATCACCTGGTTCTGAGTAAACCTGTCCATCAACAATTTAAGCATGGAGACTTTTCTCATCTAGACAATGTTCATGGTCCTTATCTTCTTTTATTTGCATGAGTGGCCTAAGGGCAGCCAGTTCTTCACACTCCCTGGCTTATCTTAACATTCTTAATTCATGACTTTCTGCAGTGTGCTCTAATTTGTTTGGTTAACAATCGAAAACCTGTTCTATTTCTCCCCTTTGTTTTTAAAGTCGCCAGTTGTTTCTTATACAAATGTCCTTCTCTCCTTGAGGATTCGTTTTGGTTGTGTCATGTGAAGAATTTAGATTTCCTTGTCTTGAGCTATGACTGTTCAAAGCCAACAGAGGCATCATTTTCGCTGCAGGTCATGTGGTCAGGCTTTTGGTATTTAATATCATTTGTCCTCAAGGTTTATCCCTCCTGTTATGGACTATGCCAGTCAAGCATGGGCAAATCATGAGGCTAGTACACTAGGGGATCTTTAGTTGTTGGGATATGTTTTATTTGTAAATTGCTGAGTTTCTGATGAGGAAAGGCTATAATAGAGATAAATCTAATCTCTACAGCCTTTCACCTCTCTTATCCTTATAGGCATAAGGCACTACAAAATCTGAACTAAAGAGGATTAGATTGGAACAGTTCTGATGATTACAACCAAGCTATGAATGAAGGTTTGGACTTAGCTCCAAGGAAATTGTGTTCTTACAGAAATAAGAATTTACCTAATTGTCAGTAAGCTTGAGCAAGATAGATAGAGCACAGCCAAGGAACAAGTATCACCAATGTGCAAAATTCTCAGTGGTAGGGCATTTGGAATCTGAGTATGTCTGATGAACAACTTATTTTGCTTTAAAATATGCAATGGACAGTAAATTTAATAATGAATGCAATGTAGAAATCAAACAGTAACCCAAAGTACACTCCCATGCACCCACCCTCTATCTAATTAGTCTGAAACATCAAGGTGGAACTAAGTGGATGAATGATTCAGGCCTCAAATAAGTGTACCTTCCTAAGAAGTTAAGAAATTTTTACAGGCAAGTTTGTTTCCCTTAGTTTTTGAAAGATGGCGTAGAGATTGCAAGCAATGAGAAATTCAAACAAAGTTTAACCTCTAAAATAATCAGTAGTAACTTGCTGAAATACCAGCCTTTATGAAGATGTTTTATATACTATGACTATGCAGTGTCCTCCAGTAATATTACAGTAATTACCTCAAGTTTGCTGGAAGTATCTTAATTGTACTCCATCCACCATAGGCACAATTAGTTGGCACTAAATGAAGGGAAGTATTTCTCCTGAGATGTGTGTGTAAGCAAAGCTAAATAGCCTCCACTGCCCTTGTGCTTACACATTGGTAAGTCAGAGGAAAGCAGTTTTCCTGTAACCAGCTCTTTATTGTACTTCTTTTGATGGTTAGCTTTATTATTTATGCTCTTTTCTTTTTGGTACCAAGTCCAATTAGAGCAGTTGGACTCTAAACAGGCTTCTGTCTTAAGAAATGTACTTATATGTAGCATGGAAGCACAACCTGTTAACAGCTGCAAATTTCGTTGATTAAACTAGGTGCAGACAAATTTACAAGAGAAACTGTTCTGTGAAAAATTGCAGTTCACTTACATACAAATGTATCTTGACTATTTTCTTACTAGTTTCCACAGCTTCTTGCCAAGAATAATACAAAGTTTCTTACCAAGTGTTGACACTGAATGTTCTAAAAGCTATATGTTTTAGCAATTGCTTTGAATAGCTTGATTCTCTGTAAACAAACATGTCTGTCTATGCAGACACCTGGAGATACTCTCAGCTATTGCACACTGCATTCTTCTCAAGTAAGCTTTCAGATCCTTGTGTGGCCACAGCAAAGTTTGTTTGCAACATCTGCTGAGATAGCACTAAAAGGTAATGCAAGTTACAGGACTCTGGTACCTAATTTTTGTTCCTCGCAGAGTTTAGTGAAGTTTAGGGATTATATATTTAACTGATTTTGACAGGAATACTATATAAGTCCTGACCAAGCAAGACTTAGTTTGAAAGTTTAAGCTGTTTCATCTTACAGTCTCCAAACACATTGCAAATGAATGTTCCTTTAAAAATCTGTTTGACATATTAAAAAATTGATATATAGCTAGGTAATTTAAAGCATGGGAAGCATTAAGTAGTGATTCAAAGATTACATAGGTGAGTCAGTGGCAGACCCACTATTGATGAAATAGTTGCGAATGTCAGAAGATTTTGATCTCAAATTAGCAGTGAGACCAAATGCAATATGAAGTGATATTGTCATATGCAATGTTTAAAACAAGACCAACTTTTTCACTCTTGCATAAGTGTCTGCAGTTATCTCTTTGGTTTTTGGTTAAAATACAAATACATAATACTTCCTTGAATTGCTGTAGGAGCTTTAATCTGCTTTAATGTCCTGAATTGTGTTTGCAATGCTTATAAGTGAGTACATTCAACTATAGTAATTGCTGGTTTGAACTCATAAATCAGCCTGCAGGAAGAATTTCTGCTGAAGTACAGTGGTACAAATGGAAGCAAAATTTTTTTATTGGTTGCATTTTCTCGTTCTTTGTATAGAGAACATAGAAGCTGAAAAAAATTCAGCTTCTATGTTCTATATAGACATATATATAAGCTGAAAAAAATTTCATACTGTCAAGAAATTACTGAAGTATGTGGTAGTAATTAAGTAACTTTGTCCGTACATATAAGGAACAAGACTATGGTGGAGCCAACATAATAAAACATAGAGTTAAATGTCAAACAAATGTACTTCTTACATAAATATTCTTTCTTGTGAATTATGGATGGAATTCTTGTTCCATCATTCAGTGTGTATTACATGAAGTGTGCTTCAAAAGGAAAGTGTTATTTCTTCTTCTTCTTGTGATTTTGTCTAATATATTTCAGTATACGTGCACACATATTATGCATTGTTTCCCAAGACAGTTACTTTAGATAGCAAGAAGGCTTATTTTGTTTTTTGCATGTTTGTTTAAGTGGAGAGTAATGTAGCTGTTGCGAATTTTTTTTGTTGCATAACAGATCTTTAACAGAGAAAAATTAAATATTAGAGAGCACTGTGGATAAACCACGAAAAGAGCTTGCAGACTTAGAGGTATTCTGGCTGCTGGTTAAGAAATACTGAGTTGTTCACCTGAAAGTCAGCTATTTGCATCTAGACCATGAACTCACATAAATCAGAATACTGCATAAATATTAATCATCTTACTATAACCCATGTGAAAACAAATATAAAGCTGTGCTTAAAAATATCAAGACAATACTGAGGGCAGCAGGACTACAGTTATGTGTCTGTAAACTTAAATTTATTACTGGATTTGTATACATATTTTGATTTATCTTCAATTTATCCTGATATATCCTTCACTGCATGTATTGGTACCTGAATTATCCAAGGCCAAATGCAGTTGCAGCTTAACTCCTGTGCTTGCTTCAGATTTAAAAATACTGTTTTGGGGAGAACACCTCAAGTTTTTAGTTCTGAATTGTTTTGCAGTATAAAAGGGGACACGTACACATTTTAGATAATTCTGAACCATATCTAGAACTTCACCAATCTGCCTGGTTTGAAAATAAAAATCTATTGAGTCAGATGTATGCTGACTTCTGCCTGTGCTTGCTCTTCTGGTTAGCACTGCAAATCTTACATACTGTGGCATGCACACATAAACTTCAGAGCAATGACTTGAATCCTCTCTCCTTTCCCCTTTCTTTAGAAAGCTGAGGATCCAGGATAGATGTGATAGAGTATTTTGTAGTGGTTTGTTGTCTTGAGATGCCAGTGGCACACAGGCTGTATATACATGCTTTAGTGCAGTGGAAGTGGATTTGACTTTGAGTAGTGATGATAGTCCTGTAGAGATGGATATTATAGATCTTGTACACATCATATATACACTGGATGACTAGAAATGTGCTCTATTTGGAAATGTCATCCATCACAGAGTTGCCCAAACAGCTTGCTCTGATTTTTTTCTTTCCATGTTAGGTACAAATAAGACAAGGACCATACAAAAGCATCTTTCTAGGACCATCTGGAATCTGGCTACTCCCAGCTGCTGCAGTCAGAAACTAACTAACTGGTCCAGTGTTGGCAGGTTTAATGTAATGTAGTGGTCTAAGAGGAAATCATTGCTTTTGTTTGATCTTCCTGTACTTGTTTCACAAGCTTTCATATACCACTTGCTAATCAAGAATGCAGCTAAGTGCTAAGAGAAAGGAAGTAGTCCAGCTGCTATTGCATTAATCAAAGCACACTAGGAATTTATAATCAGCTGTATAAATAGACTTCACAATAAAACCAATCAGTGTAGTGTCACAGGAAGTGGAATCATGTACCATCTGTATTCTTCTTTACCTCTGAGTGCCTAGTGTAGCATTATGTTGTTAGATCTATTTGATCATCTTTGCACTGCAGAAGTGTCAGCCACATAGAGGAAAGTCCAGCCAAGACTGAAGATGCTGGGATGTGCTGCCTTTTGTCCATCAATCTTAAGTACTTGCTGGAGCAGTTAATTTTGATCCTGTTGATCTAACAGTCTGTTTTTGCAGAATATCCAGCAATTAATTGACTCCTCTTCTTCCCCAGTCTGCTCTATCATATCAGGAGGTCACTAGTACGCAGTCTTTCTCTGTCCCTTTAATAAGTTGCACTCCTTGGCCCCTCCTCTCTCATTGGTCCAGAGAAGAAATGCCAAGCAATGAACGATCATTTTTTGTTCAAACTGAAGAAAAACTTAATGTTCTGTATTACAGCAAAGGGGAGATGTGCATATTTTTCCTCTTTGTGCACTTATGTTCTGTTTCTATATTGTCTGTCCTAACCAAGTCTGAAATTACTAGGCCACCAAAGGGAGTTCTAATTACTTTATGATATTCTAAATATTGTTTATCATTTTAGATCCTCAGGGTGTAATAGGGTAGGACAAGATATGTGGATCTTTTATTTTGGTGATCTTGTTCTATTAGGCAATTAGGGAATTGAAAGATTTTAACTGTACAAACTGGAAAAGGTTGAAATGTGCGTTAGTCCTGTGACAGAAGGCCCTTCTATTTGTTACTGACTTGTTAACAAAATTAAGGTTGGAATTCTGCTAGGTAGTAAAACATCATTAACTTGATGACAATACTTAAACTTGGGTCTGGGTTTTCATTTTTTGGTTTGGCTTTTTGTTTGTTTACATTTTTTGGGAGGGATGTTGTTTGGTTTCATTGATGTTGGTTTTTTGCTTCTAGCTGTCTCTTTCTGTTCTTAGGCATTTTTTTGGATACCATCTCAAGATTCTACAGCTAATTGCTAAACTGTGTCTCTTCCTTAACATCTCCCTTCTATAATTTAGAATATGAATGAGGTGATATTACTTTTGATCATGTGTATTTTGCTCTGCAGTGGAGTCTTTACCAAAGTTCATAGCTTTAGTTTTTCTACTTGAAAATAACTATGGTCTTAATACCAGTTAATAATTTCAGATACCATTCATGACTTCTTTTTTCGGTTACTTTTCATCTTTCTCTTAATCCTATTTGTGCTCATTGTATTGAGCTATTGTAATTTGATAATTTATAACATTATTTCTTCTGAACAGTTGCGATTTTTAAACCAACCATTCTCATTTTTAGGATTGTGAATCATACAAGTGTACTCTGTGTCATCCATCAATCTGTGGGTTTTGAATTCACTAGATTTGCTTCTTGATACAGCTACTTGTTTCCTTGGGGACAGTGTTCAAGCCTGTGCTCTGCTCCCTGATGGTGTTTATGGTCTGGTTGTGCTTTGAAGTTACTTACAGAGAAAATTAAGAAAAAGACATTTGTGTATTTTGAGCCTCATTTACAATGTTGTATTTTTTACTTAGGTCTATTTTTTTCCCAGCCAGTCTAATTGCTGTTCTAAGAAACATTTCAGATTGTAACTTAGGGTCATAACTTCATATCAAAACAGCTTTCAGTTCTTCATTTGAAGCCCTTAGAGAAAACATTCACCAGAAAACACAAGGTTTACACTCTGCATGTTAGTAAAAGCTTCAAATCTTTCAAATTTTGTTCTCCATTCCCTTTCTCAGTCTTCATAAGTTTGCTCTGTGGTAGAGTTTTTCACTTGCAGAACTGGCATTCGGGTTGTAGAGAGACTTGTAAGAGGAGGTAAAGCAGAGATTTTTTGCTGCTTCAGAGATGCCATGTGTATTTGGATTTGCGGAGCTCTTGCAAGCGATTGGGCTGATTTTGGTAGGCTTTGAAGGGACTATCCTCTTGCAGTCACCTTGTGTGTGTCCTCAAGGAAAAACTCTTTCAAAACTGTATCTAAAGAAAAGGCAATGAATCAGTTGGTGCCCCCTTGAGTATCTCTGCTTGTGACAAGTATTATGTGTAAAGTGAAGGCTAAAGTTTTTGGGTTTTTTTATGGCAAAAGCTTTTCTTTGGTGATGCCTACAGCTCAGTCTCAAAATCAATTGTCTTGAGGTCTTTTGAGCTCATCTGTGTCCTTCCATGTTCTGTATTTTCCTTCTTTATTTTCTTTTAGTTCTATTTTTCACTTAGATATGTGCTTATTTTTTATTTGCACATAGGCCATTCATAAATACTTGATACTCTGAATTATGAAGTGCATGCATGAAAATGGTTTCTTCTTCCTCATTTTAAAGGAAATATGTATGTAATCATGTATAATTCTACTTTTTGTAATGTAAATGTGAAATATTATCTTCTTTTATGGTATCCTGTATCTTTGCTTGATTTGTGGATGCTTTCTATATTTATATGGAGTATGCCTTGGTGGGGATTTTTTGTCCTTGCTTTTTAAACTTACCTTTTTATTCCTTCTGTGTTTATTCTTTCTGTGTTTATTTTACTTAACCATGTTGGTATTCAATGTTTGCTCTCTTCTCTGAGCTTTTTGTATTTGCATTTGCCTGAGCCCTGCTGGTGCATTGCTGAATATTTGTTCACGTATCTTTTTCTTAGTATTCAAGTTAATAGTATAATCAGATTCACTGGCATCTGATTCATAACTAGAATGTACTTCTAGGAATTTAATATAACCAAGTTTTTCTTTCTGAATTCAAAGTTCTCTTCCTTTCACCCCAGTAAGATGGAATACACTGTACTTGCATTGGATTTATGCACCACCTGGGACTAACTGCAGGGCAGATTTTCTATTTATCCTGGTTTTAGTTTTATTTAGTTTTATCAACCTACTTAAACTTTACATTGTCTGTGTAATAGTGATTACTTAAGCTGTCCTAAAATTAGTGCCAGTAATTGTGGAAAATTATGTAAAATGCAGTGCTGACTTTTTTATCATATGTAAATCAGACCAGGCCATGGTCTAGTTTTTTATTCTCCTAGCAACTTCTTGCTGTTTTCAACTTTTCTACTATAAACCATCCTTTCAATACAAAACTTTTAGTTAATAATTGGCATAACTGCATTAATGCTTAAGATAAAATATTTTTTCTTACAGAATTTAAAAATTTAATCCAAATAGACTGAATAAGAAGGAAATTTGTACTCCTAGTAGAGCAAGGCTGAATGTTAGTGTTTGACATATCTTGAGAGGATGGCTTAAATAGAGTTTGGCTGGTTTCTTACCCCACTACCACTTGTCTAAGGATGTAATTCAGACTGTAAATATAAGTTATTATATTACAATTTTTTTACTCTCACAGTCTTGGCTATAATGATTGGCATATATCTAGGTTCTAGGATGAAGGTGCAGTGTTTTTTCTTATTTTGTAAGTGAGACAACGCATACAGCTGAGCAAATTCAGTTTCTTAAAAAATTATTTCTCAGACATTCATTGGAGAAGTGATTTGATTGTGCATAGTCATTTAACATTACCTTGTGTGATGAAAACAGTTTTCCATTTTGAAGTCCTTGTGAATATAAAAGTGCCATATACTTTTTTAAAAGCACCTAATTTATAAGTGTCAAAAAATATTTTGGTTTTCAAATAGAACAGCTGAAAGCTAGGCTGACACAATCAACCATCTTGGCACCTCCCTTGGAAAACAGCTTAGTGAGCACAACTTGCAATAATCTATGGCTGATTGTTTCTTCTTTTTTTCAAAATAATTAGTAGTCAGTAGTATGTAGGCATTAGAGTCTTTCCCCCACTCCTTTCTATATTATGTTCTTTTATTCCTATGGCTGAACAATCTACTGTGAAAAAAAGTAAATTGGTGTGGCAAGGTAAAAGGTACTGTAGAATTTATGCATGCTTTGATACTCTTAAATCTGATAAATATATCCATGCCTGTTTATGCAAATTAAATTATATGTAGTGATCAAAGTTACTTGGACATGTTTTTGCTGTTTAAACCCATGGCTAGTGAATTATACACTAGGGTAAAAATGATAACTGTAAGTTAAATTTTATTCAGTCTTGTTACTCTATCTCTTTCATTAGTATGCATAAGCAGGTGATATTCTTTAGAGGTGTTCCATAAAACCTTAAAGGCATTATACTCTGATCTGTTTTAATGAGAGTAATTCAAATTCTGGTTTAACTTTTTATCATCTATGGTTACATACATGGGCCTATGGAGATTTGCTTTGACATACCAATTTTCACAAGAGCACTGCTCTACTTTTATGAATTTAGTAAACATTTTAATAAGCATGACTTCATTCTGCTCTTGGGGAAACTCAGGCTTATCAGTGTGGGTCTGTTGAGGAAGGTGAGCAAAAGTCCTCTGGGTGTGCCAAGTCAGCAGTCTGTGCGTGTTGGGGCCAAGAAATGCTTTAAAGAGACTGCAAGTTTGGCAAGTCAGAACATTTTCACTATTTCCCTATTTATCAAACATGTCAAGGAATGTGATCACAAGGCCTTCCAGGGATTAACTGCTCTAGGATTTTGATTGTTTTTAATTTTTTTTTTAACTGTAACAAAAGCTAAGTTGGCAATGTGCAGCAATTCTTTCATATCTATGAATATGGGGAATGCCTGAATGAGCTTTGAGATCTGTTCTCAATGGCAGGCAGAGGTCTCTGGATGTGTATTCACACCCTGCAGCTGATGGGAACTTGGGCTTTTGGAGATGTGTAATCTTTTGGCACATTTCCCATGACCAAAAGCCTAGAATTAATTTTCTAGTCTTCAAATTAATACCTGCAAACACAGGTAGGCTCTGAGCAGTGAAGTCAATCTCTTTAGGCTTGCAAATGTTATCAAAGCATTTTGAATACACTGGCTTAGCAATGAGCACAAGATTTTGAAAATTGGGATAGACGTGCTCTGTTCCTACCATTACTGAGCAGAAAAAGAGAACAAGACATGAAGGAACCCAACCACATAAGAGAGACACCTGTAGACAGAGATCTGTCTGCAAAATGGGTTTCATTTCATGACTAGCAGCTGAAACCTGACTCTAGGAATTATTCAGCACATTGATCTATCCCATTTAGTGTTGCTGTGTACTTTTTTTGTATGAACAGAATTATGGGAAATGAACTGAAAATTGTATCTCGACTATCTGAGGGTGAAAAAAATATAGGTAAGCATTAGAATGGGTGGAAAAGTTTTCTCTATTTTTGATTTTTTTTTTTTTGATTTTCAAGAGTTATGTTTGCTAAACTTCTTAGTTATTCCTGTAGCCAAAGATACTGGATCACATGCATGTGCTCCTGAATAGGCATACAAAATTACCTTTGAACTTCTGGCCAGTTTCAGCCGGATTTGTCAGAAGATTTGAAAAAAAAAAGTTCGTACAAATATGGTGAAAGTAGATAATCAGTGTGAGAAGGTGATAAAAAGTCTGTGCCTTTAACCATGAGAGCGCATTCTATGGGTCGTCAAAATTCTTAACCTATTGCAAGTGAATGAGGAAAATAGTCTGAGTGTAGTAAAAGCATGTTCTGGCTCTAGAACCTTTGGGAAAACATTGAGTTCTGTTTGAAGACCTGATTTTTATGCTTCAGGAAAAAAAACCTGAGGAATAACTGGAGCCTTTGTAATTAGTGCAGGAACATTGATCAAACGTAGAAAGGCTCCTTTTGATGTGAGTATAGAACTTGATTACATCTTGTTTTTATTCACAGTGGTTCAAAACTCAGTCGTGTTTTTTACTATATGCTTATTGTTATGAAATATTTAACTTTTTTTCCTTGTCATCTTTTTCTTGTTATTTTGACATTTTGAGGTGTGGTTTTTTTCTTCAAACACTTGCATTTATACATTTATGTGTTCCAGCTGGTAGTTCATGGATTAAATCTTTGAGAAACTTTGTATCCTGCTGTCTTTTTCTTGAGGAAGAAAGCACCACATATGAAGGCTGCGCTTGTAGCCCATGCTGATCCTGCACGTGGCAGCAGTTCCAGCCTGAGTCACCTGAACGTCAGAGTGTAAGAACAAGGTGGAGGTGGACATTCTGGTTGTGCATTGGGCTTTGCTCTTTCAGCTGCTGGCTTTGCAGCAAGGTTGGGCAAGCTTAACTAGAGAAAGAAGTACCTTATGCTTTAATCTTTGTCTAGAAAGC